>NC_139029.1:62549179-63749179 GCF_964662115.1 Mustela nivalis
GAAATGGATTTTCTAATGTAGAAGGAATGCGTGTGTGTATGTGTAATATTAAATCTATTCTAGATTTTTAAAAATATAATATTAAAAAGTGTTCCCGTAAATTTATGATCCCTTTTTTCCCCATTTGTCCACATCTCACCAATACTTAATTTCAAGTCTTTTTATTTTAGGTTATCTGATGGATTAAAAATGTACATGCTTTGGTATTGCTATTTTATTTTGCGTTTTCTTAACCCCTAATGAACTGAAATGTTTTTTAAATGTGTTTGTTGGCTAGCTGTATCTCCTTTTTTGAGAACTGCCAAAATATAACCTTGGCATCTTTTTTCTGATGGATTGTTGAGTTTTTATTATTGATTTGGACATTCTAGATACTAATCTTTTGCTGTGTATTTTGATTATATTTTTTTCCATTTATATTTTTTCCAAATAATGACAGAGAAACATACAGAATCATGTCCTATCTTTTGCCCTACAGAAGTTTTAAATTCTAATATGGTAAATTTATCAGCATTTTCTTGACTTTTACACTTAGACCTTAAGAAAACATTCCCTGCAGTGTCAAATATTCCATATTTTTATATTTATTTTTAATTTTGCTTTGAAGGTTTAGGTATTTCTTCTCTCTGCATTAATTGTTATGCATAGTGTGAGGTAGAGATAGAATTTTTATTGTCTCTTTATATTTTTTGACATCAATTATCATGGTTTCGTCTAAAGAACTCTTGTTATATCCTAATGCCTGAAAGACAGTCTCTTCCCCTTCTTTTTCTTTTCAGTTGGCTTGGCCTATAAATGTACTCTTCTTTATGAACTTTAGAATCAGTTTGTCAGAAACCTAAAAAAAAAAAAACTGTTGAGATTTTATTTTAATTTCAATATAGATCATATTATATATAGGTTAATTTTCAGAGAACTGACTTCTTCCCATCCATGAACACAGTCCTATCATTTCATTTACTCAGGTCTTGGTTTATGTTCTTCAGTAAGTTAAGTTTTATAGTATTCCGTAAAAAAGACTTGTATGCTTTTTGTTGGTTCTGTTCCTGGTTTGCTGCTGTTATAGATAAGCCCCTTCTTTCCTAACCAATTCTCAATTGATCTTTGTGGAATTTTTGTGTTGGTGAGTGTGTCTGTCTGTCTTTCCCCTCGGTAGGCGCTTGTTCTCTCCTCAGGGCAGAGCTATCTCATTCATGCTATAAACTTCCTTCCATTCTTCTTATTTTCCCATCATTCCCACTCTCATGGACCCCCCCTCCCACCTGCCCTGCTACCTTAACATATTTCTTTATTACACTGGGTTCTTGTAAGTGTATTTTTGTTCTGAAGTGGAAAACAGGTACTAGTGTCATGAATATCCAGAAAAGGAACGACTCAGGTGACTGCTTCAAAAGTGATCTTGAGTTCAATCTCTCAGACCCTCGCTGATATCAGTGGAGTTGATTATAATGTCAATGGGATACAGTAGGTTCTGATTCTCATTTACTGTGTGATTTTGACTGATTTACCAACTCTCTTGAGGCTTCAGTATTTTTCTTTGGAGAATGAAGACGATAAGAACACACAGGGTTATTGTAAAGATTAAATACGATCGCGTATTTGTTCTTAGCACAATGTGTGGCTAATAGTGACCACTTAACAAAAAGATGTGGTTATTATGATTAGACATATTAAGGATAAGTTCTCCATAGATTTGTACAGCAAAAGAGCCCTCACGGACTCTCCCTTCTTGTTTGTCAGAGCTTTGAAGGAGAAAGGATCGTCCGGTTCCTTCTAGGGGAACTTTCACATTGATTGATGCAGCCCTCAGAGGCCCCCTGTAGGTGTTAAAGCAGCCTGTAACCACTCTGCTTTTATTTTATGTTCTGAGGTTCCTCACAAAACTCTGTTGAAAGAAATTTTTCTTGTGCTAAAAATGGCTAGAACCACTTCAGTAATCTGTCAGCTAGAGTCCAAGGACATTCTACACTGTGGGGCAGAAGCACTTGGAAGCCCACTGATTTAATAGTGGTGTTCTCGCATCTTGGCATTCTATATTTCAGCAAAACCAGTGTTCCCTCCCCACCCCCATTCTGTGTACCCTCTTTTGATTTCACCCATTTTTCCTGCTGGTTTCTCCTTTCTTGGGAGTGGTCCCACAGAGATGCCTCCTTTCCTTTCCTAGTTAGCCTTGTGCATCCATATCCATGGGATTTTCATGTGAGTAGTGTTTTGGTGCCTCTGGCTGCTTTGTTGGGGACCTGTACAGAATTCCTTTGATGATAATGCTGGTTTATTTCTTCCAAGTAATATGTATATATTGCTTCTGTGATCCAAATGTCCCAAAGACCTAGACATTTACTTTCTATTTTATTTATTGACTCCATTTGGTGTTCAGCTAGCCTGATTTTTCCATTGTTCCTATATTTCTTATTTTGTTTCTGGTGTAAGCAAGTATATTATTTCTAGAAACTTGCATTTGAATATACATATTTTATAATTGATTCGTATTGTGTTATTACTTTACTCCCCAACCTTACCTGTTGTTATTCCACGTTACAGTTAAGGACACTGAAGCTCTGATAAGTCAAGTAATTCGCCTAGCAGGCAGACAGAGCTGGGATTCCCAAGGAGGAGATACAGATGTTCTAGACCACTAGCTTTCTGGAAACTTGAGGTCACAAATACAGGCTGAATGTGGGCATCAGGCAATTTTTTAAATGTGTGCTAAATTCTAAAATTAAGAGATTTCACATTAAAAAGCAGATTTCTACCTTGTCTTGCAATGGTAGCAAAGTAGGGGCTCCCAGTTTATGCTGATGTCATTAGACAGGTGATGTCTTGTTCACAGCCATCCCCCACTCCCACCCCAGCTGGTATCTCACTGTTCCAGCACCAATCTGGCTTTACAAGGCACTAGAGTCCGTGCCCTACAGTGTCCCTTGTCCTTCCCTTGTCTTAGCTGTGTCTGATTTTAATTATTGGTTTATCGCACACACACAAAAATACATCACAAAGCTACATACACCCTATTCTGTAGGTGAGGCAACTGTCTGACATAGTTCATCATCTTGAGCCATCCTTCTGGAGGGCCCACAGCCTATGAAAAGAATCATGGCCAAGGGGATGAAATATGACTTGATTTGTGACACTCGAGAGACCATCTGGGGAGCAACTTCAGTAATTACGTAACACAAATTCAGACCTGTTTAAATCAGCAGTTCGCCATGGTTTGTTTTCTGGGTTGTGTGATCTGTGGTTTTGAGTTGAGGTCCTGATACTTAGTAAGAGCAGGCACTAAGCATTCTTACTTGTTTGTAGAGGAGTGGTAAAGCAGGGAAGGTTATGGAGAGAGGACTTGACAGCCCCTGCAAGCCAAGACACCTTAGCTTTCACCAGCACTTGGGAGCCTTTGTTTAAAAAAAAAAAAACAATGGACCCAAGATGATTCCTGTGATCCTGCCACACTTACTCATGTGCATTCTTCCAGGCTTCTTGAGTGAGGGATTTGTGCTTCCGAGGGTTGAGCCCATGAGTGCACACGACCCTTATGAATTCCGCCTGTCATGCACTGTGGGATCAGAGAGGGTGAAACCGGCTGGAGCAGGTGTATATAACTACGTGGAAAAAAAATTTTTTTTCTAGTTGTGATTTCCTCTAGGATTTATAATTTAGCCTCAACTTTGCCATCTAAAAGGAACCTAAAAATAGAGTTAAATTCTGAATTTGAATGAGTGAAATTGGATATATGAAACATTCTCAACTAGATAAATAGAGTTAAAAAAAAAAAAGCCAACAAACCAAACACTTAGAGATAAAAGGAAAGCCATCCTCAAAGGGCTATCATCCTCCTTGCATAGTGAATTGATTTGACAGACATAATTTGATTTGCTGTTCCTAAGGGGGACAAATTTGATTTGCTCCTAAGGGGGAGTGATTTAATTTTAATCACACAAATTTTTTCTAAGCATTAGCACTTTTGTGCAAAATATTAAAGGAAATGTGGTCGTTTTCCCCTGGAACTAATGACCTAGAAGTTTGCTTCTGATTATTTAATAATTAGGTTTTGAAATTGAGAATATATTATTAGATGATTATTTTTTGTTTATTTTTATTTTGATGAGCTGTGACTACAAGACTAATCAAGGTTAAAAGGCTGCTGAGGTTTTTATAACTGCATTGTATAAAGAGAAATGACAATTTCTGGGTTTCTTAGGAAGATAATATTCGAAGTTCTCTTTGACTTCGCCTTGTAAATTAGGTACTGTTACTACATAAGACATCATCCAAAATTTATTTATTGGCTTAAAATGACAATACTTAAATTTCATATGTTTCTGTGGATCAGGAAATCAAGAACCACTCAAGATCTCTCATGACATGGTGTTTAAATAGTGGTCAGAGTTAGGCTTCTTTATTCAGACGTCTGATGGTTGGTTTGGGAAGACTCAGACAGCTGGGGCTGGAACAGCTGAGTTCCTCAGGCCTCTCTTTCTTTCTCACTATGTGGAGGTCCCAGGTTGGCCGTACCTTACAGCAGCTCAGGGCTCCAAAAGCACGTTAACGCAGGAGAGCCAGAAGGAAGCCTGATTGCCTTTTCTAACTCAGCTTCAAAAGCCATACATCCCTTCTGTGCAAAACAGAAAAGAGGAGAGGGGCATAAGAATCCACGGATTTTTTTTTTTTTTTAAACAAGGAGAGTGTCATTTAAAAAAAAAAAAAAAAACTTGACATATTTTAAACCACCATACCATGACACTTGGTAAAGAAAGACTGGCTCATTCTTCACTTTGTTCATCTCTGTCTCTTTTCATTTCCTCTCCTCCTAGCCTTTTCATGCCGGGTCCTCCCATCCACCTGCTTGCACTTCTAGAGCCCTCACTCTTCCAAGCTTCCTTGTCCTTAGTGCCTCCACAACGAGTCTGTCTTGTATCCTGTGGCCAGATTAATTTGTCCAAAAGACCACTGCCATTAATTTATTCTTTAGGTTGAAAGTTTTTAATGCCAGTTACTTTTTGTCTCCCGAGGGTTTGTATCAGGATCAGGTACATGCCTTGTTTAAAAATGCAGATTGTTCTGGTCCCTTCCCAGAATTACTGAATTAAAATGTCCTGTACATCGAACCCAAGGATGCTCAAGTTAAGAAGTTAAATACCTCTATCAAAACTGATTCTTAAGCAAACTAAAGTGCACACTTCAACTTGGTATTTAACTGCACACAACAAAGGTTCTCAGCCATAGTGTGCTGCATCTTTATGGAGCAAGGGGGCTGTTGCCAACAATATCAAAGTACTAATATTGGAACCCATGCAGTTACTCCAATAACGTCATCTTCACTCGTCTTCACCCTTACTTTCTTGAGTGAGAGAGAAATTCCTCAGAATGGGAGCAGTTTCACATAAGAGGTTTTCTCAATATTAATGTCACAAGGCTCTCGTGTCCCCGTGCAGATTCCCTGTACAATCTCATCTGAGCCAGATTTGGTTTGTGTTCCCACCATCCCTTGAATACATTTCACCCTTGCTCCCTTGTTATTTGTTTCTCCTTGATAGTCATTTTTCACTGCTTGTCAAATCTTACCCCCTTCTGCACAATTTCCCTGAGGCTCTCCAAGCCTCGGAGATTTCTCTTTACTCTCAGCTTATTCAGCAAAATCAGTAACTGTCTTTAAGATTTATATGGCACTTATTATATAGTCCCTTAAATTTTTAACTGTTGGCTCATCAGCTTGCTGTGTTGGTCAGCTTCCAGCAAGAAAGAGGTATCGTGCTCAGATAGGCTACACGGAAGAGTGCTTGGTACAGGAACTACTGAACAGGTGTGCGTAAGACCTGAAGAAAGTGCAAAGGATAGTTCAATATCATGATGTTAGTAAAAGTGGGATCTGTTACCCTCCCTAGGCCTGTAGATTCCAAAAAGGAGCAGCAGTAGTTTGAATCCAGACAAAGAAACAGACATATGAATAAAGCCTCCTCATCGGAGCCTTGACCTTCGTTGAGGAGAGGTAGCCAGCCTCTGATGAGCCCCACAGGATGAGAGCCAAGGGAATAAATATCCAGACTTTCCCCTCCCCCCTTCATCTGATCTTCTGATGTTCTCCAGTCAGAACCAACTGGAAGCTGGAGGGCAAGGGACCTCATTGAATTGTTCCAGAAGAGCAATCACCCAGGACACAGCTTGGGGAGAGAGTGGTGGAAGGTGAGCTACAGGGGCCTAAAGAAGATACACAGCACAAATACAGATGTGTTAAAGTGGGGAGTCTTGCAACTACTTTGGTCTTTCTCACAGCCCTACAATGCACTATGTACAGTAGTTGTGCAGTAACTGTAACTCATTTTTTTATGCCACCATGCATTGGTTTCATTTCCCCGGAGTGCTTGATAAGGAGGAGTGACAAAAGGCTTTCCCAATGTTAACATTTTGCATTTTTTGCACAGTGATTCACTCAAACATAAACTACTGTATTTTCTTAATTTCCAGGCCCAGTTCCCTTAATGTCTTTAATAGAAAAGGCCAGTTCCTTGAGAAAATGCAGATACACTTATAATTTGAGTCTCCTAAGTAATTACCAAAAATATAAATTCAAATTAAGCTAGCTGTCATTTATTTTGGAAGCCCAAGATACTATTCTCAGATCCTACCAATTTAGCCTCACTGACGATAAGCACATTACATTCTGTGAAGAGTAAATATGTGCACAGGGGTGCCTTGTGTTATGTGAAAATAAAGTCGGGGATGCTGGATTTCTTTTTTTTTTTTTTTAAGATTTTGTTTATTTATTTGAGAGAGAGACAGTGAGAGAGAGCATGAGAGGGGAGAAAGTCAGAGGGAGAAGCAGACTGTCCAAGGAGCAGGGAGCCCGATATGGGACTCGATCCCAGGACTCCAGGATCATGACCCGAGCTGAAGGCAGTTGCCTAACCAACTGAACCACCCAGGTGCCCCAGAGATGCTGGATTTCTAAAATGAATAAACAGGATAATTATTTACACTGAAAAGGAATCCTACTTTTTCAGAAAGATTCAGCTGGGATTTCCATTATTTGGGTAGAAACAAACATACTTTATTTTTATGAGAGATGCTTTCTAAAAATAATGACATAGCCAGGTTGAAAATAAAGGGCAGAAAAAGATATACTATGCAAATATGGAACATAAGAAAGCTGGAGTTGATTGTTATTAGATAAAGTAGACTTCAGGACAACAAGTATTACCAAAGACCAAGAAGAACATTTCCTAGTGATAAGAATGTCAGTTCATCAGAACAACATAAAAAGTTTTAAATCTGTATATACCTAATAAATTTTCAAAATGTCTGAATCAAACAATTGACAGAAGCAAAGAAAGGAATAAACAAACCTATACTCCTAGTTGGAAGTCTTAATCCTTTCTCAATCTTTGAAATAAAAACTAGGCAAAATATCTGTTAAGGACCAACACCTGAAAAATAATAAGCATATCTAGAACACAGTATCCAACAACTGCACAGTACACATTGTTTTCAAGTGCACATCAGACTTTCACGAAGATAAACCATATAGTAGGCCATACCACAAGTCTTAATAAATTGTAAAAGCTTGAAATCCTATAGAGTTTGTTCTTTGGCAACAATGACCAAAAAAGCATTTGACAACTGTCAATATCAATTCATTAAAAAACTCAGCAAATTTACAATATAAAGTGAATTCTTTTAATCTGATATGAAAACCTATGGCTAATATGATTCTTAATGATGAGACATTGAGTGCTTTCTGCCTAAGACTTGGAACTACAGAGGTGTCCATTCTTACCACTTCTATTGGAGACTATACTGGATGTTCTAATACAGTAAGATAAGAAACATCAATAAAAGGCAAACATATGGAAAGGAAGAAGTAAAACTGTCCTTGTGGGTAACATGATTGTTTACAAAAAAAAAATCCTAACTAATAAGTTCAAACTAATAAATCTAGAATAGTCATAGAATATAGGTCAATGTTCAAATCAAATTTAGTTCTATATATTAGCATAGTCACAGAATATAGGGTCAATGTCCAAATCAAATTTAGTTCTATATATTAGCAACAAATTCCTATGTATTATGAAACCTATTTTAGTTCTATATATTAGCAACAAATTCTTATGTATTATGTATTATGAAAATATAGGGTAAGCTACCTCTGGTTTGTTGTTTAATTTCACTCCCCATGATAATTCCTTATTAAAATATAAAAATATTGACTTAGAAGGGTAACATCTTTTTATATAGCATTCTTTGAGTACATAGTCATTGGTACTTGTCTAATATGAGGATGGGACAGAAGGTAAAATGCTTATGTTTACATTGGAAAAGTGGTACTGACTAATGTTCTACTGTGTTTGGTACCTCTTGATTATTGCATTTAATCTGGTGTAGTCCTCACTTCTTTCTTTTTTTTCCCATGAGTCATGGCCAGAAAATAGCTTCCCATTCATGCTTGAAATAATGTCCTCCATAAGGACATAGATTCATAGAAGCACAAATTTTGAAGGGTACTTTCTCCTGAATATAATAACTGATGGTCTCTGCCTTTGGGGGTGGCTGAGTCATTACAGAGACAAACAAAACCAGGCAAAATCAGCATTTTCTCACTCAACTGACAGCAAAAGTACAGCTTCAGCTACATGAAAAATTTCTTGGGATTTGTTTTTAAAAACTACCTTTGAATCAAAAAAGTTTGGTAGCTACTGATCTCATTTTATAAATGAAAAAACTGAAGCCCAGAGAAGTTAAGTGAATGGCTAGATTTCACAAATCTAGTTAATGGGAGAGCAGGAGTAAGGAGCAAAAAGCCCTGAGCTAGAATAAGCAGGCCACACTTCTATATCCAGTGCTCTTTCCACCCAACTGTGTTGTCTTCCTGAACACTAAAATAGGATGAGTCTAGTCCCAAAAGATTGGGATTGATCATCTAACCAAACCTTTCTGTAGTTAAAGCCAAAAGACGTTTTTAACAGTAGATAGCATATAAAAATGAATTTTTATTTTCCCAAATGGTTCATTTGAAAGAGAAACACATCCAGTTTAAAAGCTCTGTTATATTTACTTCAAAATCAGTCTTCATAGTCACCTCCTCATAACTATTCTCCAAGCATGTCTTAGAATTTTATAAATAATATACTATTTGGTTCTTCTCTACTGAGTAATAAATGTATTTGTATTTAAGAAAATAATTTTGGGGATGCCTGGGTGGCTCAGTTGTTTGAATGTCTGACTCTTGGGTTCAGCTCAGGTAGTGATCTCAGGGTCATGAAATTGAGCCCTACTTTGGGCTCCACACGAGGAGTGTGCTAGTTCCTCTCAATCTACCCTTCCCCCTGCTGGTGCACTTGCCCTCTCACTCCCACTTTCTCTCTCTCTGATAAATAGATAAATATAATCTTGAAAAAAGGAGAAAATAATTTTGGATTATATATAAGGAAATTCTTTAAAGTACCAGTTGTTAAGCATTAGAATGAATTATTAGAGCCAACCATTGATTTTTTTCTTGTTTAGAAATTTTTAGTTGTTTTTTTTAAGGTTTTTTTTTTTAAACTTTTTTTTTTAATTGATTTGAGAGAGAACAAGAGAGTACATGAGTGGAGAGAAGGGCAGAGGGAGAAGCAGACTTCCTGTTGAGTGAGGAGCCTGATGCAGGGCTCCATCCCAGGACACCGAGATCACGACTTAAGGTGAAGTTAGATGCTTAGCTGAGTGAGCCACCCAGGTGCCCCAGGAATTCTTTAAGACTATTTTTGTGCACATTAAATACTCAGTATTTACCGAATGAACGAGTCAACAATGAATGAATAATAAAATAGATGATGTTTTAAAATCTCTGGTGGACCTTTCCATATCTATGATTCTTTGCTTTCTATTAAAATTTAATAATGAGCCTTCTGAAAATTCATTCAACTATGCTTTACTTGAACTACCAAATATTCTAATAAATATCTTTAGGCAGTGTGTATGTATGTATATACGTGTATGTATTTTAATATATACACAGTTAGAGATAGAAAAAAAGAAAGAAAGAAACACACACACACACACAGAGGAGAGAAATATTTGGAAAGTTTTTCCAGCTCAGATTTGTTTCTGCCCAAATCACTCATACATTTCAAAGCACTAAATTAATAACCTAAAAATATCCTGTTAGAATGATTATACTTCAGTGCTCTGGCTCCCTGTTCAAGCAGAAAGGTCAAGGTGAAGGCAGCTGCTCCTGCGGCTCAAAGAGACTCAAAAGTCGGGCTCCATGGCACCAGCACAATTTGAAAAGACCCAGTCTTGCAATAGCTATGTCTTCTAGAGCCTTGGAAAATTACCCATTTACTAATTACCCATTTGCCATTTAAAACATTGAGTAGGGGGCACCTGGGTGGCTCAGTGGGTTAAAGCCTCTGCTTTTGGCTTGGGTCATGATCCCAGGGTCCTTGGATGGAGCCCCACATTGGGCTCTCTGCTCAGCCGGGAGCCTGTTTCCCTCTCTCTCTCTGCCTGCCTCTCTGTCTACTTGTGATCTCTCTCTCTGTCAAATAAATAAATAAATAAAATCTTTAAAAAATAAAAATAATAAAAAATAAAAAGTAAAACACTGAGTAGAACATTAAAAGTGGACATCAATGATTTGGGGAAATAACTTTATTGATTTTAGTAAAAAAAAAAACCTCTTCTGTGCACTGCTACTTAGCACTGAAAATCCATTTGAGTCTGAGTGTGTGTGTGTGTGTGTGTGTGTCTGTGTGTCTGTGTGTGTTATGGCTATCGAATGAAACTGACAATAAATTTTCCCCTATGGCTTATGGAGCCGCCTTGCTAATGCGTATAACCCAGTAGTGATGAAAAGACTTCAGTGTGCGCAAGGCATTCAAAGATAATGGCTCCCTGGCCTACTACGTTGAGAACTGATTTTGGAGCTGAGTCCAGAGCGCTGTGATCTTTAGCAATAATGATTCTCTGAATATCCTAGATGGAAAACCTCTCCAGGATGGGCCATATTTGTACTATACAGACTAAAGTTTTTAACACTTTGACTTTCCATTCAAGATGTTCTAGAACTGGGGCACCTGGGTGGCTCAGTGGGTTAAGCCTCTGCTTTCGGCTCAGGTTGTGATCCCAGAGTCCTGGGATCAAGCCTTGCTTCAGGCTTTCTGCTCAGTGGGGAGCCTGCTTCCCTCTCTCTCTCTGCCTGCCTCTCTGCCTACTTGTGATCTCTCTCTCTGTCAAATAAATAAATAAAATCTTTTAAAAAAATGTTCTAGAACCCTGAATCCACATATTACACCTTTACAGAAAAAAACACAAAACCTTTATCCTCGTCATAGAAGTGGGGTTATAGTTAAAGGAGGATGGGGTGGGTGGAGGTGCCTGCGAGACTATTCCTGATTGCCAGAAAGAGTCCTGGTTTCACATATTCTGCTGGTCACTTCATTAGGTAGTCTCTCGGCTTAGTTTGCTACCCTGGATGTGATGATAGCTATCAGACCATCAACTTCTAAAATGAACCTTGAGTTCATCCCATTGTTAGAGCAGTTTGTAACTGGAGGCCAGATTGTGAGCTACTTTTTGAGGTACAAGATGCGATTATTACACTTCTGATGCTTGGTAGCACTCAACTAAGTGAATGAGTGGGTAATGGAAGAATAATTTGATTATATCAGCAGGGCTTTTCATAGACCCAGTTTTGCCTACCAGAACATAGACTTAGATAAAACTTCTTTATTCCTTCCTCTCCCTAAGTGCTTTTTCTAGTAAAATAAGAGTCCTGGAAAGTTTCTAGGGAAAGAAAACATCCCATGTATTCATGGAATATTCACATGGGCCACAAGTTTCCAGAACTTCAGGCCCTCTTCTATGCCTCTGCTGTGTGGCTTCCATTTTGGAACTTTAATCCAATACAACGGAATTTCCATACATACTTTCACTGTGTTGAAATAACATTTTCTGTGCCTGTTTCCACTTTATATTGGGATATCCTTGTGGATAAGGAATGTGTCTTGTCCATTTTGTGTCTCTTTAATGAGTGTGGCAGTTGGCTTATAGTAGATGATTAATTAATCTATGTTGAACTGAAGTAGGTACCTGTAAATAACCCAGTATTGTTAGAACTCTATCAGAAAATTTTCAGAAAAGAAAGTAATGAAATGATAGTGATTTAGTTTAACCACTTGTAGGCATTATTAAAATAATTAATAATTACTTGTGAAAAGAATGAAAGGATCTTCCTTAGTGGTTCTCATACTTAGAATGTTCAAGTAAATCTTGAGAACAAGGTGTTCTACAGATATGCTCTCAAATCCTAGCTGGAATTTGTTTGGATCTTACTTAGTTTCTCAGATGTTATCTGAAAATATGAGTTTATAGTATTTTTCTTCATTATTCATGTGACTGAGATAAGGTAGGCTTATATCTCTTCTGGGAGAGAAATAGTAATATTCAGTGAATAGAGTAGGATACCATCACTCTTACTCCAGCCACTAATAACATAATAGTCTTTTCTGAATTTCCTCAGAGACAGTCCTTGTGTTTGAATGCATACTAAGCAATCAATGTAGGTAAGTGTGAAACAGAATTGTATCAGGCATGTGTCTTCTTTTGAGGTGTTAGCTTCTTTCAGCCACACAAATCAAAATAGCTTACACCTAAGAAAATGATACCAGTTTTTCTTTTAGAATGACACTGAAGTTTTGAAAAAAGTATTTCCATCTAAACTTCAGATGGGAATCTCTCAAAATGGCATTTCGTGGTGAGTTATCAACCTATTTTCCATTCAGTAAGTCAGTGTATGGGGTATTAATAGAACTATCACGTAACCTTACCTATTTTATATTCCCATATAGCAGTTAACATTTAATATACCCTTGAATTTCATTTTCCTGCAGGAAATGCTTTAAAAAGATTTGGAAATGTGCTTCTTGCTATTAGAATTTATAAACCACTTTTCTAATACTTCTTTTGAATAGTGGCAGTGTCTCAAAGCATAAAATTCTGTTGTCTAAAATATGTAGGTCCGAGAGAAACTGCACTGTTCTTTTTTTTTTTTTTTTAAGATTTTATTTATTTATTTGACACACACACAGAGAGAGAGAGAGAGAGAGAGAGAGATCACAAGTAGGCAGAGAGGCAGGCAGAGAGATGCGGAATGTTCTTGCTTTTTTAAGTCATATTTTATATTACTTGATGCAAATAGAAATATATCCTATATTTAGCTTCAGTAATTTTTTTTGGAAAACTGATTGCTAAGCAGCAGATCAAATAAGGATTTGGACCACATGATATTTAGGAGTTCATTCCCATCTTCTTTGAATTTAGAACATAGTAGACAGTATGTCAGGTTTGCGCCCACATATCAATGACAGGACTGCGTGGGTAACCAATTATTCCCATTGTCGATATTGAGGACTTAAATGTCAAATGTTTGTAAAGAAGCAAGGTTGAGAGAGGGGACAGTTTAGAAGTTGGCTTAATCATAAACATTAGCAATATGCTGAGATTTAACACTTCTTCAAGGTCTGTCCCCATGATTTTCTTGTCTGGGTCTGGAAACATCACCTAACCATTTGCTTCTTGACAGACACTGTTTTCTGTGGTCCCATCAGTCATGTGGCACATGCACTCCTAATGCAGAGACCACACACTGACCACTATGAATCGGGCAGGCCTGGCTCATCCCCCAGGTGTATAAAGAGCTGATGTATTTTTTAACTCTGCCCATTTGCCTTCCTCCCTCACTCCTGTCCCGTCTTGTTTTATTTCAGACTGCTTGCCTAATGCTGGCACTAATAGTTCCCCCCACTTTCTAAATGGTCAATAAGACTGAGCACCTCTATAAAGAGAACATTAAAAATAATGATCCTGTTCGGGGAGCCTGGGTGCCTCAGTCGGTTAAGCGTCTGCCTTCGGCTCAGGTCATGATCCCAGGGTCCTGGAATCAAGCCCTGGGGTGAGCTCCCTGCTCAGTGGAAAGCCTGTGGCTCCCCCTGCTCTCTCTTTCTCTCTCTCTCTGACAAATAAATAAATAAAATCTTTAAAAAGAAAAAGGATAATGATCACGTTTTACACTGTATTTACTTGACCTCTTTATTTGTAAGGGACACTTCATGGTAGACAGTGCAGCTCCATTAGCTCTTGCTTGCCTCCAGTCTAATATCTGCTTGCCCCCAGTCCGCCCTGCACTACCACTGGCATTCATTCTAAGGCATGAAATAAAATATAGTGCTCCCATGTTCATAAGATACAACCCCAACTGCTTAGCGTAAAAGTCAAAGCCAGCCCAGCTAGTCTCAGCCTACTTTTCCAGAACTTCAACTTTGCCTTGTCAAAGGCTCTGAATATATATTAGAAGAATGAATTAAACAGATGAAGAAGTAGATACCCACATAATAAAATCACTGGTGAGGAGAAGACATCTTGGAAAAAATAGTGCTGTAAATTTATATTCATTTCCATATTGTCAACTGGTAGATATTAAATAAAACCTTAATCTTTTCCTCTTCATGAAGTTCCTTCATCTTGGCAGCCTAAGGTATCCCAATTGCTTTATCGAAATAAAGATTTGTACCATAAAAACCAAACCACAGAAAGGTACTTTTTGTGAACTGTTGGTATCTTCCTAAACAATTCATGATATACTCTGTTCAGCAGGTGCAATTAATGTGATTTGTGGCAACTTGTGGAAAAAAATTTAGAGTAACCTAGATCACTACTTAATTAAAGTCATAGAAATGAATGCATTTGTATGAAATAAGCACAGGGTAGAATATAGCTTTTCAACAAGAAATGCCCAAACTGTCAAAATAACATTTCACGTGCTAGTTGTCTCAATATAGACAAGGGTAGAATATAGCTTTTCAACAAGAAATGCCCAAACTGTCAAAATAACATTTCACGTGCTAGTTGTCTCATTACATTAGTTTCTTTCTTTTTTGATCTAATCATATTATCCACTCCAGATTTTTATTGACACTTTAAAGACCCTGGAACTTTAATAAACTCCCATTCGGAACACTCTTTTCTTTTTCTTTTTTAAGTTTTTAAAATTAACATATACTGTATTATTTGTTTCAGGGGTACAGGTCTGTGATTCATCAGTCTTATACAATTCACAGCACTCAACATAGCACATATCCTCCCCAGTGTCCATCACCCCAGCCCCCCAGCCCTCCCACCCCACTCACCTCCAGCATCCCTCAGTTTGTTTCCTGAGACCAAGAGTCTCAGATTTCATCTTGTTTCATTTTTCTCTCCCTTCCTTTATGATCCTCTGTCTTGTTTCTCAAATTCCTCAAATCAATGAGATCATAGGATAATTGTCCCTCCCTGACTTATTTCGCATAGCATAATACCCTCTAGTTCCATCCACGTCATTGCAAATGGCAAGATTTCAGGGTTTTTTGATGGCTGCATAATATTTCTTTCTGTATCTATATCTCACATCTTCCTTATCCATTCATCTGGGTATGATGGGCATCTGGGCTCTCTCCCTAGTTTGGCTATTGTGGACATTGCTGCTATAAACATTCAGGTGCATGTGCCCCTTTGGATCACTACATTGGTATCTTTGGGGTAAATACCCAGTAGTACAATTGCTAGGCTGTAGAGTAGCTCTATTTTCAACTTTTTGAGGAGCCTCCATACTGTTTTCCAGAGTGGTTGCACCAGCTTGCATTCCCATCAACAGTGTAGGAGGGTTCCCTTTTCTCCGCATCCTCGCCAACACCTCTCATTTCCTGTCGTGTTAATTTTAGCCATTCTGACTGGTGTGAGGTGGTATCACTGTGGTTTTGATTTGTATTTCCCTAATGCCAAGTGATGTTGAGCACTTTTTCATGTGTCTGTTGGCCATTTGGATGTCTTCTTTGCAGAAATGTCTGTTCATGTCTTCTGCCCATTTCTTGATTGGATTATTTGTTCTTTGGGTGTTGGGTTTGATAAATTCTTTATAAATTTTTGGATACTAGCCCTTTATCTGAGATATGTCATTTTGAGCACTCATATCTATATAGGGTTTCTTGTAAAGCAGAGGTTAAACCACAGCTTTCGGGGACCTGCCTGCAGAGAACCTGATTCAGTAGAAGAAAGTGGAACGTGCTGATTTGCATTTCTCACAGGCTTCTAGGAGATTGCCACGCCAGGGCAGCCAGTGCAAATTTTGTTCTTTCAGTCCCAGGTCTGTGAAGTCTCCTTCACGTCACTATCGTAGTTTGCCTCAGTGAAACACATTTCACTCAATTCATGTAATTTTATGTGGTTGTTATAGTGTTGGGAAAGGGGATGGCATTTGTCTTGTAGAAAAAAAGACTTAGGGAGAGTATGTTAACTGACGTCAGGTATCATAAGAATTGTCTTATGGTAGCGGTCCTCCTCTTTATTCTCATATTGGCTTAAACATTGTGCTAATCATATTATGTTGCAATTGTCTCTTTGCTCGACTATCAGACTATGAGCTCCTCAAGGTCAGGAAAAATGTCTTACTCCTTTTTTTTTTTTTTTTAAGATTTTACTTATTTATTTGACAGACAGAGATCAGAAGTAGGCAGAGAGGCAGGCGGAGAGAGAGAGAGGAGGAAGCAGGCTCCCTGCTGAGCAGAGAGCCCCAAGTGGGCCTCAGTCCCAGGATCCTGAGATCATGACCTGAGCTGAAGGCAGAGGCTTTAACCCACTGAGCCACCCAGGTGTCCCCTTACTCCTCTTTCTAATTGGGCCTAATACTTATACTGATCATTGGATGTATTAGAGATGAAAATGTTACTTGGGAAACAACAGACTATCCTCAGTCTGTTAGTTCTCCAGCATGATCTCTAAATCAAAAACATGCAGGGACAGCAATTGACAGCAAGAAAAAAATCTTTCATTATGAAATTTTGTCTCTAAACCCAGTGAGACCCAAGAGTACTTTCTGAACTCCATGGAGAATCCCTTTTATGTAGCCTAGTGCCTGGGACCAAAGCAGGCCAAGAGAACTCCTCCGACCCTAATCCCAAATCTCAGATCATCCCATCATTGTCACAGAAACACAAATCCAGAGAATGCTAATGGAGGAGAAGAGGACAGAATGTAGAGACAGCAAAGCATAAGCTGGGCTGGTTCTTAGAGCAGCCCAACACATGCTTTCTGATAATTAAGTCCAGCAAATCTCTCTAGTTGCATAGAAAAAAGCAAGTTCAAAGAGAAAGGTGAACAGCAGAAAGAGAGGTCGGTTTTACTTCTCCAGCTTCTTGGAAATAAAAGGATCCTAGGTGAGAGAAACCACACCCCTACATAATACTACAGTACTAGTATTATATAGTACCTAGCACTGTGACTCAGTGAAAAGTCTTGATCTGACCAACTTTGGCCCTACTTTTTCTCCTCAAATATGAAGAGAGAGGAATGGAAAATGGAAAATGGAAGAGGAAACTTGAACTTGCTTCTTTTTTTTTTTTTTTTTTAGGGATAAACATTTTCCAACTTTTTGTCCTTTTCTATAAACTCAAGGGTCTTAATGGCTCAGGTCATAGAGTTTATAACCATATAACCATGCAGAGCCCATGCATATTAATTGGGAAAAGAGAGTGGACAAAGCATATGACAGAGCTCATCTGTTGTTAGGATCCCAGTTCATCTCTTCCAGTGTCTAGAATCTTCCACTTGTAAATGTCAAACTTAATTGGAGAATTCCCCTTCAAGACATTGATTGCTTCCATCCTCCTGGGAAGGGAAAAATGCCTGCCTGTTTAGATTATCTTCTGTGTGGGAGGATGATGTTTAAAAGATTCTCATCTTGTGGACTGCATACTTCACATAAAATTTTGGTGTTGCTTTCCTCTTAAGCCATGTGCCTGTCCTTCTCTGTGAATTTGTTTTCTTGGAAAGACCACTCTTTGCTCTCCATCTTTCTCTAGTTATTCCTTCCTCATCTTCATGTCTTGGCTCAATTGTTATTTCCTCATAGGAGCCTTCCAAGACCTCCACGATAAGATTGGATTTCCCTATTATATCTTCTCATAGTAACAACAGCTCAACTTCTATGTCATGGTACTTACCACAGTTACAGTTCTATATTTGTTCGTGAGGTTTTTTTTTTATTACAGTTTGACTTTGCCAATTGGCCATAAGCTCCACCAGGGCAAGAACATACATGATTGGCACTCATTGTTGGTCTTTGGTGCATAGCATAGAATCTAGCATGTAGTAGATACACAGAATATGAGTGTACTATTCTATGAGTTATCACGAACTTGTTCCAGTTGTTGTATATTCTTGTTAATACTTGGTATTGTTGGTCTTTTGTATTTTAGCCATTCTGGTGGATGTGTTGTTTCAATTTGTATTTCCTGGATTATTAATGATGTGGGCTTCTTTTCAGTTCATTTGTCATTTGGATATCCTCTTTTGTAAAAATGACAGTTCAGGTCTTTTACCCATTTTTCTATTGTTTCCTGTTTTTCTTCTTGATTTGTAAAAATACTTTTTTAAAAAAGATTTTATTTATTTATTTCTGAAAGAGAGAGAGAGGGAGGGAGGGAGCATGAGTCATGGGAGGAGGGGCAGAGGGAAAAACAGACTCCCCACTGAGCAGGGAGCTCACCCTGGGGCTCGATCCCAGAACTCTGGATCATGACCTAAGCTAAAAGCAGACACTTAACCGACTGAGTCACCCAAGCACCCTGATTTGTAAGAATAATTTTTGTATTTTCAAAACAAGCCCTTTCTTGATTGTATGTGTTGCAAATATCTTCTCCAACTGACATTTTCATTCTCTTAATAGTGTATTTAATAAAGAAGTGTTTTTTTATGTTAAAGGCATTCAATTATAAAACTCTTTTATGGTTAGGGAATTTTAGGTCCTATTTAAGAAATTCTTATCTACCCTAAGGACTAGAAGATATTTTCTTATATGTTATCTCCTAAAATCTTTTCCATTTTACTTTTCGCATTTAGATCTGAACATCAGTTTGGAATGAGTTTTGCATACTATACCATACAGAGAGTCAAGTATCGTTTCTGTATGAACATCCATCTGTTTTCTATATGAACATCCATTTTCTGTATGAACATCCAACTGTTCAAGTAGCATTCATTGAAAAGACTGTGTTGTCCCTACTCCATTGCAGAGCCACCTTTGTCATAAATCATATGCCCATATATTTGGACAGTGGATCTTTTTCAGAGTTCTGTCTCTGTTTCAGTGGTTTACTTATCTTCCTTAAAACCCAGTACCTCACTGTCTTAATTACTGTGGATTTTTTTTATATCTAATCTCAAATTTATTTGGCTAAGAATAACACGTGAATATGGAATTAGATTAATTATAATAGAAACTTTTCTTTTGTGAGAGAGACTGCAGAGGGGACCAGAATCCATAAACATTGAATAAGGATATCTGTATTCAGTAAAACATAGTAAATATGGTCTTGCAGCAAAATATAAAAGACCCTTGAATTTGACTAAGAATGTTCACCAGGACTCAACCTATGCATACCTATGCATCAAGGAGGTTATTTAATGCCTATGCCACAATACGTTAAAGAGTGCAAGGATGCACTAAAAATAACAAAAGCTATACATCATGAAATATATATTAGCCAACAAATTAGTTTTATAAATTAGTTTACTGTGAATTTTTAATGAATTGAATTGCATTATCTGACAATAAATTTTATCAGTTTAACCTTTTCTTTAAGACTTTCTTGAAGATTGTCTTGGCTATTCTTGGCCCGTTACATTTACAAATAAATTTCAGTCTATTTTAAAATTCCCATGACATACAAAAATCGAACAAAGCTGCTGACATTTAGCGATTACATTAAATCTATATTTCACTTGGGAAGCATTGACATGTTTTATGATGTTAAATGTTCCATTCATGATTATGACATATGCCTAATTTTATTTCTGCCAAGGTCTGTGTAGTATTCTTGTGTCATTTTTCATTAGATTTTTTTTTTCCCACTGGGTGATTCAATGATTTTTGTGTGTGTGTTAAGTAGCATTTTTATTTTTTCAATGAGGTAACATTTCAATTTTCACCATTTTTATATAAACACAGGTTAATAAAACACTACACAAAACAGTAAAATTTCATAGTATTTATAGTTGCATAGTTTTATGCTGACATGTTTGTAAGTATTGTATATATTAACAAATTTCACAATGCATCATTATTCTTAGAAAGAGTCATTAAGACACCTAGAAATCTTTAATGTATGACAGTAAATCACAACTTCTCAACAACAGCAACAAAAAAATAGTAAAGATTTAGAAATAAGTGGAAGTCATTTCGGTGTTTTAGTTTAACATTTTAGATTTGAAACCACAGTATCCACACAGCACACAAGGACCCTGGTACCATATACTCACTAAAGTGAGAGGCGAGCCCTGAAATGCTAAGTAGGGGCAGGTACGGGTATCTTCAGCCACTGCTGATGGAAGAGTTTAAAATACAATGTAAAAGTGTTGAGAAAATGTCATGACTGGCATGTTGGAACTGAGTACTTGTATAGGATGGACTATCTGTCAGTAGGTCTCAAGAAACTGGGAGAAAAGTGTTTCTCTGGCTTCGGGTTCATACTCTTGATACCTTTTCTAAGAAAACATCTCGTGTGCCTTATTGTCCAGATGATCAGGCGTATCTTCTAGAATTCCTTCCTGTAGGCCTCCTTCTTCACTCAGGCTAGTGTGAAGACATCAGCAGGCAGACATTTCTTTCTGGTGGTTCTAGAGTAGGAAGTATTTCCTTGCTGCTCTAGCTCCCTGAGCCTCCCCACAGTCTTTGGCAAATACACTTTGGGTTTTATGGATTTTCTTGGAAAGCCAGCAGTAGCTGGTCAAGTCTTTCTTAAGTAGCAACACACTAAAGCTCAATTAAGCTCAATTAATTCATTTTTTAATTGCTTGTTCCTAATATATAAGAATAAAATTGATTTTTATATAACTGCTTTTATAGGCAGAGAGCATGCTAAATTTGCATATTTATTCTAATGGCTTTTAAATTCTTTTGGCTTTTTTACATGGACAATCATATTGTCTCAAATGACTATTGTATTTCTTTCGTTCCAATCCTATCTTTTATTTCTTTTTCATGTTTTATAGTGCTGTCAAAAATCTCCATTACATTGTTGACTAGAAATGCTTATAATAGGCATCTTTATTTCAACATTTCTCAATTAAGTATGATGCTATAAATTTTGTGTATTTATTCTTTACCAAATTATGGATGTTCTGTTGAATTCCTAGTTTGATGAGTATTTATCGTGAATGAATGTTAAGCTTTACCAAATTTTTCCTCACATTTATTTATTTGTTAAGATGATCTTTTGGGGGCACCTGGGTGGCTCAGTGGGTTAAAGCCTCTGCCTTCGGCTCAGGTCATGATCCCAGGGTCCTGGGATCGGGCCCCACATCGGGCTCTCTGCTTAGTGGGGAGCCTGCTTCCTCCTCTCTCACTCTCTGTCTGCCTCTCTGCCTACTTGTGATCTGTCAAATAAATAAATAAAATCTTTAAAAAATAAATAAATAAATAAATAAATAAATAAAATTAAAAAATTAAAAAAAAAAGATGATCTTTTGATTTTGATTTTTCTCTTCTATTCCATTCATTTGATAAATTACAGTGCTTGATTTTTAAAAGGCAAACTAATTTTTCATGCATGGAATAAACCCATATTGGTCATGAAACACATAATCTTTTTATATCTTGATGAATTCATTTGCTGATATTTTCCTTAGAATTTTTGCATCTATATTCATATATGAGATTGTCCTGTAATTTTTATTTTTTTAATGTCCTTATCGGGCTTTGGACTCAAGTTTATGCTTGCCTAATAGAATGAATTGAGAAGTATTCTATCCTTTTATATTTAGTAGAAGGGTTTCTGTTAGCTTGGTGTCTGGTACAATTCACTAGTAAAGCCATCGGGATTTTGAGTTTTCTTTGTACAATGGTTTTGAATATGGATTTAGTATCTGATTTTATGTTTATTCTTCCATCAGTGTAGGAAAGTTGTGCTTTTCTAGAAATCTGTTCATTTCATATAAATTTTCCAACTTGTTTTCATTAAGTTCTTAATATCCTTTATCATCTTAATCTCTGTAGGATATTTAAGAATTCATTCCCTCCTTCTTATTATCAATATTTATTTTTGCCTTCCCTCTTTTTGTTGATTAGTTTCACCTATGCCCTTAGTTATACTGTTTATTTTCTATTTTTTTCCCCACTTATCTTTATCTTTTTCTTCTTTCTGCTTTTTAGTCAATCTAAAAAGGCCTCATTTTTTTTTTTTACCATTTTGAGATGAATGCTTAGATCGCTAATTTCAAGGTCTTTTTCCCTCAACATGTTCATTTAAGGCAATAAAATATTCCCCATGACTATGCATGTAGCTACATCCCATAAGTTTTGAAATGTCATAATTTATTATCATTTAATTAAAGATATTTTCTACTTACACTGTGGTTTCTTTGACCAAGGATTATGCTAAGGTGTATTGCTTAATTTCTACACACAGAACTTTTTAATTTCCATTTTTGTCATTTATGCAGAGCTTACTTGTACTGTAGTCATTGACGGTAATCTGAGTGAGAGTTTCAATCATTTGAAATTTATTTAAATTTCCTTCATGATTCAGAATATGGTCAACTTTTATAAATTTTCTGTGTGTATTTTAAAAACTTTATATTCAACTTCATGGTTGTATCTATAAAGTTGATTATGTTAAGATCTCCTTTCCCTTACTGATCTTTTTGTCATGGGTTCTATCAGTCACTTGGAAAGACATATTAAAATCTCCAACTATGATTGTGGATTTGTGACTTTCTTTTAATTCTATTTAAGTTCAGCTTTGTGTGCTGAGAGACTATATTATTGGGTCATGCAAATTGAGGTTATTATTTCTTCCTGAATAATTAACAGTTTATTATAATGAAATGATACCCTTCAGCTCCAGTAAGACTTCTCTCCTTAAAGTCTATACTTTGACACTTGTTCAGGGTTGGTTTTTTTTTTTTTTTTCACTTTTATTGAGGTATAATTGACAAACAAAAATTGTACAACTTGATGTTTTGATATATGTGAAACGATCACCACAGTCTAGCTAACTAACTAACATATCTACCACCTCACATAGTTACCATTTTCTTTGTTTTTCTTTTTTGTGGTGAGAACACTTAAAATCTATCCACTTAACAAAGATTCAAGTATATAATACAGTACTGTTAACTGTAGGCACATTGCTATTCTCTAGATCTGTGGAACTTACTCACCTTGCATAACTGACACCTTGTATCCTTTGGCCAACATCTCCTCATTTACCTCTCTCCCCAGCCTCTGACAACCACCATTCTACTCTGCTTTCATGAGGCTGACTATTTTAGATTCTGCATGTAAGTGAGATCATGCAGTATTTGTCTTTCCGTATCTTGCCTATTACACTTAACATAATGTCCTTCAGATTCATCCACGTTGTTACAATGGCAGGATTTCCTACCTTTTTAATTATTAAATAATATTTAATACTTAAATATTTAATATTATATATTAAACAATATTTAATATTAAATTACTAAATAATATCCCACTGTACATATATTCCACATTTTCTCTTTCCATTCATCTGCTGACATTTAGGCTTTTTCCATATCTTGGCTATTGAGAACAATGCTGCAATGATTATGGAAGGGCAGATATCTCCCTGGGATATTTGTTTCCTTTCGCTATATACCTAGAAGTGGTATTTGTGGATTAAGATGTAGTCTGTTTTTAACATTTTTGAGGACTGTCTATACTGTATTTCGTAGTGGCTGTACCGGTTTACGTTCCCACCACCAGGGCACGAGGGTTCCCGTTTCTCCACATCTTGCCAATACTTGCTATCTTTTGTCTTTTTGACAGTAGCCATTCTCACAGGTGTAAGGTGATGTGTCTCTGTGCTTTTGATTTGCATTTCCCTGATGATTAGTGAGGCTAAACCCCTTTTTAGGTAATTATTGCCTGTTTGTATATCTTCTTTTAAGAAATGTTTGTACATTTTGCCCATTATTTTGGTAGAAAATGGATTATTAGGTACATTTTGCCCATTATTTTGGTAGAAAATGGGTTATTAGGAATTTATTTTTTTTTAATTTTTCAACTGAGATGTAATTGACATATCATTAGTTCATTTCAGGTATACAGCACAATGATTCCATGTCTGTGTATGTGAAATGATCACAATAGGTCCAGTTAATATCCATTACCACACATAGTTAAAAAAATTGTTTTTCTCGGGATGAGAACTTGCAATATCCACTCTCCTACCTATTTTCAGGTTTTTTTCCCCCTTTTCTCATCAAATATCAAACCAGGTTTGCTATTTGTATATTTTTACCACCTTTCTATGGTTAATGTTTCCGTAGTGTGTTTTTTCCATCCTTTTACCTTCAGCATTTCTGTATATTTCTATTTTAAATGTATAGTACTTTCATAGCCCACCTTTTACTTGGTCTTTGCTCCTGTGGTCAGCCTCACGCCACTGTAATGCGTGCCCACTCCCCGAGGACGTTTGACTTCTGCTTGGGACTCATACATCCACAGTGTGAAAGTATGGGGAAGGTAATGTGCCTGGGGGCAGCTCTTGAGCAGTAGGAGACAGCGGCTAGTGGACAGAGGCTCCTCACATGTGTCTCTCAGAAGACCCAGCAGCATGGAGGACCCAGTCCTCAGTCACAGTGACTAACTGGGTACTACACCTTCTCCTTGGCTTGCCCCCTCTTCTAAAGTCTCCCCCCAGTCCCCACCACCAGCTTTCCTGTTTATGGCTGCTATCATGCTATTAGACCATATGGCCTGAAAAGCCTAAAATATTCATTATCAGGCCATTTATAGAAAAAATTTGCTAACTCCTGTTCTAGGGATCACAACATGCATCATTAACTTAATGTCTCATAGAATTCAGTATTCCTGCCACTTCCTGAACCAGTTCTTAAAACAGTTGAACTTCATGTACCTGCCTCATGACTAATCTCTATTTTTAAAGACCACAAAATACTTGTAGTGTTCTTTTATATGGTTAATAGTCATTTACTTTTACCCACATATTTACCATTTTATTACTATTCATTCATTCCTCTGGGCCAGTTTTCTATCTTGATTTATTTTTCTTCCACCTAAAGAATACTTTTAAATGTTTCCATTAGTGTAGAGTTACTGAGGACAGATACTCTCAGTTTGTGTTTGAGAATATCTGTATTTACTCTTAATTTTTGAAAGATTTTATTACTGCAAACAGAAAAGTAGGTTGGCAGTTATTTTGTATTGGCCACTTTAAAGATAGCATTTTAAAAATAAAATAAAATTTGCATTTCTTTGAAAAAAAAGATACTGTTTCATTGTTTCTTGGCTTTCATTGTCACTTTTGTGAAAATGCAGCTGTTTATTGTTGCTGTTCTGAAGGTAATCTTTCATTTCTTTTCTTCTGGCAGCTTTAAAGATTTTTTTGTTTTGCTTTGCTTTGGTCTTTTTGTCTGTCTAAACTTGTAACAGTTTTACTATGATATGCTTAGATCTGAGGTTTTCTGTTTATTCTTTTTGGCTTTTATATTGCTGTTTGAATCTGAAACTTGGAATCATTTGTGAGTTTAGAAAATTCTTAGCTGTTATATTGTTTAATACTGCTTCTTCATTTTCTCTTTTCTTCTAGAACTTTCTAAGCATTCTCTCTCATTTGTCTCTTGCTGTTTGATGTACTTTTCCTACCCCTACCCCTGTCTCCCCCTTGTTTCACTCTGGATATTTTATTCTGCTCTTTTAGTTCTCTAGTTCTCTTTGGAGATATGCCTAATTAAATGTTAAATACATTTAATCACCTAATACAATGGGAATTTGGGGGTGATTCTAAACGGATTTAGTCCTGGGAGGCTGGTTCACACACTGATGGTGCAGCGCTGTGGAGTCCAACCAAGAGGGGGCAGCAGTAGTAGTTTCTAGAGCTGCTTCTCCTGGGTGGGACCATATTCTAGTTTTTTTGTCACCCAGCCTTGTAGTCTGTTTAAAGTTCTGCCCAGAAATTATTTCCATGCTAAATGACAGTGAAGTCTAATTATCTATCCTTCTTTTCCCTTTCATGATCTAACCTAGCTTCTGTGAAAATGGTGTGTGTTCAGTAAATGCTTAATGGATGAAAGAAATAATTCATTTTACATTTTCACTGTGGGCAGAATAGGGAAGCAAATTTAAGCCCAATATTAGAAAGAACTTCCTAGTTATTAGAGTCTTCCAAAACAAAAGGAGCTGTCTTATAAGTAGTAAGTACCCATCCCAAGAAATGCTCACAAGAACATTCAAGTTCAAATGTTCAACTTTAAAAATCACTTGTCAAGAGACTGTGGAGATAATTACAGGTTTGATATTAATTTGGGTCAGATAACTTCTCAAGTTTTTTCCAGTCTTTAGTTTCTGTTCCAATTTTTTCTTCTCTCTCTCTCTCTCTCTAGTACTTTGCTTCCTGATTTCTGAATTATGAAATGTAGGCCTTTTGACACACCTTCATAAAGAATAGGCCAGTCAAAAGTCCTAACAGTTAGGAACAGGGAGTATTAAAACAAACTCACTTGGCAGTCTGACACAGTGAGTATGTCTTTGCTTATCAAAGGCAGTTACAGGTTCATTTCAACGGAGTAATCATTCAGATAAGAAACTTTAAGTCGATAGACAGAGGAAGATTGGCATGTCTATGTAATGGCAGGAAAAAAAAGATTTAGTTAATTGATTAAGAGAAATAACATCAGCAGTTTAGAAGCTTACTTCCTTGCAGACAAAGGTGATATCTCAAATTTTCTTCTCGTTTATATATATATTCACTTGTTCATTGAATCAGCAAAGATATTTTGAGAACCTAGGGTAAGAAAAGCTATGTCAAGTGTCCACTTTGCTCTGTGATACTTCTCAACATATCACCACTGAATTTCATGAAAATTTTCTAGGGGCTTCACATCTTTTGGAATGCAGTGGTATCCACTTCTATCTTGGGGGAACAAACATAAATGATTCAAATATTTTTTCCTTTAAAATGAAATACAGTTGGAGAAGATGAGGCCCTAATGACTGGGCATATGTAGGGGTTACTAGGACTCAGATGAGCACACGAATGGCTGTGGGCGCTCTGCTGAGCTGTCAGCCTGTTAGCCCCAGCTGCCACAGTCCTCACTAGTTCTACATTTTAATTGTTTTTTTTTTTTTCTATTTCTAATTATATCTTGTGTCATTTATACCAAAGAAAGATAGCAAGTTAATTGCAAGTAAATCCAGATTCACTTCAAAGTTATCTTTCTCAAACCTGAAGTTGCATTTCATTGATCAAAACTCTTAGATACTCCACATAAGTTTTCTGTAAACTTAAAGCTGCTTTTTTTTAAAAAAGATTTTTTTTTTTTCTTGACAGGCAGAGATCACAAGTAGGCAGAGAGGCAGGAGGGTGGCAGGCGGGGGGCGGGGGCAGGAAGCAGACTGCCTGCTGAGCAAAGAGCCTGATGTGGGGCTTGATCCCAGGACCCCAAGATCATGACTGAGTCAAAGGCAGAGGCTTAACCCACTGAGCCACCTAGGTGCCCCATAAAGCTGCTTTTTAAAAAAGCCTTTTAATTTAAAAAATGCAATCTTATTCAAAGTCTCAAAAGTCTTATGCAAATTTCAGTCTTATATAAATTTCTCCAACCAAGATTTCAAAAGCCAACAGTAAAAACCAAAATATAGTCATGATGATATACATGTCTATCCATTACTTCATTGTGTTATGCAAGGAGAAGCACTTACGTTGTAGCCTGAAGCAAAACACAAAATGTATTAAAGTGAACCATTTCATTTGTTTAAATGCCCAATGGAAGAATTTCAAAAGTCAAAAAGTTTTTATCTGCATTTAATACCTAGTAATTCAGGGTTTTCCTCCCATATTTTGATATACACTGTAACTAAACCAAGAGTAATATAATATTTTATTTGTCAGAAATTGTTTTCTTCCTAATATTATGTATTTATTTAGGGAGAGAGTGAGCAGGGGCTGGGGGCAGGGGGAGTTAGGGCAGGGGAGAGAGAGAGAAAAAAAATCTCAAGCAGTCCCCACACCCAGCACAGAGCCTGACATGGGGCTCGATCTCACAACCTTGATTTCATGACCTGAATTGAAGTCAAGTTGGATGCTTAAATATTTGAGCCACCCAGGCGCCCCCATAATATAATTTGTTTTAAACAAATTTTAAAGATGTAATTTATTATATTGTGGAAGGCTAAATATTGCCAAGAATTTTATTAGACATAAATTTTACAATATAATATTTGATAAAATAAAGGTTTTCACTTCAAATAATACCCTTATTATATATCACACAAAAATTACAAAGTGATTTTCTAAAGTATTAAGCTTTTCAGCTTTTTGGAAAAAAAGAGCTATTTTTTTGAAAAAGCTTCTCAAAAGCTATTTAGAAACTTTGTTTTTGGTTTTAAGTAGGAAATACTAGACTACAAAAATGGAGAGCTTTTCCTTTTTTTTTTTTTTTTCCCATTATTAACATGTAATGTATTATTTGTTTCAGAGGTACAGGTCTGTGATTCATCAGTCTTACACAATTCACAGCACTCACCATAGCACATACCTTCCCCAGTGTCCATCACCCAGCTACCCTGTCCCTTCCACCCCTGTCCCCTCTAGCAACCCTCAGTTTGTTACCTGAGATTGAGTCTCTCGTGGTTTGTCCCTCTCTGTTTCCATCTTGTTTCATTTTTCCTTCCCTTCCCCTATGATCCTCTGTCTTGTTTCTCAAATTCCTCATATCAGTGAGATTATATAATTGTCTTTCTCTGACTGTCTTTCACTCAGCATCATACCCTCTCGTTCCATCCACGTCATTGCAAATGACAAGATTTCATTCTTTTTGATGGCTGCATAATATTCCTCTGTGTGTGTGTGTGTGTGTGTGTGTGTGTGTGTGTGTGTGTGTGTAAAACACATCTTCTTCATCCATTCATCTGTTGATGGACATTTAGGGAGAGCTTTTCCTCTTATTTTGAGAAAACTGAGGCTCTGAAAAAATGAACCATTTGTTCAAAGACCAAAAATTAATAGATGGCAGATTCTAGATTCAAATTCAAGATGATCTGATTCTAAAATTCATTCTCTTACTCGCTAATGCTGATGTATGGCTCAGTGGCAGTAGGAACTGGGGTGAAGAGGAGTCTGAGTGACATTTCAAAGACAAAATCCATAGACAATGCTGATCGCTCAGAAAGATGAAAGATTTGATGAGTGAATGTTCTCTTCTAGCTGAGAGACTTAGGAAAATAGTGTTGCTACTATAAAATACCATAAAAGCATAAAAGTAGAAAAATTAATACAGAAGCAAGATAGAAATTTCATTTAGGGAAAAAGTGTTGAGACTGATTATGGCTTTGGTAAGTCACAGGTGACATGAAGACTTACAGGTAGAGTTGTCATATTAAGCATTTGAAAATACAAGACTTAGATTTTGTTGAAAGTCAGTGCTAAAAATGTAGATTTAGGATCCATCAACTAAGGGCAGTTGTTGAAACCAGAAGAGGTTAAAAAGAATGAGAAGGGTATGAGAATCTGGAGACAAGACCTAAAAACAGTAACATGATCTAAGCTTCAAGGAAGGCTTCCACTTGTGGTCCAAAGGAGGAAAAAAAGGTAAGCCAAGAAAATAAACAAATAAATAAGAAAAAGTTAAATAACGACCAGGACAACTTAGAATCATGAAAACCAAGAAATAATAAACATGGGTCAAATTTATTGAGCACTTACTGTGGATCAAATCTGTGCTGTGAGTTTCACATACACGATCTTATTTAATCTTTATAGTAACTCAAGGAGGCAGGTCTGTATATCTTTATTAACAGATGAAGACATAGAGGCTTTACAAAATTAAGCCAATATGTTGTGTTGTGTATGTTTGACTTTTCTGACCATATGACCTCAAACACCTCATTTCTCAGAGCTATATTAGTATGGTGCTATATGCATGTTTTCTAAATTAATTAATAAATATGTATTTGGAGCACCTGGGTGGCTCAGTGGGTTAAGCTTCTGCCTTTGGCTCAAGTCATGATCTCCGGGTCCTGGGAGCGAGCCCCTCATTGGGCTCTCTGCTCAGCAGGGAGCCTGCTTCCTCCTCTCTCCCTCTGCCTCTCTGCCTACTTGTGATTTCTGTTTGTCAAATAAGTAAATAACATCTTTTTTAAAAAGTATGTATTTATTGGAGTATATGCTCAAATAATTTACTAATGTAAGGATGCAAAATATATTGGAATCATTTATTATTTTTTGAATCATTTCTTTAAACTGCCATACAAAACTACCTTTTTGTCTTGTCCCATCTTCATTAAGAAGCCACATTCACTTTCTATGGCCATGCAGTCTTTTAAATGCAATACTAGTTTTAATTGAGTTAAATGAGAACTGTTTATTTCATAGGTTCTTTTCAAATTATCCCTTGGTATTTTCAAAAATTTGTGAAAGCTTTTGGATTAATTCATTCTTTGTAATTGTGATAGGAACACAGGCCTTAGACAAGACTGATACCAGCTTTTACTTTTCTGACCATATGACCTCAAACACCTCATTTCTCAGAGCCAGGTGTGTTCATGCGTAAACTGGAGATAATACGTACCTTACAGGGTATTGCAAAGTTTAGCAATATCATACAAAAATAACTTAGCGCTGGGCGTGGCACACAGTGAATACTTTAGATTCATATTTATTTATTTATTCATTTATTGGGGCGGGTCAAGGAAGGCCAGAGGGAGGGAGAAAGAGAATCTAGAGCAGACTCTGCACTGAGCCCAGAACCCCATTCAGGGCTCACTCTCAGGACTCCGAGATTATGACCTGAGCTGAAATCAAGAATCAAATGCTTAACCAACTGAGCCAGCCAGGTGCCCATACAAATGATACTTTTAAAAGAACAGCAAAAAGTAATAATAGAAGCAGTACTAATTTACTGTAGAGAATATCTATAGTTCAGTCATCATGTCCCCTCTAAAATCTGGTCACCTGTAACTCTGGCAGATTTTTGCCTATACTGTCCTTCATTTAACCTGAGTACTCGTTCGAACATAGGCAAGAAGTATTTTCCAGAAATACAGAGGCCACTGCAGGTTGGGAATGCCATTTATATGAGCTACAGGCATACTTTAGAGATATTGTGGGTTCAGGTCCAGACCATTGCTATAAAGCAGATACCACAATAACGCAAATCAGGTGAAAATTTTGGTTTCCTGGTACATGTGAAAGTTATGTCTACACTATATACTATAGTCTATTAAGTGTGCAACGACATTATGCCCCCAAAATCTTAATTTTAAAACACTTTATTGCAGGGCTCCTGGGTGTCTTAGTCAGTTAAGTGACTGCCCTTAGCTCAGGTCATCATCCTGGGGTCCTGGGATCAAGCCCCACATTGGTCTCCTCTGATGGATCTGGGCAAAATCAGTTGAAAACTTCTTGGGAAGGATTTGCCATTCTAGACGCTATTAAGAACATCTGTGATTTGTGGAAAGACGTCAAAATATCAACATTAACAGGAGTTCAGGAATAGATTCCAACCCTCATGGATGACTTTGAGGGGTTCAGAACTTCCATGGAGGAAGTGGCTGCAGATGTGATGGAAATAGCAAGAGAACTAGAATTAGAAATTGAGCCTGAATATGTGACTGCATTTCTGCACCTCATGATCAGACTTTAAGGAGTTGATTCCTATGGATGAGCAAAACAGGTGGTTCCTTGCGATGGAATCCACTCCTGGTGGAGTTGTTGTTTAATAGCACATTACCCACAGTAGAACATCTTTCCGAATTGGAGCCGATCTTCTCAAACCCTGCCACTGCTTTACCAACTAAGTTGATGTAACAGTCTAGAGAATTTTTTTTAATTTTTTGACACAGAGAGAACACAAGCAGGCAGAGAGGCAGGCAGAGGGAGAGAGGGAAGCTGACTCCCCACCGAGCAAAGAGCCCAATGTGGGGCCTGATTCCAGGACCCTGAGATCACAACCCGAGGCACCCCTCTAACAGTCTAAATCCTCTGTCATTTCTACAGTCTTCACAGCACCAATTGACTTTGCCCAGATCCATCATAAGAATCACCACCTATGGCAGCTATCGCCTTGCAAAATTTATTTCTTAACTAATAAGACGTGGAAGTTGAAATTCCTATGTGGCCCATGGGCTGCAGGATCAATGTTGTGTTAATAGGCGATGAAAGCAACGTTACTATCACTGTACATTTCCATCAGAGCTCTTAGGTAATCAGGTGCATTGTTAGTGAGCAATAATACTTTGAAAGGCATCTTTTTTCTGAGCAATAGGTCTCAACAGTAGGCTTAAACTACTCAGTAAACAATGTTTTGAAATGATGTGCCACCAACCAGGCTTTGTTGTTCCATTTTTAGAGCATAAGCAGAGCAGATTTAGCATAATTCTTCAGGGCCCTGGAATTTTCAGTATGGTCAATGAGGCGGGCTTCTTAAAGTCACCAGGTGCATTAGCTCCAAACAACGGAGTCAGCCTGTCCTTTGACGCTTTGAAGCCAGGCATTGTCTTCTCTGTACCTGAGAAAGACCTAGATGGCATTCTCTTCCAGGATAAGACTATTTCATCTGTACTGTATTTCGTGTAAGCTCCCTGCATTAATTGTCTTAGCTAAATAATTTGCTGGATAACTTGCTGCAGTTTCTCCCTTGGCACTTGGGTCTTCACCTTGCACATCTAAGTTACAAAGAAGGCTTCTTTCCTTAAACCCCTTGAACCCACCTCTGCTAGCTTCAGACTTTCCTTCCGCTGCTTCCTCATCTCTTAGCCTTCATAGAATTGAAGAAAGTTCGTTAAGGCCTTGCTCTTGATTGGGTTTATGGCTTTGGCTTAAGAGAGTGTTGTAGCTGGTTTGATCTTTTGTCCATAACTTTCTCCATACAAGCAATAAGCCTGCTTGACTTTCACTTTCTAATCCTTTATGGATTCACTGGAGTAGCACTTTCCATTTCCTTCAAGAACTTCAAAGTATGCCTCTATAAGAGCAGTGGCTCCTCTTATTCTTGTTTAGAGCAGTAGCCCTAAAAATATATTGGCAAAGACATAGAGGGCCAAAGATGTGGCACCCTCAACAGAATTAAACGAGAAGAATGCCACTGCCCACACTTGCATTGGTTGGTGTGTTAAATGCTTGTCTACTTGTTTGATGCTCTTCACAGATCTGTACTCCTGACTTGGTGGTGTTCTTGGCTTGTGCTAATCAGAGGCTCAAAGAAAGATTACTGAAGCGCGCAGAGCAACAGGGGCGGCCTGATGACAATCTGAAAGCTACCCAAAGGAGACTAATGAACTTCAAGCAGAACGCTGCTCCGTTGGTCAAATACTTCCAGGAAAAGGGGCTCATCATGACAGTAAGTTAGCTACACTTTTACATGTCTGGTGTAAGAACAATCTTTCAGATTTCAAATTCACCTGTTCTTGTTTAGAAACCATCTTTACTTTAAAAAAAAAAAAAAGTGGCTTTTCTTGGGTTTTAGATCCAACGGGGAAAAAAAATCAGTAATTTTTACCTGCTTTGCCTTGATTAAGTCATTATGATGAAAATACTTCCACTTTAGTTTAATTTTATAAAAAATGATAAATTTTAATCTTGGCTAGAATTCTATAGCCCCCAAAGACAAAAAGCATTTTCAAATAATTATTTGGATCATTTTAAGTAGTACTTGCCCAATTTCTCAACTCTTCTGTCTGTGGAAACCAAGTAAAGTTGATAGACTTAAAAACACATAGTTGACATAGTGTTCTATTAGATTTGCATTTGTAAGTTAGGTTTTATCACAGGGTACCATATAAGGAAATGAGATCCTAATAGCACAAAAAAATTTCCTAAGTGTCTGACTTGCTTAAAGCAGTAATACTGTCTGCAAATGAAGGCATTAATCATTCTGCTCTACTAACCCAATGCTGATATTAATGTTAATGTTTTCATAATTAGTTTGTTTTGTGGTTAATGATACTCAATGTACCAATAAAAGATGGGACTGAATCATTACTTAATACAGTTCTGAGAATACAGGAAGTTAGAGGTGAAGAGTCAGCTAAATTATAATCCCATCACATCAGAAATTCAAGTATTAAAACAGAGGAGACAAAGGTATTGGTCATCTGAAGAAAACTTTTTATGGGAGAACAGCTAACATCAGAGCAGCTCCAATGATAACTGGATGACAGCAGAGCTCAGCACATCCCTCCCCCAGCCCTTGGGTTTTTCTCACCAGACCAGAGATTCTTGTCTGGTGAGGTTACAATGCCCAGTAAACAATCCGATGAAAATAATGCATGCCTTTCTTAATAAAATGCACGTAAGATTTTTTTTTTTTTTAACAAATTTTAAGTAACTCTACCGAAGCTCATCCGCGGGGCCCCTTTGACCTAGCAATTACTGGGTAAAAAATCTCTTCATTAGACTAAGATGCCCTTAGATCTGAGACAGTCAGGACACTTGAATAATAATCTCTTTGCAGCCTTTTTAGCACTCTAAAGAAATATTTATTCGAATGTGCTCTTTGAGTCAAAGTTGTCATGTCAGAGAATTGTAAATCTGATCTGAAAATTGTTCACAGTGCCAGAGTTCATTTTATGGTTTAAAAGAGACATTGAAAATAGGAAAGATTCAAGAAAATCGGCGTGAATGTTTCTCTGGTTATTTTTGTTGGGTTTGTTCCCTGTTTCTCTAGCAAATTACCAGTGCTGACTTCTGCATTGTGTTATGAGAAAAGAAATTTACCCTGCAGACCAAACCCCCAACTGCAAAGTGCAGAGCCAGAGTTTTAATTGATGTTTGCAAGGCTTAAAGGTATTACCAGAGCGTCTCTGATTACTCCCTGCCTGTCACGTTCGTCATCACAAGCAGAGCAGATTTCCCAAATGAATGCAGAGTGGGGATTGTTAATTTACTAATATTTTGCATGGAGGTGAAATGCCATTGCCAGTAATTGAGGGAGTCAATAACAATGTGGATGACAGCCTGTAACCTCACTGCTGAAACCAAATAAGCTTTAGGTTAAACACCTCTAATTATTGGGAGACTTGCCTTGGAAAGTCACCTTTTGAAAAGTGGTGAATGCAAACACAGGCTAGGCTCCGGGGAATAGGATTAGAAAATTTCCATCCGTCAAAGGAGCAAGTACTGCATCCTGAGTCACACCTCCTCCTTCAGAACACGGATCATAGTTCGGTTTTGGAATTAAAATATATTTGGTAATATTTCTGCCTTAAAGATGAGTTAAATAATAAAAAAACAATCATCCTTATTCATCACAAACATATTAAGATTTTAATTTAAAAACTGGGCGTTAATAGATCAAACCCAAATATTTCCTTTTCTCTGTAGTTTTTTTCTGTTGCTTCTACCTGCCCATCTTCATTGATTCATTTATTCATTTAGTAAATATTTATTGAAAATCACTGGGTGCCAGGTGCTAGGGATGCAAAGCTAAATAAGCAAGAGGTAAGGACCTTTATTTTATTCTGTTACAGATTACAAATTCCTAGAACAGTACCTGCCTTGTACATAATGTGCTCCCAGTAAATGAACAAAGTCTGTGGGGAAAGAGATAGTAAACAATGAGTTATTCAATGTGATAACTGTTGCAAAGGAGAATGTACAAGGCATCCTCACATATGTCATACACTGTGTTAGGAATTGAGGGGAACAGGCTCTTCCCACCCACAAGTAAGATTAATCATTCATGCTGGTTTGAGGTTCCTTTAAGACCACAGAGACCACATTCCTCTTTAATCTCGGTGCTTCTCTTCCCGAGTGCTTTGGAGTCTGAAACTCTCACTTGAAATCTCGTGCTCCGGTGCCATTTAATAAATTCATGATGTTCTAGAACTTGGTCTCCGACTATACATTGGAGATGATGTTACCTACCACATAATGTTGTATGGTTGAAATGAAAGAATGTGTGTACCACGGAAGAGACTGGCAATGCAGAGGCCATGTTGAGGGTACACTGTGCAGCCCCACTGCCTGGCTGATTCCAGCTGTGCCACCTACCGACTGCGTGAACCCCTGCAGGCTACTTAGCATCTCTTCTGCCTGATTTGTGAAATGGGTATAAACATTCATCCTGCCTCAGTGTAATTATAAAGAGTAAATTGATATCAGGTATTTAGAACAGTGCCTGAAATGCTGTAAGTGATTGATATTGTTTCGTAAATTCTTGTGTTTCTTCCTCTCTCTTCCCTTCACCCTCCTCCCATCTTTTGGAACCTACAATTACCACTAACAATTCTGTGCTCTTTGAGGGCCCTCTGTTGCCTTTTCTCCCATAGAAAGATTATTGAGAAAACCCAAAATGCAGAATCAGATTTTAAAAGCTTCATGCCGAATTCATTTTTTCAATTTTTCTTTGAAAGTATCTGTTTCCAGTTTTTAAATTGTCCCAGTGTTTGTTTAACTTCTATATTGTCTGTCTAATCAAGCCATATAATGGCCGTGTCTGAATAGTGCGATTAGATTGTACGAAACATCAAGTCATTTTTTTTCTTCTTTTTTTCTTCATCATTGACTCTACCTATTGGCAGATTTCACTCAAGAACAAACCCAGTGCAACTGAAGAGAAAACCTAATCAAAATAGTCAGGAAAATATGCTGTTATCTGAATACTGTATCTTATTGACATGGTTCCCATCACTTGGACCTTTTCATTTTTATTCTTTTATTATACTTACCCATATACAGCCATCTGTGCAAGAACTAATGCTATGAAATCATAAGGCTAGGATAGTAGGGACATCACAGAATCTTCTCAGACAACTTTATATGGTTTTTTAACTTACTGTAGGGTCAGATGTAATTTCTCATCATATCTTTTACAGCTCTGTGCTCTTAATTAAGTTAGGTGCTATGAGTTCTCCAAGTTTGTGAAGAGTTTTGTTTAGAAGTTTGTTTGAGTATTACCGGGAGCAAGAAAGCTGCTTATTTAGTCTTACTGGGTAAGCTCTGTTTCATGACATTTTTAAGCACTGGGGCTTGATGAAACTATAGAGTTCATGAAACATAATTTCCCTTCTATGGGTTTTTCGAAAGTTTCAATAATTATATATATGTGTAATGATAATTTTTTATCTTTATTTTCAAAGTTAAAGAAACTGTTTTAATCATCCTCACTGAGTTGGATGAAACTTACTGAAGGCATAGCATTAATTACCACTAATGGTAACTTGGGTACCAACTTGGGTACCTGGGCGACTCGGCATTAAGCATCTGCCTTTGGCTCAGGTCATGATTCCAGGGTCCTGGGATGGAGCCCCGCATCAGGCTCTCTGCTCTGCGGGAAGCCTGCTTCTCCCTCTCCCACCGCCCCCCCCACTTGTATTCCCTCTCTCACTGTCTCTCTCTATCAAATAAATAAATAAAATCTTAAAAAAAAAAAAAGACAAGTCAAGCTTAAGTTTGATGAACTATTAAAAAAATATACACAGTTTTGTTCATTGAAGGGCCTTCTAAAATGATTGAAAAATAATAAGGTAAGCTATAATGTTTATATTTTTATTTTCCAAAATGCACTGTGCTCTTGATCCAGCCAGAAAACCATGGCATTCACCAGGGAAATTGTTACACACTTGTGTGCATTGAATAAATGCTGCTTAATATAGAAAATAATCATTACCACTGTTTGAAAGACATATTTTTAGCGTGTGCACATACATGCACGCGCACGTGTGCGCACACACAGACACGCACACAAAATTAGGGATGACATGCTTACAAATAAAGTCTCTAGATAAATCTATTTGGCTTTAAGGAAAGCTCCCAACATTTGCCTTTTCTCATTTTGGATTAGGAAATACTTCATTGCTGACTGACTTTGGTGCTGGGGAAACCACTGACAGAGAGAACACATCCTTGTCATAACCACAGTATTGTTAATTCACGAGATACTGTCCCTGAGCCCCCCAGGTCACCCCCCTATGCCCCATATCATTTCCTTCAAATTTGAGAATACCCATATTACATATTTCAGATTCACCACTGAAACTATGTAGTTCCCATCCCACCAGACACTTGTAGCTGAAGGCAAAATAAACAGGAACAGTAAAAGTTAATTTACATAGAACCGAATAATTATTTGTCAATTAACTTAGTTTCCTAGGAGTGGACACCACCATTTAAATCCAAGGACACTTATCTCTAAGCAGCCAGTGCATAGCCATTGGTTAATCATCACCATCTCTACTAGCATTGCTGCCAGGAGGTGGGGGGTGGGGGTGGGAAGGTCAGGGTTGGGGGTGGGTGGAAAATAAATCTAAACAGCACAAACCCTGGGCAAATTCAGCCACTCGCCTAAACACAAGAAAGCCAGTGAAGATGCTTCCTAACAGTTTCCCTGAACAAATCCATTCTCCTAAAATTACTCAGAGGAAGGTTCTGTCATTGCTTCTCAATACTTGAGGTTGATGAATTGGTAAATAGGTAACAGAGTAAAGCTCTGTTTCCTTTAATATTATCACTTATTATATCCTGTTTAAATATTCATTGTCATGTAATGAAAAGGTCCATTAATTCCTTTTGGGTGGGTTTAGTAACTAAGGCAGAATACAGTCAAAGAGCAGTTTTCAAAGTTTAATAAGAAAGGCTATTGGGCGGGTGCCTGGGTGGCTCAGTGGGTTAATCCTCTGCCTTCAGCTCAGGTCATGATCTCGGGGTCCGGGGGTTGAGCCCCACATCGGACTTTCTGCATAGCAGGGGGTCTGCTTCCCCCCCTCTCTCTGCCTGCCTCTCTGCCTGATCTCTCTCTGTTACATGAAGAAATAAAAAATCTTAAAAAAAAAAAAAAGAAAGAAAGTCTTTTGGGTGATGGCGTATATACGTGTGCTGAGTATACAGCCCTCTGAATTGTTTTAAATTCAATTAAAAAAAAAAAAAAGCTAAGTAGACAGTGCCCTCTGGCAAGAAACCTGATACTGTTAGAACCTCAGTAGGAAGATCCCAGAGGAAACATGGGAAATATCCATTTTGATTCGAAGGCAAGACAGCTTATAAGGAGTCACACTGACTAGGCAACAAGCTTTTATAGAATCCTACTGTGTGTAGAGGCAGCAAGACAGAGCTGCCCTAGAAAAACTATTGCTTCTTCTTTGAGGACAGTGGCATCTTTGTGGATTTTTTTGGAATGGATATTTGGATTTTTTAAAAATTAACATATAATGTATTAGTGGTTTCAGAGGTACAGGTCTGTGATTCATCAGTCTTACATAATACCCAGTGCTCAGTACATCATGTGCCCTCCTTAAGGTCCATCACCTTGTTACCCCATCCCTCCCCTTTTGTCCCCTCCAGCAACCCTCACTTTGCTTCCTGAGATTAAGAGTTTCTTATGGTTTGTCTCCCTCTCTCGTTTCATCTTATTTTTACTCTCTTCCCCTATGATCTTCTCTTTTTTTCTTAAATACCACATATCAGTGAGACCATATGGTAATTGTATTTCTCTGATTGACTTATTTCACTTAGTATAATACCCTCTAGTTCCATCTACATCGTTGCAAATGGCAAGATTTCATTTTTGATGGCTGCATAATATTCCTGTCTGTCTGTGTGTACATATATATACCACATATTCTTTATCCTTCCATCTGTCAATGGACATCAGGGCTCTTTCCATAGTTTGGCTATTGTAGACTTGGCTGCTATAAACTTTGGGATTCAGGTGCCCCTTCGGACCACTACATTTGTATCTTTGTGGTAAAAACCCAGTAGTACAATTGCTGGATCATAGGGTAGCTCTATTTTTAGCTTTTTGAGTAACCCCCATGCTGTTTTCCAGAGTAGCTGCACCAGCTTGCATTCCCACCAACAGTGTAGGGGGGTTCCCCTTTCTCCACATCCTCGCCAACATCTGTCATTTCCTGAGTTGTTAATTTTAGCTATTCTGACTGGTGTGAGGTGGTATCTCATTGTGGTTTTGATTTGTATTTCCCTGATGCCAAGTGATGTTGAACACTTTTTCATGTGTCAGATTCTCCCTTCGTGATCCTGTAGCTATTTATCTCTCTTTCTCTCAGCTATCTTTGCAGAAATGTCTGTTCATGTCTTCTGCCCATTTCTTGATTGGATTACTTGTTCTTTAGGTGTTGAGTTTGGTAAGTTCTTTATAGATTTTGGATGCTAGCCCTTTATCTGATATGTCATTTGTGAATATCTTCTCCCATTCTATTGGTTGTCTTTGGTTTTGTCAACTGTTTCCATTGCTGTGTAAAAATGTTTTACCTTGATGAAGTCCCAATAGTTCATTTTTGGCCTTTGGAGATGTGTCTAGCAAGAAGTTGCTGGAGCCAAGTTCAAAAAGGTTGCTGCCTGTGTTCTTGTCTAGGATTTTGATGGATTCCTGTGTCACATTGAGGTCTTTCATCCATTTTGAGTCTAATTTTGTGTATGGTATAAGGAAATGGTCCAGTTTCATTGTTCTGCATGTGGCTATCCAATTTTCCCAACACAATTTGTTGAATGGTGAACCTTTTTCTATTGGACATTCTTTCCTGCTTTGTCAAAGATTAGTTGACCATAGAGTTGAGGGTCCGTTTCTGGGTTCTCTGTTCCGTTCCATTGAACTATGTGTCTGTTTTTGTGCTGGTACCATACTGTCTTGATGATGACAGCTTTGTAATAGAGCTTGAAGTCCAAAATTATGATGCTACCAGTTTTGATTTTTTTTCCAACATTCCGTTGGCTATTTGGGATATTTTCTGATTCCATGAAAATTTTAGGATTATTTGTTTCAGCTCTGTGAAAAAAGTTGACCATTGATGGTTTGAAAGGGATTGCATTGAATGTGTAGATTGCTGTAGGTAGCAGAGACATTTTAACAGTATTTGTTCTTCCAATCCGTGAGCATGGAACATTTTTCCGTTTCTTTGTGTCTTTCTCAATTTCTTTTTTTTTTTTTAAGATTTTATTTATTTATTTGACAGAGAGAGATGACAAACAGGCAGAGAGGCAGGCAGAGAGAGAGGAGGAAGCAGGCTCCCTGCTGAGCAAAGAGCACAATGCGGGGTTCCATCCCAGGACCCTGAGATCATGACCTGAGCCAAAGGCAGCAGCTTAACCCACTGAGCCACCCAGGCGCCCCTCTTTCTCAATTTCTTTCATGAGTTCTATATAGTTTTCTGAGTGCAGATCCTTCCCTCTTTGGTTAGGTTTATTCCTAGGTGTCTTATGGTTTGGGGGTGCACTTGTAAATGGGATTGACTCCTTAATTTCTCTTTCTTCTGTCTCATTATTAGGGTATAAGAATGCAACTGATTTCTGTGCATTGATTTTATATCCTTCCATGTTGCTGAATTTCTGTATGAGTTCTAGCAGTTTTGAATTGGAGTATTTTGTGTTTTCCACAGAGTATCATGTTATCTGCAAGGAGTGAGAGTTTGACTTCTTTGCTGATACAAATGCTTTTATTTATTTTTGTTGTCTGATTGCTAAGGCTAGGACTTCCAGTACTATGTTGAACAGCAGTGGTGATAGTAGACATCCCTGCTGTTTCCTGACCTTAGGGAAAAAGCTCTCAGTTTTTCCCCATTGAGAATGATATTAGCTGTGGGCTTTTCAAAGATGGCTTTTATGTTATTGAGGTATGTGCCTTCTATCCCTACAGTGTGAAGAGTTTTAATCAAGAAAGGATGCTGTACCTTGTCAAATGCTTTTTCTGCATCTAACAAGAATATCATATGGTTCTTGTCCTTTCTTTCTTTCTTTTTTTTTTTTTTTAAAGATTTTATTTTTATTTATTTATTTGACAGAGAGAAATCACAAGTAGATTGAGAGGCAGGCAGAGAGAGAGAGGGAAGCAGGCTCCCTGCTGAGCAGAGAGCCCGATGCGGGACTCGATCCCAGGACCCTGAGATCATGACCTGAGCCGAAGGCAGCGGCTTAACCACTGAGCCACCCAGGCGCCCTTGTCCTTTCTTTTATTTATGTAGTGTATCACATTGATTTGCAGATGTTGCACCAACCTTGCAGCCCAGGAATAAATCCTACTTGGTCATGGTGAATAATCTTTTTAATGTATTGTTGGATCCTATTTGCTAGTATTTTGGTGAGAATCTTTCCATCCATGTTCATCTGGGATATTGGTCCATAATTCTCCCTTTTGGTGGGGTCTTTGTCTGGTGTGGAGATCAAGGTAATGCTGGCCTCATAGCAAGAGTTTGGAAGTTTTCCTTCCATTTCTATTTCTTGAAATAGCTTCAGAAGAATAGGTATTAATTCTTATTTAAATGTTGGGTAAAATTCCCTTTAGAAGGCATCTGGCCCTGGGCTCTTGTTTGTTGGGAGATTTTTGATGACTGCTTGAGTATCCTTGCTGGTTATGGGTTTGTTCAGGTTTTCTCTTTCTTCCTGTCTCAGTACTGGTAGTTGATGCATCTCTAAGAATGCATCCATTTCTTCCAGACTGCCTGATTTGTTGGCATACAGTTTCTCATATATGTTCTTATAATATTTTATAATAGTATTTCTTTTGTGTTGGTTGTAATCTCTCCTCTTTCATTCACTATTTTATTAATTTGGGTCCTTTCTTTTTTCTTTTTGATAAGTCTCATGATTTTATTTATTTGGGTCCCTCTTTCTTTTTGATAAGTCTGGCCGGGGGTTCATTGGTCTTATTAATTCTTTCAAGGAACCAGCTCCTAGTTTCATTGATCTGTTCTACTGTTCTTTTGGTTTCTATTTCAATGATTTCTGTTCTCATCCTTATTATTTTTCTTCCTCTGCTGGTTTTAGGCATTATTTGCTGTTCTTTCTCCAGCTTCTTTAGGTGTAAGGTTAGGTTGTATATTTGAGACCTTTTTTATTTCTTCAGAAAGGCTTGTATTGCTAAGTACTTCCTCTTAGGATCGCTTTTGCTGCATCCCAAAGATTTGAAACAATTGTGTTTTCATTTTCACCTGTTTCCATGAATTTTTAAAAATTCTTCTCTAATTTCCTGGTTGACCCATTCAATCTTTAGTAGGATGCTTTAGGACCCTCCATGTATTTGAGTTCTTTCCAAATTTCCTCTTGTGTTTGCGCTCTAGTTTCAAAGAACTGTGATCTGAAGATAGGCAGGGAATGATCCCAGGCTTTTGGCACCAGCTGAGACCTGATTTGTGACCCAGTATATGATCTATTCTGGAGAATATTCTATGCGCACTTGAGAAGAATGTATATTCTATTGTTTTGGGATGGAATGTTCTGAATATATCTGTGATGTCCATCTGGTCCAGTATGTCATTTAAAGCCTTTATTTCCTTGTTGATCTCCTGCTTAGATGATCTGTTCATTGCAGTGAGGAGGGTATTAAAGTCCCCTGATATTACTGTCTTATTATTGATGCAGTTTTTTTTTTAATTTTGTTATTAATTGGCATATATAGTTGATTGCTCCCTTGTTAGGACCATAAATATTTCCAATTGTTAGACCTTCTTTTTGGATAGACTCTTTAAATATGATAAAGTGTCTTTCCTCATCTCTTATTACAGTCTTTGGTTTAAAATCTAATTTGTCTAATACAAGAATTGCCACTCCTGCTTTCTTTTGTTGTCCATTAGCATAGTAAATGGTTTTCCACCCCCCACTTTAAATCTGGGGGTGTCTTGCAGTCTAAACTGTGTCCTTTGCCAACAGCTTATCAAAGTGTCTTGCTTTTTTATCCAGTCTGATAGTCTGCGTCTTTTGATTGGGTCATTTAGACAGTTTACATTCAGATTCAGAGTAACTACTGAAAGATATGAATTTAGTGTCATTGTGTTATCTGTAAAGTGACTGTTATTTTCTATTTTCTCTGTTCCTTTCTGGTTTATGTTACTTTTGGGCTCTCTTTTTGTTAGAGGATCCCTTTTAATATTTCTTGTAGGACTGGCTTGGTGATCACACATTCTTTTAAGTTTCTGCTTGTACTGGAAGCTTTTTATCACTCTTTCTATTTTGAATGACATCCTAGTTGGATAATAAAGTATTCTTGGCTGCATATTTTTCTCATTTTGTACCCTGAATATATCATGCCAGTTTTTTCTGGCCTGCCAGGTCTCTGTGGATAGGTCTGCTGCCAATCTAATGTTTCTACCCTTGTAGGTTACAGATCTCTTGTCCTGAGCTGCTTTCAGGATGTTCTCTTTGTTTCTGAGATTTGCAAGTTTCACTATTATATGTTGAGGTGTTGACCTATTTTTATTGATTTTGAGGGAGAGTTTTCTGTGCCTCCTGGATTTTGATGCCCAATTCCTTCCCAAATTAGGGCAGTTCTCCACTATAATTTGCTCCAATATACTTCTGCCCCATCTCTCCCTCCTCTTCTTCTGGGATCCCAATTATTCTAATATTTTGTAGTTTATGGTGTCACTTATCTCTAAAATTCTCCCTTGTGATTCAGTAGCTATTATCTCTCTTTCTCTCAGCTGGTTTATTCTTCATTGTTTGGTTTTCTGTATCACTAATTCTCTCTTCTGCCTCATTTATCCTGGCAGTTAGAGCCTCTATTTTTAAAAATTAATTATTTTTATTAACATATAATGTATTATTTGCCCCAGGGGTACAGGTTTGTGAATCAATAGGCTTACACACTTAATAGCACTCACCATATCACATACCCTCCCCAATGTCCATAACCCAACCACCCTCTCTGCAACCCCCCTACCCCCAGGAACCCTCAGTTTGTTTTGTGAGATTAAGAGTCTCTTACGGTTTGTCTCCCTCCTGATCCCACCTTGTTTCATTTTTCCCTTCCCTACCCCTCCACTCTGCCTCTCGAATTCCTCATATCAGGGAGATCATATGATAACTGACTTTCTCTGATTGACTTATTTCGCTTAGCATAATACCCTCTAGTTCCATCCACATCATTGCAAATGGTAAGATTTCCTTTCTTTTGATGGCCACATAGTATTCTATTATATATATATACCACATCTTCTTTATCCATTCATCTGTTGATGGACATCTAGGTTCTTTCCATAGTTTGGCTATTGTGGACATTGTAGAGCCTCCATTTTTTTATCGCATCTCATTGGTAGCTTTTTTTATTTTGACTTTTTATTTTGTCTTCTATGCTTTTTTCAAACCTAACTAGTACTTAATAATCATTATTCTGAACTCTAGCTCTGACATCTTACTTATGTCCATACTGATTAGGTCCCTGGCAGTCAGTACTGCCTCTTGTTCTCTTTTTTAAAGATATTATTTGTTTATTTGACAGACAGAGATCACAAGCAGGCAGAGAGAAAGGAAGGGAAGCAGGCTCCCAGCTGAACAGAGAACCCAATGCGGGGCTCAATCCCAGGACCCTAGGATCATGACCTGAGCTGAAGGCAGAGGCTTTAACTCGCTGAGCCACCCAGGCACCTCTTGTTCTCTTTTTTGAAGTGAGTTTTTCCGTCTCATCATTCTTGCAGAAAGTGGTCACTTTTCTATTTGCAGAGTTGCAACTATTCTTTTATTAGAACTATGAATTGAGTTTGCAGGTGTTCAGAACGATTTGATAGCTATCTTGCTGAATTCCTGGGACCAGATGAAATTAGCGTCTACTTCTCCTCCACTATGTGAGACTCCTCTAGTAGTACATGTTTAATTTACTTATTAACATAGATCTTTGTAATCCTGGTTTTAAAATAACCAGAGCTAAATTTAAAAATGAATCCAATTATTTTCATTTTTTAAAAAATATTTATTTATTCATTTGAGAGAGAGGAGGAGAAGCCTGCTCAAGCCGGGGGAGGGGCAGAGGGAGAGCGAGAATCCCAAGCCCACTCTTCCCTGACACGGGACTCAGTCCCACCACCCTGAGATCATGACCTGAGCCGAAATCAGGAGTCAGACACCCGGCCAACTAAGCCACCCAGATGCCCTCTGATTACTTTCATTACTGTGGGCTCTCAAAAGTAAAATATATGCTATGATACCAGTTTCCTTCTCTGATCTTTTGTATAGAAAGGAAAGTAAAAGCACTGAGAGATAAAGCTATTTGCTCACAAAGAGCAACCCACAGGTAACAAAGCATCGTCCACTGTTCTGGGAGCAAATTGGGTTGCTTCAGAATCAGCCTCATAACAACATGAGGAATAGGCAGGTACCGAATCCAAAGCAGCTTCTGTCATTCCGTCTCCCTAACAAGCAAACATCAACTCACAACTTCTCCACATCTAAAGCTTGCTTAGTATCAGTGCTGTTCACACTCTACAAACAGAATAAACCAAATGACTCAGTGCAAGCCTCTCCTTTCAAAGTGGGAAATTGATGCCGACTATAGGACAAGTCCATTCTCAGCACCCGATGATAAGAGCGCTTACACCAATAAAGGCAATATTCTCATTGTGATGCTTCAGGCGAGTGTTTAGAGGAAAAATGAGGATGAACTTAAAGAATGAACATGCTTCCTTCCCCAAACGAATGTAAATATTTTTGTGTTGACTGTATCATTTCAGACATCCATGAAATAGAGTCCAAAGAGCCCCAACGCATGACTTATAAATCATCTTATGTAGGGCCTGACATGATAACCGTGAAGTAGTATTATCTCAGGAAATCGAGATAATACTCAAGTGAACACATCCAAAAGATTCACATGAAGAAAATTCCAATTCCGGGAACTATGGTAGATAAGTCTATCTAAGATTATTTTAGTTAAGGCTTGTGCTGTTTCTATGGGACTGGCTTTCACGACAGCTTGTTTTTATTTGTGATCTTTTTAAAGTAAAATGAAACTCAGAGATAGTTGATAGCTGAATGTCATGTCATACTAACAGTTTCCTACAAACTCTCATTTCAGCCTTACTTTCCTGACAGGAAAATATACAATACACACATATACATTTTCAGCTGGTCATGTTTCCAGGAGATGCTGTAGTCAGAAAAATACTTTTGACAATAGTGTCAGAGAATATTCCACACTTCTAGAATTAGGTCTTAATTTACTTCAATATGTTATACTGAGACCTATTGGGACATTGTAAGAAAATCATATTTTTGGTAAAGTTCTTAGACTAATTTTTTTTTAATTAAAGACCAAACTAATTGGACTTCATCAGTATCTTTAAAGAGAGATAGCAGTGTAGTTAAATCAGTGACTACAGAGGATGAAGAAGGAGGAGGTGGGGGAAAAGGGACAAAAAAGAAAAGGAAGGACAGGCATGAGAAATTTGCCAGTCAGGAGAATACAAAAAATATATATACATATATTATGAATAGATGGCGTCTTAGAAACAATGGCTAATAATTTCTGAGTGCTAACTATGTGCTTCATAGTATTCAAAGTGTTTCACGTGTTTTAGGTCATCAATCTTCACTAACTGTCCATGAGGCAGGCAGAGGCCCATCTTGTTTCATTGCCCTTCACAGATACTGTGCTTTCTACAACTTAAGGTTTGTGGCCACCCTGCATCAAACAACTTGATCAGTGCCAGTTTTCCAATAGCATTTGCTTACTTTGTGTTTCTGCGTCACATTTTGGTGAATCTTGCAATATTGTAAATATTGTCTCTATTCTTTGTAATGGCGATCTGTGATCTTATGACTCACTGAAAGCTCAGATGATGGTTAACATTTTTTAGCAATGAAGTATTTGTAATGAAGGTATGCATATTGTTATTTAGACATAATGCTATTGCCCCCTTAATGGACAGCTGTTAGTATAAACATAACATTAATACTCACTAGGAAACCAAAAAATCCACTGGGCTGATTTGATTGCAAGTCGGTTATTATTGTGGTGGTCTGGGAGCAAATCTGCAGTATCCCCGAGGTGTGCTTTTATTGTTGTCATGCCCGTTCTTAAGTGAGCACACTGAAGCACACGAAGGTGTAGCTGGCCCAGGATCCCACCAGAGTGGTGCGGCTTTAGCCCCGACCTCGGACAGCCACCCCAGAGGAAGCATCTGTGGTTGCTGTATTGTCCTTTCATTCTATCATTCTAGATGGTAAAGAGGAAAGCCCACTACTGTTTTCTCCAGGCATTTATCATTTGATAAAAACCTCTCTTCAGCTGTAATCTCTTCATTTCTGTTTCTCCAAAACGGATATGTAAGAAAATTAACTCTGTTGGTGTGTTCCATGGAGACGCTGTAAAACAAAACAAAACAAAAAGTAATTTTACTAGGTAACAGATGTAAAATAATTAAGGTAATTCATGAAAGTGATCCATCTGAGCACATATACAAAAAGGAAATTTTACCATGGAAGCCCAAGCCTTGTATTTTTGTTTATCACCATTACACATTATCTTCTTTGCTTGCTGAGTTTTACAAATCAAAGGTAAAGCCAAGGCTGCAGTTTAGCTACAGGCAAAACCCTATCCTTATCTACTTAGAGTCTTATCATTCATCTTATCCATTATGACCGTTCTTTTATAGTCATTCATTCAAACATTTTTATCGAGGGTCTATTGCGTGTCAGACGCAAGCACTTTCCCAAGTACAAGGACCCACATGCACAATGGTAGGGAATCCAAAGATGATGTGGAGATAAACCTGCCTTCTTGGAGTTAGTGTGCAGGCAGTGAGGTAAGCATAAATTGCCTGAGAACAGCACAGGAAGTGGTAAATGCTGCTCAGAGAGGTATAATAAGCCAGAAGGAGTCAGGGACAGGGGAGTGACTTCCTCCTGGAAAGATTAGGAAAAGCTTTACTGGACATATGGGCCCTTGAGGGATGGGTGAGAGTTGGAACCCAGAAATGGGATGGAAGGGCATTTTAAGCGGATGTCAGCAGACGCCAAGGCATGTATGGTATATAATGGAGTTGTGAGAATTAGAACGGGGACAATTGTGCTGGACCAAACTGAAGAAGGCAGTGCAGGCTAAGGAGGAAAGGGTATTCCGTGGGCAGGGCTGGCTTCAAAGACTCTGAGCAAGGGAAGGACCTACCAAGAAATGTAACCTGGTGGTTGTGTGCAAAACACGGAGTGGAGGAAATGTCCGGAAGGGATCTGACAAGGGTAGACGCAGGGATGGTGACTGCATAAGACACAAGGTTTTACTTCTTGGGGCAGGATTGACAACCATCTGGAGCTAACTACAAACATGGGAATAACTGAAAACGTGCTTGATGAAATTAACCGACATCAGTCACTGGCATATGAAACGTAGCATAAATCGTACCGATGTAACTATTTAGATTTCCCATTTGGATAACGTTCGTGGCAGATTTGAAAGGAAATTGGACAGGAAACCAAAAGTTACATATCAAGGACTAGGATGAGCTAAAGTACTATGAAGCAACGTTAAAATCCAAGCAGAGAGGCACCAGGGTCCGTTGAATCACCAATTAGTCTTTCCACAGATAGTTTCAACCTAACTCACCAAGTGAGTAAGTTAACGTAATTAAGTGCAAAATTATGGATATATTTGGAGCCATTTATTTTCATGGCACACAGCCCTACAGATCTTATAGATATGAAGATATAGTACCATTAAAACACTGTATGGTAACAGGTTATTATGAAAAATAAAAAGTTTATGGGTGGGGATGCCTGGGTGGCACAGTTGATTAAGCATCTGACTCTTGGTTTCTGGCTTGGGTCAGGGCGTCGGGGTTGTGAGATCCAGCCCTGTGTTGGGCTCTTTGCTCAGTCTGCTTGGCATTCTCTCTTCCTCTCCCTCTACCCCTCCCACTTATACGCTCTCTATCGTTCAAATAAATAAGTCTTTAAAAAAAAGTTCAGGGGTACCTGGGTGGCCGAGTCAGTTAAGCATCTCACTCTTGATTTTGACTCAGATTATGAGCTCAGGTCGATGAGATCAAGCTCCGCATGGGGCTCTGTGCTCAGTGGGGAGTCTGCTTAAGATTTTCTCCCTCTGCCTTTGCCGCTCCCCCCACTCACACGCCCTTTACCTCCTGTACACACACACACACATACACACACACACACACACACACACACACTCACTCACACACATTTTTCAAAGTTTATATCTGTTAGAGATATGTGTGACTACAATATAGCTGGATAGCTATGGCTTAAGCAAACAGGTTTATCTGATAATGTGTTATAATAAGTAGAGATGGCCGATCCAAGGCTAGTTCAGTGCCTTAATGGTGTCATCAAGGAACCACGCTTCTTCTATCTTTCTGTTCCACCCTCTGTAATGTATTTCCTCATTGTAACAAAATGGCTGCTATTGCTCTAGTCACCAAATCCATATTCTCAATAGGACAAAGGGTTTAGTGCAAGGGCTGGACAGCCTCATCTGTTATACTTTATTAGGAAAGAAAAGCTTTCCAGTAAACCTCTCTCCCTCCTTCACTAACTTGTACTTAGGTGTCATGGCTCAGAATTGGGTCACATGCTTTCTGTTGCTTTCAATGGAAGCTAAGAAATGAATTACTTAACTCCCCAGCCTCTGATATAGAGGAGGGCAAAGGAAAAAGGAATTAAAACAAATACTGAGTAAGCCAACGTAACAATAACTGCTGCAAGGTAAAATATAATAATAAATAATTCCATTTTCTCTGTTTAAAAAGATATGGGACAGAGAAGAGTCAGAGTGTCAATGCACCAAATTAAAAAAAAAAAAAGATATGGGGAAATACATTCGCTAGTAATCTATTCAAAAGGATTAAAGTAGAAAGTGTCTGCACTGAATATTAATGGCGGCTTTTCAGCAAGCTCTTTAAGCATCCCAGGCTCTCCATTCACTTCATATCTAATTCTCACAACAGTCCGTAAAGTTTGGTGGGGGAAACAGGCTCAGAGAGGTTCAGGAACATACTATAAATGCTGGAGCCAGTAAATAAGGGACTTGAGGTTTGAAATAGGCTCTGTCTCACAGAATCTACTCAGTCAGTAACAAGAGACTGAGCCAGACCTGTATCTGAGCAAGGAGTTAACCACCCTCTCAAAACAGTCAGAAAACCTATTGAAGAGGCCATATGAATGTGAATCACAAAATACTCTTGACTGAGAAACTGAATTCTGAGAGAAATAAAGGAACTAACATAGTATATCAAATGCTATGCCAGCTGCTTTAGCAATATTGACCTCTTTTAATCACTCAAGCCTGTCAGGTAAATATGAAAATTATGGGGTGCCTTACGTGTGCCAGGAGTTTTATCTAAGTTATCACTTTTCAGGTAAAGGCAGGAGTTTGCTTTCCTTTCACAGATAAATCCTCTACCTCACAACCTGACTCTTGCCTCACCAATTCCGTGCCTCACAGCGGACACTGCCCTTTCTTCTCCCATCTGCCCTGCTTCACCCCTGGGACTCAGTGCGTGCTCTTGTGTGTTGTTTTCACTGTGACTGACTCCCTCATCTGTCATCCTGCCTGTCACCTCACCAGCGTCTGGATGGCTCATATCCAGGCACAGCCCTGAGCATGGGGCTGCATCTCATTTACCCAGCCCCAGCGGGTGCGGTGGAGATCAATACACAGACATGCCCTTATTCTGAAGGAGCCCACGAGGAGAGGGGAGGAAAGGAGATAGAAGAGTGACCTCAGTGCACTGGAACCAATTCCCTCTGCTTTCTCCGTGGTAAACCTGTGGGGCTGAATGAACATAAAACTCTCCGGGACACAATCTGTGGAGGTTACTCCACGCATTCAAAAAAAGTAATCAAGCATTTGAGGTTACTGAAAGAGAAGTCATAATCATTCCCAACTTCAGGACTGGAAATTGGAATAAGTGGACAGAAAAGACTGAATCAGGAGGCTGACCAGCCAAGGAAGGAGTGGAGAAATAAAAGGAATTTTATCATAACCATCTTAATATCTTGCTGAGTCCCACCTCCTTGATTTAAGGATTTAATTGAGCACAGACTAAAAATAAACTTAAGAATACATTTTTAGGCAATTATTTTGAGATTTATAGCTAATATGAGATACTTAATGAAGACATTGATTTCTGGCTTTCTAACCTCCAATAGGAGGTAATAAAACAACCCTAAACTTAAAGAGAAGGTCTGTAGAGAAGAAATCTGGATGTGTATAAATTGTAGTGTGACTTAGACTATTTTCAGTAACCAGCTTAGTGGGGACTGTGTAGTCAGAACAGTCCCAGATACACAGAGAATACTTAAAAATATTTGTTTAATTAGTGGTGCCTGGGTGGCTCAGTCAGTTAAGCATCTGACTCTTGATGTCAGCTCAGGTCTTTATCTCAGGGTTGTGAGTTCAAGCTCAGTGTTGGCTCCACATTGGGTGTGGAGCCTACTTGAAAACAGATATTTTTTTTTCAAATATATATATATGCAATCAATTAAGGATTACATCCTTATGTATTAAGGATGAAATCCTATATATATATTGGATTTCATCCTTAATCACTGCAATTAATTATATGTATGCAATCAATTAAGGATTATATGCAATCAATTAAGGATTACATCCTTATGTATTAAGGATGAAATCCTATATATATATTGGATTTCATCCTTAATCACTGCAATTAATGCATTGATTAAGGAGTTAGACTGAATAAATTATTTTTAATAAGTTGAGTGTGAATAAGATGTGGTTAAACTTCATTCATTTGGGTTGGATAGGTACTTTCAAGTAGTGTTTTAAACTCAGACTTTCAAAAACTCATGCCTTCCCCTGTGTCTGGCCTTGAACCATTGCTGATTCGCAGGTTATTTGAAGGTGTCAGCAACCATGAGAGATTTCTCAGAAAATACCACAAAGTGTGCTTCAGTTTCTACAATTGCTGTCAAATAAGGAGCAAGGAAGAAAAAGAGAAACAATAGATTTTTTTTTTAAAGCAGCTTGTTTCTTTCATGAAAATTTCATCTGAAAATATCAAGATTGTCATGCAATGTGAGCTATGTTTTCTTCTCTATTCTGAAACTTTTGCTTAAAAATCTGAATACAGACACCACTGTCACTTGACATAGCCTTGATATGTTTATTTTTAGCTCTTCTATCAAGGCTTTAGAGTTCTTATGTTCATGACAAACTAATTTTGACAGAAGTCCAAAAAGATGACTTGGTTCTTACAGTTGAATTCAGCAGTAATTGCAGTGAAACCTTGTCTGTCTCAAGATCTTAAAGCCTCGGGTGAAACCATCTTGGCTGTGTTAGCAATGGTAGATGACTGCAGCTTACTTGTGGGTGCCTGTTCACAGCAATTCAGTCTGAATTCATAAAATGCTGGGATTTAGTACTAACAATATCAGTTCGTTAATTTCCTAGAATTGCATGCATAGGCAATTCCATTACGGCACTGCTTTTCTCCATGTTCTGTCAAATGATAGTTCTACTTTAAATTTGGAAGAGAAGAGAAGAAACACTGGAAACTTCAGCTGGCTCACATTGTCTTCTATTACATGTGTTGGTCACAGACAATATTCTGTTCAGCAAGAGGCTGTTGCCCAAGCTTTCCCCACCCCCAAGTATAATTAATGTACAGTGTTATATTAGCTTCAAGTATACAATATAGTGATTCAACAATTCTATACATGACTCAGCACTCATCATGATAAGTGCACTCTTAATCCTCTGTATCTATTTCACTCATCCTTCCACCCACCCACCCCTCCTGTAACTGTCATTTGTTCTCTAGAGTTCAGAGTCTGGTTTGTTTGTCTCTTTTTCCTTTGATTATTTTTACAAATTTCATATGTGAGTGAAATTATGTGGCATTTATCTCTCTGACTGACTTATTTGACTTACATTATGCCTGCTAGACCCAACCATGTTGTTGCAAATGGCAAGACTTCATTCTTTTTTATGGTTAAATAATATTCCATATGTATATACCCTTCTTCTTTATCTATTCATTTATTGATGGACTCTTGGGCTGCTTCCATATCTTGGTTATTGTAAATAATGCTGCAATAAACATAGGGTGCATGTATTTTTTCAAGTTAGTGTTTTCATTTTCTTTAGGTAAATACCCAATAGTGGTACTACTGGATCATATGATAGTTCTATTTTTTTAATTTTTTGAGGAATCTCCATATTGTTTTCCACAGTGGCTGCACCAGTTTTTATTCCCACCAACAGTGCAAGAGGGTTCCCTTTTCTCCACATCATCACCAACTCTTGTTATATCTCGTATTTTTGATTCGAGCCATTCGTACAAGTGTGAGATAATAGCTCATTGTTGTTTCGATTAGCACTTGCCTGATGAGTACTGATGTTGAGCATCTTTTCACGTGTCTGCTGGCCCTCTATATATACTCTTCGGGAAAACCTCTTTTCACATTGTCTGTCCATTTTTTAATCGGATAATTTGGCTTTTTGGCATTGAGTTGTATACGTTTTTTGTATATTTTGGATATTTACCCCTATTGGATATATTATTTGTAAATATCTTCTTCTGTTCAGTAGGTTGTCTTTTTGTTTCGCTAATGATTTTCTTCACTATGAAAAAGCCTTTTATTTTGGTGTAGTTCCAATAGTTTAACTTTGTTTTTGTTTCTCTTGCCAGAGGAGACTTACCTAGAAAACTGTTGCTATAGCTGTTGTGAAAATGCAAAACATTTTGTTGTCATATTTGTTGTAAAAAAAATTACTGCTTTTGTTTTCTTCTAGAAATTTTATGGTTTAGGTTTGATATTTAGGTCTTTAATATATTTTGAATTTATTTTTGTGTACAGCATAGGAAAGTGGTCTGGTTTCATTCTTTGGCATGTACCTGTCTAGTTTTCCCAATAGCATTTGTTGAAGACACCTTTCCCATTGGATATTCTTGCCTCCTTTGTCATGAATTAATTGACCTAATTACCGTGGGTTTATTTCTGGGATCTCTATTCTGTTCCATTGCTCTATGTGTCTCTTTTTGTACCAGTACCATACTGGTTTTTTTGTTTGTTTGTTTGTTTGTTTGTTTGTTTTTAAAGATTTTATTTATTTGACAGAGAGAAATCACAAGTAGATGGAGAGGCAGGCAGAGAGAGAGAGAGGAGGAAGCAGGCTCCCTGCCAAGCAGAGAGCCCGATGCGGGACTCGATCCCAGGACCCTGAGATCATGACCTGAGCCGAAGGCAGCGGACTAACCCACTGAGCCACCCAGGCGCCCCCATACTGTTTTGATTAACTACAGCTTTGTAGTATATCTTGAAATCTGGGATTGTAATACCTCTAGTTTCATTCTTCTTTTTCAAGATTTCTTTGGCTATTTGGAGTCTTTTGTGGTTCCATAAAATTTTAGAATTATATTTTCTAGTTCTGCTGTTGGTAGTTTGAAAGGGGCCGCATTAAATCTGTAGATTGCTTTGGGTAGAATGGACACTTTAATTATATTGATTGCTCCAGCACATGAGCATGGAATAACTTCCCATTTGTTTGTGTTGTCTTCAGTCTCTTTCATCAGCATTTTATCGTTTTCAAAGTATGTCTTTTACCTGCTTGGTTAAGTTTATCCCTAGGTATTTTATTCTTTTTGGTGCAATTGTAAATGTAGTTGTTTTCTTAATTTCTCTTTCTGCTACTTCATCATTAGTGTATATAAATACCATGGATTTCTGTATCTTAATTTTGTATCTTGCAACTTTACTATAATTTATTTATCAGTTCTCATAGATTTTTGGTGGAGTCTTTATGATTTTCTATATATAGCATCATGTCATCTGCAAATAGTGAAAGTTTTCCTTTTCCTTACCAATGTCAATGCCTTTTACTTCTTTTCCTAGTCTGGTGCTGCAGCTAGGATTTCTAATACTATATTGAGTAAAAGTGGACATCCTTGTCTTGTTTCTGATCTTAGAGGAAAAGCTCACTTTTTACCCCATTGAGGTTGATGTTAGCTGTGGGTTTTTCATATATGTTAAAGTATGTTCCTTCTAAACTTCCTTTGTTGAGGACTTTTATCATGAATGGATGTTGTACTTTGTCAAATGCTTTTTCTGCATCTATTGAGATGATCGTATCGTTTTTATCCCCTCTCTTATTAATTTCATGTATCACTTTGATTGATTTGTGAATACTAAACCACCCTTGCAACCCAGAAATAAATCCCACTTGATTGTGGTGAATTTTTTTTAATGTATTATGGGATTAAGTTCTGTAATACTTTGTTGAGAATTTTTGCTTTGATGTTCGTCAGAGATAATGGCCTATAGTTTTGTGGGGTTTTTTTTTTTTTTAGTGTTTTTGTCTAGTTTTGGTGTCAGGGTAATGCTGGCCTCATAAAATGAATTTGGAGACTTTCCTTCTCTTCTATTTTTTGAAATAGTTTGAGAAGAATAGGTATTAACTCTTCATTAAATGTTTAGTAGAATTCATCTGTGAAGCCATCTCTTCCTCAATTTTTGTGTGTTGAGAATTTTTTCACTGCAGCTAATTGGTCTGTTCAAATTTTCTGTTCCTTCCAGATTCAGTTTTGGAGGATTATATGTTTCTAAGAATTTATCCATTTTGTCTAGATTTTCCAATTTGTTGGCACATAGTTTTTTATAATATTTTCTTTTTTTTTTTTTAAGATTTTTATTTATTTGTTTGCCAGAAGCAGAGGGAGAGAGAGCGAGTGAGCACAGGCAGACAAAGAGGCAGGCAGAGGCAGAGGGAGAAGCAGGCTTCCTGCCGAGCAAGAAGCCCGATGTGGGACTCGATCCCAGAACCCTGGGATCATGATCCGAGCCGAAGGCAGCTGCTTAACCAACTGAGCCACCCAGGCGTCCTTATAATATTTTCTTATAATCCTTTGTAATTGCTTTTTGTCGGTTGTTATTTTTCCTCTTTCATTTTTGATTTTGTTCATTTGAGTCCTCTCCATCTTTTCTTCTTCTTCTTTTTTAATGAGTCTGGCTAAAGGCTTACCAATTTTATTCATCTTCTCAAAGAACCAGTGCCTGGTTTCAGTGATCTGTTCTATCGGGTGTTTGTTTTTCGGGGGTTGTTTTGTTTTGGGTTTTTCTGTAGTTTCTGTTTCATTTATTTCTGTTCTACTCTTTATTATTTCCTTCCTTCTACTGGCTTTGGGTTTTGTTTATACTTTTTCTGGTTCCTTTAAGTGTAAGTTTAGGTTGTATCTTTGAGATTTTTCTTGACTTTTTTTTTTTAATTTATTTTAATGTAGGCTCCATGCCCAATGTGGGGTTTGAACTCATGACCTAAGATCAAGAGTGGCCCTCTCTATCAGCTGAACCAGCCAGGCACCCCTTTTTCTTGCTTCTTGAATTAGACCTGTATTGCTATAAACTTTACTCTTAAGATTTTTTTTTTAATTTATTTAGTCAGAGAGAGAGAGCGAGAGCGAGCACAGGCAGACAGAGTGGCAGGCAGAGTCAGAGGGAGAAGCAGGCTCCCCATGGAGCAAGGAGCCCGATGTGGGACTCGATCCCAGGACGCCGGGATCATGACCTGAGCCGAAGGCAGCTGCTTAACCAACTGAGCCACCCAGGCGTCCCAAACTTTACTCTTAGAATAGCTTTTTCTGCATCCCAAAGATTTTGGACTGTTGTGTTTTCATTTTCATTTGTCTCCATGCATTTTTTATTTCTTCTTTACTTTCTTGGTTGACCCATTCATTGTTTAGTAGCATGTTATTTAACCTCCATGTATCTGTGTTCTTTCCAGATTTTTTCTTGTGGTTGACTTCTGGTTTCATAGCGTTGTGGTCAGAAAAGATGTACGAGATGACTTCCATCTTTTTTAATTTGTTGAAATGCTTTGTTTTCCTTTTAAGTGTTAGATCTCTGTGTTTAAATTTTAAAACTTACATTGAACATCAGATTTTTGTTCTCTTTCTACACTCTCAGAAGGCAACTCAGTATTCTTCAAAGAATGCAAATTTCAGAAATAATGTGCATCTTACTGAAGCAAAATCTCCACAAAAGAAAGTATTTTTACTGATATCTTTACCACCGTATCCCAAACTCTCAAAACATTGTCTGGTGCATAGTAGATGTTCAATAAATATTTGCTGAATGAAACACAGACCTAAGCCAACACCTTAGTCATGTCCTGGATTTGGAGACATAAAGAGAAAAAGTTACATGCCAGACACTTTTATCAAAGGAGAAAAACAGAGCCATTGTTTAAAAGCTAAGTGGTCAGAAGCAAACTGATGATGGTCCTGGGCCATTAATTAGCTCTGGACCTTGCACAAGTTATTGAAACTCTCAGGGCTGAGCTATGACATTTGAAAACTAAATCTCCTAATACTTACCTCCTAGGTAGGCTGTGGATATTGAATGAGAAAAGGTAAGTAAAACATTCAATACAATACTCAGAACAGAGAACATACAACTCAGACTGTTGTTATTATCATTTTGATGATGTTGCCCCTTGTAATTACCAGAATTATTATTAGTCCTAATGCAACCACTTGTGCTATGCTACTTTCTCATCTTGATTCTTTCATTATATCGGATGTATGACAAGAGACAAACCCTTATATTCCTGTGGCATGCTTAACGTCTCAGGAATGTGGCTACAGCATTTCTATGAAACGATGAACAGAAAATTGAACACAACTTAACAGTCCGAATGAAGCCTTGCCAAACCTCACCAGCTATAAAAGCCCTTCAGAAGCTATTTTATAGGCTCTTGGTGTTGATTTTTCTCTCTTCTCTTTTCTTCTTCCAATTTTGCTTTCACTATCTTCATTGATTTCTACCCCCTTTCTATCCTCCCTGAGGATAGTCTCAGTAGACACCAGGAACACTGGGTAGGACTGCCACTTTCATAATGTTGTTCATGGCTAGGTCACTCAGTCTCTCCATGCTAGAGAAAAGGTGCAAGGGGCTCAATGATAAATATGATATTAAGCAAAACATAGTGTGGTGGGCTAGGTCAAAGGCTGGCTTTGAAGTCACAAAGACCAGGGTTTGAATCCTGGCAAGTTTTGTCTCTCTAAGCCAAAGTATCTTCATCTATAAAATGGTGATGGAGTTAATGGACTTGTAAGATTAATTAAAGATTGGAAATAATATGAATAAAGCCCTTCTATTGCATGGCTGGTTAAATAAATAGTCATTAATGTAATCCATAGTCCGTGTCCCAAAACACTTAGAAACAAATCTAATGAAAATATGTGCTAAGTAATAATAATGAGTCATAGCTTGTATTTCTTGAGCACTTCATTGTGCTGAATAACATCATGCAAATATTTGGAAAATGATGTATGCCCAGTGATGAATTCTCTTATATCACGTGCTCAATCGTGTCTAAGGTATACCCATTCAAAGTGATGGATTCCATGGGAAAGCTAAAATCCACTTCTTGAAATCTACTCATTACTTTTCAAAATGACTAAACCAGGAGACACCACCAACAGCTACTTATCTTAATGGAGACATTTTTTTTTTTCCAGAAGAAATGTCAACCACAAATCTGTCTTGGCAGATGCATGCTATGTTATTTTCTATCATTTTACTTCTCAACGTTGGCAAGCAGAGCTGCCTGAAGGATGAGCCGCTTTTTAAGTTTCTATCAAGAGGAAGAGAAATGGAGTCTGTTTACTTCTGTTTTTAATTCTTTTCTGTAAAAATCTTAGGCTGCCTTTTTCAAACAAGTAATATTTATGGAGAGTTTGTGTGTTTGTATCTGTGTGTGTGTGTGTTTGCATGCACGCCTATGCGTGGGTGAGTGTTGGGGTTGAGGGATGCAAAAGACTACAAGAAAAAAAATAAAAGTCATCCATTATTCTGCAACCCAGAAATAACCACTGTTAACATTTTGGGTCTTTTCCATGCAGTGTATTTCTATGATATTTTGACAGCGTGCTAGCTGAATTCATATTGTAGTCTGCTTTAAAGTTTTTTCTAACTCAAAATTATATCTTAAGCATGTTTGCAAGACATCTTTTGGGCAGTTTACCCTCTCAAAGCCTCCTACTAATGACCTAGTATTTCTACTTCAGAGAATTGACATGAAGCTCAAATTAGAAAAGATGTGTGCATCTTTTATAAGTTACTTCTGGAGCCCACAGATGAAATTATTATTTGTTCTCATCTACTGAGTAGTCAAAAGGCCCATATTTATTAAACATCTACAGAGCACCCTGTAGATCACCGTGAGGAGCCAGAAAAGACCCAAGACAATTCTGACCTCTGAGATTTTATATTCTGTTCCCAGAGAAGAAGCAAAAACATGTTGAAAACCTTAGAGAAAAGCAGAGTGAAACTCTTCTTTTGACTAAAGTGGAACTTTGCCTTAAATATTTAAAAAACGTTCTCAGATCTTGAATTCCTTCTATCCTTGGCTCTTTCAATTTTAAAATGAGTCATGCTTCAGATAATTATTTTTTCTTACCTCACACATAATTATAATTTTACTCATAATAATGTAATTTGCCAGTTGAATAGTAAATTTCCAACCCCCCCTTAAAAAAAAGAGGAGATAAAAAGCCTATTTTTATAAACTCCGATAATTTATAATGATTGGTTTAAATTAATATCAGTATTTTTATGGAAGAAAAATAGACTTAAGGGGGGGGGGGAGTTGGAAAAAATAAAAAGAATCATAAAACCAGAGAACTCCTACTAAAGGGTCTGTTAATTTATGGTATAGAAAAAATTGAAACTGTTTCTTTTGCCACAAACAGATAAGGGATATTTTTGCATGATTCTCATGTTACCATGGAAAATTCATATATGTTTGGTTATGTCTGAAAGGTAGAATTAAATGATTTTTTACTTTTTTCTTCTCTTTTTCTACAAATTTTCCTACTATAATGTGTACTCTGCTGATAATCTAAAAAAAGAACAAAAATGATTAAAAACTGCATATGCTTGACGATTAAACATAAGAGTAAGTCAGCCAGTTCAAATAAATAAGAAGTGGGAGAATTCAGCTGAAATAAACACAACAGCAATGCGATACTGACAGGAAACCGATGAAATATTTTCCATAGGAAAAGTACATACTAAGCTTACTTGAACTCGGTGTAAAACCCTCCCCAGATAATCCACTAGCTTTGCTTCACGTTATTTATTTGGTTTCACAGTATGTCAAACAACTGTCAAATCTAGTGGCAGTGTTTTTTTCTCCCTCTGTGAAGTCTGCGGGGAATTAATGGATCAAAAGTCGTCCAAACTAAATAACTTTCAGAACCAGGAATTGAATTAACAGACCAAGGGGTGGATCTTGGGTTAGCTAAGGTTCAGGGAGAAACTGGTAATGGGACCAAGTAGAGTGTAGCAAGAGCTAGAGGAAGATGCAAGAACAGCGTTGGAAAATGGTTAAGTGAAGCTGTCAGCACAGGGAGAAAGAAGTGGATTTTCTTCAGGCTCAGCCCCTAGAAGGCACTAGGTTGTTTGTACTGATCAGAAGTATTAGTAGAAACTATGTATTGTCACAGTAAATAGATTGTAATTGGATAATACCGCCTGAAGAGCAATAGTCTTTTAAAAAATAAAAGATTTTATTTATTTGACAGAGAGAGAGAGATCACAAGTAGGCAAGAGGCAGGCAGAGAGAGAGGGGGAAGCAGTCTCCCCGCTGAGCAGAGAGCCTGATGCGGGACTCGATCCCAGGACCCTGAGATCATGACCTGAGCTGAAGGCAGAGGCTTTAACTCACTGAGCCACCCAGGCACCCCATGAAGAGCAATAGTCTTAAGTAAAAACAACATCTCAAGGCTGGTCGAGGAAGATGAGGCAAGGAGTGGGGAAACAAAGTGACCAAAGATGTGGGTTAAAGGAGAATTGGGTGTCACGGGTGCTAAATTGATAGTGCTCTGGAGGGAGGAGTCAAATGCCCAAAGCTGGTTCAGTGAGAGGTCAGGCAAGATGAGGACTGGAAAAAGCCTCTTTGTTTTAATAGTTGGAAGGTAGTGCATGAAGGGTATCGTCTGCTGCTGGTTAGGTGGATTGAGAGAGAGAGACACCAGATTGGAGTAGGCAGAGGAGTTAGTGGGAGGTGAGAAAACGGAGCTGGGTGGGCAGGTGTCGACAACTCAAGACATTTGACTGTGAAGGAAAGAAAAAAAAAGAAAAAGCAGTAGGTGAGGAGAGAGTTTTTGGTTTGTTTGTGTATTGCTTGCTTTTGGTTTTGTGTCACTGTTTTTGTTTCACGGAAGGGAGACAAACGTGCTTCGGTGCGGATAGAAGGGACACAGCTGAGAAAAGGCAGGCTCTGAATGTATGCATGTCAACAGCCTAATCAAAAAGTCTAGAATAGATCAAAACCAGCAATTCAACTAATTTCTACAAATGGATGTTAAACCCTTAGAGGGCAGAGATTAAAAATGAATAAAAGCTTCTTTTGGGAGCTACCTTTTGACAGAAACTCCATAGAAAGGGTATTCAAGGCAAGAGACAGGAGGGCGTGTAATTAATATCTGTCAAAACAAAGTCTGGAAGAAAAACGAGGAGAAAAACAAGAAAGACCAATGCAAACCACAAGCTAAGATAAACTCTTCCAGCTCGATCTCCTTAACGTTCCCCCAACGTGCCGTTCCAGCTCAGCCTCAAGCGTTTCTCGTCCTGCTGATTGCCTTTCCTCCTCCCTTCTCCCTCTCAGGTCCTCTCCTCTTGTCCCTCCTGAGTTCACCTCTTTTCCCAGACCTTCCCAGCCTGGATCAGTCTCTTCTGTTTCCGAATTCCCTTACTCCTGAAACTTAACACCGGTGCCACACATTTTCACTCTTAACTGTTTCCCGGGAGACAGTGCGGTTTTAGGGGAAGGAGCCAACTTGGGTTTCAAAGTGACCTGGGTCACATCAAGCTTCTGTCAAATTCCTGTAGGACCTGAGCAAGTCCTATAGCTAGTCTGTTCCTCTCTAGTTGGGGAGACCTGTCTCTGAAGGTTACCATCAAAAGTAAATGAATTAGTGTGTATAAAGAAACTGAAGGAGAGTTCAGGCTGTTGATCCAGACCCTGTGTTCTGGATCTCTGAGTTCTGCTGCAGCATCCGGGCAGATTTAGTAATCTATCCGTGGAGCAGTTTCCTCCTCCATTGAAAGGAGTTCCTAACTAGTACCTACTTCTCAGGCAAAGTGTTAAAACAGCACCTGGCATGTAGTAAGTACTGTGTAAATGTTTGCTGTTCCTGTTATTTTCCTTGCAGCCGTGTATTGTTAGAGTAAAAAGTAGTTTACCTACCTGTGATGAATGCTACTCACCCTCTAGCAATTCAACAGTATTTCTCATTTTCAGGTAATTCTACTTGAGCAAACACAATGTTTTAATTTTTGCAAACATTTTTTGGGTTGTTTTGCTTTTTTTCATTATGTGTTCTTAAAAATGGATGGTATCATGTATGTATTAAAGTAGTTCAATACTTTAAAATTCCAAAATGCTAAAAGCTCTGGATCCAATTCCAGCATATGGTGGGTGGGACAGGAGTTTCCCCACAGCCAATAAACAATGCTCCAACACCAGCTGGGTATCCTATAATTCAACTCAATTCTGGCACCATCTCCCCAGAGATAGCATCAGGTTCCACAGGTTAAAGGCTCAGCCCCACAAGGCTGTTCTCTAAATCTTCCACTTCAGGTGTTAGTCCAAAACCCACCTGTGCTTCTGACCCACTGGCTCAAATTGGAGGTTTCAATGTCCTCCACCTTCAGTCTGATTAATTTGCTATAAAGGACCACAGAACTCAGAGAAACATTTATCCACTAGACTACTGGCTTATTGTGAAAGGATGTAACTCAGGAACAGCAAGATGGAAGAAATTCAAGAACAAGTTATGGGCAAAAGATGCAGAGCCTCCATGCCTTCTCTAAGAGCACCTCTCTCCCCAAATCTCCATCTATTCACCAACACAGAAGCTTTCCAAACCCTCTCTCTTCGGATTTTGATGAAGGCTTCATAGGCCAGGCATAATTGATTAAATCATTGGCCATCGATGATTAAACTTCATATCCAGCCCCTTCCCTGGAGACTGAGGGTGGGATTGAAAGTTCCAGACCTCTGGGCATTTGGTTGGTTCCTCTGATGGTCAGCCCTTATCCTGAGGTCCAGGAGTCACCTCATTTACATAGCATATCCTTCTCATCACTTAGGAAAGCCCAAGAGTTTCAGGAGCTCTGTCCCAGAGACAGATGACAACCACATATAGATTTCTTCTCCTCCCCCTCCCCCTTGCCCCCTCCCCCTTGCCCCCTACCCCCCTCCCCATCTTCCTCTCTCCTCCTCCTCCTCCTCCTCCTCCTCCTCCTCCTCCTCCTCTTCTTCTTCTTCTTCTTCAAGTAAGGTCCATGAGTGGACCTGTGGGGTTGAACTCATGTGTGGGGTTGAACTCACAATCCTGAGATCAAGATCTGAGCTGAGATCAACAGTCAGATGCATAACCAACTAAGAAATCCAGGAGACCCCACATAGGTACTTCTTATCATAAATTACAATATCACAGATGCCATTAATTGCCCCTGCTTATAAAATGGAATATCACAACTCATGAGTTGCTAAAAGATCACTATGGCATCAATCTGATTCCTCTTCTTAGCTTGTGCTTCCTTATCCTATACATTAAAAAAAGGGATAATAAATGATTAAAATAATAAAACTATAAATTATGAAAATTACAAGCTTTCTTAAAAGTACCCTAACAGAAAATTTGCTCTAGGCAGGACATTAATAGCCAATGCACAGGAAAAAATGACAAGCAAACAGACACATTATAAAACCTTTTTACTTCACTAGTCATCAGAAAAATCAAATCAATAATAAGCCTCTATTTTTAGGTGTCAGATTAGAAGAGATTACTTAAAGTGTAGTATTCAGTATTGGCTGGTACATAAATTGTTGCCACCTTGAAAAACAATTTGGCAGTATGTATTGAAAGCTTTGGCAATGTGTATGCTTTTTGACACAATAATTTTACTCCTAGAAATCTGTCCTGGTGAAATGAGCATAGATAAGGATAAGTGCTTATGAATAAGAATATTCATCAAAGATATATTCATGTTTTTGGTGATCTCATCCACCTTAGTGTCATAAATACTCTCTACACTGCTTACTCCCAAATTTATATCTCCAAATTCAACCTCTTCCTTGAACTCTGGTCTCCAATATCCAGCTGCCCACTTGAAATCTCCATTTGGGTGTCTAATAGACATCTCAGACTTAACGTGTACGACCTGAACTCCTGCTTCCTGATCCTTCTCCATGAACACATCCCCAGCCTTCCTCTACTTCAGCCTTCTACATTTCAGCTGGTGCCACCTCTATCCTTCAATAGTAATTCAAATGAAAAAGTCAAGTCAAAAACTTGGTGATCTCTGACTCTTGCCGAGTCTTGTACCACACATCCAGCCTGTCAACAAATCTTATTGGCTCTTCCTTCAAAATATATCAAAAGCCCACCTCTCCTCAGAACTCTGCCGCCCTAAAGTAAGCCACATCATGTCTCTGCTGGATTATAAAAATAGCTTCCTACCTGGCCTCCCTGTTTCCAGACTTGTGCCCTACAGACAAATCCCACAGCAACACAAGGAAACTTTTGTTTATTTTTTGGAAAAAAGAGACAGAGTTGGAGAGAGAGAGAGTGAGTGAGCAGTGGGAGGGGCAAAGGGAGAGAGAGAAGCAGACTTTCTACAGAGAGTAGATCCCTGGCCCCGGGGCTCGATCTCATGACCCTGAGATCATGACTTGAGCTTAAATCGAAAGTCTGAGCTGGGAGCCTGGGTGGCTCAGTGGGCTAAAGCCTCTGCCTTCGGCTCAGGTCATGGTCCCGGGGTCCTGGGATCGAGCCCCATATTGGGCTCTCTGCTCGGCAGGGAGCCTGCTTCCTCCTCTGTGCCTGCCTCTCTGCCTACTTGTGATCTCTGTCTGTCAGATAAATAGATAAAATTAAAAAAAAAAAAAAAGAAAAAGTCTGAGCTGAACCAACTGAGCCACACAGGCACCTGCAAGGAAATATTTTAAAAAGTTAATCAGATTATATTGTTCCCTGTTCAAGTCCTTCAGAAGTATCTCATCTCAGAGTAGAAACCAGAGTCACCTTGCCCCACAAGGCCCTGTGTCTGCTGTGGTGTTCTGTTATGTCTCTGCCTTTATCCTTCCTTTCCTCTTTGTTTATTCCACTTCTAGCACTACCCTCCCTGCTGTCCTCAGAGACCTTCAAGCACAGCTCTGACCACAGGGCCTTGCTTTGGCCATTCCAGGGATGCCCCTCCCTGATATCCACATGCTTTGCTGCTTAACCCCTTCAAGTCTTTGCTGAGATGTCATCTTCTCATTGAGGTCTTACTAGACCCACTATTCAGAATTGCAGCTCCCTTCTACCACACTCTCTTCCCCTTTTACCTGCATTAATTTTCTCCAGGAACTTTTACATGTATTACCTTTTTCTATACCATTTAATTTATTCTATTTGTTGTTTTTTCCTCCCATTAGATAGTAAGTCCATGAAGGCAGGGATGAATTTTTGTGTGTGTCTGTTTTATTCACTGCTATATCTCAATGCCTGGAATTGTACATGGTACATGGTAAGTGTTTAGCAAATATTTGTTGAATGAATTAACCAACTCACAAGAGCAAAAAGAAGAAATAAAATCCTACAATAGGAAAACTATTAACTATATCATGGTACTTTTAAACAGTGAAATGTTTATAAATGTTGAGTTATGTTTTAATAACTATACACATGGGGTGCCTGGGTGGCTCAGTGGGTTAAGCCGCTGCCTTTGGCTCAGGTCATGATCTCAAGGTTCTGGGATCAAGTCCCGCATCGGGTTCTCTGCTTAGCAGGGCGCCTCCTTCCCTCTCTCTCTCTCTGTCTGCCTCTCTGCCTTTTTGTGATCTCTGCCTGTAAAATAAATAAATAAATAAAATCTTTAAAAAAATAACTATATACATGTGCAAAATTAAAAACTATCATAACATTTTTTCAGTCTTGAAGGAAATAGAACAAAATCTTTTTAAGATTTTATTTATTTATGATTTATTTATTGTTTGTTTGAGAGAAACACACATACACACACAGAGCAGGGCAGAGGGAGAGGGAAAAGCAGACTCCCTGCTGAGCAGGAGCCTGACGTGGCCTCGGTCAGGCCCCTGGGATCATGATCCAAAATGAAGGCAGATGCTTAACCAACTGAGCCACATAGGCACCCCAAAATATAGCAAAGTCTTAATTCTGGTTATTTCTAGGTGATAATAGTACAAGATATTTTTTACCTTTTATATCACTCTCTTTTATTGCCAAATATTGGATATAAATGTTACTTTTATGAACTTTTTTTCAAAAACCATATGATGAAATTATGATCATTATCTTCACAGTTACCATTTATCAAAAGAGTCAGAGGCTGTATATACAGGTGCTGAGTCTTTTCCGTCTATTTGGAAGGAGACAACATACAGTTTTGGAGTCAGACAGGTTCAAATCCTGCTTAGTCTCTGTAAGCCTCCACTTCTTCCTCCAGGAACTAGACTGACATTACCTCCAGAGAACTTTTCTGCAGATGAAATCTATATAAAACATTTGGCCCAGTACCTTGCACAGTGTAAATCTTCAATAATTTGAAGATTCTACTACTGTTTTTGTTTTGGTTGTCATTATCTCTCATCTGTTTAACAATCTCTAACTGTAATATGGATAAGATAATTTACATGAGTAGAGTGCAGGAATTTGCTTAAGTTCACATAACGAGTGGCAGAGCCAAAATTCCTACTAGAAGGCCCAAGCTCTTTCAACCCCACCGTTCAACCTCCACCCTACAAAGGAAGATTACCAACTTTTATTTTTACTGTGAGTACCAAAAAGTATGGTATCAAGTTATCTGTACTCAGCTGCTTTGTTTTGACACTCTGCTTTGAATGAATGTGTGAATATAAACAATAGGTCTTAGAGTTAAATTATTAGGGAAGAATGTGTGGCTTTAGCTTGTGGACAATTTTCAATTTAAAATCTCTCTACTATTCAGTAAGGTCAAGTCATAATGACAAGGAGCTGTCACTGGACTGAAAAAGCTGGTAAATTATTCAGTGATTTAAAATTGGCCTTTAGCTTATATATTCCCTAAGCAGAACATTTGGTGTTTTTAAAAAATTTCTTGAAAAATTATAATGAATGCATATTAACCTTTACCCATTATTGTTAAATGTCAATGATCTGTCTGTGAGTAGCATCTTTAGAAATGCCAAGATTCTGAGGTTACTTTCTATTGGTCTTTGGTTCCAAAATTAATTATTCTCAAGAGAGAAAATAGACATATAGTATAGAAGGTTCTTTTTTCTTCTGATTGAATTGTGATAATAGCTTAATTGTTGTACAGAGTTTAAATATATGTAATCCTAATTTAACAGTTCAGCTCCATTTAATAACTAAAAGTGTCCTACATGACTCCATGAACCTATACTATTTCCTGTTCAGACCAGGATACCAAATGTTTCTTTTTTTAAAGTAATCTCTACCCAACATGGGGCTTAAACTCATAGCCCCAGGTCAAGAGTCACATACTCCAACTGAGCCAGCCAGGCACCCTTGTTTGCTTCATTGAAATGGTGCCCGTTTCCAACCTCATTCAAAGGCGTGTTTGTTACAGATGAGAAAGATGAGGCTCAGAGAAGTTAAATAACCTTTCTAAAATCACGTCATACATGATAAAACCAGATTTCAAACCAAGATCTAGTTTCAAAAGGTGTTTGCTCTCTAGCACACAGCCTCAGATTTGTTCAAAAGAATATACATTTTGGCCAGATTTGCTTTTTAAAAAGCAATCTAAATTTTGGAGGCAAGATTTTATTGGCAAATTGCTTTTTCCAATGAAAACAGATGCTACTTTTATTTTCTCTCATTTTCTTCTTCAAATAAGTAATACATAAATGTCTTTTATAATGTTATAGGCTCTTCCAAATTATTCAAGTTAATGCAGTCTGCTGTTGTCATCTTAGTCTGTTACCACACATAAAACTGTTGTATCTCCTCCATCAATTAAACATGGGAATTATATTAATTTTGTCCTCTTCCCTCTGTATCATCTGAGGACAAGATGGGGCCATACTGCCTTTTTAATAATATGCATATATGAAAATAGTAAATGTGAATTGTTTAAAATAAGAATCTATCATATTAAAATTACTCGTTTTACAAGAAAATAGTATCTTAGGGCACCTGGGTGCCTCAGTGGGTTAAAGCCGCTGCCTTTGGCTCAGGTCATGGTCTCAGGGTCCTGGGATCGAGTCCCACATCGGGCTCTCTGCTCAGTGGGAAGCCTGCTTCTCTCTCTCTCTCTCTCTCTCTCTCTGCCTGCCTCTCCATCTACTTGTGATCTCTCTCTGTCAAATAAATAAAATCTTAAAAAAAAAAGAAAGAAAATAGTATTTTAGTTCAGAAGTAATCATTACCTTTAAAAAATATTTAACATTTAAGTTACAGTGAGGTAAATTCATCATAAATCATTAAAGGAAAATAGACAAGTTTTGAAGTTTGGAGGACAGCCATGCTTTTCTAAAAACAAAAGTTAAAACAGCCTTTAGCGCTTCTGCCAGCTCATCCCATTTCCAGTGTGGGATTTACTATTGCTGTGAGATAGCAGTTCTATCTGCTGAGAATCAGACCATATAATTTCCCCATATTACTTTTCTTCCCAAAACAGCATCCTAGTCTGTTGAGGGAAACTTTTCTCAGCAGCGTGTTTCGGTCCTCACAGACTGAGGCTGACATGCCGGGCGGGAGCAGGTCACAGTGAGTCTGGGACTGGATTCAGGCAGATGCCTTCGGGGCTCTGCTCCCGCTCCGCTGGTTCTCACCTGCTCACGTCTGTCCCAAGCATCGAGTACACAGCTTTTGTTTCCACATTTCACCTCCAGTCCTGTGGAGAAGTCCAGCAGTGAGGTTGGCTGCTTGATACTTTTTTCCCAGAAGTCATTGAGAGTGATGAAGCCCCAGATCTCAAAGCTGAAAGGAAGCAAATTCTACCTTCCAGCCTCTAACAAATCATCCCCCACAGGGCTTTCTCAAACTCTCAGGCAGCCTCACAGCCCTACAGGCTCTCTCAAAGTAAACTTTCATACCAAGCAGAAGAAATTGCAAACAGACCAGGGAGAATTTGGATGACAATTTACTTTCCACCTTCACATCCGATAACCATAAATAACCTAGTAAGTCTTAATGAATGGGATTTAGAAACTTGAAAGATGGATCAAGATTGTCAGAAAGGACAATGGAATGGGATAAAAATACTGAATGGCATTCCTCCTCTTGGTTATTTTCCCACTTAGTATAGTGTTGTGTACGGATGCCATGGACTATGGACAGAAAGGAGCATTTGACCTCAACTGCGCAAGGTGTGAGATACCAGACCCCAGGTCTGGGCCTCTTCACGTTAGAATGGTGGGACCAACCGGGGCTCCTGGACCCCCTCTTCCAGTTGGGCTTTGCTTCAGAGCAGCCTAGGGCCGTCCTGACCACTGAAATTCTTCTGGGATCATTCTGGCTATCACTATCCTGAAGTTAACAATGACTGCCGTGCTTTGTTCTACAACTCCGTTCTACTGTCTTCCTTTACTGGTTCTGTTTTTTATTTTTATTTTTTCTTTTAATCATCTACAAGTGGCCAGAGGTCACTTTTCATTGCATGTTAATTTCCATCCCATGCTGAAGATGAGAGGGTGCGGGCACAGGGAGATTATAAACATCCTCACAGTCTTTCCATCCACATGTTTTCACACAATTGAGTGAGTGGCTTCTCTCTTGCCATCAGAATACTGCTTGGGCTCTGATTCATAATAATGCGCTTTTATTCGTAACTATAGTTCTCATGAACCAGAGCCCTTCTTGGCAGTGTTTAGAACCTTCCAAGAACATATTTACATGAATGACTTTAGTGGAACAGTCCTGGCTTGACCAGGAGCTGGCTCTTTGTTCTGTATGGATAGGCAAGATGGGGTAGGGGCCCAACCTTATAATAAGCCCTGAACCTAGAAACCTCCAGAAGAAAAGAATATTTTATAGCCCTGGAGTGGTGTTTGGAAAGGGGATTTCAAAGGAGGTCACAAAAGCAGTAAATTTGAGAGTCAATTCAACAGCACTTTAAGGCCTCTTAGTAAGTCCCTTTCTGTCTGGGGTCCCCTGATCGGGGTTATTTTTATTCTCACTATTGCCTATCCCTTAACCATTTAAGCCTCTATTCTAAAGTTTGGTTGAAAAGAAGAAGGGCTTCTCTGGACACTCGTGCCTGGGCAAGCTTGCCCAGAGGGGCGTGCTGGCCTGCAGCTTCTGCTTCTTACGGGCAATAAACCTGTGATTTCTGCTTTCAAAAAAAAAAAAAGAAGAAGAAGAAGAAGGGCTTCTACCGCAGGCAATCCTCTGATGGTAGCTCTGTCCCACCCACATGATATCGGAGCAGCTTACCTTCCTTTGGGGTCAGTTTGCTTTTCCATAAAATAGAGGTAATAACTCCTCCACAGAGTTATAAAGAAGATTTTACTTTATTTTTTAAAAATTAAAGATTTTATTTCTTTGTTTGACAAAGAGAGAGAGAGATCACAAGTAGGCAGAGAGAGAAGGGAAAGCAGGCTCTCTGCCAAGTAGAGAGCCCAATGTGGGGCTCGATCCCAGGACCCTGAGATCATGACCTCAGCTGAAAGCAGAGACTTAACCCACAGAGCCACCCAGGTGCCCCTTATTAAGAAGATTTTAAAAGATATGAAATTTAAGAAACTTTGCATTTAATAAATGTTTGATACATGAAAATCCCCATGATTTCACTGTTCCATGGTTAGTGTACAAACTAGAGAATGATGGAGAGAAAGGGGGCAAAATTTTTAGTTATCAGTTCTGATACATATTAACACTCGTTGGGGATATCTGTCCTGGAAGAAGGAAGAGGGACCAAAGTGACAGAATTGGGTGATTGGATTAGTCATCTCCAGGCTGCTTGACCCTCTCAGAAAGGACCTAGGGAAGGGACACACACACTGCTCCAAGAAAGCATGCCCTTATCTGAACCTTTGGGTCTCTCACATCTGCTTTTGATTTCTTTTATTGTTCCTGTTCCTAATCCTTCCTGATGCAGCATGCACTATTAGCATTCGCTTATCTTTGATAAATCACAAATAATAACCCACTCACTTCATACATTTTTAGTAACTGACACTTACCAGATCTTGAATTCTACCAGTAGATTTTTAAAAAATATGTTTCGTTCGAAATTGTGCAGTGAATTTTAGAAAAGTGCTTTCAAAGATTCTAAGAACAAAAATGGCAAAACGCAGAGAGAAATGCATGCCATTTCCTCTTTCATAGTAGTGGTGGTGAAAATGCCGGGACTTAGCCTGATCAATCATGATAATGCTCCTCTTAGGAGCACTTAAACACCAAAATGTAACTGAAATTAAAATAAAAACTTAAAAATAAACACCCAAATTTAGACATCAAAGGACTTTCTACACCTTTTCTCCCATCTTCTTCTTGGAAGAAAATTATAAAGAAATTTCAGTGCTCTGGGGAATAAAAACAAAAGAGAATCATTCACAAAATTGGGCTTGTGATAAAATCTCTACATTTAATATTCTAAAACAGAAGTATGACATTTTTAATACATTTAACTTACTAATGGCAAAAGGCCAATGTTTTAGAATGAGTTTCTGAACCCCAGTCTCTCTTTGATTAAAAAAAAAATCTACCAAATCACTCTGGATATAAAAGGAATCAGATTTATTCATGCAAGAAGAGTGAAAGAAGATTTGGGAAGGCTCTTTGCCACAAGAATGCCCCTTACATAAAAATCTTTAGCCACAATTTTTAAGCATGCTTACGTTCTTTTTTGTAGGTAAAAAGTAAGTTGTTAAATATGGTGTGTGTGTACCTATAAGATGAAAGAAACTTGTATATGATTGCCCAATTTTTGTTCTTAGAATTTTAGCATGAGTACCTACCAAGTGAAAATGCCACATAAATACCACTTTTTATTTATTTTTTATTATGTTCAGTTAGCCACTATATATAATAATTATATATAATTAGTCCTTGATGCAGTGTTCAACAATTCAATAGTTAAGTATAACACCCAGTGCTCATCATAGCACGTGCCCTTCTCAATACCCATCACCCTGTTACCCCCTCCCTCCACTTCCCTCCCCTCTGAAAGCCCCACATTGTTTCTAGGTGTCCATGGTCTCTCATGGTTCATCTGCCTCTCTGATTTCTCCCCCTTTGGATTTCCCTCCCTTTTCCTATGGTCCTCTGTGCTATTGCTTATGTTCCACATATGAGTGGAGCCATATCATAATTGTCTTTCTCTGTGTGACTTACTTCACTTGGCATTTTAAGGTTGCCATGTATTCCACTGCAGGGTTCTATCTAATTTGCTGCCATTTTTTAAATTCTTTGAAGTTTAGGTTTCTAAGTTTTTAGAAGATATAACAAGATATAAAGATATGATATATAAGATATATCTTATATGTATATATAAGATATATATAAGATATCTTATATAAAGATATATAATATATTATAAAGATATAACAATCTCTTTTGTTTATTCATGTCCACACCTTTAATTATGCTTTCAGAATTGGTTCCGAGAAGTAAAATTTCTGGTTCTTCTTTGAGAAGACTTCTGTCTTATTGGTCAATTTGATATCAACCTAACATGTAGTGACAAGTAATATTTGTTGAGTTGAAGAGTGAATAAATGAGTGAATATATGGTTGTTATTCAAGATTTGTGTACTCTCTGAAGTAAATTTTTAATGTTTTTGGTGAAATAAATATATTCTTTTTTAAAAAAATATTTTATTTATCTATTTATTAAATTAATAAATTAATTTATTAAATTAATAAACTTATTTATTTATTTGACAGAGAGAGAGATCACAAGCAGGCAGAGAGACAGGCAGAGAATGGAGAGGAAGCAGGCTCCCTGCTGAGCAAAGAGCCTGATGTGGGGCTTGATCCCAGGACCCTGAGATATGACCTGAGCCAAAGGCAGAGGCTCAATCCACTGAGCCACCCAGGCCCCCTAAATATATTCTTTATTTTATTTTATTTAAGATTTTATTTATTTGACACAGAGAGAGAAAAATCACAAGTAGGCAGAGCAGCAGGCAGAGAGAGAGGGGAAAGCAGGCTCCCCACTGAGATGAGAGCCGATGTGGGGCTCTATCCCAGGACCCTGAGATCATGACCTGAGCCAAAGGCAGAGGCTCTAACCCACTGAGCCACCCAGGCGCCCCATATTCTTTATTTTAAAAGTAACCTCTAGGGCACCTGGATGACTCAGTTGTTGAGGGTAGTGAAGTCGAGTTCTGAACTGGTCTCTGTGCTGATCATGGAATCTGTTTCAGATTCTCTCTCCCTCTCCATCTGCCCCTCCCGCTTGTGATTGCACTCTGTCTCTCTCTCTCTCTGTCTCTCTCTCTCTCTCTCAAATAAATAAAATATTTTTTAAAGGTTGCCCAAGAAAAAGTATGTCTGAGCCCATAAAATACATATACTGAATAAATGTGTCATTCCTGAGATTTCATTTGAGAACAGTCATTTTCAAACCGAATGAATTCTAACTTGGTGTCTGTAAACACCTGAAATTAGGTTGGTATCTCAATTTCTTTACCAAAGCATGAACCTAAAATACGGAATTTATTTTTAGCCTGTTTGCCTACCATTCTCAGTACTGTTTCACAATAATTCAAAGTGAACATGCAAATCTCTTTTAAAACCCAGACCACTCCAATAAAGCTGTGGGAGCTTTTCCCTGAGCAGTTCCCAACTTTGTTTTCCTAGCCAAACAAAATGGCTTTTGGCTTGCTTTTACTCTTTCTCTTTCACTTTGCTTGATAATAAGGCAACCAATTAATTCTCCAAGTAGTTACCATGAAATCCTCCCTAATAAAAATTTCCTATTGGGTTAAAGTTCTTGTCACATTGAGGCAACATGAGTGTGTATTTTTAAGAACCGAGAGAAGGAAGCCAAAAGGTCAGTCTTAGCAACGCCCCCTCCATGTACACCTTATTCCTGAGACCCATTTTCTATAATAGCAGGTTTGTTTTAAGGAGCTTATATATAACAGACACCTAAAAGTTGTCTTTGAAAAAGCAGTTATACATTATGTTAATGTTCAGTGAATTTATCTGATTCCTCAATTTTATAATATTAGTATGTGCATTCTTCTCAAACTCATAAAATTAATCCCTCTTCCTCCTGACATGGACCTTCTACGACATCAGCCACAAGACCACTACTTATTTATATTACTTTATAATTTATATATATATACTTTATATATTAATTATATACTACTTACTTACTTATATGTGCTTATTGTGTACCAGGCAGTGAGCCGAGGGACTCATGTTTATTATCTCATTTAGTCCTCCCAATAACACTGTACTTTGAGGTATTATTTGCCTCACTTTATAGATGAGGAAACCAAGGCTATAAAAACTTGAAAGCCCTTCGTTGAGGTCATGCAGCTAAATAGCAAGGGCCATGTGCTTCAAGCCAAGTCAGACCATGTGTTCATGCTGCAATGGAACACAGCAGGCGAGATCATTAGCGTCAAGCAGGAAGGCCCACATATTTCATGTGGCCTGTGAACCTTGGTCAGTAGTCAACCTACATGCTGTGCCAAGGCGGGGTAGCAGTTTGAGCTCTATGAGGAAGAATGTTTGCTTTTTTTTTTTTTTTTAAAGATTTTATGTATTTGTGAGAGAGAGAGAGCAAGGAGAGGAGTAGAGGAAGAGGAGCAAGCAGACTTCACACTGAGCACAGAGCCCAGTGTGGGGCTCGATCTCAGGACCCCAAGATCATGACCTGAGCTGGAACAAAGAGTTGGACGCTTAACAGACTGAGCCACCCAGGCGCCCCCAGAAAGTGTGTTTTGGTGGACTACTAATGTCTGTGTAAATACCAGAAAAAGAGGTGACAGCTTGTGTGCTGGGGATCTACCATGCAAGACCTAAAAGAAATAATCATGGAAACAAGTGGAAATAGGAGCTAACAGTGTTAGAGCTGTCCTTCCCTAGAGCGTTGGTGCTGTGGGCCGCGTCTACATTCTCCTCATGTTTTGTTCAATATGAGAAGAAATTATTTTTCCTACAATCCCTGTGGGTCCCCAGTATTTTCATAGACTGAATTTCAGCTCTTCAGGGCTGTTTCCTAGGTTCCTATCTGGGGTATCGCACAGCAGATCAGCCTTAGGGCTGGGAAACTGGATCCCACGGGGCCGCCTTACTGCTGCACTTGCCGCTTTTTCCCCTCTGTGCACGCAACAGAATGCAGCTATTTAGAAAGGCCACAGGAATGGAACAGATCCAAAGTGTTGGTTCCATAAAGAGACAGTGTCATGGAAGAAAAGGACCATGGTTTGAAATTTGCAAGTCTGAGATTGACTCAGTCTGCCGCTCGCTGTTGTGTGTGACCTAATGACTTTGCTTCTGCACCCTGATTTCTCACCTTTGTAAACGGATAAATCATATTAATACCTGTTTCACTAGTTTGCTGTGATGCTCAAATGAGAGAATGTAGGCGCAATTGTATTGTAAGCTCCCAAGAGCTCTGCGTTTTAGTTGTTGGAGGCATGTGTAATAGCTAATGGCCTATTTTACTAAATGTTTCACAGTTTTTTATAAAAACAAACCAGCCATCAGTGAAGGTCATGCTTCAGTGTTGACTACATTCGCTGCAGCCTCAGACTTCTGCTGCCGCATGGGAGAGAGCAGGGACAGGAGTAGAGGAAGAAGGCACCCCTGGTTTATGTCTTGAGCCACCAGTTACTGAGCAATAATTAGGCAACATGACCATGATTTGATTTAGAGTCTACAACCACACGGTTCAGGCTCCATCCTTCTCTCTTCATACTCAGCGCAAATCAGGAGGGAGGGCAAATGTGTAGTTGGAGGCAGGCTTCGATGGGGCTCATTTACATGACTGGGGACGGGAGCCTACCATGGTTATGGCTGAGGCAAAACCACGATAAAAGGTGGAAACTTCATTGCATTGAATGCCAGAAAAAAATCTTGTCTTTTTTCATTTGTTTTAATCTTTTTTTTTAAGATTTTTATTTATTTGTCAGAGAGGGTGGGGGGAGAGAGCAAGCACAGGCAAACAGAATGGCAGGCAGAGGCAGAGGGAGAAGCAGGCTCCCCCCCGAGCAAGGAGCCCAACGTGGGACTCGATCCCAGGACGCTGGGATCATGACCTGAGCCAAAGGCAGCTGCTTAACCAACTGAGCCACCCAGGCGTCCCCCTGTCTTTTTTAAAAAAATTATTATTACTCACTTGATCAGTGTTTTCCTGTGGGTTTCTCTTTGAACTTTTTTTTCCTCTTTGGTTTTCAGGAAGAACCATTGATATTTTAGTGCTGCAGTTACTAGAACGGTGATACAATGCCAACCAAAGTAAAAGGGATCTGGATAAAATGAGCAATACACAGAAGTTTCACTTTCATTAAGCGACACATTCAATAGTGTTGCTCTGGAGTAAAGCTGAAATAAACAACTGCATCCCTCTACTTGAGTGTGCAGCGTAATGTGACCATCAGTTGCTCCAAAAGTATGAAGGATGTTCTCTCCTCATCTTTTATGGGCTCAATTCCTCCTTTCAGACTTTGTGTTGTCATTCTTGGCTTCTTTCTTCATCCACCTCTCTTCTCATACTCTCTATGGGAGCTCCAAATCAATAAATCAGACTCTCTTAGAGCCGGATCGTTTCTACTCGAGTGTCCCATAGACAACAGAACACAACCTGTCCGAGACTGAATTCACAGTTTCTGCCCTTTCCTAACCCTCACTAAAGATGTCTTACCTCACTAAATGTCCGCACCATCTCTAAGGAGCTCAGTGTCAAAAACCTTGATCACTCTTGACCACCCTCTCTCACATAACCCCATGTCCAATCAGTGCTCAAGTCTTCCTAACTTGCAGAGATCTCCTCAGGTTGGCCTTTCCTGTCGCTCCAATTTCATTTAGCATAGCCTCCCCGCCATTTCATCTTACTGGCATTGCTACAATAACTCACTGCTTTCCCTTTTTCCAGCCCAATTCCTTCCAGACAACACCTGCATCTTTCCTGGGTGATATGTGTGATCACGTCACTCAAATGCTTAAAGTCCTGCATTGCTTCTCTATTACCTCTTGAAAACATGAGAATTTCTTAGCATAAATATAGAGCCATTCTACCATATTTCTTTCTGACACTACTGAAATACTAATGGTTCTAAGTGAGGGACACATACACAGAGTGATTTCATAGCTTTGTGCTTTTGTAAAACTGTTACTTTGCATACCTGTTACATTTGGAGAATTCCTTCTCAGGCTCTAAGACTTAACTTAAATGTCACAATCTCTATGAAATCTTCCTCCTTTGCATTCCTATAGCAACTTGTAAATACCTCCATGATAGCACTCATCATGCTGTTTTATGATGCACTTTTTCTAAAAATCATGAAATGGTTTTATTCAACACAACCAAAGAAATAATCAGAGAATTTTTTTTTTAACTAACATGTAATGTATTATTTGTTTCAGGGTACAGGTCTGTGATTCATCAGTTATACACAATTCATAGCACTCACCATACCATATACCCTCCCCAATGTCCATCACCCCGCCACCCCATCCCTCCCACCCCCCTCACCTCCAGCATCCCTCAGTTTGTTTCTTGAGATTAAGTTTCTTATGGTTTGTCTCCCTCTCTGGTTTCATCTTGTTTCATTTTCCCCTCTCTTCCCTTATGATCCTCTGTCTTGTTTCTCAAAGTCCTCACATCAGTGAGATCTTATGATACTTGTCCCTCTCTGATTGACTTATTTCACTTAGCATAATACCCTTCAGTTCCACCCATGTCATTGCAAATGTCAAGATTTGGGGTTTTTAATGACTGCATAGTAAGAATCAGAGCATTCTAAGACAGGTCAATAGAAATCACCCAAATGAGGGCACCTGACTGACTCAGTCAGAAAAGCATGTGACTCTTGATTTGGGGGTTGTGAATTTGAGCCTTAGATTGGGTGTAGAGATTGCATATAAACAAATAAACTTTTTAAAAAAATTGCCCAAACTAAAACACAGTGGGGGGTGGGGAGGGATAAAATAAAAACAAAAACAAAAACAAAACTGAGCATACTAAATGACCTAACATACATGTTATTTGAATCCTGGAATGGGAAGAGAGAAGAAATGGCAGAAGAATTTAAGTTTAGTTTAAATTTAAGAAACAATTTTCCAAAAATTAATGATGGACACCAAACCTCAGGTACAAGAAGCTTAGAAAATAGCAAAGGCTAAGTGCGAAAGCAAACAAAACACCTAAGCATATAATAACCAAGCTTTTACAAACAAGAGACAAAGAGAAAATCTTGAAGACAGAGGAAAAAAGACACATTATATACAGAGAAACAAAGATAAGAATCACAGCACACTTCTTGTCAGAAGACTTGCAAGCCAGAAGACAATAAAGTGCTGACATGAAAAAAGAGTCAACAAAGAACCCTGTTCCCAGCGAAAGTACCTTTCAAAATGAAGAAATTAACACTTCCTCAGACAAATAAAAACCAAAGAATTCGTTGCCAGCAGACCTACAATTCAAGAAATGTCAAAGGAAAACTCTTTTTTTCTTATTTGTAATTGCTCAAAAAGAAAACTAAGGCACAATCAACAGGCATGTGTGTTGTGTTTATAGCATATGTAAAAGTAAAATGTATGACAATGTAAAGAGTAAAATTAAAATTTGTACATTTTATTTGTACAAATTATTTAAATTTGTACAAATAAAATGTACACCCCCTGAAACAAATAATACATTATATGTTAATTTTTAAAATAAATAATAATAAATTGTTTAAAAATTAAAAAAAAGACACACAAATGTATAATGCATGAGCACAAAAGACGAGAGGTAGTATTTGGGAACATACTCTTGTAAAGTCCTTACCCCACATGTGAAGTAGTGTAACTGTTTGACAACGGAACCTGATTAATTAAAGACGTATATTAAAGCAAGGCTAGGTTGATAAAGAAACTGGGAAGCAGTCCTCATTGGAACTGCAGAGAGGGTAGTGAAAAGTCTACAAATCTGAGGAAGCTCTCCAGGGAAGACGCTGGAGCTGTTAAGGCAACAAGGACTAGGGTTGATACAATTGAAGTGTCAGAAGTACTTAGAATCCCTAGGCTGAGGCGAGTTTAGATGCCTTACGACAACAAACTGCTACAGATTTGAACAGAGAAGAGATACAATAAACAATGTTTGAGGTGCATTCTCATTCTAGCTCTTCTGTGTAGAGTGGACATACCTTCACAATTTTGTCTGGCCAAACGCCACAGCACACATAGGAGAGAATATACCACGCTCCTACTTTGTAAAAACCATGTTGCTTCATTTTACTCTCCAGTCCAGCCACCAGGTCACCATTACCCCCCACCCAGTCTTGTGGTCTGAACTTACCACATGCCCCCTGAACTTTGCGGGTCTAGAATGATCCAGTATGAGAAGGACTAGTGAGGAAATAGGAAGGAATAGTGTATTGCAGAGATTCCCTAGCTGGGGGGAGCCCTGGCAGAAAGCTTCAGATGGCTGTTTTCCTCACAGATAAGGCCCCCCCTGCAATGGATGCAGTTGACATAGTCACACCTCCCCCCCCCCCCCCGCTTTCTGGACACTTGTACATTGCGGTTGCCAAGGGCATTCATCGCCATTAGTATCACAGGCCCCAAAAGGCAGAGGCTCCAGGTTTCTTGCTTCCTTTCTCTGCTGACAACAGGTGACAGCGGAATTATTTGTCCTTTGTATTTAGGAGCCTTAAAGATTAGCACCAGAGACTTCAAGGGCTGACACTCTGCATAGACTCAAAGGGCCTCCCCCCAGCCCCGAGTGTACCATTTAGGGCCTTTATTCCTAGGGACCCAAATAATCTTTGTGGTGGCAGTAGGAGAACCTACAAACGTAGTATACTTGAGGGTGGAGGAGTGTGTTCTGTGTCATGAATTTACTGTTTCATTAGTTCCCTTTTAAATTCTATAACTAGGATATTTAGGCTTAAGCAGGGCATATCTGTCTGAAAGTGCAAAGTGAATGGACAAGGTGTCCATGTTGAAATTTGAAAACAATAAATACAGTAGAAACAAGAAATACAGTCAACTTTGTTAGTCCTGTTTGACCTCCGTGTTTCCATTGTATGGTGTTTCTCAGATTTAAGTCGTACATGTCTTGAACCTAAAAAAACATAAATAACTGATCTTGTCCGTGCTTAAAGAATGCATTTCACACAGGCCTTGAAAGCCAATGGAGTCTCAAACATACTTGACTATTCCCTGTGGGAAGACCGGGTTTTCTCTCTGTTTCTGTAGCATGTCAACAGCTTGCAGGGTTCCAAGGAGCTAATAATTATTGATGACAGCACCCTGAAGTTTCCTGCTGAGCTCACAGAGTAAAGAGCTTTTGAGACTGTGGAAAAGGCACACACTGAACAAGCCAGCTGAAACGTGATGGCTGCAAGGGTACTGTGCCTCTTGGCACCCTCCCCCTCAGGGCTGGGATGGCCAAGGGCACTGCCCAGTACATCACACCACAGCCCTTGAAGTGGGAAGGGGAGTTCAGAAAGGGACACGAACCAAGCCTCGCACGCTCAGTGCTTCACTTAGTGATAATAATAGCTCACTTTTCAAAGCACTTGTGGGGCACGGATACCATGCCAAGCACATTCTCTCCCAAGCCACCACATCACTGTCGGCACTACTGCCATCCCTGTTTTTGCAGACTAAAAAGGAGGTTTGGAGAAGGTATGTTAACAACATAAGGTCACACAGCCAGTTAAGCCGAAGAGCCAGGGCTGCAGATCAGTGACTGACTCTGGAGGCCGTGTTCCCAACCCGTTGCACTCTGCCACCTCCCACATGTGTTTATCTGGAGGATGTTCCCTTGGCTCTTCACATCTTTACTATGGACAACACAAGGTGGTAAGCCCTGATGGAAAAGTGTAAGCGAACTTCCTCACTTGAGGTGAGGAGCGAGCATTTACCGAGCACCTCCACTGTACCAGGCACCATGCTTAGTACAAACATCTTTAACCAAAGATGTATTTATTTATTCAAAAGAGAGAGAGAGAGAGAGGCAGGTAGAGGGGCGGGGGAAGCAGGCTCCCTGCAGAGCAGAGAGCCCGATGTGGGGTTCAATCCTGGATCCCTGAGATCATGACCTGAGCCAAAAGGAGAGGCTTTAACCCACTGAGCCACCCAGGAGCCCCATGAACATGGTTAAGATCACCCTCAAGGGATGCCTGGCTGGCTCAGTTGGTTAAACATCTGCCTTAGGCTCAGGTCAGGGTCCTGAGATTAAGCCCTGCATCAGGCTCTGTGCTCAGCAGGGAGTCTGCTTCTTACTCTCCCTCTGCTCCTCCTCCCACTCGTGCTGTCTTTATCTCTCTCTCTCAAATCAATAAATAAAACCTTTAAAAATTTTTAAAAAGACACCATCAAGGAAAGCAGCCACCGTTGGCGTGGATGAGCAGGTAACCGTACTGAGCACCATGTGCTGTCAAGGTAGAGGTGTGCAGCAGACACAAGCCCATAGAAGGTGATCAGGGAAAGTCTCCAGGAGGAGGTGGTCTTGAATCGAGTTATGAACGAAAAGCAGGAAATAGATGAGCAAGGCGTGGAGACCAAGAATCCCCAGCCAGAGAGTGCATGGGGGTAAAAGCAGGGCATGGCTAGGAAACTAGGGATTTATTATGTCTGGAGTTAGACAGAGGGAGGGACGTGGAAGAGATGAGGCTTAACAACCCTAACTCCACTTTTCAACTTAATACTGTTAATGCTTTAAGGTTCTCTTAGAACATGAATAAAGGAAGTTCTCTGTGTCTTAAGCAAGATTCAGTTTAGTCCAGATTCTAGTCATCCATTCATTCCTTTGATGAGTATTTAACTCTGGCCAACTTTGGATAAGATGCCGTGGCTGGCACCAAAGCTTGCAAAGAGTGACCCACAGACTCTTTCAGAGAGGTCACATACAGGAGGCTGAGACAGATCACAGATAGGCAGTTACTAAATATGTCTCTCTGGAGAAACTGATGAACCCCATCTCTGACCTCTGACAGGACTCTTGGCAAAATGGCCTCTTTCCTAAATATGCCTGGTTGACCAAAAAGACTTCTAAGAGAAGCGTTCGGCCTGGAAGAGGGTACAATACAAACAACAGAAAACAATGAACCTGAAATAGACGGACGTGAGAGAAAATATTGATGCCATTATAGTTGTATCTTCTGGGAGATAGGAGAAAATCGTGTCCACATAGAACAGGGACAGGATGCACAAAACAGCATTAATTATTTAACAGAAAATCATGGTATAATATTATTGGCAGATCATAACAAAAAGAGGTGGGAGGTGGTGCAAGTGATAAATTCTAAAATTGAGAACTCAAAAAATAGCAATATGTGTCATTATAATCATAATAGGCTTATAAAACAAATCAATAAATTAATATAAAAATAAATAAATATATTTATTAACATAAATATAAATATAAATAATTTATAATCACAATAAATTTCTTTCCAGAAGAAACAGCTAACATAATGTATTCTGCCTGCAAGAAAAAGGAGACTGTTATTTCTTCATCTTCTTTTTTTTTTTAGGATGTTATTTTTCATTAAGCCTTTCAATAACATACTCTTTTTCTTTCCAACTCTGGGGATGTATTGCTTTGATTTAATTATTTTCAAATTTAAAAAAAGACTTGGAATAGTCATAACCTTGCTTAATGTAATAGCTGTGCTCCTGGCCATATGCTTAGATTAATTTTTATAAATCAATCAATATTAATTATCTCTGAGCCCTTTTAGTAAGCCCAATAATTATTCTAAGCTCTGTGGAGGAATAGAAAGAATTGCAAGACAGTCCTTTCCTTCCATGAGTCTATGGTTTATTTGGGAAAACAGTGTTATAAGGCAGCGTATTCCAAATACTAATAAGAGTAACGACCTGGGATGTCTTAAGACTTCAGAGAGGAGATGATGTGATGTGGGCTCCAGTTCACAGAGAAAAGAGATAAAATTGCACCTTGAGAAGAAGTACATGGCTAAGCGGAGGGGTGGAGGAGACTTTCCCACAGAGATAGCAGGAAGCACAAAGGAGCGAAGGTAAGCAGCTCGGACGTGATTAAAAGATGGCCAGTGTATTAATTTGCTAGGGCTGCCATAACAAAATACCAGAGACAGAGACAGAGCTTAAACACAAATGTATTTTCTCAGAATTCTGGAGCCCAGAAGTCCAAGATGTCAGCCGGTTTGGTTTCTCTTGGCTTACAGCTTGCCAACTTTTTGCTTTGCTCTCACGTAGTCTTCCCTCTGTCTTGTCTGTGTTTTAACCTCCTTTCTTATAAGGACATCAGTCAGTTTGGATGAGAGCCTACACTAATGACCTCGTTTTTACTTAGCCACCTCCTTCAAGGCCATGTCTCCCCACACAGCCACATTCTAAGGTATTGGGGGTTAGGAATTGAACCGATGAATTGCGGGGACACAATTCAGCCCATACCAAGGAGTAAACCAGCTTGATAACAGCACAGGATTTACATTGAAAAAATAAAACAACAACAACAACAACAACAAAAAAAACAGGGGTAGAGTGGAAATCGTTGTAAAATCATTGTCGAGAAGCCATGTCAGCATGGACTTTAGTTCATAGGAAATAATAAGTTCCTGAGTATTTTTTTTTTCTCCAAAGATTTTACTTATTTATTTGACACAGAGAAAAACAGATCAGAAGAAGGCAGAGTAGCTGGCAGAGAGTGAGAAGGGGAAGCAGGCTCCCTGGTGAGCAGACAGCCCGATGTGGGGCTCCATCCCAGGACTCTGAGATCATGACCTGAGCCGAAGGCAGAGTCTTAACCCACTGAGCCACCCAGGTACCCAGTCCCTGAATATTTTTGACTAACATGTAGACAAGATCAGCCTGATGGGAAACAGTATGTGGGATGTTGTGATCGGGAGACCAGGCCAGGGAGTGGTGAAGAGTCAAGCGGTTACTGCAATATTCCAGCCAAGAGAGAATAATTCTAATGTAACAATGGCAATGGTGATGCAGAGGAAGGATATTAGAACATTACAGATGGGAAAACTTCAGATTCACAGTATTTTCACCACCAAGGAACTTAAAAAATTATTTTATCCTAATGGTCGTTGGAAATTTCTAGTATGTCATTACAGCCGATCAGAAACTTTGGTTAGCACAAGCTAATTACTGTTACTTTATTGAGTTGACAAGGGCAAGCACTCACATTCTAGCTGGTTTTCAGAGCGTTCTTGTGAATAAAAGTAAAATTTCCATTAGATTTTCTGAAATACACAATGCTTCGAAGAGACTTACAGATGCTTATCACTGCTTTCTGAAACCCCAGGGAGACTCCCAAGTTGGAAACCACTAAGTGGACCCAGAAAGTCTCCATTTATAGGTGAAGAATCTTAAACAGACACAACCCAAATCACACTTGAAGTTATTAGCAGAAGGGAGCCAGAATGAACTTCCTGCGTCTTGTTCAAAATTAGTTATGTTCTGCTGAGAGCTAACAGGACCTGCTGTCTGACTAGTATCACTTTTAGGGAAAAACTAAGTCACTTAAAAAGCAAATAATGATCCCCTCATTTATCTTTTGCTTAAGACTGAATTTTCCATTATTAAAGAGTTGCTGAAAGAAAGATAAGCCATTATTTCTGGGTTAAAATTGACTGGTTAAAAACACCACCTGGATACTTTTTCTAACATTGATTTCTCAGGTACTTAATGGCTTATTATCCTGCCATTTTAAACAAGAGCAAGCTTACTGTGTCTTGATATAGTCTGACATATTGGCACATTAATAATCACATTTTTTAAAGTTCCATTGTCTAATACACAAATAAATGGGGTCTTAACCCGAGGTTTGACTTCTACTCATTGTATTCCATGACATTTTTTTTTTCTTCCATAACTCTGCAAACAGAATATCACGAGTGTGGGGCATGGGGCATGTTAATTGCTTATTCAGACCAACCTCAGAAGTCTCCGTAGTGACATCCATATTTTATGGTATAAGTCAAGCTGCTAGATTAGCAGATGGTTGTCGTTAAAGGGAAAGAAAAGTAAAACAGCAGGCACAGGTCTGCCCCTGTTGATGTTACATTTAGGGAGCGAATTAATCTTCGTATTCTCTTTTGGATTTCCACTCTAGTCATATGTGCTCTCTCTCTCTGTCGGTAAGCTGTTGCCAGCATTCGGGTAGAGTCTTTGCTGCCGAATCTTTAACATCTCAGTAACCCAAGATCTGTGTAAAATATTCTAGATCTTATCTTCCCTTTTTCACATTAAGCATTCCTCATGTATGGGAAACGAGGATAATTTAGAATGAAATGTGGGAGAAATACTTTTAAAATCTTGTCAGCTGCATAAAACCCAACACTTAAGAGAACTATTACGCAGTATGGAAAACAAAGTGTGGGAAGGATGAGATCTATTTTTTTTTACAAAAGAAGATTGATGACAACCTTGAACTTCCTGCACTTGGCCACAAGGAGAATGTAAAGTGGGGAGGCCTCTTTGGCAGGGCAGCTCTGAGAGCCGCTATTCCAGAGGGCTGGGTGAGTCACAAACCACAGATTAGGGAAGCAAAGATGGGATGTCAGGGACTGTGGGGAAACGTAGAAGAGACCAGCTGGAAGGCTGGATGGAAGGTACGCTTGCTCACAGAATGAGAACTGGAAGATAGGAGGCTTGGTAATAACCAAACCGGTCTGGAAGATAGGAGGCTTGGTAATAACCGCGTCAACAAGGATCTATACAGCTTATCCCACTGATTATAATAACTGACTTCTTTGACTAACCCAAAGCCTGAATCACAAAGGACTGTATTTGGGGGCCCTGAGATGTATTCAAACTAGAGAGCCTAAGGCTGATTTTCACATGTTTCCAGAGGGAGACTAAGGAATTTCTTTGATGAGAAACCCTGTTGGTGAAAGTCAAGACCACATCTTGAGAGAAGAAAATGTGGAGATGAGGAAGGAATAGTAGCATTCAGCTCTAAAACATGTAGAAAATTCTTGTTCTAAATGCCAGGAGAGAAAGCAGATGAATCTATGGCTACCACAGAAAGTTTCTGGGCCTCGCTGATGGGAAAGAAGAAAGGAGAAAAATAGCATCAGAGGGTGCCTTGCACGGCGCACGGCAGAAGTGCCAAATTACGTAAGTACAGGAGAGTGTCAGCCCCAGGTCCTGAGAAGGGAGAAGACTGCAGGGAAAAAGGATAGACGAAATGAATACAGTTTTAGCTCTTACAAGAAACTGCGTGTGTGATTACTAAGGAATTTGAGGAATTGGGGAGGTAAAATAACTGCGAGTTACTACTGTTTTAACAAATTGTTATGACTTCACAACCACGGTTTTCTAAAATTCTTTTTTAAAAGTGTGGCTTGGCAAGGCAAGTGGACCTCAAACATGGATCTTTGTGAATTCAGGAGGGAGAAGACGGCCACAGCTGGATACTTGAGGTCCGATTTAACCTCTGATTCTGTGGTTTGGGGAAGGGTCACCAGCAGTGAAGGATAATTAGGCATTTGGTGGGACACGCAGAATATCAAGCTTATTCTGTTTTTGTCTGACTATCATACCCACTTGGAGTTATGCTTAGTTTCCTTTAAAAAGCTACGTTGATGTAGCATGATCTCAAATACTGTGAGATGCCTATACCAACCGCTCATCTGTAATTATTCATAATTGCAGTAGTGGTTATGGTGTATAAAACACATACATGACGTTTTGCCCAAAACAGGTATTTCATTATATGAAAATTATATTTCGGAAAAAAAGGAAAATTATATTTTGCCAAACTACTGTCCTGGATGGGCTCCTCACCAGCATCAGAAAATGGCTGGTAAAACTGTAATAGTGGACACTCCGGCGAGAGTGTAGAAACCCACTTCAGCTCAGTGTGTGAAGCCAACAGCCTGGGCTCCTGCACAGAAAGACAAACCCAGACCCCGTGTAACGCGTAAAGGGAAAAAAAAAAAGTCAATGGGAGGAAGCACAGAGCCAGGGAGATGATCGAAATCACCAATCCATCCAAAAAAGAAAGCTTGTATTTCAGTTTTGAAAAAACACAGGAAATAAAGATAAATCCAAAAAGGGCTTTTTAAAGTTAAGATTTTTGTTCTATTTACTTTACATCCATTATATAGCACGACTTCCTAGCTTTAAAGGTGAGGAAGTTCTAAAGAAACTAAGATAATAGATGAGTGAAATCTTAATAGGAACACTTTAAAAGTATGCATTCAATCACTCTAGGCAAATAATAGACTATTTTTATTTATGTATGTTAGAGAAGCTCTAGAAATTTGAGGTTAGTCATTATTGATGTATTTACTTGAAAGCCATGTTATTAAAATGTTTACCAGAATGATGTCTTGGGTTGGATCTGTAACAGCAGAGACTCTGAGTGGTCCTTGAGGGAGTGCTCTCCCAAGACACCTGTCATCGAGTGAGGGGGACAGAAGAGAGCAGGGAAAGAAAGCAGAAACAAACAAATGGTTCCAAGAGCAGTCCAGCCCCAGCCTGACTTCACCAGCAGCCCTGGAGGGTGAATTGCATAGAGATGGCCCAGGGGAGCAGCTCTCAACAAACAACAGTCCTGGAGTGTTCTGCTAGCCCCCAACCCTCACACAACAGGGGATGGGCATACCAACCTGGCACATATGTATTTTCTCTTTCAGTCCCTTCTTCATGGAAAAACATCCTCAGGCTATTGACATTGCAATGTCTGTGCATAGCAGGTGTTCAGTTAATAGCTGGTGGTTGAATAAACAAATGGAGAAATGCTACAGAAAAGATATTGACGGGCGTCTGGGTGGCTCAGTCTTTAAGCGTCTGCCTTTGGCTCAGGTCATGATCTCAGGTCCTGGGATTGAGGCCCACATCAGGTTCCCTGCTCAGGTGGGAAGCCTGCTTCTCCCTCTCCCTCTCCCCGTGCTTGTGTTCCCCCTCTGTGTGTCTTTCTCTGTCAAATAAATAAAAAAAAAAAAAAAATGCTGAAGAACAAGATCATAAGAAAGCAATAATTATAATAATAATATCTAGCATGTATAAAACATTTGCCATGTGCAGACACTATGTGTGAATTGTTTTTGTCAGGTAGGAATTTTTATTACCCTGTTTTACACCTACAGAAACAAAATGGATGTGTTTTCCAGGGCCACAATGCTGGTGTGATAATAGAGCCCACGTTCTTAACCTCATTCTACTAAATGCTCAGAAACAAGGAAAGTGAAATAAATAAAATAAATACTGAAAAGCACGGAGCCTGGGTCATCTGTAGCTTCCTAGAGTGTTTTTCCCCCTTTAAAAAAAATGGAATTAATAACTTCATCTCCCTCCCTCCAAAAGGCCAGGAATGTTGACTCCAAGATAATCCTTGAACAAAAATAAAAAATTCTAGGGGTGCCTGGGTGGCTCAGTGGGTTAAGCGTCTGCCTTCGGCTCAGGTCATGATCTCTGGGTCCTCGGATCGAGTCCCGCGTCGGGGTCCCTGCTCAGCAGGGAGCCTGCTTTCCCCTCTCTCTCTGCCTGCCTCTCTGCCTTCTTGTGATCTCTCTCTGTCAAATAAATAAATAAAATCTTTTTTAAAAAATCAGAAATTCTAGAATCCTTGGGTCATGCAGAGTAGTAGAAATATCCACATGATCCGCAGTCTTCTGGTCTCTGCTATATGATAGATTAACCCTTGAGTGTGCACATACATAATTATGCGCTTTAAATTGGTTGTTCATATGGAGACCTGGCTGTAGTTGAAAATTTGCTACGAATCTTATTGGAAGGCATGAGATTAAAATAGATGGTAATTGTTTTTCAGCATTCCTCCAGGGCACAAGTTTTTGAACTCAAAATCTCACAAATCTTTTGGGAAAAAGTCTTTTTAATGCATTTGGGGCCTAATCAGTTGTTTTGCTCCTCAGTGTGATTACTGGTTTGCTCTGTGCAGGACATGAGATGAGGGACTTAAAGTTAAGACACGTCCCTCTGAAATTCCCTGGATATATTGGAGAAAAAACTGTACAAGAACATACTTTAAATGAATACTAATATTATCTTAAAATGAGATAAGTCTCTGGCTACTTATAAATCTTTAAAAATTATGCCTCAAATTTTAAAGAGAGCCTCTATTGATGTGTCCTTCATGCTCACTCACGAGATTAGGCTGAACTCCCTCGACTGTCCCCCAGCTGCGTTCGTGGTGTCCGAGGATATGCAGAACCAGAATCAACAGATTCATAACAGAGGTTCTGCCTCCCCTGACAAGACAGCTAAGTAGGTCATGATTTTATGCCAAAAGGAAATGGCCTTTTGGTGGCCAAAGGACTGTTTCTTCCTCCTCTGCGGAAACCTGTTATGGTGATCTAGGATTAGCGTCATCACTGTCAGCTCTTGTGCCAAATTCATCACTGTGCCTGCCATCCCCTAACCTGCCCTTCAGCCACGAAACAGTGGTGGGATTTCTTCTCAAGTATTTTAAAATTCGGGAAGGCATTTTATGGTACTATAGCTGTCAGCATCTTCCAGGGTAAACACGGAACTCTAGCCTACTTCTTAGGGCCTGATTTTTGTAATCCCTTAAACTTCTTTCTAAGGCAGAGCCGTCGAGATAACTCAGATCACTCATAATGTTTATCCAGTCATTCGTGAGGCACCTCCTCTCAGTGAGTGACTGCATTCGTACAAAAGAGGTGGAGGGAAAGTCAGAGTGCGGCAAGATCGGGGGATTCGTTGCTCTTGTGCTTTTCTTTCCGTTCTATCGATTTATGAGGGTGTTCATAAAATAATTTAAACCAGGGGGGAATTTTTTTAAAAAGCAGAAGCGATGGTAAGACCTACAAAGTTGTCAGGAAGATAGGTAAATCATTCTGGACTTAAAAGAATGTATCCCACTGTAAATGTTTCCAGAAAATGTGATTCTGCCAGACTACCATTCACCATGCCTCCATACAGTAAAAGCAGACGCTTTTGGGGATCTGTGTGCCAAGCTCTACAGCAATAATGGGTCATTGTACTTAACCTTTTGGTGATCCAAAACCACAAGGCAGAGAGAGGCATGATGGTTATCACCGTGTTTTGGACAAGGAAAAAAGCTTGGCAGGTCAGTAACTTCTCCAACGTTACACAATGAATAATGGTAGCACTAGAATGTGAATCCAGACAGCTAGCTCAAAAGTCTCACTCTGCACCCTATCACTTCCCTTGTTATCTGTGGTCAAAGTGAAACAATGAATTATTATTAATTATTTAGAAATTTAATTCTCTAACCAGACACCCCCCCCCAAAAAATAGTGTAGGTCTGTGTGTTTTCTGGTTCATAAACTACTGTCAGATAAAGAAGAGTATATTTATTAGATCTGATGGGGCAGCCATAAACCCAGAAAAGGACATTTTATGAGTCCTAAATAGTTGGGGCTCAGGTGCCCTCTCTCCTATGACACTTTCTTTAATCCCTAATTTCGCCCTTGTTATATATCCTTCTTAATCTTCCTTCCCTCTCTGAGACCAATTAATTCTCCTTTCTCCTCTAATCTCCCAGTGCACATTTCTGTATAGGTTTGTGACAGCCCTTACTCTCTTTGAATCTTAGAGTTCAAGTGAATGCCCCCTCACTGGACAGTGAACTCTTTAAGATCCCTATTTACTGAACACTGAACCTCCAGGGCATGGCAGATAGTAGGTGCACAGTGTTTTTTGTGGTTTTTTTTTTAATGAATGAATTACAAAAATTACCACAAATTCAATAACGTCACTTTTTCACTTACCTTCAATGGAGAGGACATTCATAGGAGCTGAAAATGGAATCCTTTCTATTCTACTATATGATCTAAGGAGCCAAACGTCTTTGCATTCTATACCTACAGCAAACGTTGGGTACTCAACAAATATTTGTTGAGTAGATGAAAACTAACCATGAGAACTTTCCAATGAGCTTGCAAGGGGCCCTGTGGGATTTGATACATTTTCCAAATGTCCTACAAAGTCACATTGTCATTTCGTATAAGTTGACTTAACTGCTTTTGCTTTTGTGTAATCAAAACTGCCTCATTCTGTGAGCCTGGAGGTTGCATTTGAAATTGGTATTAACTGTGTTTTTCTTAGGCTCAGCTTTGTGTCCTGAAACTCCTAACGGATTCTCATTGGCTTTGGTCTCCATTGATATGTCCCACGTGTACCAAGTGGAAAGTTGTCTATAAAATTTTGGAGGAGCCCATTATGTTACAAATACTATGCACTTTTTATACCTTACATAAGGTTACCAATCCCAACCCCCTTTAGGAGGAACCGCCTCATGTCTATGATGGTAGAGATAAAAATAAAAAGAGACGTAGACTCCAGCTTGAGGCAACATGGAAACTGATCAGCTTTTCAGATGCTGTGCTCACTTTGTCTTTGAATGAAGTCAACCTTTATAGAACAGAATTTCTCATAGCTAGTGTCTTTGGGAGACTAAGAAGGGTTTCCTCTCGGGTCTCAGACAAAAAAACAAACAACAACAAAAAAAAGAAAAATGGGGGAGAAGGTAGAGCTAGCATGGGATGAGATACAGCCATATTCTGTAGCTGTACCCTTGACTCGCTCATCTTCCTCCCCGTAGATTCCACATCAACTACTGCCTGAAGGATCTGTCAATGCCATGCTACTCAACAGCATCCGCCCAGTGCTACCCAGGAATCGAATGTGTTGAGTGCACAGTTGGTTGAGTGCTATGTGGCCGATAGAACTCTTTTTCTAGATGAATCCACTTCAAAATTAAAATCTAGATATTGATATGGATGACATGTAACCTCTTTCTCTAAGATCGCTTCCAGTCAGAGGTTAATCATTTTAGCAAAGAAACAAGAGTAACTGTACTTTCAGTTAAGTCAGATAAATGCACATAAGGTCTTAGCATCAGAAGCCTTTATAGGGATGTTTTATCCATTGGCATATTAATTTCTCTCTTCTGTCCATGGACCTAATATAAATCTTATTACAAATCTGATTTCCATTCTCATAATTTTCTTTTTCTCTCTTGCCTCATTTATTTTTTTCTGAAAACTTGGAGCAAAACTGCTTAATTATCCAAAGGGCCCAACGGCTATCAAGTTGTTTAACAATCCTCCATTTGTTTCCACTCTTTAATTACTTTTTACTATCAAGACTGTCACAGCCATCTTGCTAATAAGTTAATTATTCCGAAACAAAGACCAGTTTGGTTTTTTGGGAACTTGGTACACATAGTATTATCACAAAGTACTAGATTTGGGGTTAGTGAGTAAAAGAAAAAATGAGAATGGTTGTTTAAATGGCTCTGCATATGGAAATGACCTTAAAGCTGAAAACAGAGAGGAAAAAAGAAATACGTGTGGGATAACCAAAAACACAGTGTTTGTGCTTCTCAGAGCCAAAATAGCTTAGTTATTAAGAGCACAGTCATTGTAGTAAGACAGACCTGAGCTCATACCTAAGCTCTGATCTTCACCATTTGTATGACCTTAAGTAAGTACTTACCTTCGCCAGCGAACTAGTTCCTGGGGAGAGTGATCTCTAAGGTTGTTCTGGAGGTTAATTGGGATGTTTGCAAAGTGCTTTGCCCGTTGCACCTACTCTATTGAGCATAGAGTAGGTGCTCAATAAATGCTAAGTACTGTCATGCTCAAAAGCTCAGCTGTCACGTCCCTATGTACACAGTCCAGCACACACCTTCTGCATGCACATGTCCAGGGATTTCTGGTAGAGGAAACAGCTACCAGATCCAAAAACCCCAAGAGGACCTCCAAATAATTTCAGGGAACAAGAAGGTACATCACCCAACCCTTCTCAGAAGGCATATCCCAAGTCCTTAAAGCAGGTGTCACCCTGGTCTTCAAAGAAACGATGCCTTTCATCCCTTTCCACTGCTCTCGCTTCTCCTTGGCATATCCTTCCCTTCCCGTCTTCCTTTTGCCTAGTCTCACTTGTTCACTTGACTCCTGGCTCAGGCTCCTCAACTCCCACACTGCCCACTCGCCCAGCTCCACTTCCCAGGGCACCCCATAGTCGCCCCCTCACAGCCCCTCCCACACGGAACTGTCATTGATTATTTCCTTATCATATTCTCAACATAGACCTTGATCTCCACGAGGGCAGAAACTTTAATTATTTCCCCCAAATCACACCAACCTCATGTTCACATCTCCAACAAGGGGAAACATTAACAAGATCCTTCTAAGAGCTATTTTATGATCCACAAAGACTGTTGACTATTCCCGTAAAACGTGTGTCCATAAATGTTAAGTGCAGTCCCAAAGAAATCCTTAAAGAGAAAGACAGCCTCTCAGTACTGGTAACACAGCATGTGTATATGAACTACAAAGGAGTTTGATTTAAGATTTTAACTTCTTTCCCACTTGTAGGTGATATGTTTCATCATAATGTCCTGCCCTCGTATCGCAAGATACATTTCCCTCCGCTTTTCATGGTCTAAGCTGATCTCTTCCATCCCACTTGGCCTCTGCCTGAGTCACCCTCACAATTACGAACTGATATTATTTGGCCGTGGAAGTTAAAGTCAACACCACTGGAGAGAAAATTTGAAAATAAATAAATAAATAAAAGAATGAAGCATCTCAACTAAGAACAAAGGAAATAGAGAAAAATAAGCAAATATAAGGAACCAGAATGAGTCTGATCTTCGCTGGGCCTAAATTAGCCCCAGTCGCACATCTGGTGCTCAGGCAGCACAGCGGTGTTTTCGGGTTCCCAGGGTGCCACTTTAGGGCTCGGCTGCAGGAGACACTTGAGCGCTACAGAGAATGGAGCCTGTAATTAGAAAAGGTACCAACTGTCACACGCGGCTGAAATTTGACTTCTGAGAACTCCTAACCACCTTCTTTAGTTCGGAAGCTTTCTTGGCAGAGGTTTAAATCTCTATCTCACCAACTTGTAGTTTGATAAAACCTCAGACTGTTGGAACGCCTCGAGGAAGAGAGATAGAAGAGCAAATAGAAAGGGGAAATGGGTATTTTAACTTGTTGGATTTTCTGGATAATTCAGTTTGACAAGTGTTCGCTATCTAACTGCTGGGCTCAGAGCCCTGCAAGGTGCAGCAGAGAAAAACTAGCAGCTGTGCTGTGAGTCTTGTCTACGATGAGTGTGTCTTGTCTATTTTCCACTGTATTCTTTTCATCTTTTTTTAATCAAGCATTTCTCGATGTATTTTAGCCCTTATTGGTGCCTTAATAATTACAGAAAGGCTAACATGACCTATTCTCCCCTCCACGCATCGTCAGTGACCAGCACATTCCTGGCACAGTGAGTCTTGATGGAATTGAATTACATCACATGTGCAGGTTAAGAGATTGGACAGGATCCGTGTTCATTCCAAGACATGTCCTAAAACTTTGCTTATTTGACAAAAATCCATTCTAACAACCTATTTCCCGGGCTACTGATCTGTTCCTTAAGTTTTGAGGGAAAGACAATGTTTAATAGTATCATCTTAATAAAGTATTAACTTATATTGGCATGTACTAAATAGGGGTTTGTTTCTTCTAGTTCCATGAAGTGTATATACCTTTTCTGTGCTTTTTACAGCAACTTAATTGTATTTTACTTTTCTTCTAGCTTGAGCTATCCTTGACATATAACATTGTATAAGTTTCAGGTGTCTAATGTGATGATTTGATACATGTATGTGTTGTGACTTGATTCCCACAATAAGGTTAGTTAACACACCCATCATTTCACATAATGACAACGCGTGAATGTGTGTGTGACGAGTACCTTTAAGATCTACTCTCTTAGCAACTTTCACATATATAATACAGTATTGTTAACTGTGGTCACCGGGCTGAATATTAGATCCCCAGAAGGTATTCATCTACTAACTGGAAGCTTGTGCCTTTTGTCTGACATCTCCCCATTTCCCCGGCAGCCACCATTCTCCTTCTCTGTTCCTGTAAGTTTGTCTTTTTTTTTTAGATGTCACATGCAGCAACCTAATTTTTAAAGTGTCTCATCACAGTGCCCACAGGTCAATGAGCAGGACCTTGCCATTTGTTATCCATTCATGATTTGGACATTGGTCCGTCTGCTCTGGGTTCTATCTGAGCCTGCAAAATTTAATAACTAGTGACTGCACCCGCATGCCCTTCAGCTCAAAAATTGTTCCAGACCCAGTTCCCACCACTGACTTGGATCCTTGACCCAAGGATCCTCCTCTCTGATCGGCAACCTTCTGCATGACCAAAGGCCTGGCCTCTCCTGTCTTATTATGGGGGATGTGGACTTGTCCACCACCCCTGATAAGACAGCCAGAACAGGGAGCTTTAGGAAAGCCATCCGGAAAGCTGCCTCTTGGTCAGAGGCAGAGCTGAAGCCGTGGCTGGGCCACGGAGGGGAGTGGCTGAACTAGGCCAGTCCCTAGGCAAGGGTCGATGGGTCCCTGGAGCAGAAGCAGAAGCCGCTTCTCCGATACATCAGACCAGACACAGACCCATAGCAGAAATCTGCTCTCCAGTCCCAAAAAGGATCTTAGAAGGAGAGAAGACTGAGTTGGGATGAAGAGAGACACAGAATCCACACTAGGTAACTTAGGGCAGGGCTATTTGCAGAAAGACATTTTAGAAGGCTTCTAGGGAGGTCATAGCTGGAGTTGAGAGTAGACAAGGAGGGCTGTGGAGCAACAGCTAGTTTCCCTGTGAAATTGGTAGCTTGGAGCTAAAGGCCCCCGGGGAGAGCTCTTTTAGGAGCTAGACTGTCATCTGCCTCTTGTGATCAGCTTTGTCTCTCCTTGCTCCTTCAGTGCTCCTGGCCAGTCTACAGAGAGGGAGGTCCTTCTGCCAACAGCTCCAGCCACCTGGTGGGGTACACCCATCATTCAGACAAATGAAAGCACCAAGTATGGTCTAAAAATAGGGAATAGGATCAAGAATGTTGGAGTATATTACTTCTGGACCTGGCTTGGCTTGACTTCTGCAAATTCTTAGAGGTCTGTCCTAGGAGTCTTCCTAAAAGCCTTGATTTCTTCTGCAAGTGCCCAGCTAGGATTAAGTCTGCCTGTGGAGCTGGGAGCTGATCCTCACAGCCTTGCTGTGTGGTGGCACTCACAGTTTGGTGTAGACAGATGCGGATTCAGATCCTGGTTCTACGGCCTGCATGACCTTGGACAAGTTATATTTAATCTCTCTGGGACCCAGTTCTTGATTCTGGAGATAATGATACCCCTTTTAGGTAACTAAGTGGTGGACATTAAGGAGGGCGCATGACGTAATGAACACTGGGTATTATATGAGACCGATGAATCACTGATCTCTCCCTCTGAAAACTAATAATATACTGTGTTAATTAATTGAATTTATATTTTAAAATGATATTCCTTTTACAATAATATTATAGGGACTGAATGATAAACACGTATAAAAAAAGTTCCAACGGTGAGTGGCATATAGTAGGTGCTCAAAAAATTGAAACTGTGCCTGGTACTTTGTTGATTGGTTGTTGAGCATTGATGCAGATTCTAAAAAAATGATCGCTCAGCCAGTGTAATAAGAATAATCAAAATTCTTAGCCTCCTTTTCCAAGTCTCTACAGCAGGATCAGTCAGTCATTATTACCTTAAGCTTTCAAGGTCAGGAAGAACTTTGTCTTAAAACACATCCTAGATATTGCAACAGTTTTCTCTGGAACCTCTTTATTTTGTTAACTTACTCCCGGCAAAACTTTCCAGATGCTGTCTATGATCTGAATATCCAGTGATATAAGGATTCTATACAAAAAGCTGAGAAGAGTCTTTTACTCAGATATCCACAGCTTTCCAGTGTTCTGTACTCATCACTTTGCATACCAATCATGTCTGTTTTTAGATCTATCTTCTCACGTTTCCCCCTTATTTCATTCTGTTAAGAAATATGTCCTACACATCCCGGTTGAGCAGAGCCATACCACAGGGATTCTGCTCATCAAAATGGGATTGATTTGGCTTTCTCAGACAGAATCTTGTCCCTACCCACCCATCCCACCCCCACCAAACCCATGTAAGTGCTTTCCTTTCAGATTTTGTGATTAATTATGAAGCTTTAGCAACACAGTTCTGCAGAGTAATATAAACTGTCATGACTCCATCACTGATAACTACAAATTTCGCTCCAATTGCCACAGGTCTTTAAATTATTACTATTTTAATGCAAGAGCCAATTTTTGTTGGAGAAAAACAAAGTCACTGTGAAGAGGATGCCAGCCCATCAATCAGACAGAGGGAAGTCTCTGAACATCTAAAAAAGAACATCTGAAGGGCCAGCTATCTGCATGTTGAGGGGTCTCCAGCAGCAGATGACAAAAGCCATTGGTGGAGAATGTGCTTAATTGAAGTCCCTTGCATGAAACCAAGGAGGGGTAAATAATTCAAGACGCCAGCCCGATGCTCCAAGAATGACACTTACGGGGTATACAAAACCGAGACAATATGAATAGCAGGACCCATTTACTTCTTCCCCAAACTTGACCAGGGAACCAGTGGGAGTTAGACCTACACTTCATGAAAGGTGCAATCTGGAAAGAGAAATTGAAATGGTATTCTCCCTTCGAGTCCCTTTAGAGACATTTTGTAAACCTAACATTCCTACCTAGCAGAGCAAGGAATGCAGAAAGCCTTGTCTCCATGGAGAAGATTTGGACAGGCTGCTGCAGCCTGAAAAGCAGAGCCCAAAGGAAACAAAACCAAAGCCTCCCGTCTGCCATTAAAATCCTCATGGGGCGCTGCCTCCCCTCCCCCTACTATAATTTCCTTTCCTAACACAGGTATATTTTGTATGGTTTTGAAAGATGTTCCAACATTTGTTATTCAAATGGAAACATGCGTTGGGAGTGAACTGGTCAGTTTGATAAGCATTTCATTTTGAAGCTGCCAGTTGACCTCCCCAGGCCTCTGACATTAAATGACCTGAAACAGATTATGCAGACCATGTCCTCAGTGAGCCTTTTCCCTCAGAATAAGAAAAGAGTTTTGTTAAGACTGCCAGACAGAGGGGCACCTGGATGGCTCAGTTGGTGAAGCATCAACCTTGGGCTCAGGTAGTGATCTCATGATCTCTGGGTCCTGGGATTGAGCACTATGGTGGGGCTCTCTACTCAGTGGGGAGCCTGCTTCCCCCTCTCCTTCTGCCCCTTCCCCCACTTATGTGCACACACGCTCCCTCTCTCTCAAATAAATAAATAAAATCTTAAAAAAAAAAAAAAAGATTGCCAGACAGATAACAGTCACCGAACAGATCAAGTTGCCCATCTAATCACCGTCTGTCCCAGGAGGCTTGTCTCTGACCTGTGAGATGTAAATGAACTTTCATTCCTAGAGCTTCCATCTCCCTCTGGCCACCGTGCCCCTACAGCATCACCATTTCTCCTTCCGTTGCATTTTGAAATTAGCAGCCCAGGTACTAGCAGTTCAAAACCTTTTTCCTTAAAAAGGAAAAAAGAGAAAGAAAGAAAGAAAGAAAGAAAGAAAGAAAGAAAGAAAGAAAGAAAGAAAGAAATCATCACAACCTGTGTTTCAAAACATGACATGAGTTTCGAGTTTGCAAACCCGAAAGCTGAGGCTGTCTCGGTGAAGCTGACTGGATAGTTCTCTGGTGTGAGGGGGCTGAACTGTGCACCGTAGGATTTATTCCTCAGTCTTTCTGGCCAGCAATGTCTCCCCTGCCTGTTGCGACAACCAAAAATGTCTCCCAACGTTGCCTAATGTTGGGGTGGGGGAGGAAGACGGGGACAGAATTTCTTCCGGTTGAGAACCATTGGTGTATATGATCTGTGCAAAAGCAAGAAAATAAAATGATGATTAAAGAGTCAGTTCTCCTCTTACCATACACACAACCTCTCCAACATTGAATGTTACCATTTTGTAAAACTCTTAGCCACTAAAGTGGCAATTGTTCTGTTATTACCTAATCACAGTGCTCTCCAAGGTCTGTGTGCCACATTATCTGCTAAGAGCATGGAGAGACGAGCCCCAGGCTATCCTGGAGTTGTACAAGTGGGATATTGTCCGGGTTCTCTGCAGTGATCCTGATGCAGAAGTAAACGGGCCTCAGCAGCATTTGCTCAATCCAGGGCTAAATTGGGTTATGTGGGTGTCATTTTCCCTTCTAATAGGTCACGTTCATCATCTAAACGCTTAGGAATTGAAATCTACCCAGCATGTAGTAGTTACTCAGCTAACACCTGTTGAATGTTTCTCTGAATGGTGTTTCACCTATTGCAGTTTGCCTTTTGGCTTGGACAGTCAGGTACTTTCGTCTGTGCTAGAACTAAACATAGCTTTGTTCAAGTCACTCAGAAGATAGAATATCTCCTGGAAATTCTCAAAGTCTCTTGTATTCATTATTCCATAATCCCCAAGCTTTAAAAAAAAAAAAAAAGTGTGTGTGTGTGTGTCTCTAAAGTACAGAAGCAATCAAAGATCTGTAAGATACACTCCCTCAAACTCAGGTCGTCACAGAGAGAGAAAAAAGAAGCACTGCACTTTACGCTAGGCTCTGTGCTGTGTGTTAAATACACACCATCTCCTTAGGCTTTGCAGCAATCCCGCTGTGTGGGTGTTAAGAACAGGAGAAATAAGTTGCTCAAAGCCAGACAGCTGCTACAAGGGGAAGCAGAAATTCAAACCAAGCTCCAGAGGAGTTTTAAGCTGTCTGAGCCCAATCCAAAGCCTCCCCTGACTCGCTTGTGTGCCAGGCCTCAGGAGCTTATTGAACGGAGAGCCCTGCCCACCACTGTACGGCCAGCATTGCTGACAGCCCAGCCTCCACTTCAGCATAGAAGGTGGGGCTTCATCATCCCCACCATGGTGGCGGTCTCTACAGAGATGGCACCCAGCCCCAACCAGACCAGACCTACAGAGGCTCTGGCCTAGCACTTTAGATTCAGATGTTGTGCGGCTCCCCATGGGGGTGCAGAGGAGTGGGGGGGCAGGAAGGCTTCGCAGTGCCTGCCCCAGTGGCTAGCCAGCACAACCAAGAATTAGAGGGTGCTTAACTCCTCAGAGGCAAAACTTGGACCTGTGAAAGGCAGGAAACCAAGAGCACCTGGGTGGCTCAGTCAGTTAAGGGACTGCCTTCAGCTCAGATCATGATCCCAGGGTCTGCTCAGCAGGGAGTCTGCTTCTACCCCCACCCCCACCCCCACATTTTCCCCTCCCCCACTCCTTCCTCTCCCTCTGCCCCTGCCCCTCTCCCTCCCCCTCCAGCGCCCTCTCTCCCCCAACACATGCTCTCTCGCTCTCTCTCAAAAAATAAAAAGAAAGACAGGAAACTAAAAGGAAACAACATATAAATACATCTCCTGTCCCCCCCTCCTGTCAGACTCTTCTGAGATGTAGAGGGTCCATTTAGCCTTTCTAGAGACCAAGCACCAGCTCTACTTCCTTGTGAAGCTACGGCCAGTCCAGTCTGCTTTCCTTTTTCCTTTGCCTTCTCTTTTTTTCCTCACACTTACTGCCCTGGGATTACACACACACACACACACACACACACACACACACCTATGTTTTGCCTTACGTTCTGTTTTCTAGAGATCCCAAGCTAAAATATAAACTTATGCCCTTTTATTTATAAAATAACAGTGCTGCCACTCATAGCTCAAAAGTCCAAGAAAAAAATAAAAACAAAATCCCTCTTTAATACGTTACTCCTTACTGATGACAGCTAATAAATATTTTGAAAGAAATAACATGCATGCATATAAGGAACAGTGCATCAAGATGGCACTCAATGTGTCTTCATTGTCTCCTTCTATCTGCCCTAACCACCAGCTGCTTCTCTTATCTTGCTTTTAGATAAAAAGGATGTGTTAACACTCATTTGAGCAGAAGGCTATATTTGTCCTACTGTGATGGTATCTGTAGGATGGAAAGTGTCAGTCATCCTGAAATCAAGTCCTAGCTCTGCTTACTAGCTGTTTGACTTAAGAAAGTCATAATATCTCTAACTAGATATTTCTTCAGAAATATCTAGAAGGAAAACCATCTGCGTCACCTTTCTCATGGGCTGGTGTGACATGGTGAGAGCACTTTGAAACACCATTCAGATGTGTTTTAACTGTAAGAGGAGATAAGGAAATTACTTTCTAATTTAGGCTTCCAAAATTTCCCTTGCTAAGAATGATGACATGCTTCAGTAAAAAAATATAAAGGAGTAAATCACTTAAATCCTTGTAAACATCTTCAAGACAATAGTTAAGATTAAAAGCTAAAGAATTGAGACTTCTGACCAAGGTGGAATAAAAGAGACTGGGTTTTCCCTCCCATGTGAAACAGACAAAAGAAAAAGAAAAAAATATTTTAAAAAAATTTTTGAAGATACCTTTTATCAATCACTGAAGTGATTCCTTGAGAGAAAGGAAAGAAATGCAGTGTGCCTGAGGATTGCACTTACTGCTGGCGAGTTTCCCAGGGACAGAGCAGGAAGAAGGAAGCCTTGTGGAAACTGCGCAGACAGAGCGGTGAGTCCAAGAGACCAAGGTGACTGGAGGTCAGAGGACAGAGTACCAGAGATGTGAGCAACGCCGAGAGAGCACTCCGGAGATCTGCCGAAGGTTCCCTTCCCGTATCCAGCCAGGTGTTAAGCAGTGCATGCCTATGAGTGAACTACTGAAACTCAGAGAAAACCACCCAAAAGGATTAGCTGGTGCTACATCAGGCTTGGAATAGTGCCTTTTTCTGCCAAGTGGACTGGAGAACCTCTTAATTCACAAGGTACTAGGTAGAGTACTTGGGAGAATCTTGCCCAAACAGAGGGGAATAATTGGCTGTGCACTAAATGCTGTTCTGATCCTGCCCAGTAAATCTTTTTTTTTTTTTTTCCCCAAATTTTTATTTAAATGCCAGTTAGTTAAAATACAATGCAGCACTAGTTTCAGGTGTAGAATTTAGCAATCCATCACTCATATACATCACCTGGTGCTCTTCACAAGCGCTCTCCTTAATCTCCATCACCTGTTTCATCCCTCCCTCAGCCACCACCCACCACCCACCTCCATTCTGGTAACCTTCAGTTTGTTCTCTATAGTTGAGTCTGTTTCTTTGTTTGCCTTCCTTTTTTCCCCCTCAATGTTCATTTGTTTTGTGTTCCTTAAATTCCACAGATGTGTGAAATCATATGGTACTTGTCTTCCTCTGACTGACTTATTTCACTTAGCATAATGCACTTTGGCCTCAGCCACATTGTTGCACATTGCAATATTTCATCCTTTTCTTGGCTGAATAATACATACACACAGAAATATATTATATATAATATATATATATCACATCTTTTTTTCTAAGATTTTATTTATTTATTTGAGAGCACAAACAGGGAGAGGAGTAGAGGCAGACTCCCCACTGAGCAGGAAGCCCAGTGCAGGGCTTGATCCCAAGACCCTGGGATGGTGACATGAACTGAAGGCAGACTCTTAACTGACTGAGCCCCCCAGGCACCCCAATACCACATCTTCCTTATCCATTCATCTGTCGATGGACATTTGGGCCTTTCTCTAATCTGGCTATTGTTGATAATGCTGCCATAAACACTGGAGTGCATGTACCCCTTCAAATCAGTATATTCGTATCCTTCAGGCGAATACCTAGTAGTGCAATTGCTGGGACATATAGTAGCTCTATTTTTAACTTTTTGAGGAATGCCCATACATTCTCCAGAGTGGCTGTACCAGTTTGCATTCCCAGGAACAGTATAAGAGGACTCCCCTTTCTCCACATCCTCACCAATACCTGTTGTTTCCTGTGGTGTTGATTTTAGCCATCCTGACTGGTGTGACGAGGTATCTCATTGCAGTTTTGATTTCTACTTCTCTGATGGTGAGTGATGATGAGCATATTTTAGTGTGTCTGTTAGCCATCTGGATGGCTTTGGATAGTCTTTGGGAAAATGTCTATTCATGTCTTCTGCCCATTTCTTAACTGGATTATTTGGTTTTTGGGTATTGAGTTTGATAAGTTCTTTATACATTTTGGATACTAATCCTTTATCAGATATGTCATTTGATATATGACATATATATGTCATATGATATATTCTGTAGGTTGCCTTTTAGTTTTGTTGATTGCTTCCTTTGCTGTGCAGAAGCTTTTTATTTGGATGAAGTCCCAATAGTTTAATTTGGCTTTTTTTTTTCCCTTTGCCTCCGGAGACATATCTAGTAAGAAGTTGCTACAGTTGATGTCAAAGAGGTTACTGCCTGTGTTGTCCTCCAGTATTTTGATGGTTTCCTGTTTCACATTTATGTCTTTTATTCATTTTGAATTTATTTTTGTATATGGTATAAGAAAGTGGTCCAGTTTCATTCTTTTGCATGTCCGCTATCCAGTTTCCCAACACCATTTTTGAAGACGCTGTTTTTGTTCCATTAGATATCCTTTCCTACTTTGCTGAAGATTAATTGCCTGTCTATTCTGTTTCATTGATCTACATGTCTGTTTTAGTGCCACTCCCATACTGTCTTGATCAGAACAGCTTTGTAATACAGCTTGGAGGCCAGCATTGTGATGCCTCCAGCATTGCTTCGTTTTTTCAAGCTTGCTTTGTCTATTCAGGGTCTTTTGTGATTCCATACAAATTTTAGGCTTGTTCTAGCTGTGAAAATGCTGGTATTTTGATAGGCATTGCATTAAATGTGTAGATTGCTTTAGGTAATATGGACATTTTAACAATGTTTGTTCTTCCAATCCATGAGCATGGAATGTTTTCCATTTCTTTGGGTCTTTAATTGCTTTCCTCAGTGTTTTACAGTTTTCAGAGTACAGATCTTTTACCTCTTTGGTTAGGTTTATTCCCAAGTATCTTATGGCTCTTGATGCAATGTAAATGGGATCAGTTCCTTGATTCTCTTTCTGCGGCTTCATTATTGGCGTATACAAATGCAACAGATTTCTGCACGTTGCTGTTGTATCCTGCAACTTTACTGAATTTGTATATCAGCAATTTTTTGGTCAGCCCAACAAGTCTTAAAACCAAAATCTGAAAGGATCAAGTTGTTTCTAAGTAACAAAACTGCATTCCAGAACAAAGCTCAAGAATATTTATAGGAATACAAAAATATCTAACACCCAACACAGTCAAAACGACAATGTGTGGAATCCAATAAAAACTACCAAACATGCAAAGAAACACCAGATGTTAGAATTAGCCATAGATGTTAAAAGTTATAATTGTAGGGGCGCCTGGGTGGCTCAGTGGGTTAAGCCCCTGCCTTCTGCTCAGGTCCTGATGTCAGGGTCCTGGGATGGAGCCCAGCATCGGTCTCTCTGCTCAGCAGGGAGTCTGCTTCCCCCTGTCTCTGCCTGCCTCTCTGCCTACTTGTGATCTCCCTCTGTCAAATAAATAAATAAAATCTTTTTAAAAAGTTATAATTGTATTTCAGATATTCAAAACCTTAGAGATATAGATTTTATTAAAGATGCAAGTCAAGCATCTAGAGATGAAAACTATAATGTCCGAGCTGAAAGATACCCAGGATGAGATTAACAGTGTATCCATATAGTAAAATACTATTCAGCAATGAAAAGGGCCAAATGACGGATGTGATATTGTTGAATCTCAGAATAACTGGACTGAGTGAACGAATGCAGACAAAAAAGATTGCATGCTGTGTAAATCCTTTTACATGAAATTCTAGAGGATGCAAAATAATCTATAGTTAGAGAAATGTAGGATCAATGATTACCAGGTAGGGGGGCAAGAGGAAGGAATTCACTTCCAAAGGACACAAGGACACTTTTCAGGGTGATAGTTATGTTTGCTGTTTTTATTTTTACGGTGATTTCACAGGTATACAGACATAGATGTCAAAACTTACCAATTTGTACGCTTTAAATACTTATAGTATGTTGATTATAATTCAGCAAAGCTTTAGTTTTTAAAGACTAAAGAGATATGCATGTATTTAAAAAGACACTGCCCAACTCGGGACATAGAGGACTCATAAATAAAACCACATTTTTAAATATTTAAATTTTTGTAAATTTTAAAGAATGGTTTAATGTTTATATCTGTAATTTTTATTACATCTAAGTCTGTAGTGTCTACGGACTGCATCTATTGTATAGTATCTATAGCATCTAGAATAGTAACTAAAACTTGGTTTAAGGGCTATTTCGTTCTTTAGCAGTACACTGGAAAATGTCCCCCTTTCTTTTCCCCCATATTTTCATGGTTCTTTTCATTAAAAATAAAAACCCTAAGAGCTAGGAAGCACAAGGTCAATTTCAATTATCATTTTTTCCAACACTTACTTTACATATTAAGAAAACTCTACACATTTTTCTTAAGCATAAGTGAGTGACTGTACACTTGTTCCCAATACCCTTCTCCGTCTCGGTCTCGGCCGAAAAACTCTCTGAGGGTTTGCTTATGACTCAAGGGCTTTAATTCAGTTCCTGTTGACCTGCTTCATTAGAGACACATTGTTGTGATGCCTGCCCATTCTATTTGGGAATGAACTAATTGATGTCTTCTCTTGTTCCCAACTTGTCTGTCCCAACTGTGCCCAGTTTGACGCTGACCGAGATGAGGATGAGGTGTTCTATGACATCAGCATGGCAGTTGACAGCAAGTTATTTCCAAACAAAGAAGCTGCGGCAGGTAAGTCACTGTGTCCTTCAGGCCACCGTATGGCCTGACCACCTGCCAAGTGTCTGGAGCTTTGTAGTAATATCGGAGCACAGCAATCTGCTGTGAGGCTTTAAGGATGACGCTATCCTCAGAGCTTTATACTTTCTGGTTTAAAAATAAAGGTTCAAAACAAAATAGAAAAGAAGGACTCTCCATCTGGCCCTTATAGTTAATGGGTTTTTATTTTATTTATTTTTTTTTATTTGACAGACAGATATCACAAGTAGGCAGAGAGGCAGGCAGAGAGAGAGAGGAGGAAGCAGGCTCCCTGCTGAGCAGAGAGCTCAATGTGGGGCTCGATCCCAGGACTCTGGGATCATGACCCGAGCTGAAGGCAGAGGCTTTAACCCACTAAGCCACCCAGGCACCACATAGTTAATGTTTTTCCTCCAGTCACTGCACATGTAAATTAGTCCCAGTGTAACATAGGACGTCTGTTACTATAATTGAAAAAAACGAATCTAGCCCATTCTTTGTGCAACAATTAAAAGTTACAGTTCCTCCAGGACTCCTTAAATGTACTAGTGTCTGCCACGCCCCCTTGGGAAAAGCCTCCCCTGTCGGAGAGCAACTCCTATCCCAGCCCACAGCTCCCGTGTTGGCTCTGTGCCTTCTCTTCCTAAGCGCTCACACCTAGAAGTTGGACGTTGTAACAGTGCGGGGCTATCACACTCCCTTCTGTAGGCAGTACTCACCGTTCTGTCCTTGACCCTTTTCTCACTCTCTTTCACTATCTGACTCTCTTCAACTCATTGTTCCTCATGATCTCAACTACCAGCTGCATGCAGTTGACTCTCAAACCTTCATCCCTGTCCTGACCTTTCTTCTCAGTAATGGCGTCAGTGGGTAAGGACCAAAAGAGTTCTGGGCTGTAAGGAAAAAGATTAAACACTTAAAATGTTCAACCATATTTGATTTGAAGCACCCTAAGAGTAGCTTCAAAGAAAGGCAGAATAAAGAGAAAGGCAAGGATGTAGTCTTTCTGGGCAGCCCCACCGAGAACAGATAATAATGTACAGTCACCTGCCTGGTTGTCCGGTGTTAGTTACAATAAGATGGCCTACAGCTGGGAAAGAAGGAATACTGAGAAGCTTGTAGGATCATATAAACCAGAGTCCTGCTGCTCTGGAAGATGCTATAACACCTGGGCTTTGTAGGTCAATCCTTTATTTAGAACATTTACTTAGACATCTACCAACAAATATCTAATTGTTAGGTGTCCTCAGTTTGCCCACACAGTGGAGTAGAGGTGCTGATTTAAGCTAGCCCTTGTATTTTTTTTTCTAATTTTTTAAAATGTTAATTCCAGTATAGTTAACATATACAGTGTGATATTAGTATCAGTGTACAATAAAGGGGTTCAGTAATTCCATACGTGACTCAGTGCTCACCATGGTAAGTATATTCTTAATCCCCTTCACCTCTTTCCCCATCCCCCACCCACCTCCTGTCGAGTCACCTTCAGTTTGTTCTCTGCGGTTAAGGGTCTGTTTCTTGATTTGTCTCTCTTTCTTTCCTTTGTTCATTTGTTTTCTTTCTTAAACTCCACATGTGAGTGAAATCATATGGTATTTGTCTTTCTCTAAGCGACTCATTTCAGTCAGCATTACACCCTCTAGATCCATCCATGTTGCTGCAAATGGCAAGATTTCATTCCCTTTTTATGGCTGTATATATTCCATTGTACATATATCCCACATCTTTTTTATTTTAAACAGACTTTTTTTTTTTTTTTTGAAGATCCCATTCATTTATTTGACAGAGAGAGAGAGACACAGCTAGAGAACGAACACAAGCAGAGGGAGTAAGAGAGGGAGAAGCAAGCTTCCCGCCAAGCAGGGAGCCGAAGTGGGGTTGGATCCAGGATCCTGGGATCATGACCTGAGCCGAAGGCAGACGCTCAACGACTGAGCCACCCAGGCGCCCAGTGTTTTTGTATTCTTTGGGTACTCAGTAGACGAATTACTGGATGATATGGTAGTTCTATTTTCAATTCTTTGAGGAACCTCCATGCTGTTTTCCACAGTGGCTGCGGCCCTTTGCATTCCCACCGACAGTGGGAGGGTTCCTTTTTCTCTATATCCTTAAAGCTGCCTTCTTTAGAACACTTAATCCTCTACTTCATTGCTCTCTAATGGCATTTCTCCAAGGCGGCCTTATCCTGTAGCCACGCAGCAGCGCTAGCCTCGGTGCTCATGGGCAAACTGCGTGCGGACAGGCGCGGTATCCTCAGTGTGCTCCGCACCTGCCCCTTAGCGGAGGTTTCCGGGGACCTCATCTTTCTTCTCTATACCTCCAGACTTTTGAACAGCGGAGTCGGCTCACAGTCTCAGCTCCCACGAGCTCCCCTCCACGCCTCAGAAGCCTGAAAGCGGAGTCCTGCCCCAGCCTTAAAATAAGCCTGGTCTATCTATAACAGCCCTTGGTTGAGGAAGGTGGGGGGGAGCTGTGGTAAACCAGAAACACGCGGTGCTGCCCCTACAGGAGGCAGCCTCTTGGAAGCCCCATGCTATGGTTGCCATTAAGGAACGGGCCAATGGTTGCTGGATCTTTCTCTGTTTCAACAGAAAACAGAGCCTGCATCTGTAGGTGAAATCCTCAGGCTTGTAAATGCTGCTGACTCACCCAGTCAAACAAGCCAGGTTGGTGGCCCCTGCTCTGTGAATTGCCAGCACCCAGGTTTTGTCCCTCAACTTTTCCCTTCTATCTGGTCCCTTTCTGCAGAATCTCAGCCACTCCACAGCTCCCACATCACCTCATGGCTTTCCATTCCTCTTTTAAATTTTTTAAATAAAAACTGAGCATGGGGGCATCTGTGGGTGGCTCAGTGGGTTAAGCCTCTACCTTCGGCTCAGGTCATGATCTCAGGGTCCTGAGAGCCTGCTTCCTCCTCTCTCTCTGCCTGCCTCTCTGCCTACTTGTGATCTCTGTCAAATAAATAAATAAGTAATCTTTAAGAAAAATTTGATCGTGATGATCTGGCATGCATATACATAATGAAATGACTCCTACAGTTAAGCTAAGTAGTATATCTTCTCTTCATCTAGTCACCATTTTTCTGTATTTAATGAGAGCACCAGAAATATATTCTCTTAGCAAATTTCTGGTACTTTTTTGGGGAGGGATTTTATTTGTTTATTTGACAGAGAAAGAGGGAATACAAGCAGGGGGAGTGGGCAGAGGGAGAAAAGGCTTCCTGCCAAGCAGGGAGCCCAACGCGGGGCTTGATTCCAGGACCCTGGGATAATGACCTGAGCTGAAGGCAGCTGCTTAATGACTGAGCCACCCAAGTGCCCCAAATTTCCAGTGCTTAAGACAATGTTATTAACTATAGTCATCAGGCTATACATTACATCCCTAAGAGTTACTCATCCCACGTAATGCAACTTTGTATCCTTTGGCCAACATCTTCCGGTTTCCCCCACCCCCATGCCTTGATAACCATTGCTCTACTCTCTGCTTCAGTGAATTTGTTTTTAGACCCCACCCTATCAGTGAGGTCATGCAGTTTTTCTCTCTTAAGGGAGCCAGGCAAAAATGTCCCTATCCTCACGGCCCATGCCAGTCGTTATTCCTCCAGAACGCCTTGGGAGTACAGTCCCTGTTCTTTATCCCCACTGCACTTGTCAGGGCTTTGCCAGCCTTTGACCTCATCCCTGGTCTCTTACCTCATACCTAGCCTCTCCCATTCATTCGGAATCCTGTTGCTGTCATGGGCTCCTCGTCCAATGCAGCTCTGACTACCCTGCCTCCCCAACAAAACGAAACAAAGCAAAACCTTCAATGACTTCCCTGCAGGCTGAGCCCCAGTGTCCTTAGCATGACAGAAATACCCTTAGCTTTGCTGCAGTGGTCCTTCTCCTGCCCCAGCATCGCCTCCCCCTACCCCCGAAACCCTAACCGGCTTCCTCCAGCTCCAAGAATGTCTCAGGCACTTTCTTGTCTCTGGCCATTTGCACGAGTTACTTGGTTTCCCTGCCCCTGCGTGCATCCTCTCTACTCTCTCACGCCCAGACCCTCCTTCAGCCGGAGAGATCCTATTTTGTATCTTAGTTTAAACGTGATTTTCCTAAGGAGGCTTTCTTAGCCTCCCTCCCAGACTAGATTAGACGCCAGCATAGTTTCCTTACTTTCCTTCAGGGTGTTTATCACAGTTGTGATCATATAATCCGGTATAGGACTGTTTGTTAAAAATCTATTTCCTTTATTAGAGTGCAAGACTTTATGAAGATGGAGTGTGTGTGTGTGTGTGTGTGTGTGTGTGTGTGTGTATGTTTGATACGCAGTGTGAATCTCATTGGAAACACCACCAGAAGCTCCCTTTCACCCAGCTGGTCACCTCAGCTGAGCCACTTGTCTGAGTATGTGGACTCATAACCTCTCCTCCTCTCTTCCGGTCTCTTTGACCTCTCTCTTTTCCTTCCTCCCCCTCCCCTGTCATGGAGTAACTGGAAAATCACTCCTGCCGGCTTGCCGCAAACAGTTCCAACTCCAGATCCCTTGAGGAGCTCACCTTCTAGTCCCAAATACCTTCCAGATATTTTTTCAAAGAAATGCAATGCTCTTCAAAGGAATTCTAATGCAAAATTCAGTAACAATTTCCATGCCTGTTGGAATAAGAGCGGGGCTCTGCGTACCTGACGCCTGAGGCACATAGAATTTCAGGTTTGTGGAATGAATGGAGAAGATCAAGAACTGCAAAAGCAGAATGTCTATGTCCTTTTATTCATTTTTCAGTCACCCAGTATGTATGTATGTATCAAATGCATAGAATTTCTAAGTTTTGTTCTTAAATTTAGAGTTCTAAATTAAATTTAGATGAAATACAACGCCATCTAAAGTTGCTTGCAGTGGAGCCGAAGAGACAGGACAAGGGAGAGCCTGCCTTGGGGCCGGCGGGTGGGGGGCACCAATGATGTGTTAGAGGGGCTTTATCTACAGGTCCCCTTCGCTGCCCAAGAAGCTCTGCCTTGCAGGAGTGCCCCTTGATTTGGGACTCAAAGTGGGAGGAGCACCTTCCTTAAACTTCATATTAAAGATCCACGAGAAGGAGAAAAGTGTGACATTGTCCCAGAAGGCAATATGGTTAGCTTTCCAGTACCTCTGAGGCCAATTTGTATCATCTTCCCACTTAAATTTAGGGAGACAACCTGAAAATAATCTTTCCGAAGATGATCCTACATCTGAAATGGGTGACGCTATGTGCTCCCTGCGGGATTCTATTTCAGCTCTGTATCTACAGAAAGAATATTTTGAAATCTGAAAGAAGTCGAGAAATTCAAAATAGAGGGAAGTGAAAGCTGTACTATCACTTTCACAAAATGCCCTAATTTTGCTGTCCCTTTTGAGTTACGAGATCATTGCAGGTGTTTTATGCATTAAATGGTTCAATGAAAGAAGGCGAAAATGTGTACATATATCTACATTTACCTCCTTCTTCTGTATGTCAAACCTTAGACTATTATTAAAGGTCCCATTTTCAGCAAACCCAGCAACCAATGCTAAAAGAACATGAAAGCTATTCAGTCACTATCTGAGCTGATAATGACAGCCATTGTCTAGTGCTTCCTATGATTTATTAGTACTGTTGCCAGGAGCAACAATGTGTCAAGAAATTCCATCCCTTAATGATACAATAAAATTTCTGCTAAAAGTGTTTTGTTAGGAAAGCCAATCTCTTCTCTGTAAGCACAAGTTCTTTTTAAAAAAGGATTTTTCCCCCCTTAAACAAAGATTTCATTCAACCATCGCTGGAGATAGTTTTCTAACATTCTTGTTCCAGTTTAAATATTAACGTGTAATTATCTGTTAACCGGGTTGTTTAAGAGCTCTTCAAAATTTGTACTTTTTTAAAACAACTGAAAGAACAGTTTCTAATTAAATAAAATAAGTAGGACACGGGAACTAAAAGAGCTGTACATTTAATAAGCCTTTGTGTTCTGATCACATTGCTCGTTCCGCATGAATCACTCCAAATACCCCTGAGACGAGGGTATCGTTTGACTCCAAGTACCTATCACTACTCCTATGAGTCCACAGTGGGTAATATCCATATTATGGAAACAATAAAAGCTTTTATTGATATAGACAGTGATGCTGTCTATATCATCCACCCAGAAAGGAGCATCAGTTGTCCCAGACTGGAGTGGCACTCCTTGATTCCACTTCTGGTTCTCCCATGTTCACAGCCACCTGGTGACATGCTTCATTACCACCCATCCACTGTTACTCATTTTCTGAGAATGTGGAAGAGACGGCAGGCTCCACCACGTCCCGTCCCAGACCGTGTTGAGCGATCATATTCGTAAAGCTATTTGGATTGTCCCTGCCAAAACTTCGGAGTAGGCAGGATACGTTGGGAGCTATGACTTCTGTCTTTGATCTCACTTTCTATAGGACCTAGCCCAAGTTATTTGACTTCTGCAAAGCTCATCTTCTTCTTTTCTAAAATGGGAGGGTGGTATTCTATGAAATACTGGTCCTAAGACTTCCATGATCCTATAATGGAAAAATGCACGTTTACTTCTGACATCTTGAATACCCCACAGTATATAAGTGCAAACTGATCCAAAATGGGCATCAAGACAATCAAATATTTTCGCTCTCAGATACACCTTATAAAATTTCTTATTTAAAAGATAGCAAAAGCACAAAGAAAAATTACATACAATGGCATTACTTTGTAAAACTATACATAAAATTTAAGTTTCCATATGACCCCTCTAGTCTCACTTTGTTAATAGCGTGTGGTGCGTTGTCTTGCCCACTCCTTTCTGGCAACCACCTTATTAGCAATGGACTTGGCAAGGGCTGTTCTCACAGCAGATGTGATGTGATGGAATCACCCACAGCTGTGCTCTGCACACCTATGGCAACTCCACAGTTACTTACTTTTCCAAAATTCTTAATGGGTCAAGTATCTTTGTTCTGAAAAACCTTTTTTATTTTAAGAAAAAAAAAAGATTTTATTTATTTATTTGAGAGAGAGAGTGAGAGAGAGCATGAGAAGGGAGAAAGTCAGAGGGAGGAGCAGACTCCCCGCTGAGGTGGGAGCCTGATGCAGGACTCGATCCCTGGGACACCTGAGCAGAAGGCAGTGGCTTAGCCAACTGAGTCACCCAGGCACCCCTCCACTCTGAAAAATCTAATTGTCCTTTTAAGAAAGGGTAAAGATACACAAAAACAAGGTTGTTACTGCTTAGACAGTATGACAGTGGGCAAGTCCTTAGTTGATTTGATAAACTGTGGGGGTAATCAGGAGTGGAAAAAAAAAATAATAATAACAGGAGAAGAGATGAGAAAAGACTGTGTGGGGACAAACCTTGAAACTCTCTTTGGAAGAAAGGATGAAAGTGGCCTCTCTGGGAGAGCTCTCTATCTGAAAAGCCATGTGAGATGCTTGATGTTTTGAATGTTCATTAAACATCAGTCAATGTGTCTTCTGACCAAGAACTATTTGCAAGGACAGGTCTACAGTGAAATGTGGAGTGGTTTGTTGCTTCACAAGGACACACAACATTTTATGGGCAGCACTGAATTCTGTCTTTCCGGCTAGTTAGGTGATATGTATTTCCTGGGGGGGAAGAGTCATTAAAGAGGGTGATAAATCAGTTGCGCTTCAGGAGCCCCATTATGAAAATTACCAGTTTAAGTTTGAGCCGTGAGGATTAGTGGGTAAGCAAATTAATGTAACCTGTAGTATCTAGGATGGGGGAAACTCCCTATTAATAACTTCAGTTAACCTGACGTTTTTCATCGTCAGAGACTAAGGTGACCCAAAGCCTGGAGGAAAAACCTGTCAGGTTTTCATGGAAGGAGCAAACTCAGCCCCATTTATTTCTGGAACTTCCTTGCTCTTCTCCCACTCCACAATTTGCTCATGGTGTTCTCTCTATCTCCTTTACTGCTACACACCCCTAATCCACTTCCCCTGCTGAACCATCCTTACTCACCCTCAAAATTCAGGCTCATAGATTTACTCCTTGTGATTAGTTCTTACTTACATCAGTACCTCCACTTCTAGTTGGAATTAGAAGCTCTTTTTTTTTTTTTAAGATTTTGTTTAATTATTTGACAGATAGAGATCACAAGTAGCCAGAGAGACAGGCAGAGAGAGAGAGAGAGAGAGAGAGAGCAGGGAAGCAGGCTCTCTGCTGAGCAGAGAGTCTGATGCGGGGCTCAATTCCAGGACCCTGAGATCATGACCTAAGCTGAAGGCAGAGGCTTAAACCACTGAGCCACCCAGGTGCCCCAACTTAGAAGCTCTTTATTTTGGTTTCTGAACCTTACTGTTGACAAATCAGTCTCCTCCACAAGACTGTCTTCTCCTTAAGGCAGGAAACAGTGTCTAGAATATCTATATTTTCTATCTAGAAGCCCAAACATGGTGCCCAACAGAGGAGAAGAGTCTAAAAATGTTTGTGAATTTAATGTAACCATAAGAAGATATGGAAACCTAGTGGGAGATAGTTTTCTATAGAAATATGCACAGACAGCCTTCATCAGGTCATCTTTTCTTTGATCTTAGGTTCGAGTGACCTTGATCCTTCAATGATATTGGACACTGGAGAGACCATTGATACAGGCTCTGACTATGAAGATCAGGTAACTAAAGTCTAAAAATATCTCTCTATTGAAATGTTTTTAATTTTAAACTTTGTGTTTTATGAAAATTAGAATTATAAATCATTTTTGAGGTGTTTACAGGTAACAGTATGTTCCATGATAAATCATACTAACCTACAGCTTCAGCCTCCTGCTCCTTCCCCATAGTTTCAAAACAGCAATTCATTAAGGAAAGGTTTGTGGTTTGAGTTACATGAGAAGGAAGTGAGGTTATGTGAGGTTCTCTAATGCAAGAATTTGCCTGTCTCTCTCAATCCCTTTCCAATCAGGAACTAACAGTATTTGCTGAGTACTAGCTACAGGCTCTGGATTCTGCTTTTCTATTTCTAACCTTTGAAAAAGGACTAATGACCAACAACAACACAGCCAAGAAGTCAAATATGTTTTCTATTTTAATAAAACCAGAGAAATTTATCTGGGTCATTTCCCTCTCAGCAGAAGAACTCTCCCTCCTGCTGTATTTTAATAATCCAAAATAGTTGGAAAATGATCTAACTCTCTAATTAGGCTTTTTGTTTAAAAAGAGGGTAATGTCTGAAACTTCCTTCTACTGCTCATCAGTGCTCCTCTATGATGGCTGAAAGTTGAGTGAACATGAGGGTTTCCCCCCCCATCTACAATGTATATATGCCACGAATATAGCAGATAGATCTAACCAATATCCAAATGTAATGGCTGGCTATGCATTCATATTCATATTCATATTCAGAAGCTATTTTCAAGGGACATCTTGGTGGCTCAGTCAGTTAAGCATCTGCCTTCAGCTCAGGTCATGATCTTGGGTCCTGGGATGGTCCCATGTAGGGTTATGTGCTCAGTTTGAGGAGTCTGCTTCTCCCTCTCCCTCTGCCTCTCTACCCCGCTGGTGCTCTCTCACGTGCACACGCTCTCCCTCCCTCTCTCTCTCTCTCAAATAAATAATAAAATCTTTTTTTAAAAAAAGGAGAGAAGCCATTTTCATGAGCTTTAAGTTCTTTCTTTTATATTAAATAGCAAAGAGAAAATATTGACAAGTAATATAATAGTACTGTGTATTTCTATTTTTAGCATTTATTAACCCTTAATACATACTGAACATTGTGCCAAGTTCCTTAGTTTTATTCTCTCACTAATCCCTTACAACAGCTCTAGGAAATAAGAATTATTATCTTTATTTTATAGATAAGAAAATAAAGACTCAAAGAATAATTTGCCCACAGTTAAAAATAGTTTCACAGTGGGGAAGTGAACTTAGGGCACATTTCCTCACATCTGTGCCATACTGCCTCCTAACAGCCTCCAAGAGCAGGCCACTCAGTGATAGATTTTAGGAGCCTTTTCAGTTGCTCATTCCCAAGACCCTAGCAGAGGCAAATTCCAAACATCACTACTGAAGGGCAGCTCATGATCCAAAATTACAGGCTGCATAAAGACATGAACCATTACCAGATAACCAGCCGATTCAAAAAATGGAAGGTTTCACACCCCAAGAACTAGAGCAAACAAGAAAGTCTGAAAGAAATTCCAATATAGAAATACTTAAAATATTCAAGAAGATAAAAGGAAGATAAACCATGAAACAAGTACAGAAAAGAATGGGAAGGAAGAGGCAAGAAGGAAAATGAAAGAAATAGAAATTCTAGGCACAAAAAGTACTGTCATTGAAATAAAAATTCCATTAACAGGTGGAATAGCAGACTAGACACAGCTGAAGAAACTAAATGACAGAACTGAGGAAATCGCCTTAGAATAAACCAGAAAGCTAAACAGTTGTCAAATGTAAGAAACAATTCAGGAGTCACTGAGGATAGATTGATTGGGCCAACATATTCGAGAAAGGGTTCCAGGAGGAAATAGAGGAGGGATGGAGCAGAGGCTCCCTTTTATTTATTCTTTGATTTATTTTTTTATTTTAACAGATAATAGTTGAGAATTATGCAGAGATGAGAAACAACACAAGTCCCCAGGTTAAAGGAGCACATCCGGTTCTGAGCAGGATAAAAACAACGAAAACAAAACTCTTCCCTATTCTTTTTTTCATTGAGTCATTTAACAAATACTAATTGATCCCCGATGGTATGCCAGATACTGTGTAGGTACTTGAAATGTGTAATTGTAAAAAATAGGCAAGAACCGCTTACATTCTAGTGGAGAAGACAGATACTAAACCATCAACATGATAAATAAGTAAATTCTCTCGAGGTCAGAAGTGGTGAGTCCAACGAGAAAAGGAAAAGTAGAATAAGGTAAGAGGATTAGGAGTGCTGGGGTTGGGATAGTATTAAATAGGATGGCCTCATTGAAGAGGGATGACCTGGTGGGAACTTGGCATATAATGTGAAACTTAGAACACTGAAGATAAAAATAAAATACCAAAGTCAAAAGGCATTACCTATAAAGGAACAGCAATTTTGGTGACAGCAGAGTAAAAAAAGGCAAGAGCTTGTATGTCTCAAGCACCCGTTATAAGCCAAACACTGTGTGTTATGGTTTATGTGCATTACTGCTAATCCTTCCAAAAACTCGAGAAGGTAGCTCCATGTATCCCCAGTTTATAGCAGAGGACACAGAAGCTCACGGAAGTTAAGACGCCTCCCAAGACAGCCCAGCCTGTGAGCTGGGGAGTGAGGAGACAGACTTTGATCAGCTTGGCACCAAAATCTAGTTTCTCCTTTTACCATTCACAGTAAAGCCTTTATCCGGGTCGCTGATGATCTATTGCCAGTTCCAGTTGGCACTTCTCAGTTATCTTTCTAGACCTCTGCTGCATTTTATTCCCCAAACTTTTACCATAAAGTGCTGTGTGGTAAATACCTTAGGCTGTGTGAGCCGTAGGTCCCAGTAGGGATTGTTGAGCAAAGGCAAGCCATAACCCTGTGGAAACAGGCGTACGGCTGGGTGCCAGTAACGCTTTATATATTGATACTGAAAGTTGAAACCCACATCGCTTTCATGGGATTTATCTCAACTATTTAAAAACATAAAACCCATTTTAAACCGAAAGGCTGTACCCAAACGGGCAGTGTGGTGGGTTTGACCTGCAGGCCGTCGTTTGCTGACCCCAGTTGTAAACCATCCTCCCAGCCTCCCATCCCTGACACTCTCCTTTCCCTTAGACTCTCGCCTCTCTAAATTATTTATTCTGCGCTAAATACTGCACATTCATTACCTCATTCTATACTCAATTATAGGAAATAGATATTATTATAATAGTGTTATAGTTTATGAAAATATATTTTGTCATTTATTCTATTATTATCATATCATTTTATTATATTATATAAAATATAATTATTTTATTTATAATATAAATTTTATTGATTTATATTTTTATTATATTTGTGGTATAAATTTTATTTATATATTTCATATAATATATAAAAATATAATTATCTTATATTTTTATATGATTATTTTATCATTATAATTATATAGTTATTATGTTATAATATAATAATATATTATTATTATAGTCCTTTCCAATAAGGAAACTGAGATACAGAGAAATTAAGCAGTTTATTCAAAGCTACACAGCTGGCAAGAGGTAAAAACAGAATTCAGACACAGCCATCTGACTCCAGAGCCAGGACCAGCACAGACAGGCTGGGGTCTGCTGTAGTAACAAATAAAACTCCAAATCTGAGCACTTGCCTTCCAGAGGCTCCTCTATATGAAGCCTCTGGAAGGCAAGGGATCATGGATCTTTTGGAAGATGGACCTGCTCTTAATTACATGTTATGTCCTTATGAATTTGGTAGGTAGCCGCAGTCCCTGGCCCTCCCCACATACAGCGAGGCTGGCAAAAGGAGCTTGCTTAGACATCCAGGAATGCAGGGATGAATTTGGTGAACACTGAGTCAGCCTCAGCCACGTATCTCTTGCCCTGTTCTGTGTTCACTCTCGCGGCGCTCCTCCTACTTGTCAATCTACTAGTTCTTGGTGTCCTTGCTGAACTGCTCTCTGCTGGTCCCTTCTTTAAATGTGAATGTTTCCCGGCATCTGTGGCCCCTTTAGTCCTCACTGAACATGTTCTCCTTTAAAAAGCTCAACCACAGCCACGATCTACTCCACTCAGGGCACCCAGGTGAGTTCCCATTGCGTATGTCTGCCTGCTAAACAGCACTGCTTGGATTTCCCATGTGCCTCTCAAACTCAACACATCCAGACCCAAAATCCCCATCCTCCCCCACAAAATCTGCTTGTCCTTCTGTTTTCCCTATTTCTGTTAATGATACCTTCAGCCTGCCAGCTGCTCAAGCCAGAGACAGGATGTCTTCATAGTCTCCTTCCTTTCTCCCCCACCCTACATCAGTTTGGTCAAGAAGCCAGTCAGTTCTCCTGTATAGAAATCGGTCCTTTCACTCTGGTGCCACTGCCACAGCCCTGGTTGGTTCCCTTAGCCTTCCTCCCTGGGATCACAGAGATAGTCTCCTAACCAGTCTCCCTGCCCCAGCCTCCTCACCCCTCATAATGGTATTGTTGAAAAACAAAGCCAGTCATGGGATCCTGCTTCTTAAACACTTTTTGCGCTCCAGCTACATTAAGGCATCTTCAATTCCCCCAAGTGGATTGTGATTTACACGGTCCCTTTTCTCCGTGTGGAAGCTTCCCCAACCATATCATGCCTATTCCAGATAACCACACTCATGCACCATCAAGGCCATGCTTCTTCTCAAGGAAGCCTTTCTCTTGTTACATGTTCGGTTCACCTTCTCGGGGAGCCCAGGACACTTTATGTTGTAATATTCTCTGGCATTGAAGGGATTGTGTTCTCTTCTAGTTGTCCTCTATGCCTTCCACACAGCCTGACATGCAGCATATCCCCAATAACAGTCCACTTTTAAAAGCCCATAAAATGTCTTCAGTTCTTCTTCTGAATATGTAATTTTTGATAACTTGTTAACTCATGCTAATAACTCTTCTGAGCCTGGGTTTCCTCTTCTAGAAAATGGTGGTGATAACCTCACTTGGAAGTACTGTTGGGAGAGGAACACAGGGTAGGGGACCTTGTACAGAACAAATGCTCCATAAATGTAAACCCTTCTTTCCCCTCCCCCAAACCCAGGTTGGACTGAACTTTTCAGACATCACTGCCTTTCTGTGTTTGACAAAGGCCCCTATGTCCTTAGCTAAAGGAATGCTAATTGAGCACTTCTGCTTTTCATTCTGGCATGTAGGAACATAATCATAATCCGTGTTTCCTAACACATAAAAAGCTGAATAGACTGAAAACTCAACAGTTCTTAGATCTCTCAGAGACTCGTGAGGTCACAAGGCAAACCACTGTACCAGAAATTGGAGAGACAGACAGGCAGAGTCAAAAAAAAAAAAAAAAAAAAAAAATCAAAAGAGTAGAAACCCATAAGCAAGAACCTCACCAGGACCAATGCCAGTGTAGGAAAATCTAACTGTAATTGACAAATTATGGGAGGCTCAGTGTGGGCAGGTATAAAAGTTAAAAACCCCAAGGGGAGCCAATCATAGGGGTCCCCACACTTTCATGAGTTTTATCTCCAGGAGCTCTATCAGGTCCTCAGCGTGAATAGCAAAGAAAAATCATTTAGTGCTTCTGGCCAGGGGGAAAGGGGGGAAAGGAACCATTTTGAAATACATCAGAACCCTCTGTTCTTAATAAGTCCTGCTCCCAGAAGAAACTATTTTATTAGAACCTAACTTGCTGGGATTTTATCAGAACCTACCCTACCTGGGAGAACAAAAATACCTAACTCTGGCCCCCACCCCCTAACTATCCTGTCCCACCTAAAAGGGGGGAAAACCTAAGATACACTGGTGAAGTTCATAGTCCAGGGGCTCACCAAAAGACTAAGACCTAATCATAGGTCTCTCTGTATTTCACAGAATGTTTCCTTTGCCCCCTCACCTTACCACTACATTACTAAAAGTTTATATATTTCAGTTTCTTTTATGTAGTACATCATGTCCACCTTTCAACAAAAAATTACAAGGCATACTAGAAGACAGAAACACATTTGAAAAGCATGAGAACAAGAGTAATAAATGGCAGGTTACTGGACTTGTCAGAACAGGATTTTTTTCTAAAAAGCATGATGAATCATGTTGAGGGCTTAAGTGGAAAAAGCAGACAACATACAAGAATGAATAATATGCAAGGTAATGTAAGCAGAGAGATGGAAATCCTAAGAAATGCCAAAAAGAAATGCCAGAGATCAAAAACACTATAACAGAAATGAAAAATGCCTTTGATAGGCTCATTAGTAAGCTGGACGTGGCTAAGGAAGAAAATCTGAACTTGAGGATATGACAATTAAAACTTCCAAAACCGAAAGGTACAGAGATAGAAGACAGAAAACAAAAACAAACAAACAAAAACCCAGAACATTCAAGAACCATGAGACAATTACAAAAGATGAAATATATAAATATATTCAAACTGCAAAAAAAAAAAAAGATAAAGAAAAGTCTTGAAAAAAGCATGAGAAAAAATACGCCTTACTTATAGAGAAGCAAAGATAAGAAAGACATTCAACTTCTCAGAAAATATGCAAGAAAGAAAGAGAGTAGAGTAAAATACTTAGTGTATAAAGGGAAAAAAATGTTTACACCTGGAATTCTGTATCCTACAAAATTATGTTTCAAAAGTGAAAGAGCAAAACACTTCCTCAAACAAAATTTGAGGGAGTTTGTTGCCAATAGACCTGCCTTGCAAGAAATGTTAAAAGAAATTCTCTAAAGGGAAAGGAAGTGATTTAGATTAGGAATTGGCATCTACATAATAAAGAAAGGAAAAATATTAGAGAATGAATAAATGAAGGTAAAATGAAAACTTTTATTTTTTTAATTCTCAGTTGATCTAACAGATAATAGTTTGTTCAAAATAATAATAGCAATGATGTGTTCAATTATGCATGCTTATGTGTAAGTGAAATGAATACAGCAATGATACAAGGCATGGCAGGAAGAATTAAGAATATTTTGTTATTATAAGCCATTCTCACTGTCCACTTATTTGAAAGTTGACTTGGGTTCTTTTAAATGTATATTGCAAACTCTAGGGCAGCCACTAAAAAGTTTAAAAAGAAGAATAATTGATATTCTAAGAAAGGAGAGAAAATAGAATCATTTAAAATCTCAATTAAATGATTTAAAGCTCAGTTAAAACAATGAAGGCAGAAAAGGATTGGAAGCCAAAAATAGAAACAAAGAAAATGGGCAATAAATAGAAAACAGTAACAAATGTGGAGATATTAATCCAACTGTATCAACAAACACTTTAAATGTCAGTGATCATGGGACATCTGGCTGTCTCAGTCAGAAGAGCATGCAACTCTTTATCTTGGGATCAGGAGCTCAAGCCCCACGTTGGGTGTAAAGATTACTAAAAAAAATAAATGAACAAATAAACAGAAATGTCAGCAATCTAAAAATACTAAGTAAAAGACAGGGATTTTCAGAGTGGTTCAAAAAAATGAGACCCAAATACATGTTGTCTCCAAGAAACCTACTTAAGTATAAAGACACTTGTAAAGTAATGTAAACAGATGGAGAAAAATACACCATGCTACCCCTAACCAAAACAAAACAAGAGCAGCTATATGAATTTCAGACAGAGAAAACTTAAGACCAAAGAAATTTATCAGGGATAAAGAAGAGAGGCATATAACAAGAGAGGCATCAGTATTCAAGAAGACGTAACAATCCTTAATGAATATGCTCTGAACAACCAAGTGGGTCCAGGCTCACTGTTTATCCAAGTCCTTGATCCCACTGCTTCCACCTCTCTAGGACCTTGATCCATTAACGGATATGGCTCCATCTTTCTCAAGGCTCTCATCCTCAAAGTATCTTTCTTTTTCTCTATCTAACAACCCAACATTTCTACTTTGAAGAAAGGAGCAGTCAACAGCACCAAGTGTCATGGGAAGCCCAAGTGGGAGACTATCTTTTTTCTCCATTTTCCCTCAAAACCAAACTGTAAAAACAAAGTCAGTTCCTCTGCTCCATGACTTTACCTCCCAATCTACCCTGGAAACCAGGTTCTGCCTACCCTGTTTCTCTAAGAGACTATCAAAAATCATCTCATTACTGCCAAGTCAGTAAGTCATTTACAATGTATAGAATCCAAAACACTGATGACACTTTCTACTTTCTTAAAACTTTCAGATCCCTTGGCTTATGCCACTTCTATGGCCTCATTTTTTTTTTTTTTTTTTGTCTTCTTCCCTCATTATGGTCTGTGATATGAGAGGAGCCTGGAGAGTGGTCTTTGTAGAGCAGCTATGTGTTTTGACTTGATTCTAAGATCCGTGGGAAGCCTTGAAGAGTTGTTTTGTTTTGTTTATGGCAGGAGTATATGGGGGAGTCTATGTAACATAATTACATTTCTTTTTTTTTTTTTTTAATTGCTCTTGGGGCGCCTGGGTGGCTCAGTTGGGAAGAGTCTGCTTTTGGCCTGGGTCATGATCTCAGGGTAATGGCATCAAGCCCCACATTGGGCTCCCTGCTCAGTGGGCAGCCTGCTTCTCCCTCTGCCTGTCACTCCCCCTACTTGTATGCATTCTCAATCTCTCTCTGTCTCTCTCTGTAAAATGAATAAATAAATAATCTTCTAAAAAAGAATTTAAAAAAGATTGCTCTTGCTGCAATGTGAAGAACACATTGAAGGAAGGCAAGCGTGGCTCTAGGGCGGATTCAGCGGTCCTGAAAAGAGACGACAGGTAGTGCCTTGCACCAAAATGGTGGAAGAGACAGACAGAAAGGGATTTATTTGAGAGGTAATTGTGAGGCAAAATTAACAGAACTTCCTATTAAAATGGATATGGGAGCCAACAGGGAATGAACTTTGGAAAAAATGCTTGGTTTCTAACTTGTACAGCTGGGTAGATGGTAGTGGCATTCACTGAGAAAGAACACTAAGAAAACACCAGTTCTGAAAGGAAAGAGCATGAGTGTAATTTTAGACATGTGAGTTCAAAATGCCTTTATGTATCCAAGTAGAGAATTCAAGTGAACAATTGAATATACAAATCTGGTGCTCAGAGGAAAGATCTGGGCTGGAAATAGATTATTTGTGAGCTTCTGAATATAGGTAGAATGTGAAGCTGCATATGGAGAGGGTACTTAAAGAGAACAGACTTGAGAAGAGAAGAGGGTGTACCACTGAGCAATGAGGACATTTAAGGACCAGGTAGAGAGGAAGATGGGGCAGGAAAAAGATGTCAAAGGAGCTGTTAGAGAGACAGGAGGAAAGTCAGAGGAATGCAGTGTTCCAAAAACCAAACAAAACAGTATTTCAAGAAGCAGAGAGGGTCAAATGTTGATGAGACGATCAAGAGGGAGAATGGAAAATGGCCATTGTGTATAGAAACATGGAGGAAACTGTTGACCTTACAAAGCACTGTTGGGGAAGTTGTTCTTTGTTAGTTTGTAATAGAAGTCAACTGAACATGTTTAAAAGCTCACAGGAAGGATCCACTCGTTAGGGAGAAGGAAAATATACAAGACAGAAGGTTCCTCTGAATGCAGGAGGATTGGGTTCTGAGGTCAGGTGTGTAATGTGGGAAGTTAATATGTTCCTGTCAGATGTCTTGCAGAGGCAGAGCCATCTGTTGAGAGACACTGAGATTTGAAGCAAGTAGAGGTTTGCCTTGTAGAATCCAGTGGAGAGAGAACTAAGGAAACACAGCAGACCTGGCAAGCAGTCAGGGACTCCATTTGACATTTGTGCCTAGAAATTTATCTTGACTGATCTATCCTTCTCCCCTTTTTTTTCTTTCCATTCATTTAGGAAATGCTTATTGGGTACCATATTGGTGCTAGACACTCTTCTAGACACTAATGATACAGAGTGCTGTGGAACTCCCATGGGGCACAGAGAGTTGGAGTTGTACCCAATATGTACTGCAAGCAGAGAGAGCACAGCATCAGCCCTGGTGGGCCCAGGATAAGAAGGAAAGTGGGCAGAAGACAGTCAGGGGGCAAAGTCCAGAAGAACTGGCAGTACCTTTGACTTCTTTAAAAATATAACACTATGTCACAAATATGAGCTAACTCTTTATTAAAAAGAATATTTTATCCTGCAATCCTGGCAATCCTGCAAGGATTTCAAATCCTCCTCCTTCTTCCTTGAGCTCTTCTCTAATAATAAAAGTAAACATTCATTTCTTGCCTGCCCCACTGAACAGCAGGAGCACTTGAGGCTTATACCCCTCCGTCCTAGCACTTGATTATATTTAATCTCGTATTTCATTATAGACTGTCTCCTGTCAGTCCTTGATGGTCTCCTAGGCACAACCGTTATGAAAAAGAACACAGACCTTGGAGGCAGTCAGACCTGGTTTAGAGCCAATGTTGCATGTATAGAGGTCCAAGTTACTTAATCTCTTCAAGCCTGAGTGTCTTCACCTATAAAGATGGACGTAATTCCTTACAGGCTATTTAGATTAAACAAAGGGCACCTGGGTGGCTTAGTTGGTCGAAGGTTCAACTCTTGATTTCCACTCAGGTCATGATCTCTGGGTCATGGATTGAGCCCTGGGCTCATTTTCTGTTTGAGATTCTTTCCCTTTCCCTCTACCTCCCCTTCTACTACTCTCCCCACTCACTCTCTCTCTCTAAAATAATACATAAAATCTTTAAAAGAATAGGTTAAGTGAGAATCTATGGAAGGATGCCTGGCACCGTAAACCATCCTTTTCTTTCTTTCCTTCTCAGAAAGGAGGACCCTATGATGTAATTGTTCTGTGCCTACTCTCCTGTGACAGGGACACCGTCAGAATCAAAATAGACTTTTTAATAATAATAAATAATAATAATAATAATAATAATGTAAAATAGACATACAAACCCTGTTATCTGTTCTGGCTGGGGAATGTGGCATTATGATTTTACTCATTTTGTGTGTGTGTGTGTGTGTGTGTACACTGAATTAACATAGTGATATTTACCTTCTAAATCAAGAACAACTTCATTGAGCCAAAACATGTGTTGGTTTGTATTTGTAAGGCTGGTTCAAACACTGGTATTCCCAAACCAGTATAGTTGAGTAACAAGGCAGTTTTCATAATTTGGGCACTTATTAACTTGTAGCCGCCATGCTGAGTCCTGTTCTAATGTGCAGATCAAGATTTTGTGGCAAGTCCTACAAAGGCCCAGCTGAAGCTAGAAAAAAGAATGGCCAGTTTTCCCTCTCAGCTCTGCAGTAAGTACTTGTTTCTTGGTAGCAAAAACTGTTGGTGGCCCACTGAAATAATAAAAGCAGAGACACTGGAGAGGAACCAAGATCAGAAAGTTGTAAATCTAGCTTTTCCCAAGCACCAACACAGAAATACCTGCTGTGGGTTGCGGCCGCCAGCTCTCCTTGGCTGTCTTCATGGGCCATGGGGAGTTGGAGCTAATTGATTCTGGAAGAAGAAAGACTAATCCTGTTTGTAAATGTCATAAGTTAATCAGAATATATTTCCACTATTCTTGACCCCTGACAGAGTCAGAGATGTCCTTCGTATTTTCAGTGTAGACGTTAAATATTCAACAGCAATATTATATCGCATAGGTTGCCAATTTGGGCTGGAGTTCAATAGATTTCCACACTCTGAAAATGTAAAGTAAATGCCTCATCACTATGCACGTCTAGCGTGCCCCTCACAGGACTATGCGACAAATCTTTGCAGAAGGTAATAAGAACTGATAGAATTCCTCATTTCAAGGCAGTAGAATATGCTCCCGAGGTAAAAACATATGAAAGGCTGATCGGTAGAGACCGATTGCTTTCCTCTTTTCAAAAACCCTATTATTCTTGTCAGACAGGTTTGGTCATTAATCTCACAAGCTCCTGTGACATCCTATTAGCTGGAGTAATCTTGAATACCTTGTCATTTTGAAGGCACAATGAAAATATTTGTGCTAACACAATAGTATCCCTGCCTAATAAAGGGATGGAAATAAGAACTGTGTATGATCTGTCACCTGATGTGCCTTGGAGCCTCAAAAACAGGAAACTGTCATTAGTGGGAAACCAAACAAGCTTCTCGGATTACGGCGTAATTACAGAAGTAGGGGTGGGGAGAGAGAACTCGACCTGAAAAGCAGAGGTTTGCACAGACTTCAATGCAAGTGGCAGGGACCCATGGGATGAGGGTACCCTTTGGTCTTTGGAGTTGGTTACCAAGCAGCAGTATTCATCACCCACTTACTGATGATCTTCCTCTTTCTATGGGGTGTTGGATCACAGTGTATATCCGTATATCAGTTTTCCTAGGGAATCCCTCTTTTGATTTGGGATGGCGGCTGTGGCTCCAGCATGTGAAGACCCCAAGCTTGGAGTCTGAATGGGTCTGAGTTCTGGTTCTGCCACTTCATGGCTTGGTGATGTTGGCACATTGGCTTACTACTCTGAGCCTCAGTTTGCAAATCTATAAAGTGAAGACAATAATGTGAAGATAAAAGAGCTGATTTCTATCAAGGCATTCTATCAAATGGAAAACACTGTAGATGCAGTTTTGCAGACGTGATTATTAACTGTACATTTCTCATATCCTCTTTTGAATGTAGAGAGAAAACACATGAGGGAACAATATTACCACTTAGTTTTTAAAGGACCCCAAGAAAAGACTAAAATAGTAAAAACAAAGAATGTGTTTGGGATTCCAATAACATTCTAGAAGTTTGGGGCAGACTTCCCTAACTTTGAACAGCCCTTGTTGCTATTTTCAGCATAGCTCTTGTCACCTGGATTATGGCTTTCTGTGTACGTGTCTTTCTCCTCTAGTAGATGAAACCCTCGGACACAGACAATGTAGACAATGTCTACTTTATTAAATTCAGTTCTTTGCATAATGCTTGATACAATATAGGAGGGTAATCAGACATACTTTCTCTATGAGGAGAATGAAGAATTTCATAGGGCAGTACAAGGAGGAAATCTGACATTTTTACACGGTGACCAAAGATGGGGGAATAAAACAGATGTATGTGGGGATGATGATGAAAACATTGTTTTTGTTTTGTTTTGTTTTGTTTTGTTAAGATTTTATTTCTTTATTTGACAGACAGAGATCACAAGTAGGCAGAGAGAGAGGAGGAAGCAGGTTCCCTACTGAGCAGAGAGCTGGATGTGGGGCTCGATCCCAGGACCTCAGGATCATGATCCGAGCCGAAGGCAGAGGCTTTAACCTACTGAGCCACCCAGACGCCCCGAAAACATTGTTTTAATCTATGTTTTCGAAGGAGGGTTGCCAGGATGCTGAGAGGTCCAAAAGCAGTCATGCAAGAAGTGGTTGAAGGATCTGGAAATATCTATGCGGAGAAGTGCATTCTCCTAAAAGCACGATGGCTGAGCCAGCTCTTGCTGGTCTATCCAGTCTGTGGTGGGCAGTGCTTGTGATCTTGTGCCCATCTCTCTTCCTGATGCTTTGCGCAGCACCTGAGTGATACTTAGTAGCGAACTGTTCAGTGAAGGAATTCCATTGCCCATAAGGGACTATGTCATTTTAGAAGAGGGAGATAGATTTTACCCTGCAAGAGAGGATTGGGCCCTAGAAATAGCAGTGACAAAGCAGTGGGATTCAGATCAGAGTATAAGGAATTTTCTAACTAGTGTTAGGGTCCAGCTGAATATCTCACTGAGGATATTCAAATTCAGGATAACCATTCCTCATGGATGCTTTTCAAAACTGATCTGTACTGGCATGGAGTAGGGGGAGATTACATGCCTCCTAAGGTCCTTCCTACCTCTGAATCTCTTTGTGTACACATAAGCCAAGGGGTGTGAGTGTGTGTGTGTCTGTGTGTAAAAACATCAACCCCCCCTACTATCATCCCAGAAATATGTAAATATTGTCCCCACTAGCCTGCTCCAGGGCCTGAGGTCCCAGGGAGCTGAAGGGGGAGGGGAAACTTGATGCTGTGTCACTAAAAGGTCTCACTACATTTTCCATCATGAACTTCTTTAATCAAATGTAACCAACCACAGATGAATAAAATTGTCATCATTTTAGAACATTGTTAATTGTGTAGTCCTTTTCAGCTTTAAATTCAGAACAGTAAAAGTCGTGGTATTATCAAATATCAAAAACCATAGGAGTGTTCTTTAAAAACATAACCCCATTAGGAGTGAAACATATTAAGTTCCTGTCAGTCACGGACCCTGAAGCGGGAAGGAATGCCTCATCGTCAGCCAGAGGGGGTGCTGTCCGTTACAACCAGTGGTGCACAGTAGTTAAAACCATAGGCTGAGGAGTCGGACTGCCTGGGTTGGAGTTCTATTTCTGCTAGTTACTCATCGTGCAGCCTTGAATTTCTTTGTGCTAGAGTTTCCTCGCTTTCAAAATAGCGGTTTGGAGAGGGCTAGATAAGATAAAATAACAGTGCATGCAGAACAATAATAATACCTAAAACTAGTAAGTACCTGCTCCAAATCTGACATAATGCTAAGCATTATTCAAGGATCCTAACAACCCCACTTCCGGCCCCAAGTTTCAGTTGAGACAGAGGTATTAAGTGACTTGGCCCAGGTCACCCAGCTAGAGAGTGGCAGAGCAGTCACACCTAGCTCCGAGTCCATTGCCGAAACCCATGCTCCTGACCTCCTCAGCCTCCTTGCTGAGAATGTTGTTTGCCATCCTTGCATCAGTGTGGGGTTTTCAGGGTAGGAACCTGGAGGAGGAAGAGTAATAATAATATAATAATAATAGCTAATAGTTTTGTTATTATTCCCATTTTACAGGTATAGAACTGAAGCCCAAAGAGGTTAAGTAACATGTCAAAAATTCAACCAGGCTGTCAGACATCACTGAGACTAAGTCTTAACCACCACACTATGGTTCTACTTTAGAACAGAGACTTTGGGAAACCAGGAAACCTTATCACTTCCAAAGGAAGACAGGGTGTTGAGGTGAAAAAGAGACAAAAACATTTGAAACATAGTTCTCTTTTTGATGACTTTGTTAGAACTTCCTCCATCACTGGCAGTGGGAATGGGCCCAGAGACGGAGAGATGTGATGGACTTTTGAGGCACACGCCATGTGCTCGTAGGTATGGGGCTTTTTGTGTGCTTGTCTTGTCTTTGATTTTACAAGCTTGATGACTCAGGAAGACCCACATTGATTCTAAGCTGTAAATGCAGCAACACCCCTTTTAAAATCACTTTGCTTTTTAATTAATCTTGTTTGGGGGACACCAGCAGAGAAAACCAATCTAAAACTTCCAGGATTTTTGTTTGTTTGTTTGTTTGTTTTTACTATATATTCATAACCTTGAAGAAAATTCAGAGTCAACAGCTTTTATTAAGTAGCTGCCCTGTGCCAAGAGCTCTCATGATCGGTTTAATCCTTGCCTCAACCCTGGGAGGAAAGTGTCATTATCGCCAAGGTCACAAGACTAATAATGTCTTCATTCCAAGTTCATCTCTTCCCAGTAAGTCACGCTGCTGCCTCAGAATCTATAAGAATGACCCCAGCAACCATCTCCCTGCAAAAAACAAACAAACAAACAAAAAACTAGCTTGTATTTTATCCCAGTATTTGCAATCACAGGAGTCAGTCTCTTCACAGGCTTATAAAATGAGCACAATGTATAAGCAGATGTCTAAGCTTGTAAGAAATGTCAAGTCTGTGATTGCTTCTCTTTCATTTCCTTGTCATTTACTTAAATTTAATAAATTCTTATTTATAAAAGCAAAACTAAATGCTCTGAAAATTTGAGAAAATTACAATAAGTATAAAGAAGAAAGTTAACATTAACATTTGATTAATAGGAATGCAGATATACAATAAAGTCCATAATCAATTTTTTTATTTAATAATAGAGAATTTCCCATGTCATCAAATAATTTATGTAAGCATGTCCTTAATGATGGTATAAAATATAATTTTATAGGTATACTATGTTTATTTTTATCATTCCCTTACTCCAGCATATTTATTTTTCTCTTTTCACTGTTAGAAATAATGTTGCCCTGGCATGTCATTGCACATAGACCTTGCCCCTATCTCTGATTATCACCTAGGAAAGATTCCTAGTAATGAGATTATTAGCCCACAGGGTATAAAAGGTAGAATTATGATATTTCTACTTCTTTCTAATCAGATATATTTCAGTGATAAAGCAAGAATTCTTGAAGAGACAAAAGGATTCTAAAAAGGAAGATTTTCAGATATGGCTGTTCATCTAAGTTATTTGAAATAAGAGCTGTCAAATTGGGTCCAATTTAGTTCTACATGACTCCGGATACAGAACATGCATTAGATGCTAAAAATATCTACAGTCCATTGATCAATAAGGTCTGTAATGCCAGTCACCCCAGGGGGCCAGACTAGTTTAAGGCTCTAGGATGTGCGGCAGAATCCCTTGTCGTTCTTTTCCTTGGAAACAAGTAAAATCCACAGACAGTCCTTTTTTTTCAGCAAGCAGTTACCAACTATCCTTGGGCCCAGCTGTGCGCTGGTGCTTCCACGCTTTCTTCCTTTCTCTAGAAACATCCAAGAGTTCTTGCTGTTTCCCAAACGCCCAGGCTCCCTTAAATACTTACATCTAGTTTCCAGAACATCTCCATTAATTTCCTTATGTTTCATTTGACCTCCCCATTATCTGTAGAGGAAAACGTGTTTTTACAGGAACAAAAGAAATTTGTAGAAGCAAAACTAGGAAAGAAAAGTAAATTGATTCTTCTATATCAGGTAGACTAGAAGCCATAGAGAATGATACAGCAAACAAATACCATTTATCCACTTCCCAGCTTAAGAAATAAAATGTTGCAAATAATTGAAGCCCTCTGTGCACCGCCTCTCCAATCCTCTGGCCCTCCCCAGAGATTACCACTATTCTGCATTCAGTGTTTATCAGTCCACCGTCTTTATATTTCTACTCCATGTGTGGCTATGAGCCTACAATGTAGGTTCTGGGAAAGCAGGTGCTTTGTTCACTGTTCCACTCCACCAGACCTAGAACAGCATCTGGCACATGGTAGGTAGTCAATGAGTATATGCAATATAGATGATGCATTCCTAAGCAGTGTAGTTTTTCATGTTTTTAACCCTTAATAAATTGTCCAATATCATACATATCCTTCTTAGTCCACACCGATAATGCAGCCCAGATTCATTCATGTTTACTGCCATATAGCATCCAAGAGAAGACTATAACGCAATTTCATAATCTGTTCTTCTAAGAATCAACATTTAGGTTCCTTCCGATCTTTCACATTGTAAATTTGGTACGCTGAACATCTGGGAACTACCTCCTTTTCCATTATGTAGGGCTTCTCTATAACAAATAATGGAGAAAGTGGACAGGGTCTGGCCCTTGGCTCTGCTGAATCTCTTCGTCTTCTAAATCTCTACTAGGGTGAATGGGAGTCGAGAAACCAGTTCAGCCCTCTGGCCCTCAGCTTCTTCACAAGTGAATTGAAAGCAGCTGGCCAGCCACTCTTTCAGTGGGTTTGGGCATCTTCAACTTAATTGCACATTTCCAAATTATTCTCACTGAACTGATGCTAAATATTTAAATGTAATCATTATCTACCAAAAGTAATTGGAATTATGCAGTTTTATCACTTCATGCAATTCTATCAGTAAAAACATGCATAAGTACACTCATACTATATTTGAAATATGTGTCAACTCTAAATGAGAAACATTCAGAACACTTTTAGCAACAACGGTACAGTAGTTAGGTAGGGACTAGAGGCCGCCTCCATGTAACACGTCGGTGTTTCTCTAAATCAGTTTGCTTCCACCGCCCTATCCTTGTAGGTAGTGGAAGTTCCATACTCAGTTAGAGTATGGGGAGCCCCTTCTTCCTCTCCTCTGGGTCTTACTAGAGTCTAGGAAGCTTTACTCCGTCCAAAAACTTTGAGGAAAAGGCTTTTTGTCTTCAGTTATTTATGGTCACCATGAGGTTCGTATAGTTTGAGCCTTTGTGACCCACTCAAAAGTGGGCTGCTCCACTCACAGCATCCTTGCTGCTGGGACCGGCTGGACCACAGGGACAGTTGAGAACCCAGCCATCCACCCACCAAATTCTCCCACAGGCTTTGGCATTTCCTAGTACTAATGGCATGAGAGTGAAGCTCGGGTCTCATCCTTCCACACACTATCAACCCCCTCTTTGTGCTGGGGTAGTCTCACTTCTTGTTTGGGGAAGGCAGTATTGGTCTACTCTCTTCTCTTCGAATCTCACCCTAATCACATCATCTCTTGGGCAGCATTCCTCCATCTTTCCACACACACATTCTGTGTGTGTGTATGTGTAAAATGAACCAACAGCACAAAATAAGATGTGGTTACTTTTTCATCACATATCTGGCTAGCTTTATTTCTAGAGATTTTAATCATTTTTATTTTTATCAGCTTTTATTTATTCTGAAGGTGATTGCATTCAAATAATGTATTTAAATTCTGAAGACCAGACAGTAGCTATCTTGTTGACTTTATGTTTTCCAAGGGGACTTAATAGATTTGCTAAAACCAGAAATTAATATTCATCACCAAAAAAAAAAAATATATATGTATATATATAGTCAGGCAAAGTCAAGTTGAATGAGTAGCAGCTGTACCTGCAGCTCTTCACTGGGACAAGTTTTAACTGATTCAGTCTGGCACACAAGTAATTGGACAACATTAAATTTGCACATTTGCTTGAGTATGTCTAGGCTACCATTTAAATGGAGATATACTTTCTCAAGTTTTTGTTTGTTTTCTTTTGTGGAGTTTAATTTACAAACTACGATATTTACCAAGAGTTAAGCTCTCAAGTTTCATCTTCTCTCTGAATAAAGATCTTGAACAAGTTAGTTAATCATGTCCTTTCTTTGGCTCTATGGTAAGAAGCTTTTCCCATGGCCCAAGCACAGATGACCAGCTCCCTCTTGCTGAGCGCACAGTATGAGTCAGGCATTAAGTTAATTCCTTCACATACTGTATCCATACCAAAGCCCCATCTGGCCGGGATTATTAAACCCATTTCATAGATAAGGAAACTGAGACTGAGCGTTACATGACTTGGCCAAGATAAAACACCTAGTGTGTTGCTGAAGTAGGACTTAAACCCAGTCTCTTTGATCCAAAACCAGGGCTCTAAATCTGGAAGTTGTTGCCCTTGCTGGGCATTAGAATCGCCTGGTGAGTTGGTAAACCTGCCCCACCGCCCAAAGTTCTGATTTTCTTGGTCTGGGAGAGAAATGTGGGCAAAACTATGTTTTAAAAACTCTCCCAGTGATTCTTATGTGCAGATGGCCTGAGGGCCACTGCCCCCTGCTACAAAGCCTGGAAGAGATCAGGCCCAAAACTAGGAGAGCAGATCAAAGGCACCAGCAGCAGTGGTTTCCAAGACGTAAGAAAATAGGATCCTTTCAAGTTCGTCTAAACGTGAAGATGTGCCAATTCATGAAGGTGACCGGAAGTCAGAGTGAGTATAATGGACGTGCCTGGGATTTTTGCCAGTTCCAGACGGTTATTCGGCTCAGACTTTGCCCATGGTGGCAGGATTTTTCTGGTGGAGAAACGCTCTCGGGAGGACCCTAACCCAACAAATAATTCGTCAGCCATTGAGGAAGGCAGTGTGAGATCCCACAGTTTTTAGAGAACAGTAAAGAGAAGTTCTCGCCTCTGATCTTGCAGGCGATGGGGAGTCAGCCCCATCCCCCATCCAGCAGTCCCCTCTGAGCAGGGAGAGGTCTCATTCAGCATTTGCTCGAATGGAGACTTGTAAGGAGGTTAAAAAATTGTTCTGGTGCCGGAGAGAAGGGAGTCACCTCGGCCAGGCTGCATTTCTCCATCTCCAGACTTGAGCTGGGGCTTAGAGAGGGAGGAGCATTGGCCGAACAGGGAGTGTGTGTCAGAAACGGAGAACACAGACATGAAGGAGCACAGGCAGAGGCCACAGTTCCAAGTGGGAGGACCAACTGTCCTGGCTTGCCTGCAACTGTTCTGATTTTAAAGTCCAAAGACCCACATGCTGGAAGCCCCTTGGCTCTGGGCAAACAGGGATGGATGCTTGGAAACCCTAGTCCCAAAGAACCATGAGGAATGGGGAAGGAGATGTGTATAGCGCATCAGTGAAGCCAAAAGCCTGGTTTCTGCCTGCCCTGAGCAGCATTTTCTAAAGACCAATAAACTCTGTGTGTGCTTGTTTGAGCCACTTTCCAGTGTCTTAGGTCCAAGTCTTCCTCTCTGTGTATTCCTTTCTTTTCCTGGAGCACATCCTGGAGTAACTTCCTAAAAATGAATTGATGGAAAGTAAAAATTTTTAAGGCTCCCATTACCGAACAGTGTTATTCTTTCCTCATTTTCTGATAGGTTACCCAAGTGTTTACCTGAGAGGGCAATCAATTTTCCTCAAAATGTGGAAAGCACTGGTCTAGAACATATTGTCTTCTACTTAGCCATACTGTAGTCTGCTGTTACTCTGATTTTCCATCCTCTATTATTATGACATGTGTCCTCCCCTCAATTGTCACCTCCCTGGAAATTTTTAAAGATCCTCTATTTATACCTTGTTTTCTGAAGTTTCCCTGTGATGTACCTTGGTGGGAATCTTGGTTTCCTTCCCTGGGCCGGGCATTTGGTGTGACCTTCCAATATGGAGACTCGGGCCCTTCAACCATGGGACATTTCCTAGGGTTTTTTTTTTTCCCTTTGCTCATTTTCTACCCTCTGCTATTTCTATTCCTGACTTTTAGATTCAGCTGTTAGACTTCCTAAATTGATCTTTTCATTCTTTTCTCCCATTTTCTGCCTCTTAGCTTTTCTATTTTCTGCTTTCTGGGAAATTCCTTAACTTCACCTTCCAACTGTTCTACTGATTGAGTTCGGCTATCATGTTTCTAATTTTCAAGAGTCTTTTCTTTTTCTCTAACTGTTCATTTCTCACACCATAAATTTTTTTTTTTACTTTTATGGTTGTAATATCATCTCAGACCATTCTTTTTTTTTTTTTTTAAGATTTTATTTATTTCACAGAGAGAGGTTACAAGTAGGCAGAGAGGCAGGCAGAGAGAGAAGGGAAGGCAGGCGCCCTGCTGAGCAGGGAGCCCGATGTGGGGCTCAATCCCAGGACCCTGAGATCATGACCTGAGCTAAAGGCAGAGGCTTAACACACTGAGCCACCCAGGTGCCCCATCTTAGAGCATTCTATAACATTTAGATTGGTTTCTAAATTTTTTTTGTTTCTTAAATTATTTCCATTTCCTTCAGATGTATTTGTTTGCACCTCTTTCTTTCATATTTAAAGTTCCTGCCCAAGTTTTGAGACCCATGGCCATCTATTTCTATTAAAAATGAGGCAGGCTGAGACGTCTAGGTGGCTCAGTCATTTGAGCATCTGACTTTTGATTTTGGCTCAGGTCATGATCTCAGGGTCATGTGATTGAGCCCAGTGTGTGACTCTGTGCTGGGGGGTGGGGTATACTTGAGATTCTCTCTCTCCCTCTGTCCTTTCCCTGTCCGAGCATGAGCACTCTCTCTCTCTCTCTAAAATAAAGAAATCAATTAAAAAAAAAAAAAAGATCAAGGCAGGCCAGCATGATTAGGCAGTGTATTCATTTCCAGTTGCTGCTCTACAAAATTACTACAAACATATGACTTAAAACAGCACAAACTTACCATCTTACAGTTCTGTAGGTTTGAAGTCCTAAAGTCAAGCTATCAGCAGGGCTACCTTCCTTCTAGAGGCTCTAGGGAGAATCTCTTTCCTTGCCTTTTCTAGCTTCTAGAAGCTGCCCACATTCCTTAGCTTGTGAACCCTTCATCCGTCTTCAAGGCCTGCAGCTAGCCGCTTCCAGCCAATCCGTTCCCCTGTGTCCTCCCTCTCCCTGACGACTGCTTGTTTTTCATGCCTCCCATTCTGACTCTGACTTCCTACCTCTTTAAAAATCCTTACGATTGGGATGCCTGGGTGGCTCAGTGGGTTAAAGCCTCTGCCTTCGGCTCAGGTCATTATCCTGGGACCCTGGGATCGAGCCCTGCATCAGGCTCTCTGCTCAGCTGGGAGCCTGCTTCTCCCTCTCTCTCTGCCTGCCTCTCTGCCTACTTGTGATCTCTGTCAAATAAATAAATAAAATCTTTGAAAAAAAGAATCCTTACGATTACATCGCCCCACCTGATCATCACGAAAATCTGCCCATTCTCAGACCTCTGACATAACTGGCTCTGCAAACTTCCTCTTGCCATAGGTAACATGCTCACAGGTTCTGAGAACCAGGATGTGGATTTATTTGGGGCAGGGTTTTGGAGCATTATTCTGCCTATTATAGGCAGGGACTGAGCACTTCCTTGTCTAGTATGTTCTGCTCCAATGCCAGAATATAGAAATTTTGCTATCATTTTCCAAACAAGTAACTTCTGGTGTCTTGCCAGGGAACAGGATCCTGGCTGTTAGTTTACTCACTGAGCGTGGACTTAGTAGTGCATGTTCCGTCTCATTTTCAGCCTCTGGCCTTCTTTCTAGACCCCAGGACTCAGGTCCTTTGTCTGGAACATGTATTCTATCTCCTTTCTTGAAAGAACCCAAGTAATCTTATTAAAATGACTCTAATTTTATCACTCTCCTTAAAAAGCTCTTAATGCTTCTCACTGTTCTCAAGATTAACTTCAAACTCTTTTCATGGATTACAAGTCCATACGTGGTTAGGCTTCTGCTTGATTCTCTAGCCTGTAAAATTTCTCCAAGTAACCCGTACTCCCCTATCCTGGCAAGATTGGGAGTCAGCCATTGCCTGTTGACTTCACTGAGTGCCCCACCAGCACCTCAGTAGCCTGGAAGAGCCACAGAGACAGACACCAAAACTGTCTCCATTCATTCATTTGACCCAATGGTTCTCAAACTTTAAAGAAAATGAGAATCATCTGGAGCATCAGTAAAACACAGTTCCCGTGCCCCACCATTGCAGTTCGCCATTTAGTGGGTCTGAGGTGAAGTCTGAGAATTGGCATTTCTTACAAATGTCCAGGCGATCTAATGCTTCTGGTCCAGGGACCACATCTCCAGAATTACAGATTTAAAGACTACCTATGGGACGTTGTCTTGTTCACCTCTACATCCCCATAAGCTAGCACAGTACTTGGCATATAGCAGGGCCTTAGTAAATGGTTACTATCGTTATTCTCATTATTGATGCAAGCAGTTGGAAAAGGAAATTTATCTTGAGTTTCTTGAACTAGGGAATAATTAATTAAATATCTGTGCCTTCTGAGCCATGAAAATACATTTTATACTCTTTTAAAGAAATAGAACTTACAATCTTTCATCTGGTACAGCACAGGTACCAAGAGGAAACACTGACGTTCAGAGAAATCTGCAAAGGCTCTAAATCTTACATTCGTACAATAAGCAGAGTGATCACTTTAGGCATAAGGTACATCTCATACCTCAGAAATATGACAGAGTTCTAGACCTTGCCCAAGGATACAATTTCATTAGTAAAAGAGTCATTAAGACAAAAATAGAGAACATTTTCAAATATAGTGGCTGTGTCCAATGCATGCTAATAAACTGATTAACACCTTATAGGATTAAAAAAAAGAAAAGACCTTATAAAATGAGTCACTACACACACAAAATAAGTAAAGGTGTAGAGAAGAGATTATGTCATTGCTAACTACATTGCAAAAGAGGAGCTTTCAAAATAATAGTAAATGTCACAAGAAATAAACAAAGCAAGTGGAAGGAAGAATGGATATTTACATATATGGACCCACTCAGCACTTCAACAGGGATTTGTTGCCAAACTCGGAATAAGATTAAAATTTGTTTGCTCACATGCATTGGTCCCAGTAAAAAGGAAAGAAACATAACATTCTATGTTATTTGGAAATTAAATTACCCATCTTAAAATTGCTCTGCATTTCAGCTTGGTTTAAAATGATCCAGAGAGGTCATCAGAATGTTCTAGGAGCATTATTTGAAGAATAGAAAGTTTTCTTAATAGGAGGACAAACAATAGTCTTTAGAAAAGCATTTCTTACTCTCTACTTTCTAAGAACATTTTCTGTCTTTCCAAGGCCCACACGATCTTATGTTATTCATAAGGACAAGAGAGCAGATGGTCTGTATTACCCACATCATAAACTTTACCATTACAACTTTTGCACAAGAAAACAAGAGCAAACCAAGGAACCCTTTCACTGCCTTGGTCTGGCCCATTGTAGGTGCTTACCAAATATATATTGAATAACTGGATGGGTGCATGGACAGGCAGATAGACAGTCAAATGAATGGATGAGTTGTATATGAGTCCTGAATTTTCTGTTTAAAAAAATTTTTACTTGAGCAATACAGGTTTATTTTAAAGAAGTTATAAAATATAGATTTTAAAAAGAAGAGGACCTATAGCCATATATTCAAATTTAAGCTATTTAACATGTTAATACTTTAATTTTTATTATGAATTTTTGTATATACACATATCCATTTTTATAAAAATAGGGACCACAGTATGCTTACTATTTCGTTACCTATTAACATAATTGTGTGCTGTGAATTTCTTTCAATATTAATAAATATGCTGTGCTCCCTCACCATTTTTAAATAGCTGCAGAAAAAAAGCACAATAATTTGGGAATTTTGTAGTTTTGGTTAGTCTCAATTTCAAAATCATACTCAATAAATACAGTGGCATTTTTCTCTATGCCTTAAAATAATGAAACTGGGTTTGTTGAAAATATTCTTCAGATAGGCTAGGAAGATCATTACTGATTAACCAGAACTCTGTTTTAATGGAGAAAAGTAATTTGTATCAATTCTGGGCAAACCAGAAACTCTGCAATGCTTAAAGTTATCTTAAAATTTATTCTCTTGATTAGTTTAATCATGTCCCTGCTGTCGTTTAGTAGCAAATTTAGTAGCAAATCTTTTTTTTTTTAATGGCATACAAAGAAATTTTTTTAAAGATTTTATTTATTTATTTGACGGACAGAGACCACAAGTAGGCAGAGAGGCAGATAGAGAGGGGGAAGCAGGCTGCCTGTTGAGCAGAGAGCCTGATGTGGGACTCAATCCCAGGACTCTGAGATCATGACCCGAGCCGAAGGCAGAGGCTTAACCCACTGAGCCACCCAGGCGCCCCATAATTCCAATTTTAATGGGATTATGATAAATATGGATTTGTGGGGTGTGTATTAGTGAAACATTTCTAATATGTTATAGGAGAATATTGAAGGGAGGAACCTTCACTCCTGACGTTCGAGGGGGGCTCAATAATTAGCACCCTCCTTTCTATCTGACTTCTAAATAATTGAGAAGTCCTCAAACAATTCCTTTTCTCCTCTGGAGAGCAAGGGAACAGAGCTCAACACAGTGAGTCTGATAATAAATGAGGCTCATATTTGTTAAGTGCTTTTGGAGTTCTACCTGTCATCTCATCTGAGGCAGGAAAATGTCAATATGTCAATTCAACAAGTACATATTGAACATCTGTGTACTAAATGTCAGGCATGATGCCAGATTCTGGGGTGACAGAACTCAATTAGGATTCACTTAGTGCTGGCCTTCAAAGACCTCAGTCTCTTGGGAAAGACAAACATGTTACCAAAACATATCCTCACTAAGTGCCTTAGTGAAGATACTTGTGGTTGCAAGTCACAGAGACCTGTTGAAGCTAGCTTCCACAAAAACGGACCTCTCAAAAATCCAAGGAAGAATGTACCTGGCCATTAGAAAAACGCAGAACTAGGTGCTAAAAGACCATTAAGAATTTCCCTTCATTCTACATCTCTACCCCTCTACGCATCTTCTACTGGCCTCATTTACATGGTGGTAATGTGTTCACCGACTGGTCCAGCCAAAAGAAAGGACAGTATCTCTCAGTGTAAATTCCCAGGAAAGGGTGTTGATTGGCAAGCTTAGTGTAGGTGCACTCCTGATCCAGTCACCTTTGGCCACAGTTATAGTTTAGGGGCAGGATGGGTGCTGGGTAGTGAATCTAACAGATAACTTCCTATGTTGAGAAATGATAGGAGTGTTATGGGTTAATAAGGAGGGAGGCACCTGCTCTGTCTTATGTGAGTAAAGCGCTGTGGAAGATGAAAAGATGAATGAAGTACACAACCACCTCGGAAGTTTAAGGCATAACAGATTCCCCACTGAGCAAGGAGCCTGACACGGGGCTTGATCCCAGGACCCTGAGATTATGACCTGAGCTGAAGGCAGACACTTAACCGACTGAGTCACCCAGGTGCCCCTCCACCTCTAACATAGGACAGAGTAGGGCACGGTGTGCATTATCACAGAGATTCAGTATGATCTATGAGCACGTTGCCAAGGGAGATCCATTCTAGCAGGAGGAAAGAGAAGGACTCGAGTCCAACCTTAAAATGGATCTTTTAGTAAGAGGAGTTTAGGTAGCTAAGCAGGTCGCTCTAAGGAAGGATTATAGGCTGAATATAGAGGTTGGAAAAGGCAGTGCACATGAGGGACAGCATGGGGGGCTTTTAAAGAGAGTAAAGCTGGAGCAGCGGGCTGGCCCGGTCAGGAAGGGCTTTTTCAGCACTGCCGTGATGGAAATTCCTTGTCATCCTTGGAGCAGGAAGACACCATCAGATCGGTATTCTAGAAATATTCTGGGGACTGAGTGGAAACATGGACTCGGTGGGGAGACTGTTTGCAGGGAGGCTCTTAGGAGGATATTTTAATAATTCAGGCAAAGGGAGATGTGGACTGGGGTCAGAGCAGAAGCAAAGGGAATGAGAGGTTGAGGGAGGGCGGATCTGCAGGACCTTTCACCCAATTCCAGGACTCAGTTCTGAAGCCTGAGTCTCGGAGCTCTTGGCCAAGGAGTGGGGGTACTCCTGGAAAGGGGGAGCTGCCTCTCCCATTCTCTCCTCTGCCCCTCTCTGTGCCTCCCCGCCTGCCCCACACACTGTGATTGATGTTTGAATGTTGACCGGCTGGCAAGTCTGAATTCTGATGCAATGTCTAAATCCTCCCTCCCTGTGACATATTTTTCTCATTCATGAAAGCCAAGTGCTGCCACACCAGGGTCCTGTGGAGAGAGAATACTGATAACAGGCCAGGAAAAAAAGCAGCAACTCTAGATTACCTTTTTTTAAAAGCTCACTGCAACTTCAGTAGATGAAAAATGTGTATCTGCAATTCATTGAAGGCAATGAGTAGTCGGTTCTTGAGTTGCCGTGGCAACTGCTCAATTAAGTGAAAAAAAATGAAAAAATAAATGTACTGTAGTTGCTCTTGAGCCTAACATTCTTTGAAGAAAAAAAAAAAGGAAAAAAAAAGAAAGTAATATGTTTGGTGAGTTATTTTCCCCAAGGCTTTCCTAAGACTGCCTTTTCTGCTTTGCCTTTCTAGCAGCACGCCCTGTCCACCCCTCCATGCTAAGCTAAATGCTAGGCTTGCTGTCATCCGTGGTTAGCAACGTGGGCCTTCAGCTTTCACCTCGGAAGGTTCTGTGCTAACATCTGCTTACATATGGCTTCCACCAAAGGCCCCTTGGTTAAATTTCTGTTTTAAGGTGGTAGAGTAGAGCCTGTATTGGGAGAGTATGTGGGAACAGTGGGTGGGTTCCAACACCAGATCCGACCCCAACCTTATCTTATAACCTTAAATAAGAGATGTGACTTTTCTGAAAACATGAAGAATTACCCCTGCCTCGATAGACTAAGAAACAAAGGGTATCATAATTGTAACACCTTACGCTTGCACACTGATAATGCTGTGAAGGAAATACTTTCAGTGGTCTCGTTTTCTCTTGGCCACCACTCTCTGGGGTGGCCTTTGTTCTTCCCACTTTGGACAGACTGACCTTTACAAAAACACTGAGCTGATCTTGTCACTCTCCATCTTACAGCTCTCTATGCTTCTCCTCCCGTTGCTCTTGGGATAAGACCCGAATTCTCACTAGAGCTTCCCGGGGCCTCGCAAGGTGTCTCAGTGTGCCATCCCCCTGCTGCCTTCACCCAGCCTTGCTCTTCTGCCTTTAGCTTCTCCTCCTCTGGGTCTTTGCATCAGTGGAGGGCTCCTCCTGAGACAGCCTTCTCTCTCACCACCACCATTGCCTCTCTTGCTCAGTTGGCCAACCATGATCCACAGCAGAGCTCCTTTTTTTTTTATGATTTTTTGTAAAGATTTTATTTATTTATTAGACAGACAGATCACGAGTAGGCAGAGAGGCAGGCAGAGAGAGAGGAAGGGAAGCAAACTCCCCGCTGAGCAGAGAGCCCGATGCGGGGCTCGATCCCAGGACCCTGGGATCATGACCTGAGCTGAAGGCAGAGGCTTTAACCCCCTGAGCCACCCAGGTACCCCCACGTGAGAGCTCCTATTAAATTTTCCTAGAAACTTGTATTTTATATACATCCATATTTAATATACATTTACTTATATGATCATCTAACTAATATCAATGTCTCTAAATAAACACAAATCTCCTGAGCCCAGGGACTATGTCTAATTCTTGAATTTTAGTACATATTGCAGGAAAGACATGAAGATCCATTGGAGAAAAAGGTTTATTCCAGCCTTTAGAACATTTCCATTGTCCTTTAAAGTTTTATGTCTTGCAACTTTGGGGAAAGAGACCACTGTGAGCTCAAAAGATGGGTCTGAGGAGACCAGTCGTGCCCCTCTCCCCAGGCCAAGTGGCTTCATATCAAAAAGCACAGCCTGTATTCATACCCTGCCCTTTCTCTTCTTCATACCCTGCCCTTTCTCTTCAGACCTCATCCACTCCTCAGAGCAGTAGCATCGTGAAGTAGGAAGGCAGTGGTGGGTCCTGTAATAGGAATCAGGGAAGGAGCAAAAAGGAAGGGCTTGCATGCTGGGGCTGTGTCAGAGTGGGGCTAGAAGACCAGGCCAAGGCCAAGCTGGCATAGCAAGTGCCAGGCTTAGAAGAAGAGTGCATGTGTTGGGGCGCCTGGGTGGCTCAGTGGGTTAAGCCTCTGCCTTCAGCTCAGGTCATGATCCCAGGGTCTTTGGATTGAGCCCCGCATCGGGCTCTCTGCTCAGCAAGGAACTTGCTTCCTTCTCTCCCTCTGCCTGCCTCTCTGCCTACTTGTGATCTCTCTCTCTCTCTCTCTCTCTCTCTCTCTCTCTCTGTCAAATAAATAAATAAAATCTTTAAAAAAGAAGAAGAGGAAGAGCGCTTGTGGGCTTGGAGGAGGAGCTTGGGTAGGGGGTGAGGGAACTCCGACGGAAACCATGCAAGTAGCATTTGCAAGAACCATAAAACTTTCAATTGCACTCTCCCCCATAACTCTCACTCTCTTTTTTTTTCCCTATTCTGAATATTTAATGGAGAAAAAAATGACCTAGCTTCCCCTCAAGGCAGGCAACTACTAGCCCATGATCTTTGTGCAAATTAGAAAAAGAGCCTCCTCCAGGCACCCATTTCCCTAGGGACACACAGGTTACTGGTGAGTAGGTTCAGTTCCTACTCAGCTCCCCAGCCAAGACACAACAATGCACAACTGCAGACCTGTATGTGGAAACCATGCCTCAGAGGCAGGCCGCCTCCAGATTCCAGCAACAGCGAGAGGGCTGCCTTCTCTCAGCAGCAGGAGTGCAGCCCTCCATTTTGAGTGTCCCAGCTTTGAAGAGTTAACTTCTCATCTAGGTTCATCCTTCCTGAGCTGCTTTTATTTCTGCTTTGGCAGTCATTTCTTTCTTCTGTGTGGCATTTTGTACGAGAGACTTTGAGAAGTAGAAAAGAGCAGGCTGGTTTCCTTGGTTTCTGCATCTGTGTGTTTTCTGGTAGTGGGTTGAATGTGTGATTTTCCAATATGATGTCATCGTGCCTTTTAAATTCTCCCAAAGTACTCTTTGCCAAAGGCTCTTCAAAAGGTAGTAAAGTATGTCTCTTTTACCTCCTGTGGAACTTGGTATGAAGAGTTTAAAACAAAGAGGAGATGAAAAGGCTGGCCTCCGAGTCAACACATTGCAGGAGGCACACAGGGAGGTCACTCTAGAAAACAGCCCGTTGGCCATCTTCTGCATTGTCTTGGCAAAATTATAGCAGACAGCCAACAGAAAGGGCAAAGTCACTGGAGGAAAAGGATTTTCAAATATCGTTTCAAAATAAGAGGGGCTGCGTATCAGTGAACCATTGCTGTGAAACAGCCGTGGACTTAGTGGCTTAAACCCACATCCATTTATTATTTCTCTTGAGACAATGGGGCTGGCTAAGCAGGTCCACTGATGGAAGCCGGGCTCACTCACACATCCCTTTTATGGTTCACCTTGGCTAGGCTCTGGTCCCAGTTACTTACCCAAACCAATCTAGATGTCGCTGTGAAGGTATATTGTAGATAAGGTTAACATCTACAACAAGTTGTCCTCCGTAAAAGAGATTATCTTTTTTTAATTGAGATATAGTTGACACATAACACTATATTCACTTTACGTGTACAAGATAATGATTTGATATATGTATATATTGCAGAATGATGACCACAATAAGCCTAGTTAATATCCATCACCACACACCATTACAAATTTTGTGTGCATGTGAAAACTCATAAAATCTTCTCTCTTAAACATCTGGCAAAGAAACAGGTCAGTATTGTTGACTGTGGTCACCATGTTGTACACCACATCCCCAGCACTTGTTTTTCTTAGAACTTTTGCCAGCAACACTTGAGCACCTACTGCATACAGGAGAAAAGAGGGCAACACGCACTTGAAGCACAGGGCTGGAAATTTGATTTAACTGTTTTTGTAGGGGCTGTATACATAGGCAAAAATATGTTCAATACAAAATAATTACTTAACAAATATCTTAGTTTCTATTTGGTAATTCAAAAACCATTTTTGAATTTGCAGGGGAGAAGAAACACCTTGTGGCCACAAACACAATCCAATCCCCAAAACTCTTCATGATTTTGAATTTTCTTATTTAATGGCACATTTAAGGTGATGCTCGGGTTTTGGAATCAGACAGACCTGAATTCAAATCGCAGCTCACACAGTTTTTAGCCCCAACACTCAGGCAGATTTTCACAATCCCTAAAACAGAGCTTCAAATACGTATAAGGAAGATGATAGCAGCTCCTTCACTAGGCTGCTAGTGAACAAACTAAATGAGATCGTGCCCAATAAATGCAGTTGTTATTATTACAACCAATATAATAAAATGATAGAAATATTATTTCAGGGCACTGAAATAATATTTTATTTATTTAATTTTTTAAATAAAAATAATTTTTATTTATAATAATAATATATAATATATATTATATAATAATATGTTATATTATAATATAAATATAATAATATAATATTATATATTATTATATATAATAATTTATAAAAATAATATTTAATATTTCAGTGACTTTTAGAAGGCACTGAAATGCCTTTTTTTTTATAATTGTCTCAAATGCCTGCTTACTTCACCTATTCGTACTTTTCCCTGAATAAAAGCAACTGTGACAGTGCTGAGCCTTATCGCATCAACTTGCTGGGGTGTGGAGAGACTTCCATTCTGCAACTGGGTGAGTCTGAAGGCTCATCTGTGAACTGTCAGACTTGCACACCTCACAGTCTGTCCCCAGAGACTGTCAGTGCAAGTAAGTATCAGCACACAGGCTAACATTAAGCAAACAACCACAACCAATTAAATCAGTAATAATGACGATAAAGTGATCATAATTTATAATGAAAAACAAGAACAGCAGCAAGAAAGCCTCCTCCCCCAAAGCCGTTAAGATGGCTCAGTGGGTTAAGCCTCTGCGTTCGGCTCAGGTCATGATCGCAGGGTCATAGGATCGAGTCCCGTGTCGGGCTCGGCAGGGAGCCTGCTTCCTCCTCTCTCTCTCTCTCTGCCTGCCTCTCTACCTGCTTGTGGTCTCTGTCTGTCAAATAAATAAATAAGATCTTTAAAAAAAAAAAAGAAAAAAAAAAAAGATGGCCAGTGGTAGCACGTGCCACCCTCTATGGGAACACTGAACATTTCTGGGCCTTGTACAGCGGCCAGATTATTGGGATATGAATTGGAGTCCTCCAAGAGCTCTAAAAACACACTGATTTTAGGTTTGTATTCCAAATACTCTTAACCTTTAACAACTCATTTATTGGAATACTGACTGGTAAGTGCCTTTAAGTACGGGCAAAATATAAAATTCTATACACTTGAGCCATTTTTTACCCAAGAAAGGATTTTGCAATCCCGGGTAAGTTCAACAGGATTCGATGAGGTTGCTTGCACCTGCTAGTTACCTAACTAAAATTGGTTTAAACAATGTACAATGTTGCTTTCTCCCTTAACCACATTCTAGAGGTAGATGGTTCCAGAGTCGGACCAGCCGTAGTCATACAGGGCCAGACTGTTTCCCCGTTCCCATCTGCCCCCCTCAGTATGTGAGCAATGCCTCCCTTCAAGCTCTCCAGGTGGCAAGGGCAGCTCCAAACATCTCATTCTTACATGACCATTTGCAAAAATAGAATCATGAGTGAGCCTGATCCCCACACTTGTTCCTTGGGAGGAAATTTGTCCACCGAAGCCCAGAGGACATTGCCTTTCACATCCTGTTGGCCCATTTTGGGTCACAGTCATAGGCCCATAAGGCAGAGGAAAGCAAGGATCTGGCATCTTCAGTGTCCAAGGAAGGAGGTGGCTCTGCCTACAAGAAAGTGGGCTGTTGAGTAGGCATCTAAGAGCATCTGCCAAAGAGGGGTGGGGGGAGAGGGTGGTGGCGGGGGTGGCGGGGCTGGCCCTGGAAGTGTCTGGAACCACCTGTTCCACCTCCACCAACAGGAGCTCTGTTCTTCCTGGTTTTAGATATTAGGCTTCCATATGAGATTCTGTTTGAATTAAAACTTCCATGGATAACAATCACTGACAACCTTTTGTTTCAGCACACGCTCAGATACCTAATAGACTCGGTGAGCCGAAACTGTTGGCTCACCATTACCTTCCCAGGATCTCGAACCATTCCTAGCATACAGGATGAGTTGTGTTAATTCCCTATTGCTGCTCTAACAAAATACCAGAAACTTGGTGGGTAAAGAGAACACACATTGATTATTTTACAATTCTAGAGGTCAGAAACCCGAAGTAGATTTCACTCAGTGTCCCAACAAGATCTCATTCCCCATCAACTCAGGTCCGCACATTGTTTCTAGTGGGAAGAACACCTTTTTTGACCTTCCTCTTTGGTCTAGCCAGGATGTCGTTGTTAGTTCCTCCTTGCTGTATGGCTCCCCAGCCACCATCTAACCCTGTCTCACTCCCCACATGGCCTTACCCTCTAGAACCTCAGGGCGATGGATGTGGACATTCAAGTTGGAGAATCAGGAAAGCGAAAGATGTAGGACAAGGTTGGAGATGGACTCTGGATTTAGGGTTGGTCCTTGGGAAGCTGTGTGTTGCATCTCTCCATAGTGATAATCAGGAAGTGCTTCAGACTGCAGAGAAGGCATTGGGGGTGCTCAGAGAATGAGTGAAGAACTCAGGGCAGAGGGATGGGGGGGTCAGAGTGTCTTTTCAGTCCTCTACTCACTCACTTCACCCCACCTGCCTCCCCCCAGTCTTACATCCTTTTTTTTTTTTTTTTAAGATTTTTATTTGTTTATTTGACAGAGATCACAAGTAGGCAGAGAGGCAGACAGAGAGAGAGGAGGAAGCAGACTCCCTGCTGAGCTGGGTCCTGGGATCATGCCCTGAGCCCAAAGCAGAGGCTTTAACCCACTGAGCCACCCAGGTGCCCCATACGTCCTTTTTCAAGAAAGATGGTGGGAGGGAGGGACAAAGGATGACTCCTCTGGTCAATGTTTTTCTCCCTGGAAAACACAGGAACACACATATAGTAGGTGTTGTTCTAATAATTAACCTGATTTCCCTTTTTGCTGAGAGTAACTCGTAAGAAGAGAATATTCTCATAGCACCTAACAGAGTGTTAGAGACAAGCCAGTGTGCTCTGTAGTTCCCAATGGTCGAAGCTACGCTTTGCCTTTTTATCTCCATTTTATAAGGAATCAGAAAACAAAGAGATAAAGGCCAAATAAGTCTCCTCAGTAAGACCCTAGTCAGACGTGACTTATGGCCAACATTAACTTTAAATGAGAGGAAATCAGAATGGGAGCTTGGCTCCTTCCTTTACACCAGCAGCCTGACCAAGCCCTGCTTAACAACGGTGCTGCAACTGGCCAAGGAAGACAAGATCCAAGTTGTCTCCCAAGATCTTCTAGCAGTGAGGTGAAAACAGGAAGTTGTAGGGAAGACTTTTTCTTTAAAATTTTTATTAGAGACACCAACATTTCAATTTTACACAAAAGAAGAAAGATGCCATTCCTCCTAGAGAACAAGATCTGTAAACCACTATTTAAAGTAGTTCATGTAGAGAACCTGCAATTTAATAAGACTGGGAAAAGGTTAGCCCAGCATCCCCTATATTTTTTTTATCCCTGTTTACTCAATTATACAAGTACTTCCACAGCAAGCAGACCTCTAATTGTGTATACTTGAGTGAAAGAGAAATGAGACTTGCCGTGAAATAAATTCTTGGGTGTAACTAAATTACACACCATTTCCCATACTTTTTTTTTCCCCCAAATTGCACATTACTTTAAATGAAAACATGCTTCCGAAAAGAACTGTAAACACTCCAAACCTTTCTAAAGGGCCAGTCTCCCTTCTTCCCACTGATAAGATGCAGTTACATTTCTATTTGCCAATATCCCCCTGTCAAAGATCCGAGGAATTTCGAAAACTTCATTCACAGCTTCTCAATGAACTTGACAGTTTCACTTTCAAATCCCGTGGTAAGTACCATCCGGCTTCAGCTCCTCTTTTCGCAAATGACTCCCACTTCCTTCCTACTCATGTGCCACCAGGAGCGTTCACTACCCCCACGTGTCTCGGAGCCCCTCTTTAGACTCTGTGCTCCTGCGCTGGGTACACAGACAGGTCATTGCAGTCCTTCCCAGCAGCAGGAGAAGCATCAGAACCCAGGCTTGGGAACCAGGAAAACCCCCTCGCCAGGGCATCCTTCGTGGTCACACAAGCTTGCGGAGCCTTAATTTCCTCATGGGAACAATGGGAAATACCAGACTTGCCCAGGTACCTTCTAGTGTTTTTAGGATCGAATGAGAGTATGCACATTAAAAACACTCTAAATACTAGCAAATAGCAAGTCCAGTAACTGTTTTTAAAATCGTTCACACAAGGTGTTCACTATTTTTGTTTTTAAACAAGAAAGATTCCAAAATTTTCATTTTCAGGTTACCAAATGGGGAGGTAGCCTGAGAATGTTTGGGTTGCTCCCTTTTGGATTATTATTTCTTCCTGTTAAGATTCTGCTTCTCAATGAAGAGGACCCCTTCTGAGAACTGCGGAACATTTCCTGCCTCACACCCATCCCTTCCTGCTGTTGCTTCTTAGAACCAGTGAAGGAGGCATTAGATTAGTTCAAAAACAGACCTAGGAAAATCCTTGTATGCTAGCATTTTATTGTCTGTGATTCTTCCAGAATTTGGGTCATCTGCCCAGTTGAGGTAAGAAAAAATTAGAGAAGACTGCTCCTCACATTCGTTTCAGAAACAAAAGAACCTTTTTGAGATCCATTTTTTGAATCTTGACATTGATATCTGTGCTCAGTGTCAGAGAAAGAAAATAGTCTTTTCTTTGCAGTATTTGTGAATTTTAGGGCAAGAAATTCATCTTAGCTGTGAATTCTGTTGTTAAATAAAGCCTCTTTCTCACAATCCCATTTGAAGCTATACACAGTTTTATACCATGAAACACACACACACACACACTGTTTAATACAAACAAGAACTAGGAGGACACCCCCAAAATGACCTACTACTTCTCCGTCCTTCCCAGGGGAGCTTTCCTTTCACGGTCTCCAAAAGGATTTTCTTTAAAGATTTTATTTATTTGAGAGAGAGAGAGAAAGAGAGAGCTCGCCCATGAAGTGGGGGGTTGGGGGGGGGGGGCACAGGGAAAAGCAGACTCCCGCTGCAAAGGGATCCCAATACAGGGCTCAAACCCAGGATCCAAAGACCATGACCCAAGCCGAAGTCAGATGCTTAACTTACTGAGGCACCCAGGCGCTACCCCCCACCAAGGATTTTTAAACATCAACGCTATCTACCTAAGGACAGACGGTAAGAATATCTGACAACCTGACCTCACCTCTGAAACCAGTGAGAGGATGCTGAGAAGGAAACACCGGTTGGTTTCAGGGCCCGGAGGGCGGCAAGAGGGGGCTCAGGCACACCCATCCCACGGACCACAGAACTGCAGTTATGCCATGCCTCAGACATAGCGTTGCGGCGAGGATCCAGTGTGCTTCTTTCCGCAGAAACACTTCCAGATCTGGAAGGCACAAGTTCAATGTCCACTTCGAGCGTAACCTGATCTGCTTGTGACAATACCACCCTAGACTGGTCCAGCAACCAAGAGCACACACCGTGCTGCGGTCAGTGCAAGCTGCAGGGTATCCTTTCTTAGGATTGAGGAACTTATCTGGGAGGCAATGTTGCCCTATTTTGATCTCTCCCCCCAAATTTCAATTATTCAAGGAATTGGGAATGACGGACGTCCACACCGCAAGGTGGTGATGACAGGTGCGCTGACTGCATGGGGAAACACATGCACACGCCAGCTAGCTACACCTCCTGCCGACCATACTAGAACCTAGCCTTGCAAAGTTCCCTGCCTACACATCCGCTCAGGCAAATAAAGCTGAATGCAACCCGCTTTTGCTTTCCTCGTGGCTCTTGTTTGACTGGAGAATGAGACATCTAGACCAAAAAAAAAAAAAAAATCCATAGCCCAAACCCAGTTTTCCATGAAACAATGAATCCTGTCCTGAGGTTTTAGCCATGACACTTCAACAAGATTCTTGATTTCTTCTCCTCAGGTACCAGTGTGCTCTCATAAATTTAGCACAAGGAGGGGTGGAGACCTGAACTTGGTTTTGTGTGTTGGTGGTTTGGCTGCAGCATGTCCCATCTTTGCCAGCATTTATCACGTCATTGTAAGGCTGTGTCTTGGCTCCATATGTGTGAGTCATAATGGACACTTACATGAAATCTGAGCCAATATTAGTACTATTTCTGTCAGTTGGTTCCAACTTGGTATTCTGCGTTTTGCCCCCTAAACCCCGTTTAAGACAGCAGAGAGCACCTCTGTCTCCTGGCACCCACAAAACCCAACCTCACCATTCAGACTTACAGGCGACAGAAGGCCGTCTAGATGGAGAACAACGAGATGAAAGGTTGTGTGTGCCCCGAGGACGCACCCACAGGCCCTCAGGCTGGAGCCTGGGAGTTCATAGGCTGTGCTTTCTCAAGGGGTGCCTCACTGAAGAGGCAGCTCCCAGCTCCCAGCTCCCAGCTCCCTGCTCAGAAACGCCTTATCAGGTATTTCTCACATAAGCTTGTAGAGCATTTTGCTTCTTACAGAATTGACGTTCTGAATGAGTGCCTTTCACGCAGAACACACTTGGACTAGGAAAGAAAGAGACAACACATAGGGCCTTCAGACTCTGTATGGCTTCTTCTTCACCAAAAGAGAACCAGAAGAGCTGGCCTTTCCTTAGTTGTTTTGGTGTGTGTGTGTGTCTGTGTGTGTGTATGTGCGCGCGTGCACGTACGCACCTGTTTAAGATGCCAGACTGAGTTTATTTACAAAAGATTCACATAGGAATCATGAGGTTTATAGAGCATCATGTGAAAATAACACCCTCCAATCAAACAGCCCATTTATCTGGGCTTTCATGACCGTGAATGCCGTGTGCATGTAAATAAAGCTGGGGCTCATTTGAAGCGTTTGGGCAAACAGATTAGAAGGCTATGAAAAAGAGCAATGGATTAAAAACAGATCAGACACAGGAAGCCAAACAGAGGTGAGACAGGCCCCTTTAAAACACGGTACATGGTTTTATGAATCAGATGAACCTTGATCAGTCTCCTAAAACATGACAGCTAGGTGGAAGAAAGATCTGAGGCAGTTTAGCCTGTAAGATGAGTGAAAGTCTAATCATTCAACAATGATATTAAAAATCGAGGGGGAGGACTCCCTCACATGACCTGGATATGTTTGATAGCTGTTTGACAAGGAACAAGCAGAGCTTGATCTAACAATTCTTTGCCAGCAGAGGCTACTGAGCCACTTTCTACGTAGGCGCATCTTGGGCAAACATCAAACTGCTTTGAACAGGTCCCTGTCTCAGGAGGGCTTCCCTAGAAGCAAAACCTGAAATGAGGATTCTTTAAAAGGAAGTTATTAGGGACTGCTCTTCAGAGAGGGAGAGAGATGCAGGAGAGGGCAGGGGTAGGAGCTGAGCAAGGATGGGATTAGCTTCAGCCTGATCTCCAGGGAACCTTATCCCGGAGTCAACCCCGGCTGAGGGCGGGGCCGGACTTCTGTGAGCCCTTAGCAACACCTGAGGGATGGGTGCACTAGCCAGTTCAGAACAGGACACTAAGAGATTCACGGCGATAGCTAAGCTGATGGGACTAAATCTTTAGGAGCCATGCTGTGTGGTAGGTGATGTGGTTCTCCTCCTGACCCTGGCTTCACTAAAGACATGCTGCAGGGGTGCCCGGGTGGCTCAGTTGTTAAGCATCAGTCTTCCGCTCAGGTCATGGTCCCAGGGTCCTGGGATTGAGCCCTGCATTGGGCTCCCTGCTAAGTGGGAAGCTTGCTTCTCCCTCTCCCTCTCCCACTCCCCCTGCCTGTGTTCCCTCTCTCATTGTCTCTGTCAAATAAATAAAACCTTTATTTAAAAGAAAAAAGACAAGCTGCTATGGCCGTGGTCCCCTCACATGACCTCTGTAACCATCAATTTCCTCATCTATACAATGGGAGAGGGGATGGCAGGGTTGGGTGAGATGATCTCTATAACTCCCAGCTCCGAAATGCAATTATTTCAACAACAGAAGTGGAGGTAGGCTCACTGGAAGGAAGCTAATTAATGTAAATGTGTCCCTGAATGACCACTCCATTAAAAACTCTTCTCTCACCTGGAATCGTTCTGGATCCACAGGCAAATCTAAGAAGACAAGCAGTAAAGTTGCCCTGAAGGCGTATGTTCTAAGAAGGGCTGGCAAGGCTCCGTTTGCAAACAAGTACTCTCAGAGCGGTTACCTCTAGGGAGCATTAATGCAACCAGGCAACCTCATTTAACTGACTCCCACATCAAAGCGAATTAGAAGCAAGAGGCTGGAGTGAAGTGTGAGCCGCAGGCCGTCCCTGCAAAATGGCACCACCTCTATGAAGGGCAGTTGGGCAAAATCTATCTGTTATAAATACATTTGCTCTTTGACCACACAGTCCCTTCTCTGAGAATTCATCCAGCAGGCATATGTGTATGAAATGACCTTTACATGAGCTTATTCGCTGTGCTACTTTTTCCAAAATAATCCAAGATCGGAAACTACTCAGTGGTCCATCAATAAAGGGCGAGTTAAAAACAACAACTGTGGTAGCTTCCATACCATAGAACGCCGTACAACCGAGAATATTCTGGATGAGCACGGAAAGTTCTCCCGGGTACATCAATAACTGAAAAAGCAAGGGGAAGAACAATATTATTCTGGATCAGTGTGTATATTCTGTACACATTCTGAACATATATGCAATGTGTAATAGAAGTTCACTCCTTTCTGTGTACAAAATGGAGGTCACAAGATGATATAATATTCTTTTTTTTAGATCCGAGAGAGAGAGATCATAAGTAGGCAGAGAGGCAGGAGGGAGTGAGGAGGAGGGCTCCCCGCTGAGCAGAGAACCTGACTCGGGGCTTGATCCCAGGACCCTGAGATCATGACCTGAGCCGAAAGCAGAGGCTCAACCCACTGAGCCACCCAGGCGCCCCAAGATGTTATAATTATATTCAAACGCATCCATAGGTATCTGGAAGTTGTTTTTTGTGTATCTGGAAAAAGATGGAAATAAAAAACTTCTATGAGTGGCTACCTATACAGAATTAGGGAGTGGGAATATGGGATGGATGGAGACATAAGTAAAAATCAGAATTCTTATCAAATGTCTTTTTATAAGTTTTCATCCTACATTTTTTCCCCAACTACCATAGGTTCTTCTGTAAAGAAAATGCAGCTGCTGCTTGGTTAAAAAAATAAAATAATTTAAAAGCAGGCATCAATCAAAGCTAGTCCTTCCAATTTCCCTTATTTCATGCTTCAGTTTTCAAGGATTGGCCAGTGGTTAACTATATGATTTACAATGCTGGAAAACACTTCCTATCTGGCACTCCAGAGAAAGCATGCCACGTCCAATGTTACACCACAGAGTTTTTTGTAAAACCACCATGACTACACCCACCAGTGAGCTTTGGGTACTGAAGAGTGTTCTCTTCTTCAAATCAGCTTTTCTGATCACAGATAAGTCATGCACCAGGAAAGTGAGGTGTGACACTAAACTGAGCAGTACAAAAAGAACAGCATGAACCCAGGGTTCAGTCTGGGCTTTGTCCCTCATTGCTATGTGATCGTGGGCAACTTGCTTCTCAAACTCTTAATTTCTTCATCTATAAAAGGCAGATAGGAATAGTGCATCCTTCATAGAGTTGTTTGGAAGGTTAGGTATGTTAATGCATGTTGGCAAGAAATTTAGCATAATACCTATTACTACTGTCATCTAATATTTTGGGTGTTTTTTTTTTTTTTTATGTACAGGGTGATGACCAGTTAAATATATTTGGGGAGGACACCATGGGAGGTGAGTTTCCTTTACTGATCAGACCAGAGTTGTGTTCTAGTAGCTTTGAGTGTATCTTCTTGATTAAACACCAACCGAGAGATAATGAACTACAAACAGCATGTGGCTTTCCTTAGCCAGGCTCCATGATTCAGACTGGAACTCTTTGGATCTTTCCTCCCTTGGTCTATGCAAAGAAACCAAGGGAGACCCTTCCTTAGAGATGCATTTCCTGACTACCCAGAAAACATGACCCTCGACGTGCTCAGCGAAAATAAGATGTTCTGGTAAAATATGTGTGGGAAACACTGAATGTTCAATCCCCTTTGGAAGAGGCACGCATAATGGCATAGCAAGACTCCCACACATCCTGCCATAGAGACAGCTGGCTAACTTTGACATTCTTTAGATTTATTGGAATTCCAAAGTCTTTTTCCTGTACAGTAGTTACTGATCTGCAGTGTGCTGTTGGGATGCAACCCAAGAAACACCCAAAATATCTTGCTTTGTAACAGTTCTCGTGTCAGAAGTCTAGCAACAACTAAAAAGTCCAGCCTTAACTAGTGACACATAGAACTGAAAATAGATAAAATTATGTGAACTTGAGATTGTCCAAAAGAGATAATTTTCCCGATTGCCCTGGGTCATGTACCTTCTAACATTTCCACTTGGTTATAAATGTTGCTGTAATTATGGTTCATGAAAATGTGTTTGTATTGACTGTGAGCACATACAAGTAAGGGAGCTGGCTTTCCAAATAACCCTAGCTCTAATTCTATGCTGATCCATGAGCATGAGCCCTTTGATGATAATGGCTATAGCAGTATGTGAAAATCTCAGTTACCAAATGACATCATGGTGATTCATGGGGAAAGGCACATACACGTGAGCCAAGTACAAATAATCAACCTAGTCCCAACTGGATAAGGATTGACAGATTGCCAACCAGAGCTTCCCTTTTTCCTGATTATAAGATTAACATGCATTCATTGTGGAAATATTTTTAAGGTCGAAAATAAGAGCAGTCTAAAATCTTATGACCTCTAAATAATCATGGTTAACATTCTATATATTTTATTCCATTGTGTTTGTTATATACTTATTTTTACATAGTTGAGAATACATGTGTATATGCAAATGTCATTCTTTTTGTGTATATCATAAGCATATTCTCATGTCATTACAAACTATAATGTTACCTTGTGATGAATACATTGTATAAATGGTTCACCATAGGTACAACTATATCTAATAATAACCACAGACACTTTCCTGGATTGCAAATAGATGAAAAGTTGGTCCACTTTATATAGAATTGTTGAATCACTATATTGTACACCTGAAACTAATATAACCCTGTATGTTAACTATATGGGAATTTTTTTTTTTTTAAATCATTGCTCAGCTTCAAAAAAGGAAGCTGGAAGTCTAGAGAACATGAGATGACCATCTGGTCCACTAGTTAAAAGCACCAATGTATGTGTGCCTTTAATAGAAAGCTCCAGATAACATAGGATTTTTCCAGTTGCTGTAGGCTATTCTGTAAAGAGACTGCAGTATCTCTTTGATTAGAAAGAACAAAATTTTCATCCCTCAGTTTGAAAACCAAATGTTTCCAAAAACCCCAAATTCACATCTTTCCTCTGATTTTAGCTTCCCTGTTCCTTTCCCCTCTTGCTCCCAATCCAATTCTTCTTGTCCCATTCTGTCTCTGGAATTGGGTCTTTCCCTCAGCTAATAGTGGATTCCAGCAAAAAGGTGGCTTTGTGTATAAATGAAGCATCCCAATTCTACTGAAAAGCAAGTTCGAGAACTGTCAGAGGAGCGATCTAGCTTTCAAAAGTACTTATCATCTACATAAAACGTGAAGTGGAAGTCAGAGTCCTATCAGTTCATTTTAAGTGTAAAAATTGCAGTTTTGTCACCAAGATGGGAAATAAAAACCTTGTACTATCTCTCCGTCATTTCATCCATCATTTTAGTCCACTCACCCCCATAGGATGAGCAAAAACAGCTGCTTCCAGAACAGGAAAAGAGCTCCACCTACACTGGGAGCTCAGGGCTGGCTCCACCCAGCCTGCCCCTCCCTCCTGGGTCTCCCCACCAAGGGGGCTGCTCCAGGAACTACCACAGCCCAGGGTCTGAAATGCACAGCTCAGGGGCCTGGGGCTCCAATAAAAGCACCAAGACCTTTGAACTTTAGAGTCTTTACTTTAAAACTTCATGCAGGGGAGCCTGGGTGGCTCAGTGGGTTAAAGCCTCTGCCTTCAGCTCACGTCATGATCCCAGGATCCTGGGATCAAGCCCTGCATCAGGCTCTCTGCTCAGCAGGGAGCCTGCTTTCTCCCCTCTCTACCTGCCTCTCTGCCTACTTGCGATCTCCGTCTGTCAAATAAATGAAATCTTAAAAAAAAAAAAAAAACTTAATGCATATTTTTCATGAAGTGAAAAATCACAATATCCTACATCCTAATATATTACTGTCTACTCGGCGTATATTATAGTTTGCAAAGCATCTCCCTTAGCATAGGGGGTAACAAGAACCATAAAGTGTTCAAAATTGTCATCAGTTTCTCCATCTGCAGTCGCATCTGTCCACTGAGGACAGATCTGGTTTGTTTGTCCAGCATGGCGCTCTAAAAGCTTCTAAAAGCTTAACTCTAGAGGTCAGCTCTTGTCAGCCACAATTCACAACACTCCACGCCCACCCACCTCGCTGGTTTAGAATCTTTGCCCGCCTTCACCTAAGCACATCAAAGAAAGTCTTCTCGAGTTCTTTTTGGAATCGGCCGGCCACCCCCAATCCCACCCCTGTGGGTATGAAATTAAGCAGCTCAGACATGAGCCAGTCCCAGGATCAACTTGAACATGGTGACATCCTCTGAGTCCACTAGAGCCTGCCCTTAGGCTTTTCACCATCATTTGCTCACGATGGCCTCTAGGTTGGAGCCGCACTTCCCTTAGTGGCTTGTGTAGACTCCTTCTATGAACTTCAGTGCATCGTGAACTAACCTCCTTCTTCTGTGCTGTTGGCCTGCCCCCAAAGTCTCTGACCCTGTCCTGGTACAGCTGAGTAGGCAGCCCGATCTCCATACCTAAAGCCCGCAGCCTTAAAGCCGGGGAGAGTTCAAGTGCTCACTAAATTTTTTTTTTTTTTTGAGGTTTGAGGATCCCCTGCTTCCAAGCTCAAACAGTTGACACTTTCACAGAGCCATTCCCAATTCAAGTTTTCAAGTAACCTCACTCTTACTCTTAGAATTTGGGTTTACTTTAGGTATCTTAAACATGCAGGGTGCCTGGGTGACTCAGGCAGTTAAACGTCCGACTCTTGATTTGGCCCAGGTCATGATGTCAGGGTTGTGAGAGGGAGCCCAGTGCTGGGCTCTGCACTGGATATGGAGCCTGCTTGAGGTTCTCTCTCTCCCTCTGCCCCTCCCCCTCCTCAAAAAAAAAAAAAACCTCTTTTAAACACGCAACAATAAATTTGCGTCATAAATTTGGCCAAGTGGGGTGCCTGGGTGGCTCAGTTGGTTGGACGACTGCCTTCGGCTCAGGTCATGATCCTGGAGTCCCGGGATCGAGTCCCACATCGGGCTCCCAGCTCCATGGGGAGTCTGCTTCTCCCTCTGACCTTCTCACTCATGTTCTCTCTCACTGTCTCTCTCTCAAATAAATAAATAAAATCTTTTAAAATAAATAAATAAATAGGTTTGGCCAAGAGAGAAATGGGACCATTTCCTACTGTGGTCCATTCATTTACGGGAACCACAAAATCATAGGTATTTGAACCAAAAGAGACGTTAGAGATCACTACTTGACTTACAACACCTTTACTTTATGAATGGAGAAACTGAAGTCCAAGGAGAGGAAGTCAATAGACTAAAGCTAGTCAGTTGAGATCTGAAGCAAAAGTACAGCTTTACCTACCCATCCTTCATGGCCACCTACTACACCACATGACAGCTGAAACTCTTTTAGGGATCTACACACTCTGGAGGATATTGCACTTTGCCAAAAATTCCTAACCATCCCCTACTTTGAAGTAGTAGTCCCCCTCTTACACTGTTGGTGGGAATGCAAACTGGTGCAGCCACTCTGTAAAACGGCGTGGAGCTTCCTCAAAAAGTTAAAAATAGAACTACCTGATGATCCGGCAATTGCATTAGTAGGTGTTTACCCAGAGGATACAAAAATATGTATTCAAAAGTTGTACATGTGCCCTGATGTTTCTAGCAGCATGATCAACAATAGCCAAATTATGGAACGAACCCAAATGTCCAGCGACTGATGACTGAATGGGGGGTAAATATATATATACATATAATGGAAGATGACTCAGCCATAAAAAGAATGAAATCTTCCCATTTGCAATGACATAGATGAAGCTGGAGAGTGTAATGCTAAGTGAAATATGACTTCACTCATTTGTGGAATTTTAAAAAATAATAATTTTTTTAATTTTTAAAAATTTTTTAAATTTTTTAAAAATTTAAAAAGCAGAACAAACAAACGTAGGTAGGATAAAATAGAGAGGCAAACCAAAAAACAGACTCTTGACTACAGAGAACAAACTGATGGCTACTGGAGGGGAAGTGGGTGGGGGTGGGTGAAATGGGGGGTGGAGATTAAGGAGGGCACTTGCTGTGATGGGCACTGGATGTTGTATGAAAGTGATGAATCACCAATTTCTACACTTGAAATGAATATTACACCGTATGTTATCTAACAGGAATTTAAATAAAAACTTGAAAAAAATAAATAAAGTAGTGGTTCCCAAAACTCAGTCCTTACTCTCCTCATCTTTGTGGTTTTTGCTTCATCTCTGTATGTATATGACCTGTACTAGGAATTATTCACTTAATATTTTTCTCTAAATTGGCTCACAGTTATTACTTAAATACACTTGTTTTAGAAGGAATTTTATATCACTACCTTAAATGGAAAATAGAATTATTTTCTATAAATAGGAACTATAGTTAAGATATTGTCTTCTAGATATCCATTTGTACTTTAAGCCTTCTTTATTAAACGAGATCAGCAGATATTAAGAAAAGAATATAAAATAATGTAAAACTGAGATACTTACGAATATTTTAAATAATTTTAAAAATTATCTTTCTTTGTAATTCATGCTATTTAATGGCCTATCAGTTTTGCCACCTAAAATTGATAGTTTGCATTAAAGTGAAATAGGTTACCTAGGTCTGGGAATAAGGCTGAAATGGTCACTGGTGCCTATTAACTATGACCTATTAACACATTTACTCAACTTGGGCTTCTTACCAAATAAATCTACAAGATTTGGTTTTTACACAACATGAGTAATACCAGGGTTTCAAAAACAGTTTTTCTTGCCAATAACTTAAATTATTCTTACTTTAAAGGTTTCATGGAAGATTTGAGAAAGCGCAAAATTATTTTCATGATTGGTGAGTAACCACCCTCAAGTTTTCTAATGCAACTGCTACTAATACACAACTTGATAGAGAAAAAAGACTGTTCTTTTCTCACTGTGCTTTGAAGTCTTGCTCCTTTTTTGGTTAGGATAATACCCTTGAGGCTGCTGGGTTGTTGCTTTTGTTTATGCAGTTTTATATTGTTTTGGGCATTGTATCTTTATAGAGTAGACAGAGTAGGACTCGAAGGAATGTCAGACTCCTGAGTTTAGCCCTACAATAATAAAATACATTATAATCCCATGGGTATGAAGATGTCCTACATCAAAATATAACACACACCTTTTCTGTTTGAACAATGAGTCAATGCTCCCCAAACCTCACTGCTAAAAATACCAGCAATCACATATTCAAACATATTTCAGTAACCATACCCTGCATTCCTTTTAGCTAATGATAAAAACAATCTCACTCATCTTATGCCTCGTACAATGGAAGCTACTGATAAGTTAAGTCATGGGACAAAATTCACTTGGGGTTCACCTGCTTTTTCTAAGTGCCTACTGTGTTCCAGTTTATCTCATTTAATCTTTCTCTAGTCCTATAGGTTGGTGGTTTATCTTTATGACATATCTGTTAACACAGGTAAGGAAACTGAGACTCAGGAAGGTAAAGGAGTTGGTCCGAGGTCACATAGCTAATGAGCGTGAGAGGCGTATGTCCATTTTTCCCCATGGAGATCAATGGGGCTATTTGAGCAACAGTTATAATTACACAGAAAAGCACAAACTATTGTCAGAGCACCTCCCAAAACTTGATACTTCTCCTTCTAATGATTCAAGTCTGTAGAAAAGTTAATACACCTACCTTTGCACTTTTCAAAAAATGTCTATTCATATTCAGAAATAATGAAAAGGTCCACACCTCCTCAGTGAGTGGGAAAAAGAATGGTTATCAGCACCCAAGAAATAAAATTGGATAAACTTAGAATCTTGCACTCTGAAGCTGGGATGTTGCCTTGGAAATCGCTCACTAAATTTCCCTCTTTGTTAGATGAAGAAACTGAGTCCCAGAGAACTTAAGAGGTTTGATCAAGGTCATTTCCACAGCTGGTGACAGAGGGGAGACCAGGGCTATAGCTCCCCATTCCAGACCTCTCCCCACTCCACCACTCAGTTGTTGGGTTGTTTCCCTGGACTGTCTCCTACATTGAGTCACCCACCCCATACTTACTGAGTATTGGACCTGTGCTGGGCAATGAGCAGGAATCACAGAGTTTCCTTTCTAGATGGAAAGGAGAACTCATGGAATTATTACCACATAGGAAGGAAACAAAGAGCTGAAGTAGAACAACATTGGTTGAGTATCTGGGTAGTTGTGGGTAATCAGAGTGATCAGGCAAAGGTTTCCCCACAGAGGTGACGTTTAGGCAGGAAACTAAAGGAGGAGATGGAGCAACGGGAGAAATTCACTGAGGTGAGAGAAGGAAGAATTCCAGACAAAAAGAATGGTGTGTCTTGAGCAGTGAGAGTTCTGGAGCCCAACCTGAGTACTGTCCCCTGACCTGCTTGCCTCTCATTGACCTTAACCTTGGAAACTGGAGGAACTCTTGTCACACTTTTTATATTCTTTGCAGAAAGTAAATGTACATCATTTCTGCTCCTTAACTGAAGAGACACTGAAGAGAAACAGCAACGAAATTTCCCCTTTCCACATAAAATTTAATCATTCTTCTTGGCATCAAGGCCATACGCAATGACTTATACATTCTGTTCAGCTTTTATCTTAGGGGCCAAATTAGGAAAAGGAGACACTCTTTAAACGTGACATTCAGTATCTAAGGAATGAGCTTTTATTATCACATCGAAATCTTTGTTTTTAATTAGGTGGTCCAAAACAAAGCTTCTAAAAATAGTATAGCATATTTTGTGGTTATTATTTTCTCTAGCAATAATATCATTTCAGATTTACCCAGTTTAGCACTCATAATTAAATTCTGAAATGTATTTTCAAGCATCACTTCTATCTGTCCGCATGTAACTTAAAGCCCTTGGCTCACCTGTTACTAAGACCTGTGCCCTTCACAGAGTCAAACAGCACAATATAAAATCTTTGACATCAGACACAGCTTGAGACCCCCCAGGGGTCCACAGACTACACTCCAAGAACTGTTGTTCTGAATAAAGGTTTTTCTTATATTAACCAAACTCTCCTGTATTTTAACTTACTGGCCAGTTACTATTCTTGTAAAGATTTCCGCCTACTGTTTGGGCAGGAAAAGATGCAAACCCACTGTGATATGAGGAAAAATGATTGTTGTTGTATTTACTGGACTCTGCTTGAAAATTAAGGCCTTAGTGCTATATACTGCCTTGACAGATGGCAGAATGTATTTGGGGGCTGTATTGCAGGTCAATTGGAAGCTCATAAAAATACTCAGGATGTCATAGACACACCCATAGCGGTTTTGATGAGCCCTAATATACAAGAGTCTATCGATTTCAGTGCAACAGGTGTGGTGCTGCCTATATGAGAAGATAGTTGAACTTTTAACATTTCATACTACTGTCTGGACATCTACCAAGACACATGGCATTTTAGTATTAGCCAGAAACTAGATTGTCATCCTCGCTGTTAGTCTGAAGATAAAAAACAATATTCCTAAAGCACTGTCCCCCTGCTTTAAAGACCTTCAAAGCCTCCTCCCCACTGGCCTCTAGGTGCCTTCCCATTTCCCACTCCAACCCCCATGAGTCTGTGGCTCCAGCCATACCTGCCTTATCTTTATCTCTTGAACTTCCCTCGCTTTTGCCAGTCCCGTTGCTTGAAATGTCTCTTCCCCTCGCTGACGATACCCCAAGGTCAGGCTTAGGTTTTAGCTCCCTGTGACGTCTTTTCTAGTGGCCAGCCTTCTGCCTGTGTGCTCTTCCATTGCTCATTTAGATACCCCACAATGACTTAGGAAACAAGTATTTGTTGGCATAATGAGTTCTTTAGGAGGCAGTGTGGTCAGTTTCCATAACAACCAAAGTAGCAGTTGGAATTCTTGGACTGGAACTGACAGGCAGGTTGATGCTGCTAGTAGCCGTTGCTGGCAGGGCAGTTCTCAGGTTAATTATGAGCCTAATCAGACACTCCTGACTCCATTGTAGCTGCTCGCCTCTCCCTGAGAACAGCAATACCAGCTTACTATTCTCCCCAAAGCTGGTGCATTTCTTGCTCATTTCCAAAGTAGTTTGAGTCACGGTTAATAGCACTGACCACCGTCTGAGTGAAAAACTTGTTCAGGGAAGGTGTACTGTCTGGGCCAAAACGAAAGGAGGCAACAACTGATCTAGTTAGCCCTTTGAAAGTGGTGTGAAGGGGTGCCTGGGTGGCTCAGTGGGTTAAGCCTCTGCCTTTGGCTCAGGTCATGATCTCAGGGTCCTGGGATCGAGCCCGCACGCATCGGGCTCTCTGCTCAGCGGGGAACCTGCTTTCCTTCCTCTCTCTGCCTGCCTCTCTGCCTACCTGTGATCTCTGTCTGTCAAATAAATAAGTAAAATCTTTAAAAAAAAAGAAAAAGAAAAAGAAAGAAAGTGGTGTGAATATTACCTCTTTGTTCATGAAGAAGGCAGCTCTGTCACTCTTTCTAGAGAAATACTTTCCACAGGACAGGTGTGAGATCTCATGGGATCAGGCCAGTGATCAAAAGGATTGGAAAAGGTTCTCTGGACTTTGATAGTTCACACACAAGACGTAAGAACTGTGCTGCTGTACAAGACTAGGGCTCAGTCATGGCTGAAAATGGAAAAGTATTTGGATAGTGTAAAAATGTCCTTTAAAGGACCTCATTATGTCCCACTAACAGGCTCCTACAGTTTTCACAACCTCTTCTGGTACATTTCTTTCCTTTCTCTCTCTCTCTCTGTATTTTTTTAATCTCTTGATCATTATCTTGCTCTTATCCAATCTATTTTGGCTTCTTTTTCTCTTCTGTGCTTTTCGTAGCCTGCCTGTGCCCAAAGTGTGACATAACCTGAATTTCCATTAATTCCTTTCCAAAGCTTTGGCTTCAATTTAGAAAATCATCTGACTTTATAGGTGAGGTGTGATACTAATGGCGTTATGGTCAAGACATCATTCTGGGCCTATAGCATTCAGGATGTCAGGGCCACAGATGGCTTTGTGTACCTTAGCAGGAGTACTGATAAACGACTTCTAAGTAGTAAGCTTTGGGAGGCACTTTTACAGTATTTTGTGTTATTCTGTGTATTTTTAACCCAGTGTAAACTAGTCCTATTTATTTACTTAGGGAAAATTGTAGAAATGAGAATTCTTACTTAAAAACTCAATTTTTTTTTAAGATTTTATTTATTTGAGAGAGGAAGAGAGAGAGCACAAGCAGGGGAAGCAGCAGAGAAGAGGGAGAAGCAGACTTCCTGCTGAACAGGGAGCCTGATTTGTGGCTCAAAACCAGGCCCCCAGGATCATGACCCGAGCCCAAGGCAGACATTTAACTGACTGAACCACCCAGGCGCCCCTAAAACTCAATATTTTAATGCCTGCCATTATTTCACTATAGCCCTAATGTCATTTCATTGTTGCTCTTTTGTCAAAGAACTATGAATTAACCTAATATTTAGGGAATATTGACTTGGGGCCCAGATTAAAATTTTTCATGACATCGATGCACATATTTGGTTAAATAAAAAACAAAAGGCAAAGTTTATTTTCATTTGAGGTAGCGGTATTAGAAGCCAACATCCACTGAGCACTGAACACACACTAGACACTGTATAATGTTATCTTATTTAATGCTTGACTCCACCCTATGGGGAAGGTACCATCCCCAGCCTGACTTTTCAGGTAAGATGTTAGAGAGTTAAATAATTTGCTAGGTGGCACCTGCGTGGCTCAGTCATTAAGCATCTGCCTTGGGCTCAGCTCATGATCTCAGGGTCCTGGGATGAGCCCCGCATTGGGCTCTCTGCTCAGCAGGAAGCCTGCTTCTCCCTCTCCTACCTCCCCCCTTATGTTCCCTCTCTCGCTGTCTCTCCCTCTGTCAAATAAATAAAATCTTTAAAAAAAAAAAATCCTTGAAAATAAGTAAATAAATAACTTTCTGAGAAGTGACGGATCTGGGGCTTGAAAGCTTGGATTTTATCACTGGCAACAGATGCTGCCGATTATTGTCCTTGAAGCGACGGGCTTCCTTTATTTCTTTTCAAGAAAATGTCTGCTAGAGACTCAAGTCTGAAAATCCATAGTTTATCTGTTAGTCCATCCGTGAGAAGGTAAAAATGGTGTTCAGTTAGGAAAAGCAACTAGTTAAGCAACTCAAACAATCACATCGTGTTTTTCCTCAAGAAAACCATTAACCTAGATGTGCTAAAGCACTTTGTGCATACTTCACACGAAATACTAAAATGACATATACTTAAGGACTGAGACTGAATAAAACTAATCTTTTATACTGCTTCATCAAGGCCATTCTTAACACTGGCATTTTCTTTTTGTTTTACTGAGAGTTCACTAGATGATACATCTAGTTCAATTGGAGGCAGCTGTCTTGATTCACACTGGTTTTATAACAATTGCTTCTGTACTATTAGTGAAAGGCAATAGTCTCTAAGTGTTGTAATGAAAATAGGGGACCTCCCCCAAAATACAAAAACACAGGACACCTGGGGGACACAGTCCGTTGAGTTATTCCACTCTTGGTTTCAACTCAGGTTACGATCTTGGGGTCATGAGATTGAACCCCACTTTGGGGCTGCTTGAGATTCTCTCTCTCCCTCTCCCACCGTCCCTCCCCTCACTTTTCCTCTCTCTCTCTCTCTCTGTCTCTCTCAAATAAATAATAATTTTTAAAAAGTACAAAAACACTGGGGCGCCTGGGTGGCTCAGTGCATTAAGCCTCTGCCTTCAGCTCAGGTCATGATCTCAGGGTCCTGGGATCAAGCCCCGCATCAAGCTCTCTGCTCAGTGGGGAGCCTGCTTCCTCCCTCTCTCTGCCTGTCTCTCTGCCTACTTGTGATCTCTCTCTGTCAAATAAATAAATAAAATATTTTTTTAAAATACAGAAACACTAATTCAAAGGTATATGCGCACCCTTGTGGTTATTGCAGCAGTATGTACCGTAGCCAGATCATGAAAGCAGCCCAAGTGTCTGTCGGTAGGTGAATGGATAAAGAGGTGGTACACACACACACACACACACACACCATAGAGTATGACTCAGCCATAAAAAAGAATAAAATCTTTCCATTTGCCATGACATGGATGGAACGAGCGAGAATTATGCTAAGCAAAATAAGTCAGTCAGAGAAAGACAAATACCATACGGTTTCACTCTTAATGTGAAATTTAAGAAACAAAAGAATCATGGGGGAAAAAGGGAGAGGCAAGCCAAGAAACAGACTTTTTTTTTTTTTAAGATTTTTATTTATCTATTTGATAGAGAGAGATCACAAGGAGGCAGAGAGGCAGGGGGAAGCAGGCTCCCCGCTGAGCAGAGAGCCCGATGTGGGGCTTGATCCCAGGACCCTGAGATCATGACCTGAGCCGAAGGCAGAAGCCTAAACCACTGAGCCACCCAGGCGCTCCAAGAAACAGACTTTTAACCATGGAGAGCAAACTGATGGTTTGTTGGGTGGGAGATGGGTGAAACAAGTGATGGAGATTCGAGAGAGCACTTGTGTGATGAGCTTGGGGTGTTGAATGGAAGCGTTCAGTCACTATATTGCACACCTGAAACTAATATAATGCTTTATGGTAACTACTGGGATTAAATTTGAAAGAAAAAATAGAGCACCCCACCCTACCCCCAGCATCTGTGACCACACTTTGAGAACCAAGTATGATCAATTAAGGTATAGGGTCTGTTAAGCAGGTGTATGAAACCCTGTACTTGGCATTTGGGAAATCTTGGAGGATTAAGTAGTCCCTTGTGCTTTCTTTCGGCTTGTCCGTCCAAAAACAAATAACCTCACAAATGTGAGCAAGGGGTCAGGGGTAAAACGGTGCAACTACTGAAAACCCCTTTCCCAGGGCTGCTGTGGGCCTGGAAAAGTTCTGAATGTTCCTGTGTAGCCAGTGGTGTGAGGGATGCCTGAAAGGAAAGCCTGGGTGCTAGTCAGAGGTGGGCCAAAATGAATGCTTCAGGAGGACTCACAGGAGACTCCAAAGCAGGGGCCAGCTGCAGGTGGAGGGGACAGGTGTCCGGGATCAGTAGCACCGGAAGAACCAGGACTGGAGGAAGGGTGTAGAGAACCCTTCAGGTGAGAGAACAGCCCTGACATGGAGACTGACCTTTGAGCTTGAATTAGTCCCATCAGGCCGCTGTACCAAACTACCGTAGCCTGAGTGGCTTGTAAACAACAGAAACTCATTTCTCACAGCCTTGGAGGCTGGGAAGTCTAAGATCAAGACACTGACAGATTTGACGTCTGGTGAAGGTCGACATCCTGATTCGTAGACAGCTTCTTTTCCCTGTAACCTCACGTGGTGGAGGGGAGGGAGTGCTTTAAGACCTCTTTTTAAAAGGCACTGATCCTATTCATAGGGCACTCCACCCTCCTGCCCTGATCACCTTCCAAAGCCCCAATCCAGGTACCATCACACCATAACATATGGGTTGGAAGGGGACACCGGCATTCAATCATAGCCGAAAAATGGACTATCATGGTTATCAGAAATTATTGGATGAGACTATGAAAACTCAGACTAGACTTCATTGGGTTTCTACTATAAAATGAAAACGGGAAGCCCATCAGCTAGACTGGGTTCACAGAAAGAAGTATGTTTCCATCTGACTGCCAAACCTGTGGTCTGCCCTAACTGAACATCATCTCTGTCCCAGACATAGACGCATGATTGCCACAGCCCTTTCTCCAGGAAGGCACGAAGTTATTAAGGGCCCTTTTGGCCCTCTTCTGGCCTGACGTCTGTATTTTCAAACTCCAGCCTTTCAGGATGGAAGAGTAAAAGAAGAGAGACATTGGGCCCTTTCCAAGAGAGCCTCAAATGCACTTACAAACCAATGGGATGGCTTTCTAATGTTGGAGAAATGCAAGCCTTGTGTACTGACCGCCAACCTACTTAAACTTTTTCCTGCAAAAAGACTCTAATTAATGTTGAATAGAACAAAACACTTTCTTCATTTAATCAGACCAAATTAATAAACCTATATCGAGGGCTCACTATGCTTAGAGAACTATGAGGTTCATTCAGTACGACACGGAACAGTCCTTGGAACACTGCATGACAGGGCAGAAGTACAGGGGTTTTTTTCCATGTTTTTTTTAAGTTATTTTCTCAAGAAAGGAATGTTGCTGAGTCAATTGAGTCATCCAGAAGGGCACTATTGCTAAAAAGAAAAGCACGCAGGTGACTTTAACCAAGTGAAGGGTTTGGGGAGCTCATCATACTCATTGTACCCACTTCTTGAAATATTTTTGGAAACACCATTAACTTACCAACAGAATCACCTGGTGAAGAGTTACTCAACCTGTTCGCTCATCCAAGGCCGCATCTCCAGGCCTGACTCACTGAAAGCTTCTTTTGCTTGTTCTGAGACCCACTAAGAATGATCAATGCCACAGACTCTAGAAGGACCCAGCACTGAATGTGAAAGAACACCCCAAATCTTATGTTTATATCTAACCTCTGTGTGCCCTTGGGCCAATCCCTTAACCTCTCTGAATTTCTTTTAAAATGGCAAAATAAGGATGCCTGGGTGGCTCAGGCATTAAGTGTCTGCCTTTGGCTAGGGTCATGGTCCCAGGGTCCTGGGATAGAGCCCTACATCAGCCTCCCTGCTTGTTGCAAAGCCTGCTTCTCCCTCTCCAACTCCCCCTGCTTAAGTTTCCTCTCTTCCTGTGTATCTCTCTGTCAAGTAAATAAATAAAGTATTCAAAAATAATAATAATAATACAATTAAAATAAAATGGCAAAATAATATTTGTTTTCTGTCTACCCCAAATTTGAGCCACTAATGAATTGACACATTGCTAACTGTTCTCTCAATTGGAAGCATGTACAACAGAGACGTTGTCCCAAAAAAGTAAAGTTTGAAAGCTATTGAATAACTCCAAGTCCTCATCTTCTACCTCTAAATATTTATTTCAATTACCTAATAATAATATTAAAACTAACATATACTGGTGACTTACTACATTCTAGATACTGGGGTGCCTTTTTACATGCTCTCATATTTATTTCTCACACCAGTCATCAGTACTCATGTTCTTTCCCATTTTATAGATGAAGAGGTAGAGACTCAGAAGATTAGGGAAATTTCCCAAAGCTACACTGTTTAATAAGTGACAGAGTTGGAACTCATACCCCACGTTCCCAGACTTCAATGCCCATGCTCAAATACTATTATAGATATGTAGTAAGGAGAGCTTATGGGAGTAGAGTGGGTGGAGGAGTTTGCTATAATTATGTGAATAAATGTCCCAATTTTCTATTTGACTTTGTTCCTATATAGCTAACTATTGATGTCTGAAAGCAAAGTCAAAATAATAAGACATCAAACGAATATCAGTGAAACAGACCTCTGAGTGCCTCAGCCATGTTCTGCCAATTATTTGCAATTCCATAATAACTTCAAAACAGGGAACAATTTGAAGCCATAAAAGTATCTGAACTGCTCTGAACACCCCCCCCCAAAAGCACATTGATTTTGGAATACACACTGCATCTTTTTACTAAGAAGGCATATCGTGGGTATATTTTTTGTGAGCATAACCAAAAGTATTTCAAAGAACCAGGGGCAACAATGAGCAAGTGTTTGAGAATGTGATTCTGGGTACATCTGAAGGAACCTGGTGCTTCTGAGATTTTCTTTGTGGGTTGAATAGAGCACCTTGACCACATACTGATTTCAAACAATGGCTTAGTTTAGAGGTGGAGGGAAAAAATAGCCTCAGCCAGGGGATATACAGACTTTACATGGCCTGTGTAACTCTCTAATGGTAAAAATATTTTCTCACTGCTATATTAAATTCTCTCATTAACTGTATATTCTTTTGGGTGACTTTCATTAATTCATTTGATATATTTACTGAGTTTCTGCCATCTAAGAGCTAAGTGACAGACTTAATCATATGAAGATGAGAGATCTCAAGGAGCTCTTATTGTAGGGAGGGAGCCAACAACCCCCTCAACGCGGCACGTGTCATGGCAGTGGCACAACGGATGGGAGAAAGACTGAAGCGAGTCGTGGGTGTGGAGAAGGAAGTCAGCTGAGTCCCGAGAAAGAAAAGGAATTGTCCAAGGGCTAAGTGGGAAGGAAGTTGGTGTGAGTCCATGGCAAGGAGAGGGAGCACATGTACGAGCGCCTCAGAGATGTGGGGGTGGCACGTGGTGAGAGGCAGAGCTGGAGACAGACCCAGGGTCCAGGGCAGGGAAGGCTGAGAACACTGGGCTAACAAATACAGACCTCAGCCTGTAGCCACAGCGAGCTGCCAAGCTTTCACTCCGTCACACGCCACCAGATCTGGATTTCAGAAAGCACATTCTGGAAGCAGTGAAAGGGAGCCTAGGCTGCAGCAGGGGGGGCCCAGCCGCAAGGTCAGATGGGGGTCCTGCAGGGGAGCAACAAGGAGGCTGTGGAAGTGGAAGAGAGGAAACCGATCCAAAAGATTTCGGGAAGTAGAATCCATAGGACATAAAGATCCGTTGTGTTCGGGTGAATGAGAGGACTGAGCATGACTCCGAAGTAGCTAGTTTGGATGACCAGATAAACTGAGGTGTCGTTCAAGGAGATAGGACATGTGGAGAAGAAATGACTTTTGAGAGACAGAGAGATGAAGAATTTAGTTATAAACATTTTAAAATCGACATGCTGGGCTCCTGGGTGGCTCAGTGGGTTAAGCGTCTGCCTTCGGCTCAGGTCATGATCCTGGCGTCCAGGGATCGAGTCCCACATCGGGCTCCCTGCTCAGCAGGGAGTCTGCTTCTCCCTCTGACCCTTACCCCTCTCACGCTCTCTCCCTTTCTCTCTCTCTCTCAGTCTCACTCCAATAAATAAATAAATAAATATTTTCAAAAGATTGAGATGCTTATGCTAACAGGTCCATTTGGCCGAGGTCTTTTATTTTTTTTTAATCTAGTACCCATAATAACAAGTCCTGGCTGTAGTCACAGATGTGGAATTCACCAGGATACAACAGCAGTGAAACACGCATGTGCGAGGGATCACCCCAGGTTGCTTTGGGACTGTGAGGCTGCAGGGAAGTTGAGACCTGAAGTCGAGGAAACACCCATGTCAGAGCCCAGGGAGGAGAAGACAGAGAGGGAAGCGGAATATCAAGAGCCAACGGCGTTCTAGAAGGCCAAGGAGGAGAGAGTCTCCGTGTGGGCCAGGTCAAACAGAATGTAATGAGACTTGTCGGCTGAGTCTGGCCACTGCAGAATTACCGGTGCCTTTGGTGAGAGAAGTTTCGGTGGAAGAGAGAGGAGTAAAGCCAGCTTGGTGAGGGGCGCTTGGGAGTAAGGAAATGAGGATGTGTATAGACTAACCTGCAAGAGATTTGGCTCTGAGAGAAAGGAGGTCAAAAGTGGATGTGAGAGAATGGAGCGTATTTATATAAAAAGAGAGGTAGTGATGGAGGGCCTGTGTGGCTCAGTCAGTTAATCGTCTGACTCTTGATTTTGGCTCAAGCTGTGATATCTGGGTTGTGGGATCAAGCCCTGTATTGGGCTCCCTGCTCTGCGGGAAGCCTGCTTCTCCCACCTCCACTCCCCCTGCTTGTGTTTCCCCTCTCGCTGTCTCTCTCTCTCTCTCTTTCGGTCAAATAAATAAACAAAATCTTTAAAAATAATAATAATGAGAGAGAGAGAGAGAGAGGAGGTACAGAATCTAGTTAAGAGCACAACCTACTTGAGTTCACACACTTGCTCCTCTCTGTCCTAGCCAGCTTACCTTGGGCAACGTCCTTACATGCACTCTTCCTCAGTTTTCTCACCTGCAAAGTGAAAGTAATCATTTTATCTGGGTCATAGTGTTGATGTGAAGATGACATGAGTTAACACATGTCACAGTGCTCCTAGTAAGTGTTCAACAAGTATTAGCTATCATTACAACTATCATATGGTGAGTGAGGGGAGACAGCCAATGAGAAAGAGGATACCATGGGGCACCTGGGTGGCTCAGTGGGTTAAGCCTCTGCCTTCAGCTCAGGTCATGATCTTGGGGTCCTGGGATCGAGCCCCGCATTGGGCTCTCTACTCAGCAAGGAGCCTGCTTCCCCCTCTTTCTCTGCCTGCCTCTCTGCCTACTTGTGATCTCTCTCTCTCTGTCAAATGAATAAATAAAATATATTTTTTTTTAAAAAGGAGGATCCCAAGAAAGGGGAGGCTAGAAAGGGATCGGAAGTGAATTAGACAGAGGTAAGGACACCTACAGGATGGGGGAGCCATGACAATTTAAGAGTTTGGGTAAGTTCATCTGTTTCTAGTGTCATTTGTTAAAAGTAAGCACTCCATAAGGGACTGACCAGTTAAGTGGTGTTTTACCTGGAGCATCTGGGGTTGGCTGGGATCAGGGAAGTGGAAGTGAGAAAGTATCTCTTAGACCCTGGGCTTACACCTGCCCTTTGACAGCATTTCCTCTTGTGGACACGTTACTGCAGTTGTTCACAACGCAACACAGATGTTACTGTAGGAAGCCATATTGAGCCTGGAGGAATAAAGCAGAATAACAAACCAGAGATTAAGGCGAAGATAACTGTTTTGTCCTTCTCAAAAGTAACATTCCCAAAGTATTTTCCTCTTGTTTTGCTCTAGACTCTTGAACTAAAAGTCTCAGAGCATTTTTTTAGTTGTAAATGAACCATATTTCAACCAACCATCAGGTGGTCAAGGCCATGAAAGACTTTCTCCTCTTGTAACTGAGTGCAGCTATTTTGTGTTAATAGGACATAGTCCTGTGACCCAGTTGATTTATTTTTTTTTATATTGTCTGGGGCACTGACTCTGAAGGCAGTGTTCCACGCAGCTCCACTCTGCTTTGAGGAATGGCTTCCACCAGAAACTGTATCACCATGTCAGTGCCACACAACTGCCCATCCACACCAGCCAAATGACCCCAGTTTAAAGTGGAAGGAACTTATTTGGTCCAATTACATATTTTCCTGCATGGACCAACTCCTATAGTAAATGTGTGGGAAGCTGGCATGGACAGAGCAGCAAGCAGAACACAGTCTTCTTTTTCTTGGAAATCCTCCACTTGGTCTGGGTGGAGCCATTGAGGCAGGCTCTGAGATGGTCCCTCATTCCAACATTTGTTGAGAAAGGGAGAGAATGTTAAGCAGTGAGAAAATTGGCTGAACCCAATCACCAGTCTCCTAGAATCTACTCCTGGAGACTCCTTATTCCACTGACTGCTTGCTTAAAGGCAGTGATGGCCATTGATTGAGAATGGTTTTTACTAAATCTCCTAGAAGACAAAGACTATGCCCTTTCTTTTTCTTTTTCCCCTTTCTTTCTGCTGCAACCATCAGGATACCTGGCACTCAGTAGGCATTCAATACATATCTTTAGAAAGAATGAATGAATTGATTAAAATGGAAAAGAAACTATAAAGACTTCATTGTCAGAAGTAAATATTTTAAGTTGTCTTCTACCAATAACCTTCTCAGAGACATAATGACAATAGCAGACATTTCAAGTAAAATTACAGGGCTTGGCCTTTTTTTTTTTTTTAAAGATTTTATTTATTTATTCATGCATCTGACAGAATGAAAAAGAGAGAGCACAAGCAGGGGGAGTGGCGGGCAGAGGGAGAGGGAGAAGCAGGCTTCCTGATGAACAAGGAACACAGTGTGGGACTCTATCCCAGGTCCCCGGGATCATGACCTGAGCCAAAGGTAGACACTTAACCAAATGAGCCACCCAGGTACCCCATGGGGCTCGGCCATTTTTAAGAACCAACCATAACTAAGAAACTCTTCTTCTGGTTGTGTCCTGGGAGATCAATGTGGAGTGTTTGTAAAGTCTTTCTGGTCCCTCCCACAGAAACAAAATTCAAAAATTCATGCCTTTGGTAAATTTTGCCAAGTAAAGTAGCATGTGGCTCCTCTATCAGAATCAAGTTCAAGTCCACCACTATGAACTGGCATAGAGGCCAGGAAGCAAAATACAAAACAAATAGCCAATCATTGACCTCGACGGCACTGATTCCAAGTATTACCATCATTCAAAGAAGGGAATGTAGACTAGAGTTGATTTAACGTTAAACTGTCCTTGAAGATAGGAGAACAAGAAAAGGAAGAGATTTATTTTTTTTTTAATGTCCCCATCCTTCAAGGAGCTAATAATGTATTTGATGAGGCAAGAGTTGATGTTTATGAGAACTTTAGACCTAATATAGGACGGTGTAGAGTTAACGGACAAAGGAACTATTTAGTGAGTTTAGCGGGGTTGGGAAGGCAAAAAAAAGTGCAATGATTCAATGATTGGGAGCCCCTTCCTGGGGAGGCTGAGAACCAAGAATGGATGGGATCCCCTAAGCTTGAGAGGGAGCTGAAGAGAGGCGGCTTCCAAGAAGGGAGATTTTAAGTAGGGAACAAATTACAGTAATAGGAATTGTCCCAGGAAGAAGAAGATGGACCAAATCATAGAAGCACTGGATACTGAGAAATAATGTGATGCTGACCAAGGATGAGTCCAGGGCTGGTGATTAGGTAAGGAAGCAGCTAAGGGAAAAACTACCCTTCAGGAGTTTGCTCTACTGTTACTATTTCCCACTCCCTCATTTCTCTTTGGACTCATGCAGCCAAAATCTCTCCTAAAACAGATTGCCAGATTTTTTTAAATTTAAAAACTTCTTCTCTTTTTATAAAAATAATACATCTCCAGGGCAACGGGTGGCTCAATCGGTTAAGAGCCTGCCTTCAGCTCAGGTCACTATCCTAGAATCAAGCCTCCTGTCGGGCTCCTTGCTCAGCAGGAAGTCTGCTTCTCCCTCTTCCTCTGCTCCTCCCCTGCCTCGTGCTCTCTCTCTCTCGCTCGCTCACTCTCTCTCAAAATAAATAAATATAATCTTTAAAGTGGGGCGCTTGGGTGGCTCAGTGGGTTAAAGCCTCTGCCTTCGGCTCAGGTCGTGATCCCAGGGTCTTAGGATCAAGCCCCACACTGGGAAAAAATCTCTGCTTAGCGGGGGGCCTGCTTCCCCCTCTCTCTCTCTCTGCCTGCCTGTCTGCCTACTTGTGATCTCTGTCTGTCAAATCAATAAATAAAATCTTAAAAAAAAAAATCTTCATCCTAGAAAATATGTATCAACCACAACAAATCACCTAAAATCCCAAAGCTTAGAGATGAATACTTAAGATTTTGATTTTAGCCCTCTTCATTTTTTCTATGTATATATTTTTAAATTTACATTTTTCATCAAAATGAGGTTATGCAACCTTAAATCCTACTTTTTATACCTAACAAAATATCTTGTGGGTCTTTCCAAGATCCTGAATATACTATGCCATCGTTTGAGGCTTTGTTGCAATTGAACTGAAACAGAAAAACAGAAAATCACTCAAATCATGAGTGTTTAGCTTGATAAATTTTCCCTAAGTGTCACATTCATCGTACCAACATGCAGATCAAGATATTAAACACGACCAACATTCCAGAAGGTTCCTTGTGCTCCCCTCCTGTTCACTGTCCTTTGCAAGGAATTCCATACATACTTCTAACTTTATATAAATGGAATCATACTGTGTGTATGTTTGTATCTGTCTTCATTCAGTACATCACTTCAGTGACCACACATTATTTCTTTGAATTGCTGTAATTTATTCAGTTTATTCTTATTGTCATGCATTTTTCACCAAATGTTTGCTTTCATTAAAAATTCTTTAATGAATATCTATGTACAAAACAGTGATTTTTTTTCCTTACAATAAATCCACTGACTAAAAAAATTTAAGACTTTTGACTTATATACCAGATTGCCCTTCTGAAAGACTGTACCAATTTTATATTCCCATCATAGCATATAAGACTTCCAATTTCCGTGGTGTGGCCCAAAATTGAACACAAAACCCCAGATGTAATCCAACTACCATCCACCACAAATGTCTCTACCGGTCTTAAATATCCTCACTTCCTTTTACAGCACATAAATAGACTGCAAGTACAAATATCCTCTACGTTCTCTGACAAAGACAAAAATACAGAATGCTGGAAATGACCTTGGAATTTATCTAATCCAACAAGCTTATTTTCAGATGAGACTACAGAAGCCCAAAGAGGAGAAATGTCAGTGCAGACAGATTCCCAGTTAAAACCAAACCAGAAGACCATGTATAGGAAAAAAGCTGCAAAGAAATAAAACAGGGGTGTCTGGGTGGCTTAGATGGTTAAGCATCTGCCTTCTGCTCAGGTCACGATCCCAGAGGCCTGGAATTGAGCCGCATGTCAGGCTCCCAGCTCATAGGGAGTCTGTTTCTTCCTCCCCGCTCTGCCTGCTTCTCCTTCTGCTAGTGTTCTCTCTCTCTCTCTCTAATAAATATGAAATCCTGAATGAAAGAAAGAAGGAAAGAAAGAGAGAAGAAAAGAAAGAAAGAAAACAAAATGTATTTCCAACAGTGACCTTTGGGAAGTAGGATTACGGGAGATTTTTCTTTTTACTTTTCCGAATTATTTAAATCTTCAATAAGGAGCATATATTTCTTTGACAGTAGAGAAAAACTATTTTCTTTCTTTTTTTTAAAGATTTTATTTATTTGTTTCACAGAGAGAGAGAGCGAGCGCAAGCAGAGTGAGCAGCAGGCAGTGGGAGAGGGAGAGAAGCAGACCTCCCACCGAGCAGGGAGTCTGCGCCAGGCTCAATCCCAGGACCCTGGGATCACAACCTGAGCCAAAGGCAGACACCCAGACAACTGAGCCACCCAGGCACTGCTAGAGTATTTTCTTTAAGAGAAGGAAAACATAGAAAAGAGAGGCTAAGTTTGTAAATGGCCTACTATATTCGTTTAATGCGTGCCTAAGATCATAGTGTAGTGGGCCACAAAATAGGAAAAAAGATGGCTCGATAAAACTTTAAGATGAATTTGGAAGAGTTAGAATATTCTAGAATAATAAATTCTCAGAATTTAGAGACCTAGATAGGAAGAGCCTGACTGGGGGTGCCTGGGTAGCTCAGTCAGTTAAATGTTCATCCCTTGATTTCAGCTCAGGTCATGATCTCAGGGCAGGCAGAAGAGCCTGCTTAAGATTCTCTCCCTCACCCTCTACCCTACCCCCTCCCTCTCAAAAAAGGTGGGGGCGGAGGGTGCTGACTGAAGCAACTTTTGGAAGGCTCTAGTCTGTAAACTTGATGAGTCAGGTCTGGAACGGGCTCTGGAGACCTCTGGGTGTAGAAGAAAAAAGACAGGTTTTTTAGTAGTATTTATACTACAATTTGGAAATCCTGCCTCTGCCTCTGTTTAGAGATAGAGTTAGGTTGGAGATGGGGCATGGAGTGGGGGCTGAGGTGGGGGTGGGGTGAGACAGAGATGGGATTGGGGCAGGGATGGGGATGCGATGGGTTTGGGTTGGGTTTGGAGATGGATATGGGACAGAGATGGGCTTAGATGGGGATGTGGTTGGGATGCAGATGCGATTTGGGTGGAAATGCATTTAGGATGGAGAGTGGTTTGTACTAAGAGCTGTAGTCGTTCACAGCATCGTGTGGTGGAAATGTTTAGGAATCCCTGCCTTGGCGCATGCCATTTCCTCTCACCCAGGACCTGAACCTTCCTTGTCTTGTCTCTACCTAAGAATTAAAGTCATGGAACCAATGCTGGTATGTTGTCTTAATGAGACATTTCACACATCTTTCTGCGTGTATGATAGATTCTGTGAATGGCAGAATCATTGACTGTTTATAACAGAGATAAAATCATGTCCCTAAAGTCTCCAGGTTAGTTGCAGGGGGGGGTGGATGGTGCTGATAGGGTTACTGGTTTTAACAAACACAAATACAAGACAGCGAGTTAAATTCGAATTTTAGATAAACAGTGATGGGGTGTAGTGTAAGCATGTCTGATATAATAACTCACTGGATGACAGCTGGCAACCCTATGGGGCCATCATGAAAGTCTGGGTCTTGCTTGACTGAAGGTTGTGCAGGTCTACCTCATTTCCAGAATGGCCATACATGTGAGAGGCTGTAGAGCTTAGGTACCAAGGTACAGGTGTGGTCTTGGACACAGATTTTTCCCTTAACACTTACTTCGGGACGCCTGGGTTGCTCAGTCAGTTAAGCGTCTGCCTTCTGCTCAGGTCACGATTCCAGGGTCCTGGGGTTGGTCTCACATCCGGCTCTCTGCTCAGCGGGGAGCCTGCTTCTCCCTCTGCCTGCCACTCCCTCCTGTTTGTGCTCGCTTTCTCTCTCTGATCGATAAATAAATAAACCTTTAACAACAACAAACAAACAAAAAACAGTTCAAATAGTTATTATAAGGATTAAATGACTCTAAGAGTCATAAACTTAGAGTCATAAACACTCACATAAACATAAACACAGAGAGAGAGAGAAAAAACACTAATTTAATCCAGACTCTTCAATTCACAGACGAGGAAGCCAGCATCCAAAGAGGCAAAATCTCCCAAGGTGTCCCACGATCACGCAACTAGTTCAATGCAGGAATGGCCTAGACCAAAGTCGGCTAACTCCCAATGTCACATACAGGGCTACCTCCCACTCCCTGAAGCTCTCAGATTGTTTACCATCCATTTATTCATTCACTCTGATCTAACAGCTACCGAGCGCCCACTATACACCAGACACTGATACATAAGACGTAGCACCTGTCATCAAGAAGTTCATGGTCACGTGTGAAGCTTTTCCATATACCCTGCAGCTGACCTTGTCACTGGCATATTTTATCCTATTCACCAAATAACCTGAAGCAGCAGTGCATTTCAGAACTCACAGAGAAGTTGTCTTTGAGAATAAAGATCTATTTTTCTTAGTTGTTTCCGGTCAGACAGAGTCAGTTCTCAGCAACAGCCTGCTGAAACTCCGCGTGGTGACACAGCTCATCCCAGATACAGAAAGTTGAAAGTGACTCATAGCCCTGCCGTGGCTGGGGATCATTCCTAGGGCACAGTCAGTTCATGATCCGATGGCATAATACTTTTTCTCTGAAAGGAATCGTTCGGTCACAAAAATCTAAACCTAACCTTGGAACACATTTTCATTTAGGAAGAAAGTAGTATCAGAAGAGGTAGGAATCGTATAGCTCTTTAAACAGCTCTGATGACTCTATAAAAATAAGATAGTCTGCTGTGCAAAAGATATTTGATACCTTCACAAGCTGTAACTGTGAAGATGATCCATCTTCAAAGATGCTAAAAGAGTATCACGATCTAAAAGTGCCGTCCCCTAATTTGCAATTACGGAGGTTGACGCTCAAAGAGGAATGTGACTGGGTCCGTGTCCTTTAACTAGATAGAGATATGAGCTATAAACCCAGAACTTGAGTCATTTGGTCCAATATTCTTTGACATGGAAGGAAAGAGAGTTGTCACTTGCGTGGGGCCACAGGCCTCCTGGACACTGGCCTTACGGAACCGTCGCCTGTGACGGCGTGCCAGGTTCTGTGGGGATACCACCAACAACGAAGCAATCCGCGCGCTCTGCGAGCTTCAGCCTAGCAAAGGAAGGAAGAGAATGTGGGCCAAGTCCATGTCCTGGAAGCCAGCGGAGGAGAAAATTCCAATATTTATCAATGGTATTAAATGCTACTAAAGGGACAAAAATAATAAAGACCCAAAGAAGGTCATTTTAAATTATATGACAGTTACACAATCACTCTTGAACTCTAAAAGATCGACTTCCGAGAGTGGTGAGAGCAGGATGTGGCTTGCAAGAGGACAGGGAGTGCATGAAAGAGAGGGAAGAGCAGACAGGCAAGTTAGGATCCCGAACAAAAATAGGAAAGAAAATGGAAATAACTAGAGGTTGCAGACAATGGTAGAAATATTTCCCTTTGGATTGGAAAACCGCCAGCCTCTTGTTACGCTGAAGAGAGATAAGATGGTGTCAACTGAGAGAAGGTCATTTCATGTGGACTAGAAAGAGGAGCAAGTTTTTGGAGCAGGAAGAAAGAGAAGATCCTTTCAGCATCCATCAAAAATAATTTATTATTGGGAAAGACGGGTGAAATAGGTCATGGGGACCAAGGAGTGCCCTTGTCACGACGAGCACTGGGTGATGTGTAGAAGTGTTGAGTCACTGTCGTGTACACCTGAAACTAACATAACCCTGTATGTTAACTATCCTGAAGTTAAAACAATAAAATAAAATAAAAATAATTCATTCTTTCAGCCACGATTAGGAGGTGTCTCTTCAGACACTGGGTTTGGGCGCCCAAGTGAGCAAAGCATACCCATAGCCTGTGCTTGTGAACCATCAAGTCCAATACAGAACACAGACCTTAAGTCGTTGGTAGACCCATAGAAGGAGGGATTCCTGCTGGGGCGAGGAGTCCCTCCCAGTGTTTATGGACCCGGCTTCTAGGCTTAGCTTTTTGCTGTGATGCTGGATTCAGTGTCCACAGAGGACATTGTAACCTGCTTTGTGCCATTCCTATTTGAAAAATTTAAAGATAAAAGCGGGATAGAAACGTGCATACTTGCATTTGTTTGAATTTGGGGTTCAGCTCATTCTTCTCCTGACATGATTTGTTGGATCTTTTCTCTCTGAGCCCAGAACGTGCTGCCCCACCCCCTAAGGTTTGCCATCCCACTCTGGTGCCGAGCAACGTGCAATAGCTGCTTTGGAGGCAGGCGCTCTCTTGCGGGGCCGGCCAGTGAGGCCAGGAGTTGGCTCCTAAGAGGGGCTTGACTGATGGATCCAGGAGCTGCTTCTGGGAGGGGAGGGCTCCTGGAAATAAAGAGCACACTGCGGCAGAGGGCCCAGATGGGCACGTGGAGGTGATGCCGCTTCATTTCAGCTCCACCTCAAAGAACAGGGACCCCTGGGTTAACAGCTCTCCTTCTGCAGGCCTCCTCCTGTGTAGCACTGTCGGAACCTGGGGGGGCTGGGAGTCGGGGGAGATACCTACTCAGCTGTGACACGAGAGCTCCCGGTACTTCGGTTGCACCATAGAGCATGTCAGTCTTTCCATGGGAAAAAATATAAATTATATTGGAGGTTGAGAAGTAAAGTTTCTCGACATATTTTTTTTCTTTTGACGTGTTGACGACCCCTTCAAAACAGGCTCTCATATCGCACCAGGCGATATGAATGAGATTAGGCGATATTGCATCTAGGGTCGCTCAGGGCTTAGAGCCTTGAGTAATGATCCACCAGAAGTCAGTGAGATGACAGGAAGTGCTGTCATCTTGTCACCAGAGAGCACAGCCCACTTGTTCTGATACGTGGCACCTCAGAAGATTTCTTTCCGTTATAACTAATTATCCAGGAGGGATATCAAGGCCCCATTGTTTTTTATTTAAACAGTCAGAAGGGGGACGCCTGGGTGGCTCAGTGGGTTAAAGCCTCTGCCTTCGGTTCAGGTCATGATCTCAGGGTCCTGGGATTGAGCCCCGCATCAGGTTCTCTGCTCAGCAGGGAGCCTGCTTCCCTCTCTCTCTCTCTTTCTGCCTGGCTCTCTGCCTGCTTGTGGTCTCTTTCTGTCAAATAAATAAATAAAATCTTTTTAAAATTTTAAAAAAATAAAAATTCGTAAGGCCTTAAAGACGTGCAAGTGACATTATATGAAAATCCGTATTTTTGCTTGCAGTTTTTATGCCTTCACCGCAGTGATAAAAATCACTTTGTTCTCCAGTTTGGAGCCATGGGAAGAATCAAGGCATTGTGTAGATTACTTAAAATTCCACTGTGCCTGCACCATTTGGCCAAAGAATGCTGAGAATTTGCAGCTGTTGCTCCACAAAAGGTTCCTAACTGGGGCAGGGGCTGCCGTTGAACACACAGCTGTTGTTAATTTGAGCTGAAGATTTTTAATTGCCTTTGTGTCAAAATTTATTAAATAACATTTCAGAGGAACAAAAACTGTAATAGTCGCATTAGTGGAGTGCTGAAAGAAGAAAGTCATTGGAACGCGGCATTTCTGCCTTGTAAGCCGAGTCTGAAAATACCTTTTCCACATGACTGCTTCCAGCCATCCCAAGAAAAGGGTTTCTAGGTACATCTGGCCACAGAAGCCCTGGAGGCTTCTGCAGGGGCTCAGCCCACCCTTGTCCTTACTCTTTTATCTGGAAGCACTTCTTGCCTGAGTGGCCTTCTCTTGTTCCCGTACTGTCCCTCCGTTTCTGTTATTGTGGGAGATGAGTCCTAGTACTCAGGGCAAGCCTGACACTGGCTGGGGACCGGCTGCTCCTCCTGAGCGGTCTGCATCCTTCTTGGGAGCCTCTGTAATTGCTGTTGTCCTGTTATCTCTGGCCCATCCATGACAATCCTGTGAGGCGACTGAGCCCTCCCCACTTAGCTGACAGCAGCCGCGTGGGTGAGCGGTAGACAGGCACCTTTCTTTCATTATTTGCCAAGGCAGAGGAGACAGCTAAGTTTCCCTCAGGAGGGAAGCTGCTAAGTGTCCTGAGAAAGGGGTTTTGAATATGAAGAGAGACGAACCAGAGAAATGGCAGAATAAGTCATAAATCCTCACTACCATGCTGACGTCCCTGCCATGTTCTCATTTTAATGTTCAGAATTCCCTCTAACAGGGAAAACTTCCGTTTGTCAGGCGCTTAGGAAACACCTACTGTAGGGGCGCCTGGGTGGCTCAGTGGTTAAGCCTCTGCCTTCAGCTCAAGTCACAATCTCAGGGTCTTGGGATCGAGCCCCACATCTGGCTCTCTGTTCAGTGGGAGCCTGCTTCCCTCTCTCTCTCTCTCTCTCTGACTGCTTCTGTGCCTACTTGTGATCTCTGTCTGTCAAATAAATAAATAAAATATTTTTTTTAAAAAAAGGAAACACCTACTGTGTGCCAGGTGCGATACTAGTGAGGGACCTGGAGGCCAAGTGGCAGACAGGCTGAGGGCATCGACGTGCTGTCGGAAACACTCACTCTCACAGAGGGGGACTTCCTGGTGGAAGGGGCAAGCATTTGGTGGAGGCCGAAGAGATGATGAGGATCTCAGTAGTTAGAGGAGGAAGGAACCTGGGAGGGCAAAAGCATGGTGGCTTGGAAAAGTTACATCTTGTTGCAAGGACAGGACGTAGCTGGACATGACAGTGTTGGGCAGAGATAAGACACACACAAAAAAAGAAGGGCTGGAGAGGCTAAACTAGATTCTGGAAGGTTGAAATGCCCCTCTAAGGAGTTTGGATCTTATCCTGTGGGGACTGGAAAGTCACTGAATGCTCTGGAGCTGGGAAGTGTCAGTGCTTTTCAGGCAAATCATCCTGCGAGCAGGTCTGCTGGACTCCAGAGCCTCACCCATTCCCCCGTGCAGAGGTGGAGTGACTCTTGAGGACCTGCTCACCCTACAGGCCAGCCTGGCTATCCGGGAAGACAAGAGGAAATGCCTCTGAGAGCCAGAGTCCAGGCTTCAAGTCCTTGACTGGCTACCTACTAGCCAGGCGACTATGGCAGTTGAGTTAATTCTCTGTGCCTCTGCTTCCCCATCTGTAAAAAGGGGGCAACGGTGCCTGACTCTTAAAATTATTTTAAATTAATACATAAAATGTTTAGAACATTGAGTGGTACAGTAAGCTCCTGATAAAGGTTAGCTATTATTTTCAGGTGTAAAATCTTACAACTTAGCACTGGTTGAACTTGGGGCGGGGGAAGGCAAGAGAGTCAAGGGTGTAATGGCTCATCCAAGAAATACGGCTCATACTCAGAAGTAATAATAATATTCAGAAAACAGCAGGAAAAAAAATCATATTGAGGGACATTCTACAAAATAAATAAAATCTTCGCAAGGGTGGAGGCCACATGAAAAAACTCGTTCTATGTGGAAGGAGACCGGAAGGACCTGACAACTAAAAGCAATGCGTGATTCTGAACTTGACCCATTGGCTTCAAAGGACATGGCTGGGATAAATCCATGGAAATCTGAAGATGTAGTTCTGTAGCAGCACATGCTTGGCTCCTGGTCTGGAGGCAATGAAACTGAAGTGTTCTGTAGTGATGAGGGATCAGGTTGGCCACTTACTCTCAAATATTCCAGAAACTTCTTTGTTGTCTACTGATAACTCTGCTCTGTGCTTGGGATTGTTTAATAATGAAAACAATGTATTTTAAAAATTAATAGCTAGCCTTTGTTGGGCACTCACTGTGTACCCAGCACCGTGGTCAGTGCTTTAAACATGAGTATATTCGGTTCCCCAGGAAACTTCTTTCTTCTCTACCCGTGTCCCTCCCCAGTGCCCTGGAGCAACATGAACTCTGCCCACTACAGTAGTTACCTACTAACTGCTTGTTGGGGTGTATAACGCTTACCCAGCCCCCACCCTGGACAGCCCACTCTTCGGGGGCAGGGAATGTACCCCATTCTCCACGGTATCCACACCTCCCAACACAGCTCCCTGTAAAGCATAAATACCCCATACGAGCTTGGATGGATAAAGTCCATGGGCTTGTTCACCATGGTGACTTGGGATGGGTGTCTGATACAGGACTCCTTTTCTAGGTGGCCCAGGCTCTGGCAAAGGCACACAGTGTGGAAAGCTGGTGGAAAAATACGGATTTACACATCTCTCGACTGGTGACCTCCTGCGTAATGAGCTGTCATCAGAATCTGAAAGAAGCAAACTGATCAGAGACATCATGGAACGTGGCGACCTGGTGCCCTCAGTAAGCAACAGTTGCCTTCCCTGGCAGGGGGCCGGGGAGTGGGGGGATATTTTGGAGTATTGCAGTTAGTCTAAGCCCCCAAAGACCATAGCTACATGATGTCAAAGTCCAGAGGCAGTTGGAGGGTCCACAGCAGAGACCCGTCTGCCAGACCATGTCCCAGCCCAGGTTCTTTCCACTCTGTTGCTCTGCCAGTTCCTTGAGTGTCTGCCTATCTCATATTCCCCCAGTAACTGGTCCCCACGTAGTGTTAAAACTTTCAAACCACAGGTGAGCATGCTGCAACAGAGCCTATAATTAGAGTCCCCTGGAAAATAGAAAATAATATTTTGGCCTTGTCTGGAAAGTATGATAGCATTATCTTGCAATCTGGTATCTTCCTTAGACAGTTTAAGAAGCGAATATCCCTTTTATGCTTCTTTTTTCCTTTCAAGTCACCATCCACCTCTGAGCCGCTGGATGCCATGGGTAGCAAAAAAATATTCATCACTGCCCTGTGAGGGCCCTATTAGGCTCTGTAATTAGGGCTTGTACAGTGCAGACCATATTAGCTACCAAAGCTTTATGCTTCCTCTTCAAATAGCGACAGTCCCTAGCAATTCTCTGAAGTCAGTGGATATCAAATTTTATAAAATATTTACTGGAAAAAATCAACAGAGAAACACATTTTATACCATGTTTTGCCTAGTTTTAAACTGCCATTATGCCTAATTTATGGAGTATTACCATAAGAAATACAGCCACTATATTTCATCTATTCTAAGATGCTATTTTAAGACATCCCAGTAAAATACTAATAAACTATTCCATATATAACTATACCAGCATGAAAAAAAAAAAACGCTATTAAACTGTGACTGATTGTAAGATACGTACTAATTTCATAGACAATAAAATGTGGGGGGAAAGTGAAACTAAGGATGAATGAGATATGATATATTTCTGTCGGCTGTTAATCTTATATGAACCTTTCTCCCTCCCCAAATGGGATGACTAGTGGAGATGGGTGGTAATGCTAGTGTTGTTCTGTGGAAGAGCTCAGATCCTGACCACTGTCTCTCTGCTCCAGGGCATCATTCTGGAGCTCCTGAAGGAGGCCATGTTGGCCAGCCTCAGCGACACCAAGGGCTTCCTGATTGACGGCTATCCCCAAGAAGTGAAGCAAGGGGAAGAGTTCGGACGTAGGGTGAGCCGTTGTTATGGGGATCTTTCCAGAAGGAAAATAAAGGACATCATTGAGGTTGGGGGATAAACTCAAAAGTCTGTCTCTCTCCTAATTACATTAACCGAACTTTCAGTTGCAAATGCAAAACTCAACACAAACGGACCAAAAAGAGGAGAGTGGGGTAGGTGATGGTAGTGGATTTATTGGCTCAAGTAACTAAAATGTCCAGAAGTGGTTCACACTTGGTTGGAACCATGTATTTAAATTTGTTCATCCATTGTGTTGTGCCTTTCTCCATCTCTTGGATTCCGGGCTTATATTTCACCATCCAAGTGATCTCAAAGAGAGTGTTTTTCTTTTCCAATGGGTGTAGCTGATGACCCAAGGTTGTGTTTCATTATCCTGGGTTAGGTCATGACCCCACTGCTGAACCAATCACTGTGGCCAAGGGGAAGATGGGAGGGCATATAATGGAATATCTAGGAATACCTTGATTCATTGGGTAAGACCAGGCTGGGGACGAGAAAGGGAGGAGGGAGCACCATACCTGATGCATGCAGACTGAGGAAGGGAAGGGAAATTGCCCAAGAAAGAATAGGGATGCCCTTAGAAGCCATCAAGGGAAATGATGCTAGACAAGCAGAGTCAAGTGAAGTGTATGCACTGCTCTAGCCTCCCACCATCCAGCTTCCCAAGTCCCTCATCTCCTAGTGAAGCAGGTGGGGCAGGACCACTCACAGGGAAACAGTAGTAAGTAAAAGCCATCATAACTATCCTTTATTCAACCTACTCTTGCCTCACTCTGGTGCTGCTACACAGTGTACATCCATTTACCTCTAAAGTCCAAGATAGCAGGAAACATTTGTCCCCAGTTATTAAACAAAGATTCCAGAGCTCACAAGTATTAATATTTATATAGATACCCCTTTAGACTAGTTTCAGACATTTTCATATTTCATTTCATATATTTTTAATAACCTTTTTTAGGTAGATAGATGAAGTACTTTCTTCATGTTAAAGGTGATGAATTCAGCCCAAAGATACTTGCCCACAGTCATAGGGCTGGTAGGATGAAGAATCGGGGTCCCGTCTCCATCCATCTCTAACACTACAGTGTGGATAACAGTGAATCATGCTTCTGTGTCCCCTGGAGATTAGTCTGACATTCTGAGCCCATTTGATTGAACTTCCTTAGATAGTATCTGAATATTTAAAGGCCAGTTGCTCACCTTCCCCTACATTTCCTGCTAGCAACCAGAGTCAGAGAAAAAATGCACCAGCCTAGTTGGCAGGAGTGGGATGAGTTCACCAGCACTGGCCCTCAGCTCGGGAGCCTCTGGCAACGAGGAGCGAGTAGCAGAGCCTGTGACTAGTGGTTCCAGGCTGTTCCCAGTGGGGGACGCTCACATCCACTATTCCGCTGAGCTTTCCCCCACAAAACAAACCCCTTGAAGAATTCAAACTTCAATATACATCAACCACTTCTTTTCAAACAGTATTCGAAATGTTGTTATTTGAAAGATTGTTACCCTTTCTTTAAAAAAAGGTTTTATTTGGGGCGTCTGGGTGGCTCAGTCATTAAGCGTCTGCCCTCAGCTAAGGTCATGGTCCCAGTGTCCTGGGATCCAGGCCCACATTGGGCTGCTTCCTCCGAGGGAAGCCTGCTTCTCCCTTTCTCACTCCCCCTGCTTGTGTTCCCTCTCGCTGTGCCTGTCTCTGACAAATAAATAAATAAAATCTTTAAATAATAAAATAAAAAAGATTTTATTTATTTATCTGACAGAGAGAGACACAGCGAGAGGGAACACAAGCAGGGGGAGTGGAAAAGGGAGAAGCAGACTCCCCACCAAGCAGGGAGCCTGATGTGGGGCTCCATCCCAGGACCCTGGGATCATGACCCCAGCCAAAGGCAGACACTTAACGACTGAGCCACCCAGGTGCCCTATGTTATCCTTTCTTTAAATATCATGCTAAAATACACATAACATAAAAGTTAACATTGTAACCACTTTTAAGTGTACAGTTCAATAGTGTTAAGTGTATTTGCATTGTTGTGCAACCACTCTCAAGAAGTGAGAAATTCTACACCATTTAAACAACATTAAACAACAACTCCCTGTCTCTCTCCCCTCAGCCCCTACAGCCACCATTCTACTTTCTGCCTCTAAGGATCTGACTATTTTAGGGACCTCTTCTAGGTGGAATCAGCCTAATTTGTTCTTTTGTGGCTGGCCTATTTCACTTAGCATCATGTCCTCAAGGCTCATCCAAGTTGTAGCGCATGTTACAATTTCCTTTTTACAGTTGAGCAATATTTTGGTTATCCATTCACCCATGAACAGTGACTTGGGTTGGCTATCATAAATAAGGCTATGAACATGGACCTACAAATCTCTTCTTCAGGACTCTGCTTTCAACTCCTTTGGGTATATATACAGAAGTGTAATCACTGGACCGTCTGGTAATTCTATCACACACCACCTACCTCAGCCGCTGTGCCATTTTACATTCCCACCAGCAGAGCATGGGGGTTCCAGCTTCTCTACAACCTCACCAAGCCCTGTTATTTTCTGGGGGGTTGCCTAGTCCCTACCTTAACGGGCATGAGGTGATTTCTTATTATGGTTTTGGTTTGCATCTTCTTTTTTTTTTTTAAGATTTTATTTATATATTTGACAGACAGAGATCACAAGTAGGCAGAGAGGCAGGCAGGGAGACAGGAGAAAGCAGACTCCCTGCTGAGCAGAGAGCCCGATTCGGGGCTCGATCCCAGGACCCTGGGATCATGACTTGAGCCGAAGGCAGAGGCTTTAACCCACTGAGCCACCCAGGCATCCCTTGGTTTACATCATCTTAAAGATGAATTATGTTGACCATCTGTTCTTGTTCTTGTTGGCCACTTATGTATCTTCTTCGGAGAAATGTCTAGTCACATTCCTTGCCCATTTTTTAATCAGGTTGTTTGGTTTCTTGTTATTGAGTTGTAGGAGTTATTTATATATTCTGGATATTAACCCCTTATCAGATATATGATTTGTTAATATTTTCTCCCACTCTGTATGCTTCCTTTTGTTCTATTGACTGTGTCTGTTGATGCACAGGGGTGTTTTTTTTTAAGCTTTTATTTTTTTGGCAATCTCCACACCCACGTTGGGGCTTGAATTCACAACCCCAAGATCGAGAGTTGTGTGTTCCACTGACTGAGCCTGACAGGCACCCTGATACACGGATGTGTTTATTTTGATATAGTCTAATTTATCTGTTTTTACTTTTATTCCCTGAGTTTTAATGTCATGTCCAAGAAACCACAGCCAAATCCAATGTCGTGAAGATTTTCTCCTGTTTTCTTTAAGAATTTTATAACTTTAGTTCTTACCTTTCGGTCACTAATTCATTTTGACCAATTTTTGTATATGCTGCATAGTAAAGGTTCAATTTCATTCTTTTGTATGTGGATATCTGGTCTTCCCAATGCTATTTGTTGGAAAGACTGTTTTTTTTTTTTTTCCCAGCTGAATGGTCTTGACATCTTTGTCAAAAATCATTTGACCATCTATGTAAGAGTTTATTTCTGGGCCGTCTATTGTGTTCCATTAGTCTATACGTCTGTCTTTATGCCAGTCCCACATTGTTCATATCATTGTGACTTTGAAATAAGTTTTTGGTTGTTTTTTTTTTTAAGATTTTGTTTATTTGATAGAGAGAGAGAGCACAAGTAGGGAGACAGACAAGCAGGCGGGGGGCGGGGAGCAGGCTCCCTGCTGCGCAGAGACCCCCCTCGATGCAGGATTTGATTCCAGGACCCTGAGATCATGACCTGAGCCAAAGGCAGCAGCTTAACCCACTGAACCACCCAGGCGCCCTGTAATAAGTTTTTAAACCAGGAAGTGTGAGACCTCTAACTTTGTTCTTTTTCCAAGATTGTTTTGCCTATTCAGGAAACCTTGAGATTCCATATGAATTTTAGGATGGGTATTTCTACTTCTGTAAAAAACAAAAACAACAGCAAAAACAAAATAAACAAACAAAAAAACTCCAGTGCCACTGGGACTTTGATAAGGGTTGTTTTAAATCTGTAGATCGCTTTGGGTGATATTGACATCTTAACCATACTGAGTCTTCTATAGATTGTTTTACATTGTAGCTTCTCCTAGTCTTTCAGCCAAGCTGTAGATAAGGCTCCTGGTGATTCAGGCTGAATAATTGAGGAACAGGGAAATTTTTCTACACGACTTCAGAGGCAGGGCCTTGGCAAGGCTGGAGGACGGAGAGAGGATAGAAAGGAGTTGTTGGGGGACGCCTGGGTGGCTCAGTTGGTTAAGCAGCTACCTTCAGCTCGGGTCATGATCCCAGCATCCTGGGATCGAGTCCCACATCAGGCTCCTTGCTTGACAGGGAGCCTGCTTCTCCCTCTGCCTCTGCCTGCCTCTCTGTCTGCCTGTGCTCACTCTCATTCCTCTCTCTCTGACAAATAAATAAATAAAATCTTAAAAAAAAAAAAAAAAAAGGAGTTGTTGGGTCAGGCCTTGACCCTGCAGAGTTCGGCGGCTGTAGAAGCACATCATTCAAATACAGTGGGAGACACCCTGTACCTGCCACAGGCCACGGTGTTCACTGAGGTTCAGGCTTCACCTCTAGGTGATTTCACACTTATTTTGTCTGTGACCTTAAGGTCCGAAGAGCCCCAGGAGGGCCTCCAAGAGAGTCAGGACGGTCATGCACTTACTTGGAGTGCTGGGGGGAAATGTCTTTGAAAAGTCTACTTTGCTAAATTGTTCTTTTGAAGCCCCCAAATGGTCCACTGTGGTAAGGAAGATGCATGGGAAAGACGGGCATCCCCTTTTTTGGTCAACAGCCGTGTGCAAACAGTAACAGAGTTAGAATCCGTATTCTCCTTTGAGGGTTTTTAGAACTAGATCTGCAAGCAAGTCCCCAATTTTAGGCCTGTGGGTTCCAAACTGTTTTGAGCAGTGACATTCACGTACAGCCCCTTTAAAGCGCATGTCACTCATGTGGTCCAGAATCCAAAAAGCTGAATATTGTCCCTGTCGTATACTAGTGTGACGCTGGGCAAGTGCCTCAACTTCAGGCTCTTCCTCTATAAATCGGAGGTAATAATACACCTGCCAAAACCGAATTTGAGGATTTTGTGAACACTGAATGACAGAACATACATAAATGTGTTTTCTAAACTTTATAAGGCTATAAAATATTATCTAGATTAGGGTCACTTTTTTTTTTTTTTTTTTTGAGAGAAAGAGAGAGAGCACTCACGTGCTGGGGATGGGGCAGAGGGAGAGGAAAGAGAGAATCAGAAGTAGACTCCAAGCTCAGCACAGAGCATGGCACGGGGCTTGATCCCATGACCCTGAGATCATGACCTGAGTGGAAATCAAGAGTCAGACTTACCCAACTGAGCTACCCAGGTGCCCCAGAGTCATACTTCACACAAATCTGTAAATCCCTACTCCATCAAACCTTTCCCCTTCACGTAGCATGAGGTAAATGTTTTACATGGCTGGTAGTTTTGTCCCTGGCCTTTGGTATGGATGAATTCAAAAACCTATATGATCTCCCCCCAACTAAAACAGAACCCCCCCCTTACCGTGGGCGCCATTCAGATGGGCATTAGAATTGGCCACGGGGTGCTGGGGTGGTTCAGTTGGTTAAGTCTGGGCTCAGGTCATGATCTCAGTGTCCTGGGATAGAGCCCTGCTCCCAGCTCAGTGGGGAGTCTGCTTCTCCCTCTCCCTTTGCCCCTCCCCTGCTTGTGCTCGCTCTCTTTCTTTCAAATAAATAAATTAAATCTTTTTTTTTTTTTAAATGTGGCAGAGAAGAAACCTAACTGGAACTCAGAGTGAGGAAGAGTCATTAGTGGTGAGCAGGCAGTTCCAACCAAAGCTAAAAATCACGATGTCATCTCAAAAAATACGGGAGTGCCCAGTTTCATTAATGAATTGATGACCTACAGCGAGAGGTCTACATAAACAGTTTTTTACACACTGCTGGGAGGAGTTTGTAGAGGTCAAGCGTGGCATTGACTTGCCCTTGGGTACAGTGACCTTGAAAAATGCTAATGTCCCTTACTTAGGCTGCATGCACGGGAACACACCCAACCTTCCAAAGCTGCTACTTGCTTGAAGCCTGACCAGAAGGACAAAGATGGTACAAATACACAGAATGAGCCGCTGCTCTCTGGTCATTTATGTCTCTGCCGGGACCACATCGTTTGTAGAGTCCCGTCCAAATGACAGGCAGGGAATTAATTCGAAATTTGGCAAAGACAAATACAGACATCTCATTTTCTCCGGAGCTTTAGAGCAATCAGCCAGGCTGGGAGCAGAGTGAGCGTTTCTCCTACGCTAATCAGACCCACAACTGTTTGAAGCCCATACATGCCTGGGAACGGTTTTAACCAGCCTTGCTCTGTCGCAGACCATCTGTTGCCCCAAATCCCCAGTTCGGTCAGGCTGACGTCCTTGCACACCTGTAGTTGAGTCCTCGAAATGCAGCATCGGTAAGGATTTGCCTGCCTGCTGTTCCTGACATCAGAAGACCAAACCCAGGCTGGTGCTCATTGCTCCAGCATGTGCCTGTGTGCGATTTCTCTATTACTGTCCTATCTTCTATTCCCAGAGCTGGTTCTGGCCCCGCTGAATTCATGATCTGTGCCTTCAGTATCCAACATGGTCTAGGGGGAAGAGGGAGGAGGCTCAGTGTGACAGCGTGACAGTGTGTATGTGTGTGTGTGTGCATGCACGTGCGCACACAGGTATGTCAGCATGTGGGTGACCGGGGCAGAAGGAATACGAAGTCGGAGCTTGGGTTTCTTTTTTTTTTTTTTTTAAAGATTTTATTTATTTATTTGACAGACAGAGATCACAAGCAGGCAGAGAGGCAGGCAGAGAGAGAGAGAGAGAGAGGAGGGAGCAGGCTCCCTGCCGAGCAGAGAGCCCGATGCGGGACTCGATCCCAGGACCCTGAGATCATGACCTGAGCCGAAGGCAGCGGCTTAACCCACTGAGCCACCCAGGCGCCCGGAGCTTGGGTTTCTGACCATCATCTCCCATCTCCTGGGAGAACCCCTGGGCCCAGTGACTGGGTCTTAACAGGCCCGTATTCAAAGCTCTGCTGTACAACTCACTGGCAAGTCATTTAACTGTACATATCTCAGTTTCCTCTTCCATAAAATGTAAATCGACAATGGCTACAGCCAAGCCTCTTCGGAAGATTGGCTGGGTCCTTGAAGAGTCCTTGACACATTTATAAGCCTACATACGGTGTTCCATAAATTGTTAAGTCTTTTCCAAAATTATGGATTTTTTTCTGGCTACAGAAAGAAAAACTGTATGGCTATGAGACAGTACAGAAGAGTATAAAACAAAGACACACTAATCACCCAGAGGCAACACCTGTTAACATTGTGACGTATGTGACGTATGTCTGAGTTCTACCCATTTGTATACAGAGAGTGTCATACGGAATGTGTAACTAACAGAGGAATAGCTGTTTTTTTTTTTTTTTTTGAATACCCAAGATATGCCTGGAACTGAACTAGATGCTTTACATATGTCAATTTATTAATCTTTATAATCCAATTCAGCAGCTACTATTGTTTCCGCTTTGTAGAGTTATTATCTTCTGGAGGAGGGGTGAAGTGCTCTCCTGCATTAACCTGTGCCCAACAACAACCAAACTAAACAGATATTAACAGAAATAAAAATGCCTGTGCTTGCTCTTGGCTTTTCCCTCCCAGGAGCCTCTTAGCTGAAATTGTGCCCTTAGCGTGAATGTGCTCATGACATTTTCCTGGGTGTGTGAATGAGGACATTAGTACCCCTCTGTCTGACTACTCTTAACTACCTCACAATACTTCCATCCTCAGAATAAATGATTCTCATTTTCAGAATGAGCTCTTAGCCAAAAAAAAAAAAAAAAATGGAAATAAAGGTGGGGGTCTATGAATCTGGCCAAAGGACTTTCCCGTTGGTGTGTTCTAATTGCTTGGAATTGTGAGGCACCTTGGGGACCACCTGGGATTCCTCATGTGCAATTTTCTGCCCTCTTCATATGTCTTCCAGTTCACTGTAGAACTTTGAGCTGTGTAATGACAGTAAGGTAGCAGTGGGATGATATTATTATTATCAGGGTTGTGTGTTCAAGAATGCTGGAATGACCCAGATACCCCTCTTCTAGGGAGCTCCCCCAAGGGGAGGGACCTCTGGGGTGAGAGCAAATGGGAAATAGGCCTGCCACTTTATTTTTAGCCTCCCAGTGGAGCAAAACCAGGAAGTATGCTGGGGTGTGAGATTAAGGCAAAAAGCATGGGTAGGGCCTCTGACTCTTTCTAAACCCAAATCTGACCAACGGGGGCTTTTATAATTCAAAGGGATGAATATATCGCTAGGCTCACGTTTATGTAGAGCTTAAAATGGGCCAGGCACTTGACATCTATTAATTCATTTCATCCCGGCAATTCTCCTACTGAGGTGGAAACTATTATTATCCTCATTTTAAAGCGAGGAAAATGAGGCACCCAGAGAGAACAAGACAGCTATTTTTCTCAACAAAAGAGAGTTTCTGGGTGTCCTGCCCCTGCCCACTGATAAATATGGCCTAAACCAGTGTCCCGATCAGAAGAAAACGAGAGAGCCAGGGGTCAGAGGAGAGCAGGGTAAACCCCTCCTCCCGCTCCACCTGCTGGAATCACTAAGGCCAAGCCATCATCACAAGGCCGCTGAAGCTGACATGCTCATCCTGGTGGCCGCTCTCAGCTGTGACGGGTGTTCATGCCAGCTTGATCTAAAGAGGCAGTTAGAGCCAGCTTCTGCAAAATGAAATGGTCTCGGACACCACCCACTTCCTTTCCCGCTGTCTTGCCCTCCTCTCCCGGCCCCCGTGTGGCCCACCAGGCGTCTGGCCTGAGCCCCATTCTGAAGGACAAGTCCACGAGGGTGAAGTCACCGGCTTTGGAGCCGCACACAGCTGGCTCAGGAATGTGGCTTTGGACACGTTAACCTCCCTGAGGAGATGATTTCCTCTAACTTGGAAAAGAGATAATACTTCCCAGCAGGGGTTTCCAGGGTTAAAAGGACGGCTGGAGGTAGCGGCCTTAGCTACAGCAATGTTGTTTACTTGCAGGATGCCACCCGCCCCTTAAGGACACTTGTGCTGTAATACCCAAGGCTGTGAAGAACCCCCCTCTGCTGAGGCAGAATTCCAGGGGTACCAGCAGGGTGATGCTGGGAGCAGGGAGTTGTCCCCAAGTGTCCGTGATTCATTCAGACAAGGATGAGTGCCCTTCGCCCACATGATGTTCAAGGCAAACCGCAGGCTAATGAAAAAGAGGCAGAGATGGGACCCAGAGAGCTGCTCCGGAGGACTGTCTAAAGATAGGTGTAGATCCAGGTGCTTTGGAAAATGAGTAAATGATTAAATAGTATTTCATTCAACCATGCAGAAAAGTTTAGGTATGACACCACTAGTGGTCCAGAGCACTTCCAAATGGAATGACTGGCATTGGCGGTTCAGAGGTAGAATTCTCGCCTGCCACATGGAATGACTGCTCCATAGCGTCTTACGTAGGAAGGTCAGGTCAAACCCGTTTGTCTTGAAGGGGCTTTTCAAATTATTATTTTGTGGAGAATTGGCCTGGAGATTTTCTTAGAGTGCAGGACTGATTCAGCAGGTCAGGGAGGGTGCCCGAAACTGCCTTTCTCACTCGCTTCGGAATGACGGCTGTGTCTGCTCCGTGGACCACCCACGCAGCATCCTGTGGAAGACCAAACTGCCTCTCAGTTCTGTATTCACCTTGATGCAGAAATCAGTTACCGCCAGCTCCTGCTCCGATACCCATTATCTCTGTTTGCACCTGCATGTGCCCCTGAATTATCTTTCCTGCCTTCAAGAGTGGCCTCGAAACTCCCGCAATTAGAAAAATCATCTCGGCTTCTCATACAGACCCAACCAGAAACTGTTCCAGGGAGCCCCAGGCGAACTGAACCCTGGGCTGCCGCCCAAGCCCGCCCTCTGCTGGTGACACGAGTCACTGTCTTCTAAACCCAGCTTTTCCTGCTGCTCAAATGCTCATTTTGTTTTCACATTAATACAGGCAGAAAAGTTGCATGACATTTTCCAGAGGTTTATTTCACTCTTCTAGATTTGGAGAATTTTCCCGCCCTGTTCCTTCAAGTACATCCTGTCGAGGGGGTAGATAAATGTTCAGCCAACACTTACTAGCACCTTACTGTTCTGAGGTGCCTAAAAGTCCTCGCCCCCCCCCCCATTTTGTTCCCATCCCTCCCAGGCACTTTGCACAGTGGGGTGGCAAGCCTTCCTTTACTCACAGCCTGACCACTGCAAGATGACCAGAGGGAGCAAGGTTCTTGGTGGTTGTGGTAGGGGAGGAAATACAGACACAGAGACATCAGGAGCCAAAGAACATTTCAGGGAAGGACAGGGAGATTGGGAGACTCGCACTGCTGATCATAGCATCATCATTCATTCACTGAAACATTTCTTAATCACCTACCTACTACCTACAAGACTTGGGACCAGGTAGGAGTTAAGCACTCCTAACCCTGCAAAGAGACTATAGTCTAATAGGAGAATTAAGCCTAATAGCTAACACTTATTGAGTTATCATATGCCAAACAGCATCCTTACATTATTTTATTTAATTTTACTTAATCTTTACAGCAGTCTATGATCATCTTCATTGTACAAATGAGAAAACGAGGGACACCTGACTATCTCAGTTGGTAAAGCCTGTGACTCAATCTCAGGGTCGTAAGCTCAAGCCCCACGTTGGGCATGAAAGTTTAGAAAGAGAGAAAGAGAGAGAAAGAAAGAAAGAGATTAAGGAAGGTAGGGAGGGAGGAAGGAAGGAAAAGAAAATTGGGGTGCAGAGAAGTTGAGTGATACTTTCAGTTATTGATGGAGTCAGATAGCTTAAAATTATAATTTGCTACTTTCTCTAATAGGGTTCTGGGGTTTGATGAGCCTGGCTGACTGGTTCTCCTTTCAGGTCCTTTGTACAGTTGACTTTATACAGTCAGATAGTGGCTAAGGCTGGTGTACGTATCTGGAGCCAGGGTTGGGATGTCAAAATTGGTCAGGAGCTGGCCAGGCACCTCCGTTTGCAAGGCCTCCCTGAGTGGCTAGCTTGGGCTTCCTCATATCTTAGCAGTCAGAATAGCTGACATCTTAGATGACAGCTGACCGGGCCCAAACTGCAAAATTTCTCATGATCTTGCTTCTAAGACCCTACAGCATCATTTCCATTATATTCTATTGGTCCAAGTGGTTACAGGTCAGCTCAGACTCCAGGAGGTAGAGCTCTGGGCTCTGTGTCTCAGCGGGGGAAGAGCTTTGAGTACACCGAGCAAGGAATTGATGAAGACCACCTTAGAGAAAGTCACCACACCTTAAACAGCCTGACTCCAACCTTTGTACATTCAATCGATATGTTCCACGGACCCCGCATCAGACAGACACAGGCACACCGTGCTCCTAGTGGGAACAAAGAAGGAAGTGATTGGCTCTGCCTCAGTGGGTCAGGGAAGTCTTCCCAGAGGAAACACCCATACTCATACACACACACACACACACACACGTCCCCTTAGAACAGAGGACAGATTGTGACTGCCCTAGGTAACATACTGCATGATCTCTATGTGTTGAGGTGACAATGGCCGAGGGCCAGAGGCAGCTCTGAGACAGCATGTGGAAAGCCACCAATCCAGGAAACAGGAGCCATGAAGTCCAGGCTCAACTCTGCCACAGTGTAGTTTGGGGACCTTGAGAGGAACCAGAAGGCCAGGAGAAGAAAGAGCTAGAGGTCTTTCCAGAACATCACCGAGTGGAATTTCTGACCATGTTGTGCTCCCCCACCCCCAGATCGGAGACCCGCACTTGGTGATCTGTATGGACTGCTCGGCAGACACCATGACCAACCGCCTTCTCCAGAGGAGCCAGAGCAGTCCTTGCGCGCAAGACACCAGCACCATCGCCAAGCGCCTTGAAGCCTACTACCGAGCGTCCATCCCTGTGATCGCCTACTATGAGACGAAAACACAGCTACACAAGGTGAAACGTTTCACTTCCCTTCCTCAAAATGAGCCAATAATCTTTTCTTTCTTTCTTTCTTTCTTTCTTTCTTTCTTTCTTTCTTTCTTTCTTTTTAAGAGAAAAGAGGGGAAAAGGGAAATTTCTGTCCAGGGATCTAGGAATTAGAGCTGCAAACAGCTGCAAAGTTTCACCTTTGTATAAATCAAAATTAAAGAGCTGTCATCACACAAACCATAAAAAATTGGTCATAGAGTTTTCACAGATGCCCTTATAGCTGCTGAACACAACTCCTTTCTCCAAAATAGAGGGAGGGCTGGTGGGTGGAAGGGCAGGGATGAGGCCTAGGTTCTGCCTTCTGGACCGCAGCTGAATAGGGTGACCCAAAAGGTCTCTTCTAGGTTTAAAATTCAATGACTTAGAATTTCTAGATTTTTACACAGCTCATAATTGGCACTTGGATTTCAAGCAGCCTACGGGGCCAGGAGAGCAGGGAGTTTGGTGCAACAGTGAAGACACTGGGGGGAAATGGGTCACACCAACCTAACAATCGGAAGGGGTAATCCTTGGTGAATTACCATTCATTTCAACCCCTCCATCCACTCATCTGATAAACACGTATGAAGCCCCTCCTGTCGGCCATCCATTGCCCTACTGGTTTAGATACAGAGCATGGATGCAGTTCCTCCTCCTCGAGCTTCAGGTTTCAGTAGGAGAGATAGACAAGCCTCTGATCACGGTATGGGGTCAGAGTGAGCACAGAGTGAGTTCCAGCGGCCCTTTAACCAGTCTAGGGGGAAAGGAAAAGCATCAAGGAAGGTCACTGGTGGACAACTAAGCTGAGCTTCAAAGAGGGAGTGATGGAAGGGGCACAGGGCACCCCACCCAGAAGGAGCCCCAAGGGAAAAAGCTCAGGAGGAAGCAGGAACTCAGCTTGGCTAGGACATAGTGTGCCAAGAAAAAGAGAAAGAAGAGATGGGGCTGGAGAGGGAAGAATGGACCAGATCAAGATGAACCTGAGTCAGAGGCAAGTAACTGTCCTGGGGTGGGTAGGAAGCAGCAGACACAGTCAGGAAGACAGAGAATGCTCAGTCCATTGAGCTGGCAGCGAGTCGATCTGAGAAGACAAGGCTGAGAGACGACTCCAGGGAGGCAGGGTGCCAAAACACAGTAGAGAGCGCGAACCCCTACTTTCTATAGGTCACAGGAAGTCAGAGGAGGCCTCCATCAATAAATAACCAACTTGTCTCTGAGGCAGCTACGTCATCCATTCCTTGGCAGAAACCAATGGTAATGAGTTCTCATCTTCTACACCTGTTAATGGTCCATTTTGCAGAATCCTAAGAACTTAGCCCTGGGAATAGAAGTCTGAAAGGTGTCCCTTGATGTAATGCAGGGATGTCAAATATGGGGCATGAAAGCCCCCATCCCCAACTTCCCTCTCCGCGACTGCTGATCCATTGATCCCCGGGGCCCTGGGAGTCCTTGTTAGCCCAGCTCTCCAGGCAGCTCCTAGCAACTCACAGGACTAGATCTGCAAGAGGAAACCATGAGCTGTGCTTTGTGTAACATCCGACTGCCCCATAAAACAAACACTTACACTCAACACAAGCAAAAAAAAAAAAAAAAAGTACATTATGTAAGAACGGGGTCTTAAGAATTGAGGGTTGCAGAAGACTTTGTAAGATTAGTGATTTCCACCCTTCGCGCAGTCTGGAACACACAAGAAAATTGTCCAGATAGAAGAGAATTTCTTCCACTTTTGATTTGTAGAAGTGAAAAAAAAAAAAAAAACCCTAAGTCATTCAGAGTTTAACCACCTGCAGAGTCAGAAAAGCCCTTTATCTACCTCTGGTATCATTCCAGCCTGAGTTCTACACACTGACAGGTGATGGGTACATGGATACAGGACCAAGTTCTGGAATCCTCCTGAGAAATATCTAAGTTAATGGAAAATGAAGTTTCCGGTTCCATTTGACTCATCGCGTCTGCTTCCCCTGCATCTTGAGGATGCTGGCAGCCGGGTCTGTGGTGAGGTCACATTTAGGATCCCCTTAACAAATATTTAAGATGCTCCAGCCCTGACTTCAGAGCAGTGTAGCTCCAGCCTGCGGGACTCCCAGGGGACCTCTAGAGGCGCTGCCTCTGCCCAAAGCTGGATGAACGCGCTCTGTCCCCGGCATGGCCTAGGGACAGCAGGGACCCTCAGAGTACTGGGTACAAGGAGGTGAGACTTGTTTGCAGGTGCCCTGTGGGGGTTGCCGTGGCTGGGCCCCAGAAGCGGGGACTGGAGGAGAAGCAGGGGCCGGTGACAGGCAGGCATGTTTTCCACTGGGGAAGGGGAAAGCCTCTGTCCCTTTGTGCTCCCCAGCTTTGGAGCTCCTGCCCCATCTTCTTGCAACAGCTTTACCTCCCCCTGGGTTCTGAGCGACAATTTGCGGCTCGTGCTTGGGATGCTCTTTGGAGGGTCAGCATCTCCTCCCGTCCGGCTGGTGTATGGAGCCCCAGGCAGAGCTGTGTACCATCCAGGAGGGTCCCCGGATCATTTCAGGGGTTTTCTTAAAACTAGGTACGAGTGGTGAAGGCACTCCAAGATGCAGACAAAACAAACCAGTAGCTCAGTGAGATTTACTTAGGAACGAGAGCCCCATCGTGGTCCCGCCAAGAAGCAGATGGCCCTCCACCAGCGCCTCCTTCGGGCCTCCGGTTTGCCCGGGTGCGCCGGGGGTGAATCCATTGGCTAACACCCCTGCCTGGTGACAGGCAGCCCTCTGGCCTGCAGCGAGCCCAAAAAAGGGCCGTGAAACTTCAAACAAAGGTAACAAAGAAGCAGAAGGGAACTGATACAACCACTGCCTCACTCTTTAAGCCCTTATGATGCCATCATTATACAAAACAGAACTTCTTAGAACATACACCGCCGGATAGAGGCGTCTGTGAGACAAATGGATGCCCGGACTTCCCAGCTCTCTCCTCTCCCTCATAAAGGCAGCTTTACTCGGCATCTGAGAAAGAGCTAGGACAGAACTTTTCTTCATTCCGCTCTCTTCCTCCCTCATGCTCTGGGCAGACATCAGTCATCAACTGTGGTGCGGCTTTCCTACCCAGTCTGGACCGCTGCCTCAGAGACTTTCCCGCAGGGGCAGGAACAGGGCCGCACCCAGCTCTCTAGAACCTACCCCTAAAAGGAAGCTTTTTTCCATTTCAGTGAGAGAATTCATTATTTAAAAAACAAAAACCGAAAAAACTGAAATGTAGCATTTCAGGGTAAAAAGCATTGTACTTGGCCAAAGACCCCAACAGAGAAAATTCCGTCTTGGGTACCAGGAAGCCTGAGGCACGGTGCTGTGGAGCTCTGTGAATCTGGATGAGTGATTTCACTGCCTAACCTCACCCTTCTTCAGCCTAATAAGATGGATGGACAGAATAGGACCTCCTGGAATCCTCTAAGCCTCTCACTATGATTCCTAGGAATTCAGAAAATAAATAAATACATGTTTATTATATGTTAATGTTATGTTAATATAATATTAATATTAATTAATTAATATATGTGGTATAATTTTCTAATCATAAAAGTAACATGGACTTATTTTAGTAAATATAGAAAGCTAGGCTCTTACGAAGCCTTATCACCACTCAGAGATACACATTCTGGAGTATTTCCTCCACATCCTGTTGCTGTAAAAAGAATTTTTTTTAAATTTATTTGACAGACAGAGATCACAAGCCGGCAGAGAGGCAGGCAGAGAGAGAGGGGAAGGAAAGCAGTCTCCTCTGCTGAGCAGGGAGCCCAATGTGGGGCTCGATCCCAGGACCCTGGGATCATGACCTGAGCCGAAAGCAGAGGCTTTAACCCACTGAGCCACCCAGGCGTCCTCTGTTGCTGTAAATTTTTAAACCATGACTGTAACCATCAGTATATTGATTAACTAGGCCTCCTTTGTGGTAGATAATAGGCACCAACTTCAGCTGGCCTAACCCAAAACACAAAACTTAACTATAAGGTGATACAACCCACAGCTGAAGCCCAGCAGGCCCAGGCAGGCTGTGGGACCAGGTCCCTCTGGCTTTTCACACATGCCTTCTCTCACTCATCCAGATTTTTCTTTCTCTGGCCCAGAAGCTAGAATACGGCCATCCTGCAAATTCCATATCCACGTGTTACCGCAACAGTTCCAAATTCCAGACAGAAATGTTCTGACTGGCCTTGCTTTGCTCAGGGTCCCTCCCTGGTCCTGTCAACTCTGGCCAGGCAGGTGGGGGCACATGGGACTTTTTCATTTGTTCATGGATATTTTGTTGAGTGTGTACTATACATCAGATACTGTTCTTGGTCCTGGGAACACAGCAATAAACGAGAGACTGAAAGAGAAAAATGTTAGACAAGAAAGTAAAGTAATTGCTAGTAGGATAATCTCTATGAGTAAAACAAAACAGTGAGCTTCTGGTGGGAGCTGTATTTTAGGTGGGTGTTTGGAAAGTCTCTGAAGGGGCATTTGAATTAAAACCCGGCCCATATACACATGGCTTCCTGGTAATTGGGTAGGTAGAATTCCCAGAAGAGAAGGGCTTGTTAGGAGTAGGGAAAAACCCCTGAAATAGCTACCTCGAGTGGCATAAACAGAATTGTATGAGTTAATACTTCAGGCTGCTTTTACAACTACTTTTTAAAAAGACACAAACTAGATAATTCAGGAGTATAGAGATAAGAATCTTCCACCCAAACCACTCATGAACATTTGGGTCTATTTTCCAACATTTGTTTTTCTCCACCTGTTACATACTTTTTGCTCATGGTGTAATCAGCCCAGAAACGCCCCGGGCCATAGATGAAAAGGGCCTGATAACAGACGGTTAACTGTCCCTGGGTTATTTATTAGTCTTAATCAATTAAAAAAGGCGGGGGACAATGACTCCGTAAATACGCATTTCACAGAGGCAGGAAATCAAGTTCCTTGGCAACTCTCTCTGACAAGTCAAGGTTTTTGCTCACCCATTCTGCTGCTGCTGTGTCCCATCTTCGTAAATAGTTTAGCCATTTTTAGTAAGTCCTGAAATAGAGCAACATCCATTGTTGTTCTGGAGAGTCATCCAACCTGGCAGGGACTTTTTGTGACCTGAGGGAGAAAGAATGAGAAAGGCAGCGGCTGGTACCGCCCACAAGGGAGGGGACGCGGAAGGCATGGGAAGGTCAAACTTCATTCTCCACAACCCTTGGTGGACTGGATTCCAAAGTTCGGAATCTAACACAAGTGAAGGAAAGCCCAGATTACCTTTATCCCTTGAATTCTCCATAGTTGAGTCCTTAATTACGATTCTTCTTTCAGTTGACTAAATGAACTCTTTAGTTCATTTTTTTCTGTGAATATCTGAGAATGTTGCTATAGTGGCTTTACACACCAGTGACAGCTTCACTGGATATAACATTTGGGTCATAAGATTTTTCTTTCTTTTTTAAAATATTTTATTTATTTATTTGAGAGAGAGAGAGAGAGCACAAGCAGAGGGAGCAGCAGAGGGAGAGGGAGAAGCAGGCTCCCCTCTGAACAGGAAGTCAGACACGGGGCTCAATCCCAGGACCCTGGGATCATGACCTGAGCCACCAAGGGGCCCAGTCAGAAAGTGTTTCAAACAGCATTCAGAAAACATCACGCCATTGTTTTTCACGCATTGTATTGTGGAGGGAAGGGCAGACACAGATTTGGAAGTCAACTTTTTTCCAGCTGCTATCTTTAAATATATTGGGGCTTGGGTTTTTGTTTGTTTGTTTTTAATTTTTCCATGTCATTCAAAACTTGTGTCCAGATTTCAGTCTGCCTTCACTGCCTTGTATTGGCATAGGCACATTTTTATTTTAAACTTGAGGATTTTCTGTAATAATCCTTTGATTATTTTTGATGTACTTCTATTCCTTGTTTCTCCTCAAAATTCCTCAAAAAACCCTAAAGTTCTTAGATCTCTGTTCCTTCTCTACTAGGTCAATCCCAAAGAAATGCAAATGTGACCCCATGTGTAATTTCAAGTTTCCTATAGCCACATTTTTAAAAAGTCAAAAGAAAACAGGTGACCCTGATTTTATGAAGTCTTTGCAACCCTTGTGTCTTTCACGGACAGCACGTCTCAGTTCAAAATAGGCACATTCTGGGCCTCAAGAGCAACCTGGGGCCATGTCTTCCACCTTGGAGAGCAAAATTCTGTATCTATAACCCGCCCCGTAACTGTCATTTCTGTTCTCTTGACTTTCTAGGAAAAAATCCCAAATGTACCTTTCCGGTTCAATTTTCCACACTATCATTCCTGCTCCTGAGCTACTGACATTGATCTTAGTGCTCAGGTGCCTTTTCCGTTGGCCCCAGCTCAGGTTTTTTTGTCTCACGCTGTTGCCTTCTCACCACACCCGTTCTCACGTCATGACTGTCTGCTCTTACATCACAACAATCACATCTTCTTACGTTTGGTCTCCACTGGCCACGGTATGCAGCCGTTGCCCTTCCTGTGTGTTTGTGAACACACATGTCTTCACCGTGTCTTCCCCCAGCTTCGTATTTGTCACGAGTTATTATTCTGACTTCTCTACACGTCTGCGGCCACCAGGAGAAAGTACATTCTGGAGCGGGAAGCATGATGTCTGTCTTGTTCATGGCTTTATCCCCGGGCACAATGCCTGGCATGAGAAAAAAGAAAGTCCTCAATAAATATTTATTGTTGAGTGTTCGAAACATCATATTTAAAAATTTTCTAGTTCCTCTAGGATATATTATCAGAGCTCTTCTTTCCTTCTGAATCTCTGCAAATGCATGCCTTTTGCCTGTTTCTAGATTGGTTTTTCCCCAGAAACCTCAGTTTGTCTTAAATTTACTCATCCTCTGTTGTAGGATGACAAACAGGCTCCAAAACTTAGTGGCATAAATCAACAGCTGTCACTTGCTTCAGGGGTTTGAAAGAAGCTAGAACTTTCTACCAGAGCACCTATTCGTGGCCTCTCTAGAATGGCTGGCACTTGTCACAGCTCGGTTCCTGGGTTCCCAAGGTGGGGCCCCAGCAGGAGCCTCCAGTGAGTGAGGGTTCCAAAACACCAAGGCAGGAGCTCTGAGGCATCTTCTGGCCAAGCCTGGGCTTGGCGTCACTCCTACCGCATTCTACTCGTTACAAGATTGTCCCTAAGGCTAGCCCAGGTTCAAGGGGAAAAGGGTTCTATTTCGTCTCTCGATGAATGAGGAGCAAGGTCATGTTCAGGAGAGTATGTAGGGTGGGAGATGTTGTTTCAACTCTCTTTGGAAACAATAATCTGCTACGTTCTTAAATTTGGGGGTGGAGTGGAAGGGAATCTCCTGACCCACAAGACATGCAGGCGATCCTTCATGTCACTTGATGTGTGCTCGAGGACCAATGGCACTCGGGACTGGTCCTCTTGGGTCTTGTGCTGGAAGGCAGGCTGAGGTACATCTGGGAGGCTCACACCTAACATGGGATTTTGGGGCTGAGACGTGCTGAGCAGGGACCACCAGCAGACCAAGATGCACTTGACCTGTGTGCCTCTTTCTGCTTCCCCTCCTACGCCAGACCAGTCCTTCTAGTTTGGGACATGTTTCCCATTCTCTCCTTAGTCATTCTTTTGGTAACACAGTCTTAAATGAGATTTAGAGAAGGGTGTCCTGGTGGGGCTTAAGGAGAACAGCTCTTGCCTTTTGAAGTTGTGACCCCACAGCAGAAGGATAGACACCTGCTTTTCTGGTCATTTTCTAAGTCAGGAGCAGATTACGGAATCTAATTCCACTGACAGAAAGTACAATTCATGTTTTCAGAACTCCTGTGACCATTCACCTTTTTCTGGGTCTCCATGGGCATTTTATATATATATTTTTTAAGATTTTATTTATTTATTTGTCAGAGAGAAAGAGGGAGAGAGAGCAAGCACAGGCAGACAGAGAGGCAGGCAGAGGCAGAGGGAGAAGCAGGCTCCCCCCTCCCCCCGAGCAAGGAGCCTGATGCGGAACTCGATCCCAGGACACCGGGATCATGACCTGAGCCGAAGGCAGCTGTTCAACCAACTGAGCCACCCAGGCGTCCCTCCATGGGCATTTTAGTGGGAAACTGGGAGAGGCTTGCCAGATCCCATGTCCCAGGAGGTTGGGGGAGGGGCGTCTCTTCAGATTCTGTGAAGATCAACCAGACTAAGGAGAAAAAAGCATTAGTCGGTGATTCAGTGGCCCCAGGTGTGTTAAAATTGTCAAGTGTTCACATTGGTGGCCAGGATTAGATTTACTTCAAAGGATTTTTTTAATTACCAAAGTAATGAGCGCTTCCTATAATAAGCAAAGAGAAGTGTCTAAGTATGTATATATATAATGTATGTACAGATGCATATATTTATAAATAAGACAACTAGCAAAGCTCCCTCCAACCTTACTTCCCTCAGATAACCAGGGTGAGCAGTTTCCTGTGTATCTTTCCACCTCCCCTCCCTATCCCTCCTCTTCCTCCTCCTTTCCTTGTCTCTCACAGTCTCCTGTCTCACTCTCTCACCCTGACCATCCACACTGTATAGACCATCACCTCCCCCCACGCCGGCCAGGGTGGAAGGTTCTGATTTCATGAAAATCCTACTGTCCTGTACACGTTTCTCTGCAACACCTGGCAGCCAGTACACATCACAGTGATGTTTTCCTGCTACTAGCTATGAGGCACTCTGTAAGGCGAAACATTCTATAGTTTCTCTGGCTGGTTTGTTTCTGGTGTGTTTTGTCCCCTACTAAACAAGTGGACAGTAAATGAGTTATTTAGGCTTTTGTTTCTTCTAAGAGAGATTGTTTTCAGCAGAGGCTTTTTTTAACCCATTCGCCTCCACTTCCCTTTCTCCCCCTGGCACCGAAGGGTTTTTTGAGTCCAGGAAAGCTCTGGGATTTCCCACTTCCCAGCTGCTTGGCCTCTCCTATCCAGGCCCCGCAGCGTAGCTGGCGTCTCAGTTCCGGGAGCAGAGCCTACACGGGTTCGGGCTGGACCTGCCCAGGGTTGAATGCCAGTAACGACAAGGATTTGGAGACCGCGCTCCCTCCTGCCCACCCCGTGTAAAGAAAGGTGCACGCAGGGGCAGGTGACTTCCAGGAGCCCTAATGTTCTGTCTTCCGTCTTGACAAATGATGCATAAATCTTGCATCTGTCTCTGAGAGACAAGAAACTAACTCATTCTTTGTGACTCTGCTTGAACAGTCTCCTCCGCACCCGCCTCCCTCCCTGATTGTCTGGCCTGCGCCTGATCCCCGTGAAGAGCCTTGGATTCTGAGCAGAATTCTTGGCTCCCGGTGTCCTGTGGAAATGAGCTGTGCTCACGGCATGGTGGCATCCTCCCAGAACAGCAGGTAGAAGAGACGGCCAGACCCTGTCCTCTTCTACACACTTTCTTGATTTCCTTCTCTGTGGTTGCTCCTACCACGGGGCAGGTTTTACCTTCGCCCCGCTCAGCCCGTTCCCTTCGCTGGGCTTCGCTTCGACCCACAACGTCTCCAGGGGCCATTGCCAGGGATTCTCCCTGCAGAGAACTGGTGCGGTTTCCTCTAAGGTTCTTGACACATTCAGCAGACATTCACGGGGCGTCTGTAAGGCCCAAGGCATGGTGCTCCATGCCAGGGATTCCAAGAGGAAAAGAGACTCAGGAAAGGCAGCACCACAGCAAGGCAGTGAATACAGCAACAAGTTTTACAGAATGTTCTGGGTCTTTGGGAGAACAGGGCCTGGAAAGGTAGGTAAAGTCTTTAGAGAAAAAGAGGATATTTGGGCAGGTCCTAAGGAGAATACAAGTTCTGACAGGCAGAGGGGAAGGGCACAAAGGCCCTGCACATGAAAGCGCCCAGTAGTGTTAGCAGGAGACTGCGATGCCAAGCAGATGAACAGCAGTATGGGGACACTAGACCAGAAAGCAAGGTTTACGCAAGACTTGAAGGACCTGAATCCATTCCTTCACTCAACAAATTTGCTAGTGCTGCCTGGTCCAGAAATAGAATGTGGGCCACATACAAAGGATTTAACAATTTCCTAGTAGTCGCATTAATAAGAAAAAAGCAGAAAGAAATGAAATGAATTTAATGACATACTTTATTGACCCCAATACATCCCAAGTATTAGCTTTTCAACACCTTGTCAATCAATATACAAATTACGTGATATGTTAAGATATTTTGTAATGTGTTTTCAGTATCTGGTATATAAGCATAACTCAACTCAGATGCTAAATCTGATTTCTGGAGAAATCAGAAAATCTGAAGAAATTCTTCAAAAATCGTAGATTGTATTTGTAGTTCATCAGATTTATGGTTAAGAAGGTAGGTTTTACACACTCAAGTTGTTCCATTATATTTTTGAATTTTCCAGTAACTGAGTCAGGTACCACTTAAGTTAGATTGATCTTTTTTTTCCCCCCAAAGATTTTATTTATAAAATTTATATGACAGAGAGAGGGAGAGCACAAGCAGGGAGAGCAATAGAGGGAAAGGGAGAAGCAGGCTCCCTGAGGAGCAGGAAGCACCATGTAGGGCTTGATCCCAGGACCTTAGCCTGAGCTGAAGTCAGTAATTTAACTGACTGAGCCACCCAGGCACGCCTAAAAGTTAGATTGATTTTAATTACATAACATGAAAGTTTCAGTTCCTCAGTGCTAGCCAGGTGTTCAGGAGGCCCCTCAGACTCCCGCATTGGATAACACAGTTCTAGACTATCCTAGAGAGTCTGACCTAAAAAAATGCTGGTATTTGGGACGCCTGGGTGGCTCAGTTGGTTAAGCAGCTGCCTTCAGCTCAGGTCATGATCCCAGCATCCTGGGATTGAGTCCCACATCCGGCTCCTTGCTCAGCGGGGAGCCTGCTTCTCCCTCTGCCTCTGCCTGCCATTCTGTCTGCCTGTGCTCGCTCTCTCCCCTTCTCTCTCTCTGATAAATAAATAAAATCTTAAAAAAAAAAATGCTGGTATTTTAAATAGGAAAATGACCGATCAGGTAGGTCTTAGAATTTTTTTTTTGATGTCTACGAAAAAGAGCAGTCATTCAAAGTTAAACTGTGGGCAAAATTCGAAGGAAGAGGAAAAGAAGGAAAGATTTTCAATGTAACTTTTTATTTTATTTTATTTTATTTTTAAGATTTTATTTATTTATCAGAGAGAGGGGGGGAGAGGCTGAGCATAGGCAGACAGAGTGGCAGCAGAGGCAGAGGGAGAAGCAGGCTCCTTGCTGAGCAAGGAGCCGGATGTGGGACTCGATCCCAGGACGCTGGGATCATGACCTGAGCCGAAGGCAGCTGCTTAACCAACTGAGCCACCCAGGCGTCCCTCAATGTAACTTTTTAAATGGACAAACCATGCTGGGACTTTGGGGAGTCCTATGTGCGGAGAAGCCGTTCATACGCAGACTATAAATCGTTCTTAAATTGTTACTACTGCTTGTCTTTAAAGCTCTCTAGAGCAAAGGCATCCGAAACCCTCCTTCCTAAGGCCTTGAGGAGGCTTGCTCTGTGGTCTGACCGGATATGAGAAATGGAGTGCTCCCCAGAAGCATCGTTTACATAACCCTAACTTTCCAATACTGCAGGGGCCTCGGGGCCCCAGACAGCGTGCAGGTGCTGCATATTAAGGGCTTGCCCTTGCCGCGTCTGGCAGTGCGGGGTCCTCGGGTGGGGGGCTCCGTCTGGCTCGGGGGAGGAGGAGATTAAAAGAGGAAGAAGGCGGCGCACACGGCAATCATAAACCACTCAGTGGCAGCTTGGAAACGTTTGTCCCAGAAGCCCCATGGCGCCAGGATGTGAAAAACAAAACTAAAACTCAAGCAATGTTTGTAACAGCCTGGGAAATTTCAGGAGAAACGCAACTAGATCCGGGCAGTGTTTGAACCAGCCTACTGTTCTATGGTTTGCAAATTCACAGAACTAGAGGGAATAGACAAAATGTGCATTTCCTCAGGCAACGTAACTGCTTTACTAACTTAGCAATATGTTCTGCGGACTGCCGGGAAATAGTATCACTGACTGCTCTCTTTTGAGAAGTCAGGTGATAACTCCAGAGATTCGTCCGTATTTCCTGTTCACTTGGTCTTAGCTTCTTCTATAGAGGAAAAAAATTACAAATACATACATACATACATACATATATATATATATATATATATATTCTTCCCCCCATCCTATTACTGATCACTTACTGCAGGCTTTTATATCAAGTCTCAGATCCAAAAAGATAGGTTCTTAAAGTCAAAAGCCAATCCACTTACCTAGGTTTCAATTACATTAAATACTTTAAAACCTCATACATGCTGACTTTGCGGAGTCAGAAATGGAGGTCTTGCGGGGAAAGGGACGTTGTGAAGCTTACTTTAACTCTTCACGGGGAAAAAAGAGCTGCTAGAAAATACTACAGCATAAGCATTGATTATGGAGCAAAACCTTCGGGGGATGTCTTATCTTCAAGTGTGCACAATTGCTGAGGAAGCCCCCTTCATAGTCAGGACCCAGAATTCTTATCTGTTCACTAGGATGTTCAACACGAGCAGCTTGATAGCTGGTTTCAATGTGTGAAAATTGTAAGCACTGAGGATAGCTCCTGTAAAACTTAAAATGCACCCAGTAAATTGGCTCTTTCCCATTTCCTTTGAGTTAGAGTAATATATGAAAATATGAAAGTCACTTAACCGTTCCCTTAAAATATTCTCCATGTGGGAATTCGCTGAGGAGGGGGACCAGAGACCTGCCCCATCTGCCACTAATATGGTCATGGACAGTGTAAACAATGAGCCCCGCGTTTAGGGACTCTAAACCTTGTCACCCACCACCACCCCCTACGGGGGAAGCTGAGAGGGGGCAGGGTTCGATAAGCAAGGGCGGTTCCGGAGGACAGGGACAGAAGCAGGTTTGCTGAAAAGGGATGTTTAGGAGGGCAGGCATTCATTCTAAGGCGCATTTTGTACATTCAGGTTAAAGGTAGTAAGGCATTATGGGGCAGTCAAAAGGAAAAGGAATGAAGTATGGATACCCACTAGAACACAGGTGAACCTTGACAACATGGTGCTTAGTGAAAAAAGTCACAAAAAAACATTTACTGTGTGAGTCCTTTTATAGAAAATGTCTGGGAACAGGCAAATCTCATCCTGAGCTATTTTCCAGCCTCCTCTTCTCCTTCCCCCAAACCAAGCAGCATTTGCTCCGTCCTCAACACACGGTCCCGTTCCAGAAGAATCCACGTGCTTCCAGATCCCTATCCCTTTGCACATGCCAGTCTCTCCACAGAGAAGGCGCTCATTCTTCATCCTCTTCAGATGCAGATCTACTCCTGTAGGCCCAGCTTGACTGGCAACACCCAACCGTCCTGATGCCCACCAGTGGGCACCTCACCACCATGAAAATGTGAACCACGATTTGGAATAGCCTAGAGTATCAGAGCTGGAACCAAACCTGGAGGTTACCATGTCTGACATCAGTCCCTTTAGGAATAGAGGAGGAAACTGAGGCATCAAGAGGATGAACAGCTGGTCTGAGTCCTGAAGCTCACAAGAGATAGCACCATGTTATCATCGCTCCTGATACAGCGTCCTTTGCCTTACACTTCAGCCCTCTTGCAATTTTTTGACTAGGCAAATATTTACCAATGATTTTTATGTACCTGTGATTGTATCAACTCATACTTCAGGTAACAGAATCTGTCGGCCTCTTTATGGTCAACAGAGGCTCACCATTCCAGCTTCACTCTTTGCTGCCTCAACCGAATTCAACCATGCAGCCAGTTTGAATGGGTGACTACAGTATCATGTCGTCGACAAGTGCAAGGACTTTGGAGTCAGAGACCTGTTATTTTTTTTTTTTTAAGATTTTATTTATTTGAGAGAGAATGAGTGAGAGCGAGCATGAGAGAGGAGAAGGTCAGAGGGAGAAGCAGACTCCCCAAGGAGCTGGGAGCCCGATGCGGGACTCGATCCCGGAAGTCCAGGATCATGACCTGAGCCAAAGGCAGTTGCTCAACCAACTGAGCCACCCAGGCGCCCCGAGACCTGGGTTTTGACCAGGTCCCTGCCACTTACTTAGCTGTATGACCTTGGGAAGTTTAATTCATCTTTCAGAGCCTCAGTTTTGTCATGTGTGAAATGGGGATGACAGTATCTGTCCTCCAAGATCATTGTCAGAATGACCTGATGGTTGAAAAGCATTTATGGTGGGGAGCAGGGAATGGAATGAGGGAGCAAGTGAGGAGGGGAGGGGCTGAGGAAGGGAGAGAGGGAATGGGAGGGTCAGAGAGGGGATGATGGAGGGCTAGAGAGAGGATGAGAGAGAGAGAGAAGGGAGCTAGCAAGCAAGGGCAGAAGTGGAAAAACATTTTATTAAAAATAAATTTATTTCTTAATTAAAAATAAATAAAAGCACTTATGCTTCGTCATTGGTAAAGTTTATCATTTTAGATGGTGGTGATGACAACTTCCCTCAGGAAACATCCCTGCCCTCCCAACACCCTGGGAGGCGCTCCTTATCCACAAGCTTCTAGACTTACCTCAACACAGTGGCGATTCCTGGTCATTCTTTGTCTCTGTCCTTGAGCTGGAAGCTCCGTCAGAGCAGGATCCTTTTGTCTTGTTCGACCCGGCTTCCCCAGCACAAAATGTATCGTTAGCACCCAGGAAATGTTTGTTGGTTGAAAGGAAAAGGAAGGAGAGGTAAAGCAAGAGGCAAGAGGCAGTGAGGGACACAAACATCCCAGGTGGAAAGCCCTCACTCTCCTGTAAGGATCGGGGATGACACATTTATTGGGGGATGAGTGCTCAATTTTTTTTTAAATTTTTATGTTTTCATTTTTGTGAGATACATCATACACAGTATTGCAAGAGCAGTGCATATGGTCTGAAGAATTATGAAACGAACACCGTGTAATCACATGGGTCCAGAAGCAGGAGGGAATGGCAGCTCCCCTGGTCACCCCAGGTCACCTCTTCCTTCTTCTCTCCAAGAAGTGGTCACTTTCCTGATGTTTATGATAATCATCCTCCAGCTTCTCTCTCTGATTTACCACTCACAAACGGATCTCTAACCAACCCAGTTTCGCGTTGTGTGTTCTTGAATTTGATGTAACTAGAATCGTACTGTATCATTTTCTGAGACTTGCTTCTTTCTCTCGCTGCAACTTGGGGAGATGAACCCCTGCTGCTGACTGTAGCCGTCGTGTTTCTTCCACTGTCCTGTTCCGTCATGTGACTCTGCCCCATTTGTCCATCTACTGCTGAGGGACTTCTGCAGTCCTTCCAGTTTGGGGCTATTGCAAACAACCGTCTATAAACATTGTTGTTATCTATTTTCTGGGATATCTAAATGTGGTGGCGGTTTTGTGGTGGGTGGCGGGGAGGGGGTGGGGGGTGAGTTGAGAATTTATTTTACCTTCAGGATCTGTGAAGTCCCCAGTGTTGTGAAATCGAAAGCACTTTGCACAAAGAAGGTAGACAGGAGGGGAAGAAATCAGGGTTTGTCTGAGTGTGGTCCGAGATGACCCACAGCAAAATCATGTGGGGAATGTGGTAAATATGCAGATTAGGCCCAGCCCAACCCTAGCAAATGAAAACGTGTGGAGATGAAGCCTGAAATAGTAGCACCCTGGCAGGCTTGCTGCCCAGCCCCCGAGTTGGAGGTGGGGTCACCAGGCCTCCTCGTTGTCGTCGAGTGGCTGTCCCAGGTGTGGCAGGACACCCTTCAGCGGCTGGGACAGTGTTGGGAAATTCTGAGTGAGGAAGGGGTAGTAGTGTCTTCATGCCCCGGAAATCAGCTCCCTCCCAGTCTCCCTGCCTGGGCCCCTTGCTGGGGTGTGTCAACAACGCCCAAGGGGCCCGGCTGAGGTCCCAGCTTTCGCTTTCTTCTCTGCAGTCCCACTCCATGCCCCAATCCCGTCTTGCTCCAAATGCTCTCCAACACTCAGAAGTCATAACCCATGTTTCCACAGCCTCAACAATCCCGTACCTCAATAAGGCCCTTTGTTTTGTTTTAAATAGATTGAGTCTTAAATCACAGCCAACCTGAATGTCAAGTACAGAATTCTCAGATACCCTTGTCCCCAGACACAACACAACCTCCCCCACCATCAACATCCTACACAAGCATCCCACGTCACTATCAATGAACATACACCAACACACCATTCTCACCGGACGCCTGGGTTACGTCAGGGTCCACTCTTGGTGTTCACGCTCAATGGGTTTTGACAAATATATGATGATATGTATACACCATTAAGTTGCACCATCATAGAACTCCTTATTCCTCCCCTTCTTTCCTGTCTCACCACAACTCAGTCTGCTTACGGTCTCCACAGTTTTGCCTTTTTCATAAGGTCATATGGTAGGTGGCCTTCTTAGAGAGGCTTCTTTGACTTAGAAATACAAGTTTCCCCCAAGTCTTTTTATAGCTTGTTGACTCATCTGAGGGCTAAACATCCCACTGTCTGGATACCACCGTTCATCCACTCCCCTAATGAAAGCTTAGCTTCTAAGTTTTGGCAATTATGAGTAAATCTTCTATAAACATCCATGTGCAAGTTTTTGTGTGGACATGAATTTTCAGATCTTTTGGGTAAATAATAACATGCACAATTCCTGGGTTCTATGGTGAAGAATGTTTAATTTTATAAGAATTGCCGAAGTGTCTTCAATAGTGGCTGTACCGTCTTGCATTCCCATCAGCAAAAGAATGAGCATTCCTGTCGCACCACACTGTCACCAGCCTCTGGTGGGTTTTGGATTTTGGCTATTCTAATAGGTGCGTAGTGGTAGCTCCCTGATGTTTTAATTTGGACAAACCTAGTTTTTAAACAACTCCTCACTTTTCCTTTGTGGTTCTGGGCTCTATTTTAAAATTTTGCACAGCAAGTTATGAGCAGGTAATTATTATTAGAAATGGTCTTATCTACAAATATATATTTTTTAAGATTTTATTTATTTGACAGAGATCACAAGTAGGCAGAGAGGCAGGCAGAGAGAGAGAGAGGAAAGCAGGTTCCCTGCTGAGCAGGGAGCCTGATGTGGGGCTCGATCCCAGGACCCTGGGATCATGACCTGAGCCGAAGGCAGAGGCTTTAACCCACTAAGCCACCCAGGCGCCCTCTGCAATTATTTCTTAAGACTAACTTTTTAGAGGCACCTGGGTGGCTCAGTCGGTTAAACATCCAAGGTTTGATTTCGGCTCAGGTCATGATCTCAGAGTCCTGAGGCCGAGTCCTGCGTCAGGATCCTTGCTCAGCAGGGAGTCGGTTTCAGATTCTCTCCCTCTCACGTCCCTCTCCCTATGCTCTGTGCTCTCTAATTAAGATCTTTAGAAAAACTAAAAAGGGAAACTAACTTTCTCTTTTCCTTTTAAATATAGGTAAATGCAGAGGGGACGCCAGAAGAAGTTTTTCTTCAACTCTGCACAGCTATTGACTCTGTTTTCTGAAGGCAAAAAAGCATGTACATTAAGGAGAGTGGAAACAGAAAAAAAAAATTAAAAGGTTCATCCCTTAACACAGTATGTTTCAAGTTTAACCTTTTGTGCCCCCGCCCCAACCCTAACATTGCTGTTTGCTTCCCAACTTGACCTGAGAGGTGTCTGGGAATCATGCATGATGTATTCCGTATGATCCACGTGCGATCTTCCTCACTCACACAGCTGTCCGCCCCCCCAGCACGCACACTTCTCTGTCATCTCAGCCACACCTCAGAGCTGCTAGCAGTGCCAGTGTGTGTCAGTGGTGCCCTCAGGACTCGCCAGAGTCTGACCATTTGGTTTCTGTCAGTCAAGCCGGGGGTTAGCGTCCCTCACTCCCCAGCACATTTTCCTTCCTCATCCCGAGACAGACATGTTGTTGCCTGACGAAGGGTCTCCATTTGAGGGACAGTCCTGGGCGTCTCCTCTGTGGCTATTTCCTCAAGTGTCATCCACTAGTAGTAGCTCAGAGCCAGAGAAACTGGGTTGACAACTCCAATTGTTTGATAGTAAGTTTGATTAAATTTGGTAGAAATAATACAATGTGAAATTGTATAGCTTTTCCAAGACCGTAAAACCCAGACTAGTCACCAGTAACATGCGTCCTTTCATTTTTTGGAAATTGGCTACTTGGAAGGCTGTCAGAATGGCTAAGAAAACAAACCTGGTAAACTGTCTAACCTAATCTCTTTTATACCCGGTGGTGCATTTCGGCAACGGTACATTAACACCAATGGCCAAACGTAACTTTAAAGCAGGAGGTGATTTGTGATTTGTTAACTGCATTCACCTAATGTCAGCTTATAGTTCTGACTTCACAGGATCACCTATTTACTTATTGTTACTGCCAAGCAAGTAAGGAACGAAGTAACAGTAACCAAACGGATGTGGGTGGGAGAGGCTGTCAGTACATGATGTGTAACTGATCCCACGGCTACATTCATTTCATGTAGGCCTTTAACAGGGCTGTGCAAACCTTATCATATCCATATGTAAAATTGTGTTTTCCTTGCTTCAAACCAGTGAAGTTTGGGTTCTCCTTTGTGCAATTAGTTGCCAAATCAGAGCTTCTTATATATTCTACTGAAATATTTGCATCTTCCATTCAGTCACTACAAAAGACCATAGTTTCAGTTTGCATGACTTTTTTTTTTTCCCCTTCAGTGGTTGTGCTGATAAGGATCCAATTCTGGGACAGAATTGTATTTTTAAAGTCATTTTTTTTAAATGGATATGTACAAATAAAATAAATGGAACACACAAAACTCTTTTTCTATTTATTTGTAACACATCATTCTGGAAAGCACTTGAAGCCTTATTTCAAACAGAGAAGCAAACACAGTAATAGTTGAGATTTAGGATATGCTCATATGGTTTTAATTTTGGCCATAGATCAGTTCTGAGCTATTACAGAGAGAATTCTCAGTGTACTCATGATACATGGTAATTTTTGTATTTCCTTTTGCTGTAGCAGTCATTCTTAAACAGAAATGTCAGTGTTTGCTAAAGAAGAAATTAAACTTCTTTGGTTACAATTATGCCTCTATTACCAAAAAGGGGCATGTTCCTACAACTCACACAGTTGTCAAATCCTTCATTACTACCCCTAGTTGTCACACTCTCTATAGGGGAGCACAAGGAACATTTCAGCAAATGAGAGAGAGAGGAGGAAAATTATCAGTTATGCCAAAAACACAAAATGACTCTGTAGGGATTAACATTCTTTAAACACATACCACGTACTGGCAAACACAGTCCATGCCTGCAACAGCTCTGACAACTTGAGTCAGGGAAATGAGACAGCCGGGCAGCAGACAGGGCCAGCCATGACTTTTATGGCTATAGCTGGCTGCCGACTTGGGAAATTAAAAAAACAAACAAACAAAAACCCAAACTAGCAGGGGTGAATGACTTTGCCCCTGAAGAGTATCTAGAGATGCAACAGACTGCTAAAACATTTTACCGACGTGGATGGCTTCACTACTTTGAAGTCACAGGATTTTAAAGCAGGAAAGGATCTCAAAGGGGTCTGTCTAGCAAAATACCTTGTGTGTATGTAAATAAGACATTAAAACACGATCTCACTCCTTTACAGTGGTCTACAGTCAAGGCCTCACCTGCTCCAGCCCCCTACCCTGTATCACCCCTTCAACTGTACTCTCCTCTTGCTCACTGGGCTCAAGCTACATTGGCCCTCTTAATGTTGCCTGAACAAGCCAAGCTCTCTGCTCCATCAGGATCCTTGTCGCTAATCCTTCCACCTCTTCCACCAGGTTATCCACAGGCTAATTCCCTCACTCTGTCCAGGTCTCTGCTCAAATTTACACTTGTCGTCAAGACATTCTTTGATTACTCCATCTAAAATGACAGACGGGTCCCCATTCTTCCATCATTTTTCTTCAAGGGTTTTTTTCTTCACAGCATTTTATCTCTGCTTAACTTTGCTTAACATTTTATTTGTACTTTTTTACTGTTATTCTTCTGCATTAGACTATAAAGCTCTATAAGGGCAAAGCTTTATATCCTCAGTCCCACACGGAGCAATTATTCCTGAAAGCTAACATTTAAATCCTCTGAACCTTAGTGATTTCGCCTATATAGTAGAGATCGTAATAACAAGCACCCTTACTGAGGGGTTGTGAGGGTTACACAAGTTACTAATACATCGAAATCATTCACTAGCTCCTAGTGTTCAGTAAAAGGTGGTTTTTAGTCAACATCATTGAATCCCTCATTTACAATTGAGACTGGGACCCAGAATTTCCACTCGAGTGCCCTTTCATTCTAAGAACATGGCAGAGAATCAAGACATAGGGCCTAACTGGGGACCCAGTTAGGGCATCACTTTCTCAGGGTTGAACCACATCCTCCAGCTAAGCTAGGATGAAGTTCTTCAGTCTTCTCAGAGCCCTGGAAAGATCCTCTGAGGCAGGCCCTCTAAGGGCCCCACACAGGCACTCACAGACACACTCAGACATAAGTGGTCTTTCCTACCTTCCTAGAGAAAAAATGTAACTCATGGAAACACTAATCAGACTACCAATAAATATTTACTGAAAATAGGCCAGATAGGCCATAGGGATATAGACAGACATAGATGGTCTCTGTTCTCATGGAGCTAAATGTGATACCACTCTTGAAAATTTAATCGGCTACATGAAAAGTTAAAAAAAAAAAAAAAGTCATGGGAGGGGGAGTCATATCAACAGAAGTATATTTTCAAAGTTAAGAAATAAAAACACTTTATAACCTAAAAAGGGCAACCTTCATAATCTTTACGGGAAAAAAAAAATAACCTACTTGTTATTTGGAGACTTCCAGTTCTATCCAGTGCACCTAGAACAATGGCTTTCAAACTCTTGTTACCCACATTAAGAAATTCAGTTTATGTAGCATGCCACAGTTACAACTAAAAAAGGAATTTCACAAAACAGTATTTATTCTTACTACTTGTGATATACTACTTTCTTAAAAAAAAAAAAGTTCTTCACATCTCAGTATATAATTGTGTTCTGTAATATAATTCAAACAAAAGGGGGAAGGGGAGACAACTGGATAAGGCATACTGTTAGGTTAAGTGAGAGGCACCAAACATGCATAGAAACAGATTGTCTCAGACAGGAGACTTTGCCTAAAGCCTCATGACCACGTGTTTGCTGTCAAGTTAGAGTATGTAAATTCTATGTATGTGTGGTTTTCTAATTCACCATGGCCGACGATTTCAGTGCTTTCCCCCCCTCCACAGACCTCCTGCTCTATTCCATTCCACGAACCTGGACCTGTGCTCAGGTCTGTAACTCTAGGAACCACCCCACACCAGAAAAAAAGACTGAAAAGTAACCCCTGCACATTTCCACCTGTGACACCTGACACAGATGGAATATTCTTGCTCCAGAAACTAGGTGGTGACTTTGGAGCAATCCGTCTAAGTTAAACTTTATGAATTATATGACCATGGGCAAGTTATTTAACCTCTCTGGTTAGATCTCCTCATATGAAAACAGGATAATCAACAGTTTTCTCCTAAGGTAGTGAGAATTAAATCTGCTACCATATGCTTGCTTGGCACATAGTAAGCACTGAAATATTACTGCTATTACTATTAGTGCACACCACACCAATCTAAACCTCCTCTGCCTAAACGTTAGAGCAGTGGTTTTGGTGTTCTTCAAAATTACTTCAGTTCTTAGCAAATAACTTGAACATATCTCAGGAAATAAATATGACCTACTGAATACCACTTAAAATGTTATCTCTTAAAGCCAATACTTCCTTCCTTATAAGAGATGGAAGGACTACTTGAAAAGACAGCCTTGCCCACTCCTGCAGTCAGCAAAGTAAAAGGATAACATGTTACTACTACTACACCCTTTACAGCATTTTGAAGCCAGGAGGACTATATGCTTGGAACTGGAAAATGCAAAATAAACATATCTTTACTCAAGTAGAAAATAATCCTCTTTGCCATTCAAAGTTCTCAAATCTTGAGAACTAATCCACTAAATAAGTGGATTTATTTAGTGTACTGTTTACATCAGAATTGTATCAGACACAGCCCTCTTCCAAAGCATACTTTATACTTTATGGGACTTTTTGAATGGACCTGAATGGTTCTCCAAAACCAGTTGTTACTATTTCTATAAAACACGGAAGTTACCATCAAGTGCTGCTGTCTTGCTACAAGTTGAAGGTAGAACTCCTGGCATATTCACTTAACATTTAGTATCAAAATGCCCAAATGTTAATGATTCTCTCTTCTCCCAACTAATAATTCCAGGGTGAGAGGTTAAGCTAAGTCCATTTCCTGTTCTTTCTGATGCAATATATTTTACCAACATCATCAATAATCTTTAATCAATATATTACTTTAAAACCCTCCTATTTCAGGGCACCTAGGTAGCTCAGTCGTTAAGCATCTGCCTCTGGCTCAGGTTATGATCCCAGGGTCTTGGGATGAGGCCCCCAATAGGGCTCCCTGTTCAGAAGGAAGCCTGCTTCTCCCTTTCCCACTCCCCCTGCTTGTGTTCCCTCTCTTGCTGTCTCTCTCTGTCAAATAAATAAAATCTTTTAAAAAAAAGATTAAAATAAAACCCTTATATTTCTATATTTAAAATTATACTACTTTTTCAATTAAAAAAAACTGAAGGTATGATTTTAGCGCCTCACAACACATTGAAGGATTAGTAAATAATGTCCCCTTGATTTAAAACTGGAAAAAACTCTAAAAATAAGGTGAGAATTAATATTTAATCTTAGAATACTTATACCATCTCTTCCGAGAGTCACTGATAATTGCCAGTGAATACCGTGATCTTCAAAAACCATCTGATTAAATTAGACATATGAAGGGGGCTTACTTTCATCAAAAAGAATAAAACTTTTCAGCCTAAGTATAGCTTTCACATCTGGACATTAATAATACCCATTTTCTTTAACCATGGTATGTGTTCTTTTTGTAGCCTACTTTAATTTAGTGTCTCAGCACACACAGAGTGAAAATGTTACATCTTTTCACAGACCTTCTCACGTTCAAACATTTCCGTAATACTACAGTTCTTACTCTTTTTAAAGGACAGACAGGTAAAGCAACCCCTTAAAAAATTTTGTTGTTTCAACACTAGTTAAAAAAATCCAAAATCTAACCAAAAGGAAGTCACAACAAGCATTCTATAATATAAACAGACAGTATCCACATAGTTTATTTCTCACAGTTCTCCTGACAAATGAACATTATTCAAGAACATACTGTATACACAGATAAGAAGAAACATACAAAATGTTTTAAATGATGCACAACAAAATCCAGCAGTATAAAAGAATGCATGTGAACTCTTGCTCACCGCGCAGACTAAATTTAATCACTTGTTTAAATAGTAATAAAAATACAATCTTTTATGGATCTTGTGCAGACTACAAAAGAGGGAAATTATTACCATATATATGATTTTTATATTAGGCAGTTTTCTTTGATGAGTTGCACTGACAACTCCAAATACAGAGGCAGAAGGCTGTGTATTTTAAAGGAATTAATGGTGTGAATTAGAGACTTTACACAGTTACTACCACTGGCACTTTTCACCATAGTTTGTACACATCACATGATCATCTTATATAACATTACATTTAAAAAATATATCTGAGTGACAATTGTCTAACATTCACACACCATGAGCTGGTTAAGGAAGCAATGCCACAGCTGCCTCCTGTAGTGCTTCGCTGTTGGTAATAAGGACAGTTCATTGTGGTTAAAAGAAATTAGACATCAATATGGTTAAGCAGCTCCGATGTACTAAAGGCCATCAGTGGCCACCACTGGGACAGTGAGTTCTTTTAAAGTGTATATCCTAGAAGCAAATACCATCATTGGTTAAAACTTTGTCTAAGAAGTCAGCTTCTGTGCCGAAAACTATTTTCACAAAACTGAAAGCTACTAAACTGTTTTAAGATAAATACTTTGTCTTCTCATTATCCTATTTATGACCGAGTTCTTTGAAACCTTTGGAATTTACTCTCTTTAATGTGTGCTCTCGTTTCCATCTCACCCATTTAAGATCACCACCTAAAAGGCTTTAGGGTGGTGGTGAGAAATTCACCAGGGAAACCCTTTGCTCACCAGGAATGCTCAGCTGCTGAACAGTAATCTAGAGCCACAACGGTGCAGAGCTGGACTTGACGAGAACACTCAGGAAGCTGTCATGCTGTGAGTGTCATTTCAGGGAAAGCAGAGAATCTTTCCAAACTGTGCACATAATTCACAATGATACCATTGCTATGTGTTGAAGAGGACTAGTATATGATGTTCTCTTCCATGTCATCTGTTTGCTGGAAAGTAGTTTGGGTCAAGGTAATTATAACTGGTGCCCTGTGACACACAGTAGTCTCTGTCTAAGAATGTCTCTGACCTATAAACAGGTTCTAACTGGTGATCTTCCTTGTGAATATCTGTTTCATGAAGGCTGCAAAGAAAACACACACACACACACACATACACAGAGACACATCATTAGATGGCACTGGATGCATTTTTGTCTAGATATTACAAAACTTCCTCACAGTTCTACATGTTTAAATCCATTAATCTACCAAAATCTCTAATAGAAAGTTATCTGAGATGTGGTATAATTCAAGAAAATTTCTTAATTGCCTAGAACAACAAGGTTTAATCCACTAAATGTTGTCATTCTCTAAGTAGTTTGGAAATCAAATTCACTAGCAGCTGAAAAGCTCTATGTCAAAGTGTGAGACCCATCATAAAGAAAACACTTACCAGTCTGAACAAGAATCACAGAAATCCAATGACATTTCTGGAGGACAATCCTGGCAGTGCCACCGAACTCCCTGGATAGGTTCTATGCCACAGTTATCACACTGTAAAAGTTTCAGAGAGAAAAAATATTAAGCTACACTGTTTCAAAGCCTTTTTTTTTTCCTGCTGGGAAACACATAATGTACATAAAAACATCTCTTTCCCCATGCACTAGACAGTAGCATAACACAAAAATCGTTGTAAATCAGATACAATTTCTAGCAAACTAGTAGCAATTCCACCCATTCAAGATGGATGTACAGGTGGGTGACACATACATTATAATAACTTCGGGCTAACCTTGAATATGCTTTAATTAACTTTTTATTTTTATTTATTTTTTTTAAGGTGTGGTTAGTCATTCAGTTCTTTTATTTTTTTAAATTTTGTTCATTTATTTGACACAGAGAGAGAGAGAGAGAACAAGCAGGGGTAGAAGAAGGCAGAGGGAGAAGAAGTAGGCTCCCTGCTGAGCATGGAGCCTGATGTGGGGCTCGATCCCAGGAGCCTGGGATCATGACCTGAGCCAAAGGCAGATGCTTAACCGACTGAGACACCAAGGCACCCCTAATTTGCTTTTTAAAATTTTTTAAAGTTTTTTATTTTAATTCCAGTATAGTTATATGGAGTGTTCTATTAGTTTCAGGTGTAAAATATAGTGATGCAACAATTCTATACATTACTCAGTGCTCATCATGCAAGTGTACTCTTTAACTCACTTTTTAAAATTTTAAGTAAGTCACTTGCAAATGTGGACATTTTATTAATAACTCTTTACTTTAAAGGGACCTCAGACCAGTGTACAATGACTGTAATTGAAAACCACTGATTTGGGCACCGGGGTGGCTCAGTGGGTTAAGCCTCTGCCTTGGGCTCAAGTCATGATCTCAGGGTCCTGGGATCAAGCCCCGAGTCGGGCTCTCTGCTCAGCAGGGAGCCTGTTTCCCCTCTCACTCTATGCCTGACTCTCTGCCTACTTGTGATCTCTCTCTCTCTGCCAAATAAAAAAAAAAAAACACCATTGATTTAATGCCATAGTTAAAACTATACAAATATATTACAGAACTACTGAACAAGCTATCATTTGTGAACCCAGGTAAACACAAAGGTATTCTCTACACTTTTATCTTGCTGAATTATTCTCCAAAGCCTGATGATCCTAATAACCAAAGCCCATCATAAAGAAAAGGCAGATCTAACTCTTTCCCTGTGTGGTGGCATCCTGGTAGTCCTCAGTCTCTACTGAACAATTCTGGAAATAAATCTCATTTCTAGTTTCTCTAGGCCAACTAGAGCGGCTGATAGATAAGTAAACAAGCCACAGCTAGGTCTTACAGCATAATTTTGAGAAGCAGGGTTATGGAAAGACCAAGAGAAAAAAATCATTTAATATAGTCTGGCTAATGGCCATACTAGAAGTTCAGAAGTATAATAATTTTAAGTTTCTGTGTATCAGTCACAGCACATATTGGTATGTTTATGTAACCACTACAAGCAATTCCATAGTTCTTGGTCTCGTTTTACTTCCTCCAATCTCATCAAATATAGTTAATTCTAAAGCCAAAAGTGTTCTCATACTTGTCAATCTCTCTCGATTTCCACAGCCACCAATCAAGCCCAGGACAATTTCATCTTTTGCCTAAATTACCAGGAGAGTCTCTAGCCAGTCTCCCTGCCTCCAGCCTTGCCTTCTTATCCATTCTCCATACTAAGTCCAGAATGATCATCCTCTCCATCACTTAATTTTTTTCAATTACATAAATAACACACATGAATACATTACTGTTTGCAAATTTTAACAATACAGTTGTCAGAGATTATCCACTCTAACACCCCTGGCTTCCTAAAGATTATCAATACTAATAGTATAAGTAATAGGAAAGATTTTTCTGAAATGTAAATTTCATATTACCTGCTGCCTAAACTCCTTCAATGGTTCCCCAACCCTTTAAGGAAAGTTAAACTCCTCTGCAAATTTCCAAGGCACCTCAATAGCCTCACTACTCTCCAGTATGCTCTTAGTCATAGTGAGCTATTTTACTAATTTAACTAAATTCTTTATGAGAAGAAAACAGAATGACAGAAACTAAGTCCATCTTGTTCACTACTTAGTCCCTAGCACTTAAGCAAAGTGTCTTGAACATAACTGGTATTTCAAAATTGGTTGGAATGAATGGATGTACTTCAACTAGCCTGAAAAAGGAAAAGAAATTTCTCATCTATGAACAATAGCAACAAAAAGAGAAACAGCTCTGATAGATGAAAGGACAAAGAAAATCTCTCTCTCCTTCTCTCTCTCTCTCTCTCTCACACACACACACACACACACACACACGATGGGAGTATTATTCAGCCACAAAACAGAAAGAACTCTTGTCATCTGTGACAACATGGATGAGAAAGTAGAGGACATTTTGCTAAGTAAAATAAACCACGGAAAGGAACAAGTGCTCACTTACATAAGTGAACACTATATACGCCCTCATTTATATAACAAAACAAAAAACTCAAACTCATAGAAGCAGAGAGGAGAATGGTGGTTGCCCAGGGTTGGGAGATGGGAGAAATGGAGAGATGTTAGTCAAGTGATACGAATTTTCAATTATAAGCTAAGTAAATTCTGAGGATCTAAGGTACAGCATGGGATTAATAATCAGTATATATACTTGGAATTTGCTAAAGGAGTATATATTAAGTGTTGTCACCACACACATACAAATATGAGATAATATTTTTGTACTTAAAACTGTGTACACCTTCAATATATACAATTTCTGTCAATTATATCTCAGTAAAGATGGGAGTAAGAAAGAGAAATAGCTAGACAAAAACATCTCATATTTTACCTCAAAATATAGATGCTTCTATGTTTGTCTTCTTTCCACTGAATCATAAACCTATTCAAGTACCTAATACACTATAGTTAAATGAATAGGACTAGAACTAAACTTACTTTTATCTGTGTGCTGGGAAGTCTGGAATTTAAAACTCCAGAATCTATCTTAAATATCTCTTATCACCCTTTCAAAATTTGAATAAACAGTAGAATTTACCTTGAAGCCCACATGTTGTACAAATCCACTTTCAGCTTGCATCTGCTGGAGTTTCTGCTTCTTTAACTTTTTAAACTGTAATAGTTCCTTATATTCAGGTAAATTCCTATACACAATAGGAATACTTTCTTCATCCTAATAAAGAATAAAAGAGAAAACAAAAATGTTTGATAATTAAAATTAACTGAGTACAAGAAATACTGACACAGAGGTGCTTGGGTGGCTCAGTCAGTTGAGCATCTGGCTTCAGCTCAGGTCATGATCCTGGGGGTCCTGGAATCAAGCCCCAGATCAGGCTCCCTGCTTCTCTCTCTCTCTCTCGTACTTCCCCAGCTTCTGCTTTCTCAAATAAATAGTCTTTAAGAAAGACAGACAGACAGACAGACAGACATAGGTATTTTTTTCTATTAACAAAATGTTTTTTACTTTTAAGATACCTCACCTTAAGGACTCATAAAAAATTAGTCTGCTTTTAGCAATATTTTAGACTAATATTTTTGGAGGGCTTTTTTTTTTTTTCTTCATCTTCATTTATTTGAGGTGGTGGAGTAGCACAGGGAGAAGGAGAAAGGGTTCCAAGCAGGTTCCACACTGGGCAGAGAGCCTGATGTGGGGCTTGCTCTTACAAGCCCGAGATCACAACTTGAGCCGAAACTAAGCACTGGCCTCTTAACAGACTGTGGAGGGCTTCTTAATGCAACAGTAATATTGAGTTGTAGTAGGCCACCTAACAAAGTACCAGAGGATGATTCCCATCTCTGTTACACATTAATGCAGACTCAACCCCATTCCAACACATTAATGGCTATCTGAGATACTCCTTATAATCTACTTCTACCTGATCTGCAGGAAGCTCCTCTTCTCTAAAAGACTTTTATGCTTCCTCAAATAAATGTATTATTTTCTAAACAATGAGCAAACGAATCTCTGCTCTGTAGTGCCAATGACCAAGTCAGTACATTCCTATCTTACCCAAGGGGATAAACTAAATTACAAAAGATGATTATTCAGAATAGAGTATAAAAAACAGAATACTAAAAACAACAAAAAGATATGAAGCTGAAGTTGACAGACCAATCACTAACTGCTTCTGACTTTTTCTCCCAATTTATTTGCGCTCTGCCCATCAATGCTCCATTTCTTTTCCTTTGCTACCTCATGACTGATCCCATGGTCACTAATTTCCACAATGTTCCTGTAACCATCTCCAATTCCCTGACCACATCCACATTCTATCAGTTCTGATCCAGACAACTCCTACCCCTCCCATTCCTCCTATTCCTCATGTTAGGTAATACTAACTACAGTGTTTCTTTTATGTCAAGGAAACTGGTGTTTACAGAAATAATAACATTTACACAAGGTCACATAGTTAACTAGTTGCAAAGTCAGGTAATTCAAACCCAGATTTTCCTCAATATTTAACTAACTCTTTATACACAAAGCAGCCTAAGGCCTAAATCCAAGAGTTATTCTTAATTTTTCACTCTTTTATCTAATCCATCAAAATCTGTCACTACTTAATACTTTATAAAATCTTTCAGGGGTGCCTGGGTGGCTTAGTCACTTAAGCATCTGCCTTCAGCCCTGGTCATGATCCCAGGGTCCTGGAATTGAGTCCTACATTGGGCTCACTGCTCCATGGGGGCCTGCTTCTCCCTCTTCCTCTGCCTGTTGCTCCCCCTGCTTGTTCTCTCTGTCAAATAAATTAATAAAATCCTTAAAAAACATAATAATATCTTTCAAATTGCTCCTCTAGAGTATTCACTCTTTCCGCAAGCCCCACAATGGCTTAAAATCTCCCAATGACTTCCTACCTACCTACAGAGACAACTCCCAAGTCCTCAGCTAACAAAAGATTCTTTATAATCTCACACTACCTTTCACCCATTTCAAGTTCTTGTCAATTAAAGATGTTAAATTACCTGCCTATGTCAGTACTGAGGATGACAACGTAAGTAATGTAATAAATACAATGTGGCCTAACTAAATAATAGGGTAAGAAATCTTATAATGAAATTTATTAAATATTTTAAGCAAATACAGAATAAAAACTGCCAAATTTTTTAATTTGCATTTTAGGTCTAAGGATACTATTAAATTTGGCCAATAAGACTAAGAAAAGGTAGGGACGCCTGGGTGGCTCAGTGGGTTAAGGCGCTGCCTTTGGCTCGGGTCATGATCTCAGGGTCCTGGGATCGAGTCCCGCATCGGGCTCTCTGCTCAGCAGGGAGCCTGCTTCCCCCTCTCTCTCTCTGCCTGCCTCTCCATCTGCTTGTGATTTCTCTCTGTCAAATAAATAAATAAAAATCTTAAAAAAAAAAAGACTAAGAAAAGGTAAATCACCTCATAGCCAGCAGGATGGCTACTAGCCAAAGGGGGAAAAAAAAAAGAAGAAGAATAAAACAACAAGCGTTGGCAAGGATGCAGAGAAACCGAAACCCTTGTGCACTGCTGGTAAGTAAAATGTTGCAGCCACTACCGAACACAGTATGGCAGTTCCTCAAAACTTAAATGAAGAATTAACATATGGATCCAGCAATTCTACTTCGGTATATACCCAAAAGAACTGAATGCAGGGACTCTTAACAGCTATTTGTACACCTATGTTCATGGCAGCATTATTCACAATAGCCAAAAGGTGAAAGCAAAACGTACCACTGACAGATGAACCAATAAACAAAACGTATATACATACCCCAAAATATTATTCAGCTTTAAAAAGAACAATGATACATGTTATGAGATGGAGGAATCTTGAATACATTATGTTAAGTGACATAAGCCAGCCAAAAAGGACAAAACCTGCATGATTCTGAGGTACCCAGAGTAGCCAAATTCATCGAAACAAAGTGGAATGGTAGCTGCCAGACACTGGGAGGAGCCAATGGGGAGGTGCTGTTAAATGGTTCTGAAGTTTCAGTTTTCCAGGAATTAAAGAGTTCTGGGGACTGGTTGCACAAAAATGTCAGTGTACTTAACACTACTGAACTATTCACTTAAACTAGTTAAGATGGTAAATTAAAGGTTGTTATGTATTTATCACAATTAAAAATTTTTTTAAATACCCATAAACAGAGCTCCTTGTTATAATTATTTTCAAGTTTACTTAAAGGGGAAATACTATGACTAATTTCATATGAGGCTAAAATAGTGTACAGATTTTAAAAGTGTATGGAAGTACATACATGTAATCATAATCTCTCTCTAGATAATGCCTTTCTGAAGAGAACTGAAATCTGTAAATTTTACCACTAGTAGCTTCATAAATATACATTCGAATAGCTATTTCAAAATAATCAGACTGATTTAAACTGGTTCTCATTTTAAAATAAATTAATTAAATCAACCAAACAAAAGTTAAATCAAATTCAATCTACTACATATATTAATCTACTCCTCACCTGGCTCAATTTTGTTCATCCTTTAATGCCAACCTGACTACCACTTCTTTTGCGTTCCTCCACTTAAACTCCAAATCTAAATAAAGTACTTCATTTTCTTTTTTTATAAAGTACATGGAGCCCAACAAGGGACCTGAACTGACAACACTGGGATTAAGACCCGAGCTTAAGATCAAGAGTTGGATGCTTAACCAACTGCACCCCTCAGGTGCTCCTCAATCATTTTAAAAATAAGAAAATAAAGGGAACAATCAAGCAGTTACACTGCCTTTTCCATATGTACCTTCAGGTAATCAAAAGTTGATGAAGAGGGAGTTACTTCACAGAATAGTCTCTCAAATAAATAATGAGGAAATGAAAGACTATCACTATTTTATAACATCAAATGAATTAATGAATCTACTATGTCCGAAAAACAAAAAAGACAAACAGATTGATGAAAGTACTCATTAAGTAGTCCTGTTTGCCCTAACAAACAAATCTGGGGGGGGCAGTCTGTTAGGTGTCTGCCTTCAGCTCATGACCTCTAAGTGCTGGGACAGAGCCCCGAGTCCAGGCTCCCTGCTCAGCGGGCAGTCCGCTTCTCCCTCTTCCTCTGCCCTTACCCTGGCTTGTGCTCTCTCTCAAACAAATAAATGTAAAGAAAAAATTTTGTAAAGATTTTATTTATTTGACAGAGACACAGTGAGAGAGGGAACAGAAACAGGGGGCATGGGGAGAAGCAGGCTTCCCGCTGAGCAGGGAGTCCAATGCGGGGATTGATCCCAATACCCGGGGATCATGACCTGAGCCAAAAGCAGATGCCCAACAACTAAGCCACGCAGGTGCCCCAATAAATAAAATTTTACCAAAAAATAAAAAATAAATAAATAAAAAATTTAAAAAGTCTGACTCTTGGTTTTGGCTTAAGTTGTGATCTCAGGGTCATGAGATCGAGCCTGGCATCAGGCTCTGTGCTCAGCATGGAATCTACTTAAAACTCTCCCACTCAGCTCCTACACCCTGTGCTCATGCTCTCCCTCCTACCCCACTTCTCTCTTTCAAATAAATAAGTCTTAAAAAACAATATAAAAAACAAATCTGAATCTGGCCAATTATCTAGACCTACTTTCAATTTATAGAAAATCCAGGGAGCAGAAAAACAGAATTTCTAAATGACACCAATTATCTAGACCTACTATCAATTTACAAAAAATTCAGGGAATAGAAAGACAGAAGAGATGACAACAAGGAGAAGCAAACAAAATATACACAGTGGTAAATTCTAATGACCGACTTTTTCAACAAAAAAGTCCTAAGAGAAAAGGGTGGTGGGAAGGGAAGGAGAAAAGGAGGAAATCTATTGTAATTTATGACTGGGGAAATGTGAACTGAGCACATGTTTGATCGTATAAAGAATTACCTTTTTATAAACATGGTAATAATATTCTGTTATGTCTGGGACTTGCTCCAAAATAACCCAGGATGGAAGTGGGTAAGAAATACAGATGAAAATAAAATTGCAACAAGCTAGTAACTATTGAAGTTGGGTGACAGATGCATGTGGGTTCATTATACTATTCTATTTTTGCATATATTCAAAAAATTTCTTTTATTATTATATATAGCACATATATATTTCATTATACTATTCTATTTTTTGCATGTTTTTAAGTTTCCTCTCATTTACATGTTATATCTAAATATATAATGATATATATTATTAATATATAACAATTTAACAATGTATTGGTTTTTTTTAAAACAATACATTGTTTTTTAAAAAGCCCATAAATCTGACTGGCAATTAAAAGAAACCAACATTCTCTGAAGGGTAGGAATAATTTAAAAATTCTGGTGCTCTCATTCTGTACCCTGATCTGAATAACACATAGATAAATATTCATTTTATATAAATAGGTAACTTACTGATGCTTCTTCAACAGCAGTGCTCATGTGGCTATGAAAACAGGATCGGTCATCATCTTCATCCATATATACTGGTGGTTCATGGGAAGTCATGAAAGTGGAAGGTTTAAAGAGATGCTTATTAAGGGGGTGCTGTCGTCTGCTTGTTGAAGACTAAGAAAAAAAAATTTTTAATTGAGACATTGGAAAATCATGAAAAGAATCAAAGATGCTCAAATATAACTATTACTTCCCTCCAAGTCTATTAAAAGGATTTCAGCTCTATTCTTCAGCATAGTCTTATGTGGTTGTTTTTTTTTTTCTATATTACCTAGAATTTTAAAAGCACAACTAGATTAAAAAAAATGTAGGGGGAATATCCCAACAACAGTACAACAGATCACGTGCTATCTAGCTTGTATATGGATCCCCAGCATTGATCATACTCTTGATACTCAAATGCTGAACACTCCTCTTACAGACATCTTACAGAAGATCAGGGAGGATGACACAGCCTAAGCCAGATATAAACAATCAAGTAAAAAACACTTCCACAACACGACGAATGTCTAAAAATCCTATCTAACACTGTTAGGCGTCTGTACGTCAATGTCATCTAATCCTCACAGCACTCCTCTATCACCTCTAATTTAAAGATGGAGGTTACGTTTCTTGTTCAGGGTGCTGCAGCTAATAGTGGTAGAACCAAGATTACAAACTAAGCCTGTGAGGGACCAAAGCCCTCACTCTCAACCCACTGTATAGACTGCCTCTCTTCACAGACAGTACAGCCACAAAGAATAACCTCAGCTACAGGCAGAACCATCATTTTACTGTTCCAAAACTCAAACTCTAACCATGGGAAAGAATCGCTGTGTCAGTGGCTGGGCTACACTGCTATAATTAAAATGCTAACTTAAAAGTCAGTGCACCCAAAGGAGGGAACACATTTAGGTTTCTTTCTTTCCTTTTTTTTTTTTTTTAGATTTTTAAAATTTATTTCACGGACAGAAATCACAAGCAGGCAGAGAGGGGGAAGCAAGCTCCCCGCTGAGCAAAGAGCCCGATGCGGGGCTCAATCCCAGGACCCCGGTATCATGACCCGAGCCAAAGGCAGAGGCTTTAACCCACTGAGTCACCCAGGCGCCCCAACATTTAGGTTTCTTTAGTATTCCTTTATCATTCCTAGTCTTAGCTGTGAAAATATAAGGTGTCCAACACATCTAAAGTTAACTTGGAAATTAACCATGAAAATTAGAGCTGTTGAATTAAATATCAAGGTTCCAACATTCCAAAGTTACAAGATGAACTCTACATATTTGATACAAGTAATGCTATATTGGGGGGAATCCAAAATATTTAAATCAACTGACAAATTAAAACAAGCTTCCAAAACTTGGTAAAAAGATGATAAACAAAACTTGTAAAACATGGAGCTGTACAGACAATATTCTTAATGTAAAATCACATAAAACAATAAGGAAGCCGTAATAGAGAAGGGTTAACAGCATCAGATACGCCTTTACCTTCTCATGTGAAGGGTGGCAGTGGTGGTGGAGAGGAAATAGCAGGAAATAAAAGAGGCCATTTGTGTGCTTTAGTTTTTGCAATTAAAGCAAAATACTGGCTACAGTTTGATGCAGTGGTCTATGCAGGAGAAGGTAACAGCTTTTTCACTGTAAAGAGTAGCAGAGAATAGTAGAAAAGGCCTGGGATCAGAATCAGAGATCAGTGGTTCTTAGACTCAACTGACTCCATTTACTTTAAGGCCTAGCTGGTTTTTTTATTTTGGTTTGGTTTGTTTAAGGCTATATTTTAAAGTAATCTCTATACCTAACAAGGGGCTCAAACTCACAACCCTGCGATCAAGTCACATGCTCTACCTGCTGAGCCAGCCAGGTCTGCTGAGGCCTAGTTTTCTCATCTATAAAAACATTGTAAGGGCGCCTGGGTGGCTTAGTCAGCTAAGTGTCCGAATCCTGCTTTCAGCTCAGATCATGATCTCAGGATTGTGGGATTGATCCCCATTGTCAGGCTCCAGGCTGGGCATGAAACCTGCTTGGGATCCTCTCTCTCTCTCTCCCTCCCTCTCTGCCCCAACCCCCCTTCTCCCTCTTCCCCACTTTAATTAAAATTTTAAAAGGGGGGGAGGGCTTTAGAACAGTACCTGACATAGCTTTATTCTGTTATTGAATGTTCTAACTATTATTAGTAAAGTGCAAGTGAAAGTGGTAATACCACCTACAATTCTAGAGTTATAGTGAGGATTAAATAGTGTATTTTAATAAACATTTCTATTTTTGTATTTATGTAGCATATCTAAAAACAGAAACTCATTGTGTTTAATGAAGAGTCAAATACCCTAAAATTTTTAACATCACAAAGGACTTTCTGATATACATTTAATCTACATCTTTCAAGTATTTCTAAGAAAATAATGAACATAAAGGTCATTCGATTTCATGGAGTAGCAATAACAGAATCCTACCCTGTGTCCATGACCAGTATAACAAAATGATTAGAGTAAGTCAGATTTTAAAAATAAAACAACTTTGTTCTGATAAATGCCTACACTTTTACACAGCATTCTGACTTTAAATTTAATCTAAAGTCTAAAGTTTACTTTCTCTAATTTTTTTTTTTTTTTTTTTTTTACCTTTTTGGAGTATATATATAAGTTTGGTGTTCTGCCTGGGACTGGAATGCCAGCTTTAGTTAGTTTTATGAAATATTTCTGCACTCGGCTAGCAACCTGAGGAAATATGACAAGCCATTTAACATAATCACAAGACATGCAATACCTCAATATTTTTCTAAAATTAAAATATACTTGTGTATCTTAATGAATGCTGACAACTTAAAATTTATCATAAATCTAGAAATAATTTTAAACTGCCAACAAACACAGTTATATTTTAAAATCTAGAGCAAAAAAATCATTAAAGTACAGGAAATATGTTTGACTCCAAAGCCAAATACATATTTTCTACTAATGAATGCTTATGCTCATACCATTAAAAATACATCTATTAACCTCAATGATAATGTGAAAAAAACTGATAGATTTTTTAGAAAGACAAAGAATACTTCCTATATATGTTACAAATCTATCAGCATAGTCCAACCAGAAAGTATACAACTCACTAAACATTCAAGAGACACTAAGTTACATTACATTCTAATGTTTCAGTAATGACTGAAACAGAATTATCTCAAGCGGTTTCAGAAATTAAAAAAATAAAATAAAAAAATAGAAAACTGTATTATAGCATTGTGTAGCTAAAAAATGATGTAGCAGATTTGATGTCAGCTGCACTATCTTTCACCAAAAAACTATCAAAACCTGCCAACAATATGGGACCATCTCCTCAATTACCTGTTTGGCTGTCCTATTACCCAGTTCATCTGCTATCTTCTGCCAGCGTCGAGATTCTACTTCTTCAGGAGGGTATTTCAGGAGTAGCTGTTCAAGCTTTTTCTAAGAAACAGAAGACCAAATTTAAGAAAGTTTAATACTGAATGCCATAAATAAATATATTTACATAAATGAATAAATACATTCACACTTCCTTTTCAACTATCTCCCTCCCCAAATTTTGGGGTTAGGTTACTAGAAATCCTCGTAGTAGGAAAAATTTCCATTAAGGAAATTAAGACTTCACAGGAAAAATGAGATTAGAGAATAAATCTATGAAAAACCTTGTAAGATTTTCTATTCACTTAAGTAAAAACACAGTACCCGCCCCAAATTTAATTAATACTTTATACATCTTAATGATTTCCACTGACCATCTTTTCTTGCTAGACTATGTATGGGTTTGCTCCTATAGATTTGACAAAAATATCTAAATTCATTCGGATTTAGACAGAACATTTAAAGGGACTTTTCCCTCCTTTCCACATGTGGTGTTCCATTCAAATATCTGATTTTTAAATTCTTACTTATCCCCTAAATTGTCCCACAGCTCTGAAGATGCAGAATAATCTGGATGCTTGAAATGAATTTCCTAAATTTTCTCATAAACTGCTGAACTCATTATAGCTCTGGAGTTAATCCTTGTATGAAAAAGAGATGTGTCTCAAACCTTACCCATGAATAATCCTAGCCACATGCCAAACCGTAACAGAATACTCTGCCATGGCTTTGTCAGCTTCCCTCCATAATAAAAACAAGAATTCACTTTGACACACTGCTTTATGTGGCCCCACCCAGGTCTTTCTCTCCTTCAAAGCTATATTACGAACACTTTATTCCACCCATTTCACTCTTTTTCAATCCCCTTCCTATAACCCAGACTCCTTCTTTAAAAATCATCCTCAATTCATATATTCTCAGAATCCAAAATTCTTGAAGTGTGGAAAAAAAAAGTATACAGATATAAGTTTAATATTTTCAGTTCTTAATTAAGAAGGATCATCTACAACAATATACACTTTAGTCATAATCTGGACTCTAATCTGAACCTTTTTTCTTTAACCTACACAATTTAGAAACATTACCTGTTCTTCAACAGTCCACAGTTGGTTAAATGTTTCAGGTTTGGTATCATCACAAAGGCGTCCTCTTATCATCTGTATATAAAATAGGGCTTTTGTCAAAAATAACAAAGACTACCATTTGATTGTAGCTAACGAAAACACATCTTACATTTTTTTAAAAGATTTTATTTATTTGAGAGAAAGAGAGCACAAGCAGGGAGAGCAACAGAGGGAGAAGGGAAGAAGGCTCCCTGTTGAGCAAATAGCCCAGTGTGGGGCTCAATCCCAGGACTCTGGGGTCATGACCTGAGCCAAAGGCAGGTCTTAACTAACAAAGCTATCAGACCCCCCCATATCATGGAATTTTTAAAATTAATTTCAAAATATTTTAGTAAATTTATTATTTAATGTGTATTTTAAAATTGTTTACAAAATGTTTTCACCTTCCTTTATTTCACTTGGATTTTATACTCCTAGCAATCCTATAATACAGATGACAGCAACTTCATCTTAAAGAAAAGGAAACGTTATTCTTCCATTCTGAACCCACCCTAACTACTAGTGGCAAGCCAGGACTCAAATTCTGGTTAAAAAACACTGCACAGACCTCTTATTTTTAGGATAAAAGGGTACATGTCACACACTGTAGGGACTATGTTACATGCACTACTCATTTAATCCTCACATAACTCTACAACACAGGTAATATTAATCCCATTTCATACAAAACAAAACTGCAGCTTGGAGGCTTTAATATAAATGCCAACTGACATTCCACAGCTAGTAAGTGGCAGAGCTGGGATTCCAACCCAGATTTCTCTTAACTTCAAAGTTCATGTCCCCACTATCTTCAATGAAAGACTGCTTAAATTTTAAGAATATAAACCAGGAAATGTTAAAATAGTTTTTCTATAGTTCCAATTTTCCTGCTCCAAAGCTTTATACTGTTTACCTGAGGACGACTGTTTGAACCTTCAGGACCATCACTCAAAGGCAACATAGAATATGAAAGGGACTCTCCATCCTTCTTAGGATCTAAAGGACTTTTTGGTCTGGCAGGTAAACCTACTAAAAAGAAGACCATGTATAGGATTACCAAAGTAAGACTGCCAGATACTTCTCTATTTAAATTCTTACCATGTAATTTCTTACCTTTATCGAAAACTAGCTTAACTCTCCTAGTATGTCTTTTACGATTTTTAAATTCTCTTTCAAAGTTCCCAAGGCTATTGGTATATTGGTCCCATACAATCTCGGGCAACTGAACAACTCTCTGTGGATATGGAAGCCCTATATCAGCCTGGGAGAAAAAAAATAAAGTGACAGTCTGAATTTAATTCAAAAAATTATCTATTACAGCCAAATTTTCAGAGGACTCCAAATCCAAATTATCATCACCTAGGCATTTCTGTTCACTGCTTGAATCCAACACCCAATTAAGTTAATACAGTCTTAACATTAAAGAGTAAAATGATAGCAAGTAGAAGAAGAATAAATTTGATAAGACATAAGCACTATTTTTAGATATAGCTTTAAAGCTGAACTATATAGAATACTGCACTTTGTAACTAATACACTTAAAACATAAATAACCAAGAGAGGTTTTACCTTTAAGAACAGCATATGAAATGTGTCTGACTGCAAAAGACGAGACTTGACACATAGAACTCATTTTAAATATACCCCCATGTTCATGACTTATTCATAAAACAATTACTTTCACATATATAATTCTTATCACATATACAAAAAATTATGACATCCTGAGTATCAAAACTACACACTGAATCAACTTGGAATTCAGTTACTTAACCAACCATCTTTAGAGATGTCATTAGTTGTCTTAATTACTAAAATCAGATTATAATAAATATCTTTAGATAGGGATCTGGGTTACATAATGGGTTTATATTTTTTGTCAAGAACTCACAGAATGGTAGGACCCTGAGATCATGACCTGAGCTGAAGGCAGAGGCTTAACTCACTGAGCCACCCAAGCGCCCCTAAGAATTCTTAATTTTTATTTTGCTTATGATATATTATATTATCACCATCATCATAATAGTACACAGCTTAGACTGGCTCAACTTTTGCATAAGACTCTCTTTTAAAATAGTAACAGTAATATCAAAGGATGTGAGTAAGCCTTAAATGTTCCTTGCATTCTACATACCAATACATACCACAAGTTTCCTTAATTTCAATTAGGAGTTTTTAAATGTCCACTTAAACAAACAAATCACATGTCAACAACTTAATTAGTACCGTAAACCTAAAGAAATAAGTAAATTAAGTACATATGGTACCTAATTTACAATGGTTCAATTTAGGATTTTTCAACTTTACAATGGTGCAAAAGTGACACATACAGTAGAAACCATGTTTCGAATTTTGAATTTTGATCTCTTCCCAGGGTAGTGATATGTAGTACAATACACTCCGTCGTGCTGCTAGGCAGTAGCAGTGAGCCACAGCTCCTGGTTAGTCATGGGATCATAAAGGTAAAAAACCTATACGCTGACAACTACTCTGTACCCATACAACCATCCTTTTTAAAACTTTCAGTGTAGTACTCAATGAATTACATGAGACATTCCACACTTTATTATAAAACAGGCTTTGTGTTAGATGATTTTGCCCAACTGGAGGTTAATGTTAAGCGTTCCAAGAACCTTTATGGTGAGCTATAAGCTATGATGTTCAGTAGGTTAGGTGTATTAAATGCATTTTAATTTACGGTATTTTCTACTTAAGACGGGTTTATCAGGACATAACCCATCATTAAGTCAAAATACCTGTATATAACACACACACACACACACACACACACACACACACACAATGCAAAAATCAAACTTTTAAATTAAGTCCTGGACAAAAATTTCTTTCCAAGGAATGTAAGTCTTTCACAATTACTAAGTATCTGGATTTAATGTAATTGCATACATTTTGGTTAAAAATTGTTAAGAAGGTCAATATCACATCTCTGAGATAAAGTGGAAAGAAATTCAGTTCTAAACTAAACCTGGAAATGGAAAACCAACAAATAACCAACTGCATACCAATCTAGTATAAAAAAGCCTAATTGCAACTTTTTTGCCCACCAGAGAACATGAATAAAGTAAGGTCAAGGTCAGTAAATTTGTTTACTAATAATAACTTTTCTATTATCACCTATTTTAGTGGAATCAATTTTAAGTAACCACTGTAAGTACTGTAATCTTTTTGTACTAGGAACGTTTAATTATGGCAATGTAGATCAATAAACACTTAAACAGACTCACAGTATAGAGAGGGTATATAGGGTCAAAAAAGTTCAGAAGTTTTAACAAAGCAACTTATAAATTCCATATTCATTATGATATTCAACGCTCTAAAGCATGAAGAGAAAGTAATGATTGCCAAGTAAATAATATGGCTAGAAAAATGCAAATAATAAATTAATACAACTAAAGGAAACAAAGTCCCCAGGGCTGTTCCCTCAACACCTGGTAGACCACTTTTGTGACTCATTAAAAAATGGTAACTAATAACTACATTGTTACTGTTTTGTTTTTTTAAGGTGAATACGAAGGTTCTTTTTTATAATTTCTCAGTATTAATGTTTTCACACAATGCTGATTAATACTTTGCCTCTCAAATTTATTAAATTAGTGAATGCCTAATTCAAGATACATACTACAGTATAAATACGCATTTGCATTACCCACAAAAAAGTTATAAAAACATGAATCACTTTCAAATGGTTAACTGTTAAATACAAAAGTTCTGTTTTAAGGAAAAAAGAAAAAAGGAATTTTTACGCCAAAGTAAAGAACATTACAAAATTAAGTAAAATTTATACTTCCTCCTCATGGACTTGGCAACCTTAAAGACATTTAAAATAGTTTTCATTTTTATCACCAATGTTTTTTATCATGCTATATGGAAAATTACAAAAGTACCTCAAAACTTAAGCAGTGAATAAATCCTGAAGTATATTTTCTTTTTGCCTTATTAATCTTGAGGTCAGTAAAGAAGGAAAACCCTCTTTTCGTTTTTACCAGAGACGGGAAAGGTAATAGGAAAAGATCCTAAAAATGGCTAGGGAATGGAACATCAAGTTCCTAATATAAATATCCAATTAAACCTCCCAACTATTTTCATTAGAGTATATTTTGTGGGGTGGGGGGTGGTGCTTAGGAAAGGCAATATCCTTTCTTCAGTAGTACGGTTAGTAGTAGAAGGGAAAAAAATTAAACATTTAAAAAAGTGTATATCCATATTAAAAGAAAAATCAAGTTATTACCAAATATATCTTAATAAATCTTAGAAAGTGCTCAATATATACCTTCTTCTGGAGTTTCTCCACAAATCCAATGGGATTTTTTAGTGCTTCTTTCTGATGTTTGCCTAAACTTTCAAGGTCCTGGACTGCTTGAGAACGCTGAGCTTCAAGTACAGCAATCGTCTGTAACAGTCTCTGATAACTACAGAGACAAAGAAAAATACCTCACTAAAATTTTCTAGTAACAACAATAAATAAAAACTGAGTTCAAGCCATGATCTACTATTAAGCCACACAGTCTTTTTAAAGTTACCTGAAAGAGTTTAGTAAAACATATTACTGGGAATAAATGAGGTCTTCCTGAGTTACGAAGTACCTAGTCAGAAAATATCAGTTAGAGAAAGCAAAGCCTTATTTCCCCATCTTAAGTTTTTAACTCTTGAACCTGAACAAGTACAGAAAATAAGAGGGTAGCCTGACTTTCCAACAAGTCATTAAGAAACTGCTAAGTAAAAAATAAAATTGTAAGGTTTTAGCACTAGGAGGGATCTGCAAATTCAGCCCTTCTGTTGTACTTTGTTGTAATAAGGAATCTGAGGTACATTTTCTTGCCCAGACTTAAACAAACTGTCAAATAATTAAGACATGATTTCAGGTGTCATGGTTCTCATTTGCTCTTTCTATTATATTTCCACTCTACAGGACATTTACTTTCCAAGCAGTTCTTAAGTACTGAACATTTTTAACAGAGAAAAGCCTTAAAGATACTTACTTACTCCCTACCTGCGAAGATCTGCTTAGCACAACACAAAATTTTACCCACACAAACCTGCTATTTGTCATTATCTTTAATTCTCTTTATCTCTCTCTTTTGGTTCAAATTGCCCTGCCTCTCTGACTAATGTCTGTTTTCACAAATATCAATACACATACAGAAATATGTTTGCCCCAAAGTCCTCAATGTTCAAATACACTTTGCAAAAAGAATAAAAAGTCACTCCAAGTTCACTTCAAAGTAAGTGGTTAAGTCCTTAACATATAGATAAAGCACAATTTTTCTTTACACCTTGAAATAAATTTCAATGCCTTTCCCAACTAGACTGTAAACTCCATAATGGCAAACACATCTAAGAAGTTCAGTTTTGTTTATCCAGTGTGCAGCATACTTCCCAGCATAGAGATGATCAATAAATTATTTCTGAATGAACAAATAATAGACATGTCTTATGCAGTCAAAAAGAATACTGAATCTTCTAAGTTCAGAAGTCCGCAAAGTAGAACTTTCCAAGGTAAAAACAATGCAATTTTGAGGTTCACAGCCACGGCACAATTGCACCATAGCATTCTCTATCAGGACACTTTGCCAGCTCCCTGCTTAAAACATACTTATTCTTGCTCTTGAAATGTTTATAATAATTAAGGTAAAAACTAGTAACACTAAAGGGTAAGACTCTTCTCAAGCTAGAGACACTTCATTTAAAAGTTAGAGCAGAACTGGAAAGCAGGAACCATACCAAGTCACTCCTGGGTAAGTGACAGAGGTCAGGTCTAAACCCACTTCCATGAAGCCCCCATCTGTGAGGTGTATGGAGTGTAGAGTCCCTGTCTGTGCTGGCTGTTCCCATGAGGCAGGCTCACCGAGACACAATCTTAGCATGATGGTAGTGAGCTAAGTACCAGAACCTATCCTCTCTACAATACTCTTAACTGTCGTACTTCACCTCCAGAACTCCTTCTCCACTAGCTGAATAACCAAAGACTTCTCACGGTGTCTTTATGACTGATCTCTGTTTTAAGCAAGATTTACATACTTCTGTATCATTAATATGAAAATGACTATGAGTCTATTAAACTTCCAGCAAACTTCTGAAAGCACAATAACAATAAGGAACATGTAAGAACAGAGTTACGGAAAAAATAAGCACAGGCTTGAAAAAAGTGCTATAGTCAGTTGTTGATGCTGGGAAGGCCTCTCTCTGAAACCAATAAACTGTAACAATTTTTACTGTACTTAAATTATTTCAACAGAGATGACAAAATAGAACTCTTCAAACTCTATTTGCTTCTCTTTAATCAAGATAAATGATTAACAAATTGAAATTCCTATATAAACACTGTAAAGTCCAGAATAAGCAAAAAGACTGTAAGAAAGTGGTAAACTCGAGTCTTCCAGACCAGCTAATTTGAATTATTTGAGTACTCTTTTGAGTCCTCAGAGATTTTACCAGTAAGATTACCACATATATTCCTACGCAGAAATGGAAGGAATCATACAAAACTAGGAAAAAAACCAATATGATACAGACAATTCTATTTTCAATCCCACCCACCCATCCACTTCACCTCCAAACGCAAACTACTAAAAACTGATCCAGACATCAACCAAGACAAGGCTCATTTGTTCGTTAATTTGATAATTATTTACTAAGAGAATAAGGTACTATCCTTAAAGCTTTGGTAACTATCAAAACAAATCAGGCATGGACTTAGGTATAACAGGGGAGCTACAACTACACCAGAGAAGGAGAAAACTGTATGGAAGCGAATGGATAGGACTGGACTTCTTGCTGGTGTTAGAGGATGGGTATGTGTGGTGTATCATCCTAGCCTGCTTCTTTGTATATTTGAAATTCTCTACAGTGAATTAAAAAAGAAAAACTTTAATTCAAATTAATGGAGGGATTAAACACTATACTTTTCCTAGGCTGGTCATATCACACCTGCTATTATATTTAGCTCTGCTTTAAGAGAGAGAGACAGGTTCATGAAGAGACAAGGTAGATGAGAAAGAATGTAGTAAGAAATAACAACAGTGTCAAACATTTGCTGAATGTATAGACTATAAGCCAGACGTTATATATCTTAAGTATGATAACATAGCTCTCACTATAAACTTACAAGATAGGTACCATTATCACTATTATACAAATAAGGAAACCAAGGCAGATTAAGTAATTTGTCAAGATCACACCAGCCATTTATTGTGGAGATGTGATGTGAGGAATGGTTAAGACTCTGAGAATTTTTAACCTAAAAAATTAAAACTTCTAATAGAACGTTGTTTCCATCTTTCTTTATTTAACACATGGCTACATAGAAAAGGAAACAGACTTTTACAGGCTATAAAGAGTCAAACCAGAATCAAATTGTGATAAAGGTACAATATGAAGAAAAACACTGTCTCAGTAGAAACCAATAAAAAATGCAGTAGAGGGACGCCTGGGTGGCTCAGTTGGTTAAGCAGCTGCCTTCGGCTCAGGTCATGATCCCAGCGTCCTGGGATCGAGTCCCACATCGGGCTCCTTGCTTGGCAGGGAGCCTGCTTCTCCCTCTGCCTCTGCCTGCCACTCTGTCTGCCTGTGCTTGCTCTCGCTTCTCTCTCTATGACAAATAAATAAATAAAATCTTAAAAAAAAAAAAATGCAGTAGAGCACCCAATCACTACAGATGTTCATACAGATATTTAAAGGAAATTCAAGCACTAAAAATACTGCAACTCTTTAATTCCAGCAAAACTTGCTACTTTCACAATTTTGCTACTCATTCAACCAAGTAATCTATAGAATGATTTTTTAAATGTATATATATTTGTGTGAACACAAGTATAATTACAGTGTTCCCCCAAGGACAACTCTATATTAAATCTATCAAGAATTATTTGTAATCCATTTCTAGACTAAATCCACTGCTACAAATAGTAGGCTTACCTGTAGCAAAGGATTATTAATTTTATTGTTTCAGGTCTTCAACATAAAATAAGACAAGTTTAGCTTTTGTACTGTGGAATTATATTTTACTAAAATATAAATACTCTTCAAGACTACATCTAAGTTATATTCATTACCCTTCATTCTCCAAGTCCTCTTGAATTCTTTATTCACATATGTGAACATAAAACATTTATATATGGGCACTTGAGTGGCCCAGTCAGTTAAGCGTTAACTCTTGATTTTGGCTCAGGTCACGATCTTAGGGTTGCAACATCAAGCCCCACGCTGCAGGAAGTCTGCTTAAGACACTGTCTCTCCCTCTGTCCCTCCCTCTTGCTCTCTTACTCGAAAATAAATAAGTCTTGGGGCACCTGGGTGGCTCAGTGGGTAAAGCCTCTGCCTTCGGCTCAGGTCATGATCTCAGGGTCCTCGGAGAGAGCCCGGCATAGGACTCTCTGCTCAGCAGGGAGCCTGCTTCCCCTCCTTCTCTCTGCCTGCCTCTCTGCCGACTTGTGATCTCTTCTCTCTCTGTGTCAAATAAATACATATAATCTTTTAATAAATAAATAAATAAATAAATAAGTCTTAAAAAGCAAAACATAACAAAACTAGCCTAGGGGCACCTGGGTGGCTTGGTGGGTCATGTGGGTTTAGGTGCCACACATCAGGCTCCATGCCGGGCCTACTTAAAAATTAAAAAATAAAAATAAAAACAAAATAAAGACAACTATTCTAAATCAGAGGGGCTACAACCTTTAGCCTGTTTCTATAAATAACGTGTTTGCATATTTATTTACTTATTTTGAGAGAGAGAGAGACAACTGGGGGAGAGGGCGAGAGAATCTTAAGCAGGCTCCACAACCAGTGTGGAGCCCAACATGCGGCTCGCCCCTGACCCCCTCTATAAATAAAGTTTTATTAGAACATAACCACACTCATCTGTTTACATAATGTCTATGGCGGCTTTCTAACTATAATACAGACTGCAGTAGTTGCAAAGTGCAATTGATTCCCAAAGCCAAAAATATTTACTATCTGACCGTTTAAGAAAAAGTCTGCTAGGCTGTGCTCTAGATTAAAGATACAGACACATAACAACAAAGTATAACGTATAATCATGAAACAGGTCCCACGGAGGGGGGGAAGGATAATCACTTTGGAGATTTTTCTGGGTATAGATGGAAAAATATAAATACAGATTGTGGGTTATACCATTTTATTCTATCAATGCCGGACCACTGGGGTATAATAAAGTTCTTAAGATTATACAAGAGAATATTCTTTCTTTTTTTTTTTTTTTTAATTTACTTATTTGAGAGAGAGTACAGAGAGAGAGAGAGAGAGCAGGAGAGAAACAGAGAGAAAGAGCATGAGGGGGTGGGAAGAGGAGAGGGAGAAGTAGGCTCCCCACTGAGCAGGGAACCCGATGCAGAGCTCGATCCCAGGATGCTGGGATCATGACTCCAGCTGAAGGCCGACACTTAACTGGCCGAGCCACCCAGGTGCCCCGAAGAATATTCTTCTTTTTAGGAGATTTATACTCAAGTAAAGGATCATGAGTCTACAATATACTTTTAAATGTCACAGCTTGAAAAAAAAAAAAAGTATATGGAATGGGAAGGAAGATGAGGGAAAAGGGAGAGAAGGAGAGAATATTTAACAATGTGGGGCGCCTGGGTGGCTCAGTGGGTTAAGCCACTGCCTTCGGCTCAGGTCATGATCTCAGGGTACTGGGACTGAGTCCCGCATCGGGCTCTCTGCTCCGTGGGGAGCCTGCTTCCCTCTCTCTCTCTCTGCCTGCCTCTCTGCCTACTTGTGATCTCTGTCTGTCAAATAAATAAATTAAAAAAATAAAATAAAATCTTTAAAAATGTTAACAACTGATGAATTTAGCTGAAGGGGATACAGATGGCTATCATACTATTCTTCTAGACTTTTAACATTTATAATTTCCTAAATAAAAACCAAATAATGAAGAAGCAATTCATTACATTCTGCTGCTGATAAAGAATAGTTTGATTTAAAAAAAAAAAGAATAGTTTGATTATCCTATGAACACTGAACTTAATTAAATAACACTGAAAAAAACTAGAGGAAAGCAACATAAAAATAAATGTATTCAGGGACGCCTGGTGGCTCAGTGAGTTAAGTATCCCACTCTTGACTTTGGCTCAGGTCGTGATCTGAATCATGAGATGGAGCACCATGTCATGCTCCATGCTCAGCACAGCATGGAGAGTCTCTATCCCCCTTTCCCTCTGCCTCTCTCTCTCAAATAAATACTGAAAAACTTTTAAAAATATTCATTTAACTATACTGTACAAAGAAAAGGGAAAGGAGTATAGAAAAACTTCTAAGCTAACTAGTATGCTTTCACATGTGTGTACATGTGTACAAATGCACACATGTACACACTGGTGACCAGGAGGAACTAAGAGGAAAAAAGAGCAAGACATATGCTGGATATAATTTTCAACAGGATAAAACTGTATAAAGTGAACTGGTTCTCAGGAATAACAATCAGAAAATTTTAAGCAATAACAAATTCTATCCTAACACAATTTACCAGTATAAAATTTGGGGGGAAAATGCTTCAAATTACTCTATACCATCATTTCAATCATGTATGGCATTTCTACTTTCAGCAAAATACTGAGCTTAATTTATACATGACTGAAAGAAATTATTTTGGTATCAGCAGAACTTATGTATCATCTATTTAGTAAACAAAAGCTGTATGATACTATTTCTGCCTTCATGAAGGGTTTCAAACACTGAAAGTGTAGAACAGCAAAAATTCAATAATTCATAAATGATTTCTCATTTACTGTGAAAATCTGAAAGTCATTAGAAGATGATCAAAAAACCTCTTATGATATTCTGTGTTAAGAGAGAAACTAACACCTCAGCTTCTGATAATATGCCTTTCCAGGTATAATCATCAATTCTGTATTGAAAATAACTAAAAATGCTGAATTAAAGACAAGAAAAAAAATGTACCTGTTTATTTTAATATCGTGGAAAAACTAGTAAGATACTAAGACTTTTTATTAACAGGCCAAAATCTAAGTGAAGGCATAACTGGACCATGTAAGTCTAGGCTCAATTTTCTGTACTTCACATGCCCAGAAAACAGAAGACAAAGCCACTGAGGTAGGCAGATGAATAGGAGATGCTCTACCTTCAGGCTTCTGTACCTTTCACTCCCATCCCATAGAAGAGCTGCTTTGGGACTGAGAAAAGGAGCAGATAAAAATTTCAACCACAAAAAGCTGATACCACAAGACAGTCCAAATCATACTACCTGGGTGGCCTTAAACAGCAAAAGCCATGAGTAAAGTTTAAAGCAGGGCTTCTGGACTAATGCACACACACCCTTTCCACACCGAGATACCCACAGAAGCAAATACAATTTTATCTGGAAAAATACATACTCATCTTAGGCCTCAAGGATAACCCATAAAGAATTTTCCAAAGAAAGTAAAGAGCTCCTATTTAAAAATTACCAAGCATACAAAAAAGCAAGACAGAGAGTAATAAAAGACAGGTTTGAAAACAGCTACAAGGAACAGGAAACTACAAAAACAGACTAAGGTGCTTTGAAAAGGAAGCAAATTCAAATTTTTAAAATATGATAATTAAAACTAAAAGCTCAATGGGGATAAATTTTCTCTTTCAGAAATTTCAGGCAAATTCACTAAAGACAAGCTGGAAAAACTACTTAAAAGCTCTTATGCTAAGTGAAGTAAGTCAAGCAGAGAGAGTCAATTATCATATGGTTTCACTTATTTGTGGAGCATAATAAATAACATGGAGGACATGGGGAGATGGAGAGGAGAAGGGAGTTGAGGGAAATTGGAAGGCGAGGTGAACCATGAGAGACTATAGACTCTATAGGGAGGGCATGTATTGCATGGAGCACTGGGTGTGGTGCAAAAAAAACAATGAATACGCTGCTACACTGAAAAGAAATCTAAAAAATAAATAAATAAATAAATAAATAAAAGCTCTTAAAAGTGGTAAAGAGCTAACAGAATCATGAGATGGTACCAAATTAAGATCCATGATAAGGGGCACCTGGGTGGCTCAGTGGGTTAAGCCGCTGCCTTCGGCTCAGGTCATGATCTCAGGGTCCTGGGATCGAGTCCCGCATCGGGCTCTCTGCTCAGCAGCGAGCCTGCTTCCTCCTCTCTCTCTCTCTCTCTCTCTCTCTGCCTTCCTCTCTGCCTACTTGTGATCTCTTTGTGTCAAATAAATAAATAAAATCTTTAAAAAAAAAAAAAAAAGATCCATGATAAGATGAAAACCAGAAAGTTAAAACATGTCTGGGGGCACTTTTGCCCTGGAGCAATTTATTGATCCAGAAGAGGAAGCTGAGCAGTGCTTCTGATAGCTTAAAATGACAGAAGATCAAAACTGGACTGTAGAGCCAAACTACACCCTAGGAGTAAGAGTGAGAAGGAAGTAAACTGCCCTCTCACAATGGACTAGTATATCTCAGTTCGTAATTAACTAGTAAGGCTGAAAACTTATATACTCCAAGACCCAGACATCCCATATGTAGTATGTAGTAACCTCAAGAAACTCCTGAATATACAGTGGCATGTATTTACTACAGTCTTAGTCATGATAATCCAAAACCAGCAATAACCCAAATGTCCACCTAAGAAAACAGATAAACCGTGGTATAGGTATACAATGGAATATTATACAGTAATGAAAATGACCATACATCTATGTGTACCAACACAGATGAATATCAGAAATGTAATATATCACAAGAGAGTATAAGCAGTGTGGTTCAAAAACTAAACTTTCTTATTTAGGGATACACATGTAAATGGTAAAACCTTTTAAAAGGGCAAAGAAGGATTTTCATGAAAGTAAGAAAAGTAAGGAAATGTAACTAAGGAACTAACAAAGGAGAACTTCTGGAGTACTATTCATATTGCGTATCACAACCTGGATTGTGGTTAAACAATTATAGGCTGTTTTATTTCACAGTTACTCTGTACCTGCATGTATTTCTTTAGTATTATATGCACGAGATATTGCACATTTTTTTTTAATGGGAAAGCTTTCTAGGAAGAAAATGTTATAGAGAGAACATTTATACTTTTAGAACTTTATTTAAGATTCACAGAGGCGTCCAGGATCAAGTTCCAGCTCTATCAGCAACTAACTATGGGAGCTTATTCAAGCCATTAAACCTTGGGCCTTGGACTCCTCAGCTACAAAATGAGAAGAATGGACCAGATAAGTAGTTGCAAAAGCTCTTTTCAAAGTGAAAAATTCTAGGATTATAAGCCATATGTTCAATTCTGGTCACTCACTATAAAATGCTAAGTGAAATAAGTCAGATAAAGACATATACCATATGCTTCCATTCATATGTGGAATTTAAGAAACAAAACAAATGTGCAAAGGAATAAAAGAGAGACAGACAGACAGACAATCCAAGAAACAGACTCATAACTCTAATACAAAACAAACTGATGGTTACCAGAGGGGAGGTGGGTCGTGGGTGGATGCATGAAAATGGGTGATAGGGATTAAGGAGTACACTTGTTGTGATGAGCATGAGTAATGTACAGAATTGTTGAATCACAATATTGTACACCTGAAACAAATGTAAGACTGAATGTTAACTACACTGAAATTAAAATAAAAATACACAAAAAAAAAAAAAATCCTGGTCACTCATTATCAGGGATGGACTCACTTAATATTGTATACATTTTAATACAGCGTTGTCACTGTTTTCTTCAACATTGTATTTGAGACCTGAGTTTATCAGCTCTGCCCATATTAATATGTATGCCAAGTAACTGCTCTCAGAGGGGAAAGTTATTTAAAAAGATCTAAGGGAGGGGTGCCTAGATGGCTCAGTCGGTTGGGCGGCTGCCTTTGGCTAAGGTCATGATCCCGGGGTCCTGGGATCGAGCCCTGCATTGGTCTCCCTGCTCAGCGGGGAGCCTGCTTCTCCTTCTCTGCTGTTACCCCCACTTGTGCTCTCTCGCTTACACACACTCTCTCAAATAAACAAACAAAATATTTTTAAAAAAGAAAAAGCTCTAAAGGATAAGTGTCTCCTGCTTCACAATGTCTACTCATGATATATTACTGGCTTTACTCTGCAGTGGTTACTTCTAAAATGAAATTATGTAAAAATATAATGGCTTTGGTTTATGAAGAAATTGGCTGTTCTGGCTGTAGGTCAATGAATAGTGTATTTCTTGAAGGCAAGAATCTTATGGTGCACCTATCCCACTAGTTTTTAAGTATGTCTTATCTCATTTATTATATTTTATATTGTGCAATCCTTGAGAGGAAGGCCATTTTTCTACTTCTTGTACTATTCTATAGCACAGTAAGATTCAAGAGACACAGAAAGTGCTCATAAAAATGAGAACAAAACCATGAAAGAATATATGAATAACTGAATAGTTATTTAGGTGAGTTCTCAGCAGTTACATGACTGTATATAGAACACTATTATAATGGTATGTATGTTCTTGTAAGTTTTTTAGGTATGCTAAAGATACATACAGCCTTGGTCCTTTTCCATATGTAAAACTTAGAGGGACAGATAAAAGACATACTTACCAAATTTATGGATGACATAAAGTTGAGAAGGTTAGCAAATACTGTAGATGAAAAAAATCAGGATTAAAAAATAACAAGCAAGCTAGAATGCTAGACAAGATGAAATTCAACCACATAAACAAAAAAATGGTTAGGGGCGCCTGGGTGGCTCAGTGGGTTAAAGCCTCTGCCTTCAGCTCAGGTCATGATCCAGGGTCCTGGGATTGAGCCCCACATTGGGCTCTCTGCTCAGCAGGGAGCCTGCTTCCTCCTCTCTCTCTACCTGCCTCTCTGTCCTATTTGTGATCTCTGTCTATCAAATAAATAAATAAAATATTTTTAAAAAATGGTTGAACTACAAAGCAGTCAAACAAGTACAAGATGGCATGAACTTGCCTTAAGAGACACAGAAAACTGTGAGCCCCCCAACCGATCCTAAGTTCAATTATGATGTTAAAGTGTGAAGTAGCTGCTCAAAAACACGTAACACTAGCTTAAACTTGTATGAAACCAAACACTTTACCAAGTATGCTCACTGTATATATAGCACTATGTCAGCCATTCTGAAGGAAAGATACAAGTATAATCAACATGCAATCCTACATCATGATCATTGTAATTAAGGTAAGACAGTGTGCACGTGTATACTGGTAGTTGCTTATTTAAATACTGAAAGACAAAGCAGCTTATAAAATTTCTAGTCAATTCCCAACATCAACAAAAATTATAATGATTAATATACTGTAAGAGGAAAACATACATAAAATTTGACCATGTTATAAACAAAGTGATCATTCCTGGGAGACACAAACACTATTTCATAGAAGAAGTAAAAACCAAGTAAACACTGAAAATTTGTGTATTTCAATATAAAAGAAGGTTAAGATATTCCAGGTAGAACAGTTCAAGGAAAACACAAAGGCAGGTTAAGTGTGACACACACTGAAACAACATATTGAAATAACAGCGATAGTCCAGAGAAAATACACGAGGGGAGTTAAGAACACAAAATAAAAATCTTTAAATGAAAGAACTATAGATCCAACAGGACCAAGAAATACGGGTTCTAGTCCCATTCTGAGAAGATCAAATAGATCAGCCTATCAGGCCTTCAGTCTCCTCTTCTACAAAATAAAAGAGTCTCTAACATCACTTTCCATTTCCAGAATTCCTGGAGATAGAGCTTGAGCACCTATTTTTAAAAACAAAAACTCCACAGACAATTCTGAAACATGTCCTTCATAAAGAAATACCACTCTAATGCAACAGAGAGCAGTTGCCAAGTTTTGAACGATGATGATTTAAGAAAATCTTTGTATTTGGAAGGCTAATATGGCTGCAATGTGTTAACATAAATTTGAGAAAATGGCAAAAGAAAGCAATGTAGCCAATGTGTAAGATTACATTCTGAACAACATATTTAACACTGAAGTATACTCAAAAGTTGTTAACCAGGAGCACCTGGGTGGCTCAGTGGGTTAATCTGCTGCCTTCGGCTTAAGTCATGATCTCAGGGTCCTGGGATTGAGTCCCGCATCAGGCTCTCTGCTCAGCAGGGAGCCTGCTTCCCTCTCTCTCTCTCTGCCTGCCTCTCTGCCTACTTGTGATCTTTCTCTGTCAAATAAATAAATTAAAATCTTTAAAAAAAAAGTTGTTAACCAGCTAGGGTTCTGAAAAGCAGAAAAGTTAAAAGAATTGTAGATGATCCAAGAGAACCTATTAAAACTGTCTTTAAGATATGAAAGTTTGCTATACAGAAAAAGGAAGAGATATAGTTCAAGTTACCTCAAAGTCAAACTCACATCACTGAGCAGTTGTTCTAGAGAAGAATCTGAGGCTCAATAAAAGCAAAGATTTCATGGAGCAGTGAGTTCTCTGTCAGTATTAAGTTCAAACAGATATCGAATGACCACCATTCAAAGGATACAGTAGAAGTGTCATATTAGGTGGAAATCTGGATGAGACTTAAACCAAGGTCATTCCAAGACCAAGTTTCTAAGGATACTAGAAAAGAGCATTTAAAAATTAAATTCCTTCAGTTTAAAAAGGCTATATATTATTATTTCAATTATATGACATTTTATAAAAGATAAAACTACAAGGGAAGTAAAAAGTTCAGAAGCCGAGGGGAAGACAGGAGGGTTGAACATGACAGACACAAAGGTGATGTTTTTATACTCATGAAATTATTCTAAATAATACTGCAATCTTGGATGCATACATTATGCATCTGTCAAAACCATAAACCTTTAAAGGCAAAAAAGTGAACCATTATGCAAATTAAAAAAAATCATTTAGAAGGTCAGGGCATCCTAGGAAGAAATATAAACTGATGGAAGATCTAACTGTATTATAAATCTCACTGAGGGGTAAAAAGGAAAACGTCCTGACCTAGGTAGCTTCAGAAATGCATGGCATTGCTAACACTAAAGGCAATATCCTAACTGATGTAGTTATAACATATTCTAACTGATGTAGTTATTTCCCAGAGTTAACAATTCTAATACTACTATATACTTATACTGGAATTAAACAAATAAATGGTGATAGATGACCAAGTTGGCCAGTGCTGGACTCGGAATTTATAGATGAACAAGGGGAGGAGCTAGAATGATCCAGAGGTTAATATAAGGGATTAGAGATAAAGTCAAAATATGAACTCAGGTTTAGCTTAGTAGAGATGCAGATGATTATATACAAAATATTTATGGAGGGGAGCCCAGGTGGCTCAGTCGGTTAGGTGTCTGCCTTTAGCTCATGATCCCAGAGTCCTGGGATTGACCTCTGTGCTTGGCTCCCTGCTCAGTGGGGAGCCTGCTACTGCCTCTCCCTCTACTTATGCTCTCTTATTCTCTCTCAAATAAAATTTTAAAAAAATTTATGGATATGTGTACATACAGAGGTTAGTACACACACACACACACACACACACACACACCCCAAAAATACACCACTTTGATGGGACATAGGAGCCAAGAGAGAAGTTCCCAATGGCCAAAGCCAGAACAATTTGAGCAACAAAATAAAATAGGACTAAATTATAACCCAAGGTATAAAAATAAATATTTGAGTCCATACTGACATAAATAATTGAATGACAAAAGAACAATCTCCCAAGCAGAATTCCAAATAATTTATGTAGACACTCTGCCCTCAAGGAAAGAGAACCTAACTCCCCAATCCTGTGTGTACTGCACTGAGTAACTTCTTTCCAAAATACAGTATGGAAAGGGTGAGGAAAAAAGAATACAATGGAGGAACCTGATAAATACTACCTCAGCCGAGTAATCAAGTCAACATCAATGGCACTACATCATAGAAATAGCATCATAGAAATAGTAACATTCCCTCAGTATGATGTGATAAAAATGGCACTTTACTTCTGTGTTCTTCTTCCCCACACCTTCAACCCCAGCCTAATCATGAGGAAAACATCAGACAAATTCCAGTAAAGGAATATTAATACCTGACCAGTATCCCTCAAAACTGCCTACATCATCAACAAGGAAAGTCTGAGACTGCCAGTCAAGAGAAGCCTCAGGAGACATGATAATTATATCTAATTGGTATCCTAGATGGGATTTCAGAACAGAAAAAAGATAATGGGTAAAAACTAATAAAGTACAGGGTTTAGATGATAATGTATTAATACTGCTTAGTTATAACTAATATCGTACAAAAATATTAAAAATAGGGGAAATAGGGGAAAAGAGGTAGGGTATGTAAGGGAATTCTGTAATATAGTCTTGATTTTTCTGTAAATCCAAAACTGTTCTTTAAAATACTATTTTTTTTTAAAAGAGAGAGAGAGTTTGCACCTATCAGAGAGCAGTCAGGGTGGCGGGGTGGGGGTGGGGTGGAAAGGGGCAAAGGGAGAGAATCTTAAGCAGGCTCCACAAACTACATTCCACGACCCTAAGATCATGACCCGAACCAAAATTAAGACTCAGATGCTTAGATGACTAACCCACCCAGGCGCCCCTCAAAATAAAACTTAAAAAAACAAAACTTTAATAAAACATTTTTAAAAAATAAAATAAAATAAAATAATTAAATTAAAATAAATCTTGTAGGGGTGCCAGTTAGCACAGTCAGTTAAGTGTCCAACTCTTGGTTTGGGCTCTGGTGGTGATCTCAGGGTCATGAGATTGTGCCCTGCACTGGGCTCTAGGCTCAGTGCAGAATCTTCTTGAGACTCATGCCCTCTCCCTCTGCTCCTATTCACCCCCCAGGTTCTTGCTCTCCTGTCCCCCCTCTAAAATAAATAAAAATTTTGGAAGATTTTATTTGAGACCATGAGATACAGAGAAAGAGAGAGAGAGAGATCACGAACAGGGTGACAGGGAGAAAGAGTAGCAGACTCCCTGCTGAGCAGAGGCTAATGGGGGCTGGATCCCAGGACTCCGGATCATGACCCAAGCTGAAGGCAGACGCTTAACCAACTAGGCCACCTACACATCCCTAAATAAATATATTTTAAAAATCAATCAACCAATCTTACAATCTTTCCTTGCTCTGCTGTCTTAGAATAGCAAAAGGGTTAAATATTTATTTTAGGTATATAATAAGTTGAAACATAAGAATTTAAGAGAGCCTATCTAATTACATTAAAAAATTTATGCTAGCAAATTTATTGTCATTTACTCCTGGTTAAACTTTATCACATTGAATAATCACTCTAATGGTTCTAGAATGCACCAGTTTATAAATAATTCTCAGCTGTTCTCTCTGTTCAATATGAAAACCTGTTCAAAACACCTTTCTAGATATTATCTCTATTCTGCTTTAAAGTGGTAACTGCTAGGGGTGCCTGCGTGGCTCAGTTAAGTGTCTGCCTTCGGCTCAGGTCATGATCCCAGGGTCCTGACATCAAACTCCACATCAGGCTCCCTGCTCAGTGGTGCGCCTGCTTCTCTCTCTCTCTGCCACTCCCCTTGCTTGCACTCTCTCTCTCTCCCACTCTTTCTGTTAACAAAATAGAATCTTTGGGGACACCTGGGTGGCTCAGTGGGTTAAGCCTCTGCCTTTAGCTCGGGTCATGATCCCAGTGTCCTGGACCGAGCCCCACATTGGGCTCCCTCCTCCTCTCTCTGCCTGCCTCTCTACTTGTTATCTCTCTTTCTCTCTCTCTCTGTCAAATAAATAAATAAAATATTTAACATAAAATAAAATAAAATTAAATTAAAAAATAGAATCTTTAATAAAATAAATAACTGCTAGGGCATTTCAAATATAAAATCTCTGTCAGGGCACCTGGGTGGCTCAGTGGGTTAAGCCTTGCCTTCGGCTCAGGTCATGATCTCAGGGTCCTGGGATCGAGCCCGGCATCAGGCTCTCTGCACAGTGGAGAGTCTGCTTCCCCCTACCCACCCGCCACTCTGCCTACCTTTCTGCCTACTTGTGATCTCTTTCTCCTGTCAAATAAATAAATAAAATAAAAACTTTTAAAAAATATATAAAATCTTTGTCAAATAAATGTAACCTCCAGACCTTTTATGGTTACCCACCTTAAGTCACTAAGCACAATCCTAGTCTTTTAACTTTAGTGCTTCAACACAGTAGTGACATTAAAATGTATACCACAATGCCTGGCATGACAATATACTCCTAAAAAATACATTCTGTTGAGGAGGCTGGGTGGGGGGAAGGGGGAGAAAAGGTTAAGGACAATAGTTTCTTCCATTTAGTATGATACATCTTCATTCATATATATATAAAACAATTATAAGTTACATAATAATATGTATTAGACCAACATATTCACAGCACAATGTACTTAAAGAACTGGTGGAAGTCTTTGGGTTTGTTTTGGTTTTTGGTTTTTGGTTTTTTTGGGGGTGTATAAGCATCTGGTACCAGCTGGATTTATATAAAATTTTAAAATCACAAGGTGGAATAAAAATATTTGTTTACCTCTTGTATTGACACAACTACCTTATAATTTCATTATACTTGTACTATTAACTTTACACTTTGTACAGCTATTGTTATCTTTGTTGTACTCTTCCTATGAATATTTAGAGTATAAATTATATTCATATAATGATTATATTTATTATTGATCAAAACCCCTCTGAAACAGGTATTTGTACCAATTTATGGATGGCATAACCAAAACTTGGAAAGGTTAAATACTGGCAGATTCTTGCCATTAATTTTTTCCATAATACGATTATTTATATATCCTAATCTACGTGTAATATTGAGCTTAGTTTGTATACACTAGGAAAATTAGCTTATATCTAAAATTCAGAAATGACCAAAAACCTAAATGAAGCCTTAATTTCCTGCCTTATTTTTAAATAGCAGAATAGTAATAAAATTATCCTATTTAACAACTCTCCCTATTCACCTACTAGTACAAATACTAATTCAAAAACAGAATGCAACAGAAGAGAAATAATATCTTTTTTTTCTTGAATGGACCATAAACAATATTTTAAATAAAACATTTGTCATTCATAATTAAAGAGGAATTCTGATAGCCTCCAACAACTGTACAAAAACACTTGCCCCTTTCCAAAGTCTTAATTGTGTATTTTCTCAATGTATATTTAACAAGAAGTGTAATTTTTTTTTTAAGATTTTATTTGATAGTGAGACAGAGAGAGACAGAGTAAGCATATGAATGGTAGGAAGGGGCAGAGGGAGCAGGGAGCCTGACACTGGGCTCGATCCTAGGACCCCAGGTTCATGAACTGAGACAAAGGCAGACACAACCAACTGAGCCACCCACATGCCCCAAAATGTAATTTTGAATGCATTTCAAAGGATATTTTTTTTTGCATTAAGGTTTCACCAACAATCCTGAAAATACAGTCAGGCCTCTGTAAGAAAAGTTATCACTTTTCTCTTTTCAGAGTCTCTCCTGGTACCGGGAAACTGGCAAATTACTCAACCTACCCAAGAAATTTAGCTGTTGGGACGCCTGGGTGGCTCAGTTGGTTAAGCAGCTGCCTTCGGCTCAGGTCATGATCCCAGCGTCCTGGGATCGAGTCCCACATCGGGCTCCTTGCTCAGCAGGGAGCCTGCTTCTCCCTCTGCCTCTGCCTGCCATTCTGTCTGCCTGTGCTCGCTCTCTCTCCCTCTGATAAATAAATAAAAATCTTTAAAAAAAAAAATTTAGCTGTTAAGGAGAGAAAGTAAACAGAAAAATAGCTGAAAAAGAATATAGAGTATGAGATGATTTTTAAATCAGGAAAGACTGAAACGTGTAAATGCTGATGGGAAAGGGCTACTGGAAAGGCTGATTCTGAAAAGTAAGAGTAATAACAAATAGAGCAAGGTTCCTAAAAGAAAGTTAAGAGGGAATGGAGCTCAACTCAATGGCGGAAGGCTTAGCCTCAGGCAGGAAAAAAAGAGATCACTCCATTTACTTAAAGATCATTTATCATCATCACCATTATTTCGAATTAAAAGTTTACTACTTATAAAATATTAACTGCTAGTGCCCCTGTATATATTATAACTCTCTTTTTATAAATGAGGAAACAAAACCTCAAGGTTAAGTAACCTGCCAAGGTTTCAAGTGGTAGATCTGAACCCAACTAAGCCTCTCTGACTCCCAAGAGCATAATCAGAAGGCTACACTCTCACAAACTACAGGTACAGATGCAGATAAGTTATGTGGTAGGATGTTGACTGAGTTAGTTCTCCTCTGCTACCTTCTATTTTCTCATGCAGCAGAAAGCAAGATCACTGCAAAGTGAGGGCCTGGTGGCTTAGCAAGAGTTAAAGAGATCTTAAATAGTCACAAAGAAAAACTGACTAGGGAAATATGGCAGGTCCAGGCCACCCAAGAGGCCCCACTTTGTAACTGGAAATCATTAATTTATAGTGGTACCAGTATGCAGAAGTATGTGATTTCTTTTCAGTTGTAACAAAGGAAAAACAATGGGAGAGGAGAAGAAAAAATATGGCAAGAGAGCTATGTTCTTAAAGATCAGGTAATCTAAGCCAGGTAAGAAAAGGAGACAAGGGGACACCGTGGTGGCACGGTGGTTGGGCGGTCAACGCCTAGTTTTGGCTCATGTTGTGATTTCAGTGTCTTGAGACTGAGCCCTGCATCAGGCTCTAGGCTCAGTGTGGAATCTGCTTGGGAATCTCACTCCCTCTCCTCTGCCCCTCCCCTGCTATGTGTCTGCTCTCCCTCTCTTGCTCTTGTTTCTCTAAAATTAATAAATAAGTCTCTAAAGATTCTATTTATTTATTTGACAGACAGATATCAGAAGTAGGCAGAGAGGCAGGCAGAGAGAGGGGAGGAAGCAGGTTCCCTGCTGAGCAGAGAATAAATAAGTCTTTCAAGAAAAAAATAAAGACAAGGATAAAGGCAAATATGGAAAAATTAGAGTTGTTAAGGGAATAAAAAAAACTTTGTACATTCTTTCATGTACTTATTTTCCAATTATCAGTTGCCTTTCTATTCTGCAACAATTACGAGGGAAGGAAAACAAAAGGAAAGGCATAAACAAATACACTGCAATCACATCTCAAATGTTATGGAAAAGTAACAGGTTCATAAATATTCTCATAATTAATTGAGACACTGGAGATACAAGAAAAAAGTCTAATGGTGAAAGGGAGCAAAACGGTCGAAAGAACCAAAAGCAAGACATGAATTTTATTTTATTTTTTTTAGAAGTAACTCTTTGAAACTTAATGTAACTTACAAAACCATGGAAAACTTATCTTATTTAAAATGTTTCAAAGATTCCTGGGCCTACATTTAGGGGTCATGTAACTAAAATACAAATAGGGAAGAAAATGGGTAGTAGATTAAAGTGTGTTTCTCCTGGGGAAATGGACCCAACCAAATCTAACTTACCTTTATAATATGTGGTGTCTAAGACTTGGCCAAACTTACAGTGAGTACTCAACAGATAATTGCTGAACTGAATTAAGCCAGAGCAAAGAAACAGGAGCCCAGACTGCATGTTTTCTAATAAAAATTATTTTAAAGGGTCATTATTACTGATGCACCAGCTTTAAGCAAAGGTAACTACCCTAGCACTGAAATACTTAGGAAGTCTTAATTTACTGTTCCAGTGACCAACAAGAGTTTCACATACTCTTTTTTTTTTTTTTTAAGATTTTATTTATTTATTTGACAGAGAGATCACAAGTAGGCAGAGAGGCAGGCAGAGAGAGAGGGAGAGAGAAAGGAGGAAGCAGGCTGAGCATAGAACCCAATGCAGGGCTTGATCCCAAGACCCTGAGCTCATGACCTGAGTCTAAGGCAGAGGCTCAACCCACTGAACCACCCTGGCGCTCTCACATACTCTTCAGAACACTTAGTAAGTCAATATTAGATGCAGGTCTTACACAATCATTATTTTTTATATGATTACAAGCATGATTAACAAGCTACTATAATTTTTCTACTCTCTAAGGTACGTAAATTAATTAGTTAAATCTGGGACTCTGAACACAGATATAAATTACTATGTCTAGAAATGAAAAAATAGTATCTATGTCTAGGAATGAAAAAATAATATCTATTTCTAACAACCCCTAAATGTAGGCCCAGGAATCTTTGAAACATTTTAAACAAGGTAAGTTTTCCATGGTTTTGTAAGTTACATTAAGTTTCAAAGAGTTATTTCTAAAAAAAAAAAATAAAATTCCTATCTAAGGTCTTATTTCTAACAAACTAGAAACAAACAAAAGAAAAAAATCAAAATTATCAGGCACCAAAATCCTCTAAATCACCCAAAGTATGAAATATTCATGCAATTATAAGAAGTACTGATAGTTCCCTTAAACTAGAGTTGCAAAACACTTATAAAATACCTGAATAAAATGTAAACTATGGAAGATTCTCAAAAAGAACCAGTCATTTACATTTTTAGCCCCTTGTTATGATTTATACTATAAAGCCAGAATATTAAGTCTATAATAAATTTCAGAACATGAAAAGTTTTAAAGAATCACATTCAAAACTAATGAAAATGTACTCACCAATAAAGTATCTGACATCTTAAATTTTTTTCTCAAACTATATACCAAATTTAACCAAAATGTTAGTTTTTATGATATCTGAGACTTTCATTTTTCCAATATCAGACTCTGAATGGGGAAGGCGGGGGATGGGGCAAACAATGACATAGAACTTTGATGATCTTGGCAAACACTTTTTCTTACCAGCTTAATTAATATTTCATAAGTGTTTATCATCATTTCACACTGACCTTCAAGTGCAGATGACACCTAACATTTCATATTTCTTTCTTTTGACAAAAGGAAATCTTCCAGAAAAATAAATAAATCTGAGAGTATTGGACACATAAAAATATAGATGACTTGCAATAGTTACATATAATACACCACATTTTATTAAAGCAGGTGACCTATCTGTTTATGTATCTCCAGCAACCAGCACTCTGCTAGCATGAAGCAGGCACAAGAGACACTTGCTTAATTAGTAAGTATCAGTTGATGGAAATCCACCCCACAGATGGATTAGATCATTTAAAATTCTTAAGAAAGTTTTTTATTTTTTTAATGTTTCAACTGATTTAAATACTTTAAGAGAGGCACCTGGGTGGCTCAGTGGGTTGAGCCTCTGCCTTCAGCTCAGGGTCCTGAGATCGAGCCCCGCATCAGACTCTCTGCTTGGCGGGGAGCCTGCTTCCCCCTCTCTCTCTCTGCCTGACTCTCTGCCTACTTGTGATCTCTGTCTGTCAAATAAATAAATAAAATCTTTAAAAAAAAATTAAATTAAAAAAATAAACTACAGGGGCGCCTGGGTGGCTCAGTGGGTTAAGCCGCTGCCTTCGGCTCAGGTCATGATCTCAGAGTCCTGGGATTGAGTCCCATGTCGGGCTCTCTGCTCAGCAGGGGGCCTGCTTCCCTTCCTCTCTCTCTGTGATCTCTTCCCTTCCTCTCTCCTACTGTGATCTCTCTCTGTCAAATAAATAAATAAAATCTTTTTAATAAATAAATAAATAAATAAATAAAATAAACTACTTTAAGAATAAATTCTATCTAACATTTAACAAAATATATTTGTTAGCTTTCACTGAAAATTTATATATACAAAGAGTGAAGAAAACTGTATCTGATAATTTACAAATCCTTATTAGTTCTCTTCAAAAGTATGGCCAAATTAATAAAAATATGATCAAAGTACAACATATTTTTGTAAAATCACTTCTTACATCTGCTATTTGGACTGGCCCTTTAAAATTCTGGGCCATCTAATAGCCTATAAACAAAATAAGCATTTCTTATTATTATTGTAGATTTAGAACAGAGTTCTGTTTAATAAATGTCAGAAGACATCTTACTAAATTCCAAAGTAAAGATGAGTGCTCACTTTAAAGAGGCAAAATGAAAAAAAGAGAAAATACATAATGTGAAGTTTAGAAGTTTTTCCCCTAATAATAAATGAATTTGTAACAAAAATGTTTTAATAGAAAAACCAACCTGAAATTTCCCCTTTTAAGTTGAATCATTAAAAAAAATTTTTTTTGATCTCAGCATTAAATGCTTTAGATGGGTTCTAAAACTATATATTGCGAGGTTTCCAAACCTGGCTAAATATTAAAATCACTTAGGTTTAAAACAGAGAGAGATAAATGAGACTCCACAGACTATTTAAATCAGAATCTCTAGGGCAAAGCTAGGCATTCATATATTTTTCAAACATTCTAAGTGATTCTAATGTGCAGCCACATTTGAGAATCAATCCTATAAGAAATAAGGATTCATTAGGAATTACCAGTATTAGAAAAGAAATTGCTACTCCAAATTGAGCTAAATGAATGTTAACATAACATTAACTGTTAACAACTTAAGGGCAAAGATAATGTATAACTGCAATATAATTTTTAAAAATTATTTGTGAGCTAAGTGTTTTAAATCTTCATAAATCAAGAAAGCAAACAATCTGCACCATGTACCAGAAGTAATATTTCTAGCAAACTATGTGAGAACAGGTAACAACATCCTCTTGTGTTCCACACCCATTCCCTGGATCACTAATCTTGCTGTTTGCTTTTGAATGAATGTAAATGAATTAAGCTTTCTAAACATCTCAAAAAATTTCAGTAAGTATTTGATAGTATGAGCCCTCTCTTTATATTTAAACAAATTCCTATGCCTATGTTTTTTCTGATAAAAATAATAATAGTAATAATGATAATACCTATCTGTTTAAATTAAATACACACAATTTTATTTAACTACAAACTATAAGAATTTTTACTCACATGGATTTGATTGAAAACCTTCCAAAGGCAAAGTACAATCTAGTTAGAAAAAATTAGCTTGCATATTAAAAATAGAAACATCATTTACTTTTCATAGCTAAGAGGAAAAATTACCATGCCAAGAAAATCAGTATTTACAGAGTGTGTCCTTATATAAACTATTTAAAGTGTTCTGTGATCTTTTCTTTTACCACTTCTTTGGCTACAGTTGGCCTGTTTTACCTTCAGTAAATCATTAAAACATCATCTAGGTGCTGTTAACTTACTGGTCTTTAATACTAATCACAAAATCCCTAACATAGTAACAAAATCTCCAGAGAAATGTTAGTGTAACTGACATTTCTCTTAAACCAGAAGCTCATTTTCACTTGTGTTTAGAGAAATTATACTTTCAAATCCTAACCATAGAATGAACTTGTGATGATCAGATCTTAATAAATACTTGAATTTTATTAGAATCAAGAGAAATAAAACTTACTCTCCGCTCCTATTCCACTCCTTTAAAAAGAAAAAAAAAGACACTTATCTTTAAATCCTGCCTCTCAGCTGTGTAGAATTAGTTTTTTGTGTGTGTATATGAGTTTTTAGAGAATGAGCAATCACAGTGGATTATCTCTACTGCTGATGTTCAATGTAAGAAAGAGAAGAGGTGAAGAGACTTTTTAAAAGAAGAAATGAAATGAAATGATTTATTAGAATAGAAGAATGACATCCAGCAAAAGACCTTTCTTTCATCCTGTTTTTCTCTTTTCTTGCCACACTTCCTGACCACACAGGCACACAAACCAAGAGTTTTGCTGCTATCTGATATACCAAAGACGGTACAGCCTACAGACTGCTTATTTCAATACTGAATACACCTTGAATTTCTAAAAATTTAGAAACTAGGACCACCTTCAGCACATTCTACAATCCATTTTTAACGTATCAAAAATTTCAAAGGGTCCTTAGACTGAACACAATAACTCAACAAATACGAAAGAAGCAGTTAAATCACTGCAATGATGACTCTAATGCAGAGACTGCAGGACACCTTTTTTAAAATACAGGAAGCCCTTCTCCCTCCCCATGTGGCCCAGGTAGCCTCCCAGAACGGTGTCCCAGCCACCACCAGCTCTTTGGCCAAGAACAACAGACCCAGGGCCCCATGGGCAAGAGGCTCCAGCAGAAGCTGATAACCTTCATGATGTCTGGTGATAAAGGAATTTCTGCCTTCCCTGAATCAGACGACCTTTTCAAATGGGTGGGGACCTCATGGAGTAGCTGGCGCAGTATATGAAAACCTGAGGTACATGCTCTCCCTGGAGTTCGCCAGTGGCTACCCTTACACAGACCCACACGGTGAAGCTTCTCACACCCCGCTACCACCCCAGTGCGACACCCAGGGTAACATTTGCCTGGACATCCTGAAGGACAAGTGGTCTATCCTGTATGATGTCAGGACCATCCTCTTGTCCATCCGAAGACTGCTAGGAGAACCCAACATTGATAGACCTTTGAACATACGTGCTGCTGAGCTCTGGAAAAATACCACAACCTTTAAGAAGTATCTGCAAGAGGGGTGCCTGGGTGGCTCAGTGGGTTAGGCCTCTGCCTTCGGCTCAGGTCGTGATCTCAGGGTGCTGGGATCAAACTCCACATTGGGCTCTCTGCTCAGCAGAAGCCTGCTTCCCCCTCTATCTCTACTGCTGCTCTGCCTACTTGCAATCTCTATCTCTGTCCAATAAATAAAATAAATCTTTAAAAAAAGGGGGGGGCGCCTGGGTGGCTCAGTGGGTTAAAGCCTCTGCCTTCGGCTCAGGTCATGATCCCAGAGTCCTGGGATCGAGCCCCGCATCGGGCTCTTTGCTCAGCAGGGAGCCTGCTTCCCCTCTCTGTCTCAGCCTGCCTCTCTGCCTACTTGTGACCTCTGTCAAATAAATAAAATTAAAAAAAAAAAAAAAAAAAAAGGAAGTATCTGCAAGAAACCTACTCAAACCAAGTCTCCACCAAGATCACTGTCTAGGCTCTCTCCTTGTGTTGCCTTTTTATTTTTTCTTTAGGTGGTCAGTCCTTTTCTTCATTCCTGTCTAGGACTCTGTAGCTTAAGCTGTGGTGTCATTTTTCTTCTTCTTCTTCTTTAAGATTTTATTTATTTATTTATTTATTTATTTATTTGAGAGAGAGGGAGAGAGAGAGAGAGAGAGCGCGTGCACGCACATGCGCGCGCTAGAGAGGGAACACAAGTATGGGGAATGGGAGAGGGAAAGAGAAGCAGAATACCTGCTTGAGACTCGATCCCAGGACTTTACAACCATGACTGGAGCTGAAGGCAGATACCTAACCAACTGAGCCACCCAGGTGTCCCCCGTTTCTGTTTTATCTCTGGTTGAGCCTTCTGGTGAATATATTAATACACTGGATTTTTTTTTCAAAAAATAAAACACAAAATAAAATACAGTAAGCCCTACAAAAAACAGCTACAAACAATAAACCAGAATTTTTAAAAAATGTGTATTTCTACTAAGATCTTCCAGGATATACATACAAATTAAAGACCACGGTACTAATAAACACAAAATATTTTTAAATGTTTTTCAAACGTGTAGAATACTACCTAGTAAGACTTAAACAGAACTCTTCAATTACTAATGTAATTAGTAATTGTGCTTCTGATGTAAGCTGCAAAACACAAGCAATGGTGTAAAAGGAGCTAGAGTGTATAGCAAGTATAGGTGCCACAGAATTAGAATATTAGAGCTGGAAGGTGCCACCTCAAGGATAAGTGCAACCTCTTCATCTCATAATTGAAGAAAATGAAGTTCAAGGTGATTAAGGGACTTCATGATTGACCAGCTAAGGGTTGAGAACCATACCAATGTCTCCTGGTTCAACATCCTTGTGTTCTTCCCTCCTTAGCACCACAGAAAATGAAGATCTGGGGGTGGGGAGGTTCTTTATTAAATCCCTTAATACATCTTTATGAGAATAAATTGTATGTTTCTTTAAAGATATTTTCAACTTACACAACAAAGACCAGAAAATATACATCAGAAATAAGGTCCCCATAATTCAAACATTAAGAAATAGTTATCACTTTTTTTAATCTTTTAGGTCAAATATATTTTAATAAGGTATTATATGCTGTAATTCAAAAAAGCAGGTGAATATATTACCAAGAAATTTCTTATTCCATGATAAAACATCTCACTATTCTAATAGAAGTTTCATTTCTAAAAGAGCTCTGGAAAGATTTATAACAAGGGAATTAATTATGTAAAAAGTTATTTGCTTTAAAAATTGCCAATATTATCCTTTAGAAACCTTTAAGAGCCAAAGAAAATCTTTAAAATTATTTCATTTACAAAAAAAGTCATCTACTACATGAAATAAAATATCAAGCATGGCAAATATTTTTATATGGCCCCAAAAGTCTCTGTTTATGTGTGCATTAAAAATACAACAGGGCCACCACATACCCAATTAGACTGGTTAAAATTTAAAAACCTAACAATACCAAATTCTGTTGAGGACAGATAAAGAGCAACAGAACTCTCATTCATTTCTGATAGGAATACAAAATGCTACAGCCACTCTGGAAGACAGTTTGGCAGTTTCTTAGAAAACTAAACACATTGTTACCATAAGACCCAGCAAGTACAAATCCCAACTGATTTGAAAACTTACATCTACACAAAACCTGCAAATGCAATGTTTATAGCAGTCTTATTCATAATCACCAAAATCTGGAAACAATCAACATGTCCTCCAATAGGTAAATAAACAAACTATGACATATCCATAAAATGGAATATTATGGAGAAATAAAATTACATGGGTCATTAGCATAATGGCTCTACTTCTTCATTTTATATACAACTGATCAAGAATACAAGTTGGACCCCAAATACCAAATGGTCTATCATGGCATCTTCTGACAGCCTACACTGCTCAATAACCTCTTTTCTGGAAGACATCCTTCCAAAAAGCATTGGCCAAAGCAGACTTTTCTTCCCCACCTCCAAATATTAACTCTACCCTAGACCAATAATAATTTTGCAAGGGATGAAAACATGACCCAGGGAAGTCAATCTACTGTACAGTCAAGAACCTGGATTTTGTTACAGAATGTGACGAGTATCTGAGAAGAAAAGTCAAGTAGAAAGTTGGGACCAGGGCAAGAACAGTGGAAAGTCACTGCTATTTGCAAACTGAAATTATGCAGGAAAAGTGAACAGAAAACATCAGTAAAGAAAGAAAAACTAATCTGTTAGTGCATAAGAGAAGCATAGGTTAGAGAGTCTCATCTTAAATACCAAAAGGTTGTAATTTCACAAGGCCTGGCCAGGCTTTATTTCCTGATCTTGAATATTCATAAGATTGCCTACTATTTATTTAAAATAAGCCTTTTTTTATATTTGATATACTGTGAATGGATTTTCAGATTCATGCAACCAATAAGCACTTACTAAAACAAGCTCTAACTTGACTTTGTTTATTCCCCTTGCCAGTTTTAAAAAACCTACAGTTCCTTACTAGTTACTGGATTTCAATACCCTTGTATTCAAATTGAATACCATTTGAAGTATCCCACAATGGCTTTCAGAGGGAATTGTTTAAAGATTATGTCAGTATTTTTTTAATCCACATATTTATAGCCTTCAAAAAATTACGTTTTTTTTCTTCCCTAAAGACTATAGATTTCTTGTGGCAAGAAACCCTCAAAGATGGGTCTTTTTAATTGGTTCCTAATACCTGTTTTTCTAAATCTACTCTGTAAAACTCCCGAGTTTCCTCAAGAATTCAGGAAGATGAACACAATGAACTATATTGTGATCAGTATTATAAAAGTTGCACAATAATCTAGACCTGTACCCCTAGGACTAATAATATATGTTTATTTAAAAATTTAAAAAATATTTTTTTAAGTTGCACAATAATCTAGAAAAAATCCTGACCACCAGTCAGATAAGGTTTACATGTTTTCCCTACTCTAGAGTTTTAGATTACCTTTTCTAAGAAACAATACACTGTAACATGTAAAAAGTTCCCCTTCTAAAGTTGCAAATACATAAAAATTTCACACTATAGAGACAAGCTAGTAAACTCTAGTTATAAACTAATACTCTGCTAGGCAGCATATCTCAAATAGAGCTAAATTATTTATCTCTCAAGCTATCTATATTCAATCATTTTACAGTAACTTCAAAGACACAGGATATGTCTTGTATTTTTAACTATTTCTAGCTTCTACTCAAAATTATATGTTATACAGAAAAAGCTAAGTAATATCCTCCATTGAAAATCTTTAAGTAGGACAAACACATAGATAGGGACGCACATTTTCTTTCAAGTCCTTCAAGTCAATAAAGTTAACCTAACTAAATTCTTACTCCATATCGCTTCCTAAAGCCTACTGGCAGAACTCTGGATTGTAAAAATGTATCTGAAACTATACAAAACACTCCGGTCATACCCAACTTGTAAATTTGTCTTATAATACAATGACTTCCTCTCTTTGGGGTCTGGTATTAACAACTGAGCTTATATTTTTCATACAACCACATAAAAACATTTATCTCACCACCTGAAAGTGTGTTCAGTCAACCAAACTAATCATGAGACACACCCTTCTTTCCCATGTCCCCCACCAACCCAATTATCTCTCCATAATTCCTAAGTTAACTATGTGAATAATTATGTAGCTTATTCAACATTTCTTCTTCTTTTTTTTTTTTTTTAAAGATTTTATTTATTTATTTGACAGGCAGAGATCACAAGCAGAGAGAGAGGGGGAAGCAGGCTGAGCAGAGAACCCGATGCGGGCTCGATCCCAGGACCCTGGGATCATGACCTGAGCTGAAGGCAGAGGCATTAACCCACTGAGCCACCCAGGTGCCCCTTATTCAACATTTCTTTTAAAACTTAAAATCTAGTTTTTAAGTAAAAAAAAAAAAAAAAAAAAGGAAATCATTACAGTACTAAATTTCATATATCCAGAGTATTAAAAATCAAACTAATAGCATAAAAAAAATCTCTACTATGAAAAGCATACCAAATTTTCTCTGATATTTTCCAACCGGGATGAGGCTTAACATTTCTCCAATGATATATCAACCAACTAGAAAGATACAATTCCTTCAAAGACCCTGAGGTCTATTGTACATGTTGCTATGATAGAGCACACAGGGACCACTCCATCAATCTTGGGAAGATTGGAAAGATTTCTCAGACTATATGTATGATGTCTAAATTTAAACATCCTTCTCCCTTTGCAGACAGAGAAAGTAAGATAGCCAGGGAAATAGGGGTCAAGGGTAGGCTACAGCAGGTGGTCAGACTTATGAGAAACCTCAAATAAAAGAACTAAAGGAACTAAAGGTTTCATCTGTTTATAATATAGAGAGGTAGACAGTAAAAAAAGAAGGTTTAAAAATCACGCAACAGTTCACTTGAAAGAACAGATTTACAGTACACTAGCACCACAGAAAGCAATTAAGAAAGCATTTCCAGTAATCAAGAAGAGATGACAGTGACCTAAATTTTAAAAAGTATAAATGAGGAGCACCTGGGTGGCTCCATCAGTTAGGCATCTGACTACTGATTTCAGCTCAGGTCTCGATCTCAGAGTAGTAGGGTCAGGCCCTGCACTGAGCTCCACACCAAGCATGGAGTCTACTTTAAAAAAAAAAAAAAAAAAAAAAGTGGCACTGAGAATAAAGAAATAAAGCTGAATCAGTAACACTGGTGGAAGAGGGAGTGTAGTGAAGAAGTAACTGAAGATAACTCCCTTTTTTCTAGATAGGGAAAGTGAAAGAAACTACCAATTAAGTAAAAAGACAGTATTAAATATTGGATGTACCTGAAACAAGCAATGGCTAAGTTCAATTTTAGACATGTTCCACTAAGTTTACTATCGGGAAGGCAAATGGATATGATCTTGTAAGCAGTCTGAAGCTCAACCATAATCTGACTGGAGATATATACATTTGGAAATCCATCAAGAGAGATAGTAATTTAAGCCACAGCAGTGTGTGAGAATATTAACAGAGAGTATACAGAATAAGAAGGAAGTAAAGAACTAAAGCATGAGCAGTACCAAAACCAAGGGGAAGGGCAGAGAAAGACACACACACACACATATACTCATATATAGAGAGAGTTATATATATATATTTTTTTTTGAGAGTTATATATTAATTTGAATTACATAAATGCCATTTTTTAATAGATAAGAAAACTAACAACCACAGAAATTAAAGACATTTACCCAGCATCATACTGCCAACTAAAAATTATAATGGAAGGGGATTGGAATACTCCTCAAATCCAGTCTACTTCTGTAAATAATTTACAAGTAAAACTTTTAATAGCATTTTAAAAATAAAACATTATCCCGTCATGATTGGGGTCTTTTTTTTTTTTTTTTTTAAAGAATATTTTATTTATTGGGTGCCTGGGTGGCTCAGTGGGTTAAAGCCTCTGTCTTCAGCTCAGGTCATGATCCCAGGGCCCTGGGTTCGAGCCCCACATCGGGCTCTCTGCTCATCAGGGAGCCTGCTTCCTCCTCTCTCTCTCTCTGCCTGCCTCTCTGCCTACTTGTGATCTCTGTCTGTCAAATAAATAAATTAAAAAAAAATCTTTAAAAAAAAAAAAGAATATTTTATTTATTTATTTTGAGAAAGAGAGCACAAGCAGAGGGGAGGAACAGAAGGGCAGGGAGAACCAGACTCCCTGTTGAGTAGGGAACCTGAGTGGGACTCGATCCCAGGACTCTGGGATCATGACCTGAACCCAAGGCAGACACTTAGTAGACTGAGCCACCCAGGTACCCCACCATGACTGGTGTCTTAAAAAAACAGTACTTATAAAATATTACACTTGGCTCATTTAACTTCACTCCTATATCCATATTGAAATGTTTATTAAGAAGATACTTTAGGTGTTGACTAGTGTTCAATGGCACTTTCTACCTTCATTGCCAATAAACTATTACATAACCCTTTCTCTCCAAATGAAAGTTGAAACATAATAAAATTTCATGCTTTTATATTCTGAGAACTGTTAGTTAAAATATTTAAAATTAAGAGGAAGGATTATTTAGAACAAGTGAAAAGAAGGAAACAACAACAACAAAAGTTGAATGAGTTCTTCAACTTAGCATAAATGGTAAAAATAGCATCAGTGAAAATAAATTTTCGCAAAACAGTTGACATTTACAAGAAACTGGATGAAACTGACAGGCATAAAAAGAGCATATTCACCCTAGCTTTCTGAAATATAGTACATCATATCTGGCCCATTCAAAAAACTTGAAGGGTCTAAGAAAAATAACTAAAACCTAGCTACATTACTGTTTCATCTCTTATGGTTACCACTTTAAACCTAGTAAATTGTTTCACATCTTCTTGTATGTCGCTTTCTCTTTTACTCATCCTCATGAACTGTATCTGAACCAATAACCTAACTTTTACTTCTTCTCAAACCATAGAACACTCCACCAATACAACAAAACAAAGTAAGTCTCTTTTACTCTCATTCTTCAATTCAAACTGGTATTATTCCAATTTCTCTGACTTCAGTTTCTTAGGAAAAGAAATTGCTTCAACTAATTTTTAAGGTGTAAGTAAAAACTAGCCCTCGGGCGCCTGGGTGGCTCAGTGGGTTAAGCCGCTGCCTTCGGCTCAGGTCATGATCTCAGAGTCCTGGGATCGAGTCCCGCATCGGGCTCTCTGCTCAGCAGAGAGCCTGCTTCCCTCTCTCTCTCTCTGCCTGCCTCTCCATCTACTTGTGATTTCTCCCTGTCAAATAAATAAATAAAATCTTAAAAAAAAAAAAAAAAAAACTAGCCCTCGTTGTCACAAGTGTCAATAAAAAATAATTTCCAAATGGCCAATCTTCAGACTGGGAGTATCACAAGAAGAAAACATACCTAGTGCATACCGAAATTAAATCATAAAGTTCCACTTTTAGTCATGACAGAATTAACACTGAATATCCTTCTGTCATACACAACTAGACAACCAGAGAAAATACACAAACAATTATTGTTAGACAACATGCATTGCAGAACTCTGCTCTGCAGGAGAGAGCAAACAGATGAAATAGGCACACTCTGATCACACTTTCTGCATGGAAGTACCATCAGTACTATGGAACAGGAAGCGGTCTTGCTGAGCTGAGAAAGAGAGAGAAAACTGAGTTTGGGGAAGTGAGGCAGCTGGAATTTGTAGGACAAAGAGAAAGAAGCAAAAGTGAGGAAGAAGGAAACGTGGAGTATCGGCACAGAGGTCCCCTTGTGTCTTCCACATACAAAGCTGCATGTGTAAAACACGAGATTCCACAAGATCAAGCAAAGAACAACTGTCAAGGAGTTGTAGAGAGAAAGATTATCAGTTTTCATGAGGCTAGAGTCCTTCAGGTTTCAACTAGCCAGAGGAAAGACCTTTTTAAATGAGACATCAGAAAGGCTATGCCAAACTAAGGCTAAACCAAACCTAGAATATAGGTTACTCTGTACTTCTCCTATCAGGGCAAAAGATAAAACTTAATAGAATCATGGTTATTATTAAGTAAATTAACTGCCTGTCAGAACAAATTTCAATACTTTTTAAAGAAATAGAAAACTCGGATCCTTAACATATTTCAAGCATCTACCATACAAATATTACTAGATATGTGAAAATTAAATCATAACACACTACGGAGAATTCTGCCAACTAAGAGCACCCTGAACAAACTGCCCAGTCTCTGCTCACCACTTTACAAATTTCTCTCTGTTAAAATCAGAGATTAGAGAAAAGCAGAAGCAGTTTTCCATGATAATGTAAAAGAAATAGCAGTATACAGACCTTGATGAAGACAGAAGATACAGACCTCACTGAAGAAAGAAGCAGAAAAGTCACAGATCTCATTTATTACTGACACTATAGTATCTGATGACATGAATCATCACAGAAACATATAAATGGTATAGTCTGCTTACCAATATGTAAAAACAACATTTTTGAGCCTATAAAAAACCTACTAAAATAAAGTTCCTATAACTAAAGGCTACACTTCAATTAATCTCAAATAAATGATAATTTTTAAAATGGGTATTTATTGCCAAATATAAAGAAAGAACTGTTGTTTCTCCATCCAGAATTTAGACACCTGGTAAGTTATGTAAGATACAGACTCTAAACCAGAAAGAAAGCAAACAAGAAAACACATAATTAAAACAAATATCTCTAATGCTTCTATATGCATTCAGAGAGAAACTCCTCAGTGCATTACTCAAGAATCATGAGACCTAATTCTAACAAGCTTGGTTATTCTGATTTCCAAGTTTAAAGAGAACTAAAAGCACTCAATCAGAAGGGAAGGCTGAGTTTATAAAGGAAGGTAGCATGACAGCACTAGCGACAATAAAATGAAAGATAACAAGACTGAAGAACATTATAAGAAGTCAAAGAACTTCCAGAAGAACATAGAAAAGAAGCTAAGTTATAAGAACATAAAAAGCAGAGGAGTCCAAATCATTGAACTTAAGCAAAAACATAGATATTCTGGCAGTGATGGCAGAAAGTATTACTACATAACCTCTGTCAGCAAAAATGACCCTAAATGAAGAAAAAGTTAAATTATACTCAGGTACAAATACACTTGGATTACAAAAAAGGATCAGTTCTGGACACCATTCACATCATTTGAAATAAAAGATGCTGACATTCAAAGGAAAAAACCAAGAGTTCACTGCACTGATTATTTTGATTAGTCAATGGCATACTCCTCTTACAACCAAAAATTTTATACTAAGGACAGTTATTTCCCTCCTCTCATTAAACTTTGTGCAAACTAGTGGGGCCACTCTGGCTGTTATATTCCACACCTTTTTCAATTAGTTGAGAGGGTACACTTATGCATGAGTTTTCCCTGGTAACCTCTAACTTTAATATACTCAATTGCATTCCAAAACATCCCCCAAAGTATTTTTTGCAAATTATCCAAAATATCTATTTAAAGTCAAGCTGTAGTCAAGTAAGTTTATATCCCCAATTTGTACAGGGCAATTATTTTTCACAGATACATAACAGAATGTCCTTTAAAACAACGAACATGAAAACATTTTATCCAATAAACAGAACAGGTTACTTACCTATAATGCTGATTCTCTGACAGATAAAACCAGATAATCATGATTACAATTACAGAGCTTAAACTTGAACTAAAGAATTTTGAAAACTGAGTACCCAGTATCTGCTCCCTCAGATAACCAGGAGAAATTCTCACCATGAATTAGAATATGGGCATTCTCTATCTACCAGTAGTTCATCAGAATTTCAATAAGTAACTTTAAAACCTTAATTATATGTTAGGAAATGGGGACTATATGATGCTATCTGGTCTACTTCTGAGTTGTAGGCTGTGTCAAACAAGAAACTAGAGAAAATCACTCTGTGCCTTATGAAGCACAGTACACACATAACATTACTTTGTCTAGAGCAGGATGATTCCTCTATTGCTTTCTAAGCAAAATCCACATCTGGTTCAGGAGCCTTCTCGCCCCTTGAAAGAAACTTAGACAAACAATAAAAGCAGTCTCATAGGAAGTGAATCTACAAGACATAATGAGGATTTTCTCTATGCAGCTTCTGAAACTGATGATCTCAAATGATTCACATAAGCGTAGTATAAAAGGACATATCATAATTATTTAAAGTACATTAATGAGAACCAAGTTTAAAAACACAATTCCTATATTCTTTAATATGGCTTGAAAATTTCTTACACAGAGACTACATGAGCAATATTCTTTTGATGAACAGTAACTAGCTTATTCTTACACTTTCATTATCTAGAAACTTGAAAATTGGTATAAACATTAATAATCTTATCAATGAGTTAATCTTCAGAAGACATCAAGATTCCAAAAACTCTTCACCTGACTTTTCATCCTCTGCCTATTTATGTAAAGTTACAAGATCTTTAAATGAAGCTATTCAAGGCCCTTCAAATAATTTACTTAAGTATTCTTGTACAATGAGAATTCAGAGAAAACTGATCAAATCACATTTTCTTTTGAATATTTATTTTCCAGTGATTGCCTTGTGAATTGGGGGGAAAAAGCTCTGAACCTAAAATCTTCCATACCTGCTTTCCCTAGAGCCAGAACTTCAATCTGAAAGACCTGATTCAATGCTTCTGATTCAAAATCCACAAAAGGTCAATTCCCAAAGAGAAAAAAGCAAATCACAGTTAAATCTATGATCTCAGTCAGTCTGGCTATTTAGGCCAAAAAGGGAGTCACCAGGTATTATCTATCACTTTAACAAAATTTTTCAACCTCGAAGACCTGGGTTTTTAGATAAAATACATTTCTTCTGATTCCCCACCCACTACTCTTTAAGAGATCAGACCTAGTGCAATAATTCACATCTGGAATCCTGCCCGGGGGGGAAAAAAAAAAAAAGATAATCTTCAGTCTCCCTTCCCTTGTTCCTAGTAGAGTTCTCCAAAAAACAAACAAACAAACAAATAAATAAATAAATATGTAAAAGCACACTGTGGGTTCATGGGAATAAAACGGACACATCTCGAGATAAAACAAGGTTAAGTATCCAGAATGCCCATAAATTCATTTCTCTGGTCTATGGTCTAATTATCGTGAATCAGGTCTAAGGCTAGGCTTCTATATACAATATCTTTTCAAAAATTCCCAAGTCATTAGATGACCCTATATGTAATACCTTTGTAAATAAGACAGATAAATATAGGCTAAATGGTAGGATAGCAAGTTGCTGATTAAATAATCAATGTTAATTTAGAGAAGAGTTACAATTAGAATGAGAACAACCATGTTCTCCCAGCTCCAGATAAAAAGCTATGACATGCTCAGTGTTTTCTATCCATAACCTATTTTTGAATCTGGCCATCCAGAAGTATACATTCCCTACTGGTAAAGATACTCATGTAGGGGCGCCTGGGTGGCTCAATGGGTTAAAGCCTCTGCCTTCGGCTCAGGTCATGATCCCAGAGTCCTGGGATCAAGCCCCGCATGGGGCTCTTTACTCAGCGACGAGCCTGCTTCCCCTTCTCTCTCTGTCTGCCTGCCTATCTGCCTACTTGTGATTTCTCTGTCAAATAAATAAATAAAATCTTAAAAAAAAAAAAAAGATACTCATGTATAATCTGGGCAATGCCTAGTTCCCAGTTTCAAAGGGAATTATCTGGAGAAATTTAATAGCATGAAGAGAATAAGAAAGAAAAAAAAATATTTTGATGGGGGTGTATGTGTATACTTCTGTGCGCAGAAGAATAATATTTAATTACCCATTTATCTTTTGTTTTTCTTTACCCCAAGTGCATTTTCAAACCAAAAGAAATTAATTTTAGACTTCAAAGCACAAGACAGGTATCAGGATGGTATTTTTTACCATGACAATTTAGGTTTAAAAAAAAAAAAGCCAACATTATATCCAATCATCTCTTGGCTCTAAACAAAAAGCAAAGAAATAAGGACTCTACTGAAATGAGATTACATCTAACATGATCAAACATCCTCTCTCAATTTTCTTTAAATTATCTCTAACCTAGATGCTAATCAAGATGCTCTCACCCTCCATCTAACTCTTGCCAATATGCTTCCATCAGAGGAAAAAAACTTACAAGTGAAGTGCCTAAAGGTGCTACCTTCAAAGGACTGGAAGAAGGCAAAAAAGCAAGAACAAGTGATTTCTTTTGCCCAAGGTCACCAAATGAGGCATTAAATTGAAAATGCTGTCCTAATAAAGCAACTACCATCCAAATCCCAAAGGACTGTGTACCTGAGGAACCCTTCAAACTATATTCTTGCAAAGGCTTAAGAATATGGAACGTCAGGGGCGCCTGGGTGGCTCAGTGGGTTAAAGCCTCTGCCTTCGGCTCAGGTCATGATCCCAGGGTCCTGGGATCGAGCCCCACTTCGGGCTCTCTGCTCCGCAGCGAAGCCTGCTTCCCTTCCTCTCTCTCTGCCTGCTTCTCTGCCTACTTGTGACCTCTGTCAAATAAATAATAAAATCTTAAAAAAAAAAAAAAAAAGAATATGGAACGTCATTCTTTAAATGTTACGGCCACTATATTTAGACAATTATTTCATAGGTTTGTCATCCTTAGGAACGATCATCAGGAGAGCTCAAACAAAAAAAGTAAAACAATGAATTAATGGGAAAATATTTCCCATCAATATACCAGCTAGGCCTTAAGAGAGCATCTCTTTTGCCAAAGTAACAATAAAAGGAAGAGAATAGACATAACGACTACCATTTTATAAAAATGCACACTTCTTGAGTTCTTGGTTTTTCTCTAACAAATATTCTGCTTCTTTTGCCTGCAGATAAGCAACTCTGTTTTTAAAAACCGATGCTTAATAGTAATGGTAAGAACTCCATCTACCTGAAATTGGAAAAACTTCACTTATTCATTTATTGAGTTTCTATCTCAAATTGGATTTCAAATATTTCAAATATATAAAAATGCTAACCATTCTACAAAAATAAATGAATAAAATGCTGATAAAATGACCTCTCTACTAAACCAAATATTAAAATACCATTTTTTTTTAAAAAGGAAATTTTTCAGAGAAGAAACATATGCTAAAAGGCCACCAAATTATCATATACAAATCTGATCTATAATGTATGGCAAAAAATTATTATGGTCCACAACTAAGATTTGATACTTTGTGATCTGATACATACCAGATCTGGCAACTGTCACAAGAACATTACAAAGTTTCCTTAAATCGGTGTTTTTACACAGCCTATAAAATCTGTGCCAGTAATTCAAAAGCTCACTTTGTAGGAATAAAGGTGATTAACTCATGTATGTCTTTTACTGTTGCTGATCACAGTATTCATAATAAACCCTGTTCACTGTTCATTAACCTTCTATTCAGGATTACTCAGAGTTAGCTCCAATTCATTTGTGTTACTACCCAGAATACTTAAAGCAAATCTAAGTAAAACTGTGATAAATTTGGACACTCTATTTTTAAAAAGTACCTTCATTACAAAGATTAAGAAATGACAGCACTTTAAAATAGCCTCCCCTTGTAATTTAGAATCAGGAGAAAGTTGTCCCAAATGCTTTAAGTAAACTATAGAGCAGACTGTAACTCTTGCTAATGTGCTAATTACAATAAACAATTACCCATCATAGTTTTAACAGTAATATCAATTTCTGCAAATCACGGAAGTCAAAGATAATGCATAAAGTACATTATCTTAAATCAAAAGTTTTAATGAGAAATTAGATAAGTAAGTAAGATAAAAGTGTATTTCTAACCTGCCAGATTTCCCTTATCTATATGATGTCTAAGCACTCGTTAATGGTTTTACACTGTCTGGAAGGCACAGACATTTCATAAAACTCTGCAACTATAAATTCAAAGTGTATTGTGATACCTAAAGATGTTTCCATTTTATAAATTAACTGAAATGGTATTAAAGTTATTAATGAAAACACCATCAACCATGTTTCCACGTGTCTTTTCTAATTGAGATGTGTGAAATATCAAAACTAGAAAACCATATTGCCATTGAGAAGAGTAATAAAGCTGAGTTTTAAAGTCTTTCCTTTTTTTGGAGTTTAAGAGTTGAGATAATCATTATGTTAAACCTAAAATTTCAGCTAAAGCATTAATCTTAGCTATAATAAAAATGCTATGAATAGACATTTATGAACAGATACTGAAAACGTGGGGAATAATAAACAAAGCAGAATTCATGGTTACCATATTTACACATACTCTTTGTTGTGTTTCAGTGCCACATGATCTGATTCAAAGTAATAAACATCAGGATCATCTTCTTCTTCTTCTGCATTGTGCGGATTGGCACTCTCTTTGGCAGATGGCAAATGTCCAATATTAAGTCTTGCCTCTGAGGGTGGCTTACTTAGTCCTTCACTCCCATAATTTTCGGAGTCACAAAATATTCCTCTTTCATTCTGAGTAATTTCATCAGGATTTGTGGGAGATTCACTTATGTTATCACTAACAGTTGCATTTGTTTCATTGGGACTAAGATTATTCTCCTCAAATTGTCCATTTTCTCTGCAAGGAGAACTGTTTTTAGTGGGACTACCTCTGGTAGGGGCCGCCCTTCGTGGTGAAGTTCTCAGAGTATATCGATGTTCTTGAGGTTCTGATAAAGACATCATTTGAGCTGAAACACAGTCTAGAACAGAAGATGATTCTGGTTCTCCAGAGACTGGCATATTCTCAAGACTTGTGTCCAGGGCGTTACTGGTGTTTTCATTACACTGCTCTTTTGAGGCACTGCTATCTCCCACCACATCTACTTCCTCCTCAGAATCCCTTAAGGATGACTGAATTTCAGAAAAGGGGCCTGTAGCTGGCTCAGTAGTCAGCTGATTAACATGTTCCACAGGCAGGCAGGCAGTTACTATTTTGTGGTCCTCCAACTTGACCTGCACTTCTGAATTTGTGCAAGGCACGTTATGGTCTATATAACTGTCCTCCTTCCTACTATCAAGGAACATTGAAGTGTGGGTATCCGAATCCCCATTTTCAGCTACTGACTTTTCCTGCAACACATATGAACCAGTGCTATTTTGTTTAGTGTTCCCATCAGGCTGACAGTCATCACAGTTTATAACAGCTGAATCACTGTCATCAACACCATTGACAGCCAAATAGCCTGTGATTTCTTCAACTACTGCAGAATTAAGTGGCCCTTCCTCACTGACATTCACCTTTTTAATTTCCCTTTTCTCACAATCATCCAGTATAAGACATCGACAAGCTCGTTTAGTCCCTTGAAAATCTGCATCATTGTCCACTACTGTATTCCTCTGTTCTACTGACTCCTTGTCTGATTTTATAGGTGAATCTTCTTCTGAACTGTTTGGTGCTTCAGATCTAAGACAACGCTTAATTCTTTTTAAAACTGGTGAAACAGGTTCTGTTTGCCTTCTCTCACAATTTTCTACAGCCTGCCTTTCTACGTTATCTTTTTCTGAAGAAGAAAGTCCTCTTTTCCTAGGGCTTACCCATGATTCTCGAGTACTTTGCTGTTTTAAATCAGTAGTTCTTCCATTATTATTTCCTTTCTGAATCTGCACAGGCTCTGGTCTCTTCTTTGGTGATCTTGATCGTACTTGAGAATGAGAAGAGATTTCTTCAGGGTGAGCAATGCTACGATTCCTTAAAGTTCTACCACAAAAAGATTCATCCAAGCCGTTTAACCCCACTGTTGATCTTGTAACACGAGTAGATCGGGAAGCAGCCATACTATGGCAAGTCCCTACAATACGGTCATCATGATCCACTCATTGGGAAACCTTCAAAAATGTAAACAAAATAATGAGAAAAAGGTAATAGTTAATATACCTAAAACAAAAGCATAAAGCTATTAACTTTTAAATCCAAGTATAGCCAATATTAATAAATAACATGATATAATTTCTTTTATAAATATTTCTAAAAATGATATTAATAATAGCTAACAATTATATGACACTTAATATGTTCCAGGAATTGTTCTATATGCTTTACATACATTAACTCACTTAAGTCTCACAACAATTAAGAAAACTGCTATTACCATCCTTACTTTACAAATGAGGAGGGTGAAGTATCTGTATCTTTTAAGAAATCTGTCCAAAGCCACACACTTAAGTGGCAGGGCAGGGCTCTACAGACCATGCCCTTAACCTGCCTCAGACACACAGGCACAAAGGTCCCAGAAAAGACTTCCCTGAAAGACAGGATTTCATCTTGGTTATTAAAAGAATACCCTTGAATTTTTATAGCAGTTATCACAAAAACTATCCCAATCATTTATGTTTTCTCAAAATATTCCTGGGAGGTAAAGTGGTAGGCTCTGCTTTTCTTAATTCGCTCTTACTAAAATGAGTTTTTGGCCAAATCCTTTGGTAACAAACTATGTGACATCCAAACAATTTCAGCTGCAGTAGAATTTTTGTCATCAAGCAGATGAATAGATATCACAACCCTAGCTTGCAAGTGTTAAAGCAAAACAAAGCAAACCCAAATCATCCTAGTCTCTAGAAGTACAAGAAGTACAGCCAACTGAAAGGAAGTATCCTGAAGAGGATGGAAGAAAAAGGAAAAGAAGCCCCCAAAGTAAATATGACATCTAAGAAATCAGGACTACATGTATAACCCCATCCTCTCCTTTGAACCCCTGTATATATGTATATGCCACAATTTTAACACATGTTGGGAGATGAACTGGTTTTCTCGTGTGGATGTTTGGTGTTTCTAAGATAGAAATGCAAGGGAAATTGAAAAATGCCCCGACTGGTCAATCCATCTGGACAAACTCTGAGTGGTTATTATTTTCCAAAGGTTCTCCCATAAAGCAAAATAAAGGCGCTATTAACATTTCCAGTACCCATTCTTCTCTTCCTCTTCTGTTTAGCTTCACAAGACAATTTGTCACTTCACTACTTAACTTCCAAATGGGGTCCAGGATAGAGAAAGAGGCTAACAATGGCTGTTGGTAGTTTCATACTAGGTAGTTTCATAGTACCCCCCCCACCTCCCTCTACCATGCTTCCCATAGTCTCCTTCTCATATAAACCCTCCAAATGCCATTCTACCCCTCCCCTGCAAACCAAATATAATCTCTCCTTTGCCTCAACTAGATGTGTCTAACAGTAGAAAGGTTATGAAGAACTACAGAAGCCATAGCAACACACTGCCACACATAAAGAAAAGAAAAGGGAATTGTCGTCTTCTTTCTGCCTGCTGACAAATGAATTTAAGCTTCCTAAAATATACGTACATTGATTTAGTCTTGTTTCAGAGTAAGGCATACTTTTCAATTTTAATTAACAATGTTTGAAAATCTTACAAGACTCACAAACTATCCCTGGGATTAGATTATGATAATCTGTCCTAGAGAATGCTATAGCCATAGCCATCTCATGAACAAGTACAGGATACCAATCAGAGGTATGAAATACATTTCATATAGTAAACTTTTACTATTTGGGGATCATTGGAGGCACATGACTTGTAATTCTCTTTTGCTTAAATCTTGTCATGAAGATTGCAGCCCATTTTAAATCACAGGTAATAAATACTGAAGGTCCCATAAATACCCACTTTTAATTACAAAAACTATAAGCTAAATTTCAAATGCTATTTTTAAAAAGCACAAGCTAAAAATTACTAAAATCAGTTTGTTTCAGATACCCAAATCTGTAACTCTCAAATTTGAAGATTACCGATTTTTAAATATTAATTACCTATGTAAATAGACAAAAGAAACATAATTTTTAAGCTTTCCTTACAAAATCTAATGCAAACAGTTCATGTTAATTTAATTATATTCATAATTTATTATTCAAAACTGATTATGTTTATAATTTATGATTCAAAAATAATACTGGCAATAGTAATATTTTATAAACACAAAAAAATAATCTCTCTACTTTTTAAAAAAAGACTTTATTTATTTGACAGATCACAGGTAGGCAAACAGGCAGGCAGAGAGAGAGGAAGGGAAGCAGACTCCCCTGTTGAGCAGAGAGCCTGATGCGGGGCTCAATCCCAGGACCCTGGAATCATGACCTGAGCCAAAGGCAGAGGCTTTAACCCACTGAGCCACCCAGGCGTCCCTTAATCTTTACTTTTTAAAATGTGGTGCCAATTAAGGGTATTTAAACCTCAAAGGATTGCAGTAACAGGCACCCCCAGCCCTTCTTTCCTTTCCTACCAATCTAAATGAAATCAAAATCTCTGCCTTGTCATTATTAATAAAATAAACCTATTATTATTAGTTACTTGTAAAGAATACATACATAGTATGAATACATACAAAGATTACATAGTATGTATTATATACATATAATACATATATACATATAATACTATTACATAGTATTATACACGTATACATAATATATGTAATTATAAAACACTACTAACAATGAGGGCCTATTTCTTCACTATTCCAGTGATCAAAACACTAATATGAAAGATGAAACCTCTTTTTGTTTCTTCTGATCCCTAAAAAGCATTTTTATTCTATTTATCAACCATAGTAAGGTCCATTTTAGTTAAAGTTCTCAAATCCTATGCTACTGAGACATATTTAAAGCAAACCTGTTTAATACAAGGACCGGCCCTTTTGGTACCTCAAACTCTCACAAGTCAAAGTGTGGCCTGAAAAACCAGCATCATGGCATCCCTTGGAAGCTTGTTGGAGATGCAGAATATCAGGCCCTGCCCCAGACCTACCAATTAATCAGATTCCCAGGTGATTTATTTGCCTATCAGGATTTGAGAAGCACTGACTCAGACAGAATTCTTTAAAAATAATATAGTCATCAGGTTCAAACTAAATTAGACCTATTTATAATATATCCTTTAATTCATTATTTGATTCTAGTAATAAAAATGTATAAATAAAAGCATGAGTGCTCTGGCTTAAGTAGTACCAAAGAGAGGACTCAATCTCTTGCCTGACAATAACACTGCATGTGCCTAAGGCAATAAATTGATAAAAAATTCTGAAAATTAAATGAAATTTAAACACTCTTCCCTCTGAGGTTGTTTTCTTCTGTTCTAACCTTTTTCTTCATCTTTTCTACTTTGAATAGGCATATATAAAGGCACACATTTTCTGCAGTTATCTAATAAATCGAGTGCAAATTTCAGTTACCAAAAAGGGACTAAAACTGTCTTGATTATCACAACCAAGTCTCAATGTTGCTTTGCCATGCTTAGCTAAGTATTATAGACTAAAGTAGTTGTTCTCCTCGCTTTAGCTGCATAATACAGTTACTGAAGAAATTCAGTGAAGAGGTTTGGAGCACAAAATTATATTCCTACTAAAAATTAAAATTACTAAGGGAACTTACTTACAAACTAAGTATCTCAGAAAATACCCTTTTTAGTTAACTAAATAGGAGACACGTGGTGAAAAGCTTAGCCAGCACCCACTCTAAATCGGAATTAAGGGAATAATCACTCTAATTTCGGAATTAAGGGAAACTGTTAGTTAACATATTCATATGGCAAAATGCAATCTAGCAACTAGAATGAAGTTTTTCCTACATGTTATATACATCAACTAATGAATATGGCACTTCCTAAAACAGAAGAGAATATGACCAACCAATCACAAAAATTAAACAGAGTCCCTTCCTTTCTTCTCCACCCTCGTAAGTTTTCCTCCTACTGGAGTGCACATCAAGGACAGTCAACCAAATTTCAACCTGTCTATTCATATTAAGCTCCAAATCTTACCTATAATTCTAATATCTCACCCATGCTGTCAAACTATCCTCCCCCAAATCTGACTCTACCTTTACCTCAAATCTAACTGCAGGATTCTAAAACAGTATCAGCTGTATTTCAGACCATAAATGTCCAGCCCCTGGGACTCCATCTGCAGAACTGCATCAATATGAACTAACAGGAAGAAAACTAAAATGGCCCACCTAATAAAACACTACTCCAGCTATCGCCTTTACCTATGAGAAAGAAATCTCAAAAAGATTTTTCAAAAATAATGCCTATAACCTTTTGCTCCACTATAATTACCAAAGTAGTATAATTTATTTTGGGGACTGAGAGACTGGCAATCATCCATTAACATCAACCTTTTGGCAATATTTATTATCACAATATTTAGTTTTATTAATTGAACAATTTTTTGAAAACTGGTCATGATACCATATCAAACCAAAGCGAAAGGCAAAAAGAGCAAAAGCGACTGGAAAAGTGTTACCAATATGATTCTTCTACCTAGAACATAAACATGAGTTGCTTAGTAACGGTTCAGACTATTCTTGTCATACAGTTCTTTTAAGTCAAATTTCTTTAGCTGAGCAATTACCACTATCAGGTTAAAAGTAGGAGGGTGAAATGTAGGGACCCACCAATGCAATGCAAGTTAAAAGTTCTTAATATTTGTGTTTTGAAGCTGTGAATTCTACTATGTACTGCCTTATATAAAGGGATCTCTTCTTTCTTCCCCATTAAGAGAGAGAGATACATGATAGATAAGTGACACAGACAGATACACAAAATGCTGAATGAATGCATACTTTGAAAGAAAATTGGGGAGAAGCAGAAAGTCAAGGAATTTCATAATGCCCCTTCAACCAAAAATACCTACAGTGTCAAGGATAATGCTCTAGAGATTCCGACATACTTAGTCACTTCATTTATATCCCTATTGGGAAGAGTGGGAAAATATTTCATCCCTAACCCATTCCCTACAGTTCCACACTCCTATGAACTGCCAGACAGACTGCATAATATACATACAGAAGAAAGTATAGAAATATAACAAGTTAACCCTCCCACAAAAAATATCAAACTACAGTTGTCTTCACTACTGCAAAACTAAATAACTTACCTGTACAACCAAAGATCTATCATTGTGGAAATATTATCTCTTTTCCTTATATCCTGAAGGAGTTGAAGCTACGATCTAGAATAGAGCTTAAGCATCAGGGTTTCAGACTCTCAGCTTCAGCCATGGAGAATACTAGAACCTCCTAAATTCCTTTCTTTAAAATAAAATAATAAAAAAAAAAATTAAAGAAACAAATTAACTTATGCTAACAAATTTACCTCTTCTATAAGAGGAAACAGCAGAAAACAGAATATCTATTCATAGTAACATCTCTGATACTTCTTAGGAACTCTGTAGCCTCAGAGATACCAAGAAACTAGAAAATGATGTTTAAAAACCAACAAAAACAAACCAAAAAGACCTTGAAATATATTGAATCCTCCCAACAACTCATTATTAGTTTGCATCAAAATGTGGCTCCATTCTTCTCTGGAGTCTACGAGCGTTATCTTTTTGAAGTGACCCCAAGACTGCCTTTGATAAAAATTTCTCATACAGAATTTATAATCTCTTACTCTTTTCTAGAGGCCTTCCCAAAACTTGGCCCTTAAGTATTCAAAACTGGGGACTGAACAACAAAAATAAATTATGCACACCAAAGAATCAACTAAGTCTTCAAATATCTATATGATAACCCTGATGATTACTAAAGTGCCTTAAGACTCTATAATGAAGAAAATGTTCTATTATTTTTGTATATGGATTTTTAACTAGGACAAAAACAATACGGATTTTGTTGGCCAGATATTTTAATTAATCTAAGTGTACTCCATTTCTTGGACAGTCTTGTTAGCTAAGAGTTTTACTTTATGATAATGTATATATGATATCCTTTTCAGAGTATCTGGCTAAATGGTTAAGTGCCCATTTGGAAACAAGAAGGAATACCAGGAAAAAGACTAGTAATGTTTATGATGCAGACAATCACTTTATTATATTCTAAAAGATTTTCACAGTGAAGGATTAAAATTTTAAAACTGATGCAGTTAACAAACATTGTGAACTAGAGTTACTGCCTAGTAAAAATAAACAATTTTAGTCAGCTAGATCGGTAATAATATCTAGTATCAAGAGATGCAATCTCTCACAAATATGGCCTATAAATTCTTGAAAAACACAAGGTAGGAAAATTGTCTAAATAAAATAATACTACATTAAGAAATATTCTAAACTAATATAAGGAGGGTGCACAGTGAAAACATGATCCTACAAAAAGTACCCTTGACTTGAAAATTCACTTATCTTACAACAAAGATTCCAACTGCCAACTCCTTAATACCCAACCTCAAAAGCCTTTCACAAACAAGGCAAAATATTACCTTCTATAGTGTGTGGTGGGGGTGGCAAACATCAGGGGCAGAGGATCCAAAATTTAAGATGTGTCTCTGAGTACACATGGACATGCCCTTTCTAGCACTTTATTCCATTTCCAGTTGGCCACCTCCTACGCATTGTGGATTGGGTTTACTAAAGGAACCTCACTCATTATGATATTTACCAAGCAAGAGTATCTGCAACTGTCATTTTCACAGAACTGATACTTACAGCTGAGTTCTACCAGTATTAAGATAGACAGGATCACCCAGATGTTTTTCTTAAAAGCCTGATACACTGAAAAAGAAACTTTAGTCAATTACTTCTACTAACTAAAGCCCACTTGGCCTTAATTAAGATTACATTTTTGTCTTACCTTTTTAAAAGTGTTTCTCGCCTAGTATTTGATCCCCAAGCGTCTGTATTTATCTGTCATCACTGTTACTGTCCATGTTACATTGAGACTTCAGGTATTAATTATTTATATGGTTGTACTAGCACAACTTGATATCTGTGAAGGGAAACCACAATATAGTCACTATGGATGTGTTACTCTTTACAGATATGTGGACAAAAGTGGTATTTCTAAATACTTAGATAACACCCTGCATTCTCTTAAGCCGCACAAATAATTCCTTATATTAGGCTACAAAATCTGTGCTATCTTCAACAGACTAAGATGATTTGTTAATACTCTTACAAATGCTTCTCAGAGTACCCACATAAAATGTTTCAAGATTTAATTCTAAATTAAAATTCTTAGAAATTTGAGAGCTCCATAGATTCCTTCTCTGACTCCCAATGTAGACAGAGCTCATTTTCCAGATGGCTGTAACTGCTCAGGCATTAACAGAAAAGTATTTTGTGTGTGTGTGTTTTACAATATTAGGGAATAAATATATAATGGTTAAAAATGCAGTAAAAAAGATCATGACTTTTCTTAAATGTGACTTTAAAACATTCCATGTTTTTAAAGTAATGATTTTGTCTTATTTAGATTATCCCTCTATGAATCATTTGTGAACATTATTTTGGCAGTAAAAAGAAGATAAATATGATGAAATAAATCAAGATGAAGCTATCCAAATGTTCCCTAAAAGTAAGCTTCTTAAAAACATAACAAGGCTATAGATTACAACTCTGAGAAACACAACAATGTGCCCATAATCATGACCGAAAGCATTATATAAAACTTTAAGTCATTTCAACCAATTTATTAGTAGAAAAGTGAGCTACTAAAAAAACTCATTCATATGTATCACAGAAACATAAGAATGGCATTCTAAAAATGATTTACCATTGTGTGCCATTCTAAATTCCTATATAATAAAAAGAAAATGCATAGAAATGCAGATAGCTGGAGTGCCCTTGGGTGGCTCATTTGGTCAGATGTCCAACTCTTGATTTTGGTTCATATCATGATCTCAGGGTCTTGAGATCAAGTCCCAAGTTGGGCTTCATGCTGGGCATGACACCTGTTTGAGATTCTCTTTCTCCCTCTTCCTCTGCCCCTCCCATATTTGTGTGGGCATGTGAGCACATTCTCTGTCTCTCAAAAATGGAAGGAAGGAAGGAAAGAGATAGATAGCCTTACACCTGTTTGTGAATAAATTCTGATGATACTGGAGTTGTCAACCTGCCAGATCTTACCCGTGAAAAGTTTCATTATACCAGAGTAGAAACTAATATAATGTTTTATCAATTATGTTTCAATTAAAGAAAAAAAAAACACAAGAGAACAAGACAATAATGTTTAAGAAATACTGATATCTATCACCAAGTACTTAAAACAAGTCTATTCATTTGTTTACAAATGTTAAACAATGCCATAAAAAATTAACACTATTAATGTAAACACTAAAATCTTAAGTATTCCTAAGCTTAAAAGTTGCTATAAATTCTTTTGTAACAAGCAAATTAAACTAGCCCAAATTCTTATATTCCTTACACTGCATTCTTTGTTTCCTTCACTATACATTTCAAATGGGGCAGATAAACTAGTTCAATTTGTGACAACTACAGTAATTTTCTTTTTCAATTATTTAACTATAGTAACTTTCAGAAATTTAAAAAACTTAGCTATTTTGTCTTTTAAAAGCATACAAAATAGATAACAAACCATTTAAATCCTATTTCTAAGGCCTTCGTATTTATTCCTTGCTACAGAACTTCGCTTGTTTTCACATACTAATAAAATCAACAGACTATTCAAGAATTCCAAAGGCAAATCCAAAACCAATCTTGACTGAAAAGAATTACTTTTCCTACTATTTGCAGTCTAACACTGGTGCTACTGTGCTAAATAGATTACGAGATCTAAGATTCATGGCACATATGAAATCACTTCAAAAGACTACAGAAAATCCCACTAGAAAATATTACCAGTTCTACTGATAAAACAAAGTTATAAGCTACACAGCAAAATAAAAACTGTGACATCTAAGCTAAATGCAACCTAAATTATAAGACACCGAAATTTTTTTTTAGTTTTATAGAACCTTGGAAAACATTGAAAACAAAAGTTATATATAGACTCATATTAGTACCCAATTCTTCACTGTAAAAATGAAGATACTGAATTGTGCACTATACCCTGTCTTTAAATAATTTTAAAAGAAACAGACAAGGACAGAGGCGTCTGGGTGGCTCAGTGGGTCCTGGGATTGAGCCCTGCATCAGGCTCTCTGCTCGGCAGGGAGCCTGCTTCTTCCCTCTCTCCCTGCCTGCCTCTCTGCCTACTTGTGATCTCTCTCTATCAAATAAATAAATAAAATATTTTTTAAAAATATTTAAAAATAAAAAAAAAAACAGACAAGGACATTCAAAGGCGAGTGTAGAAAGCATTAAGATAACGATGGTCAGGGGCAGAAACACCTTTGCTAGATAATTAAACTTATCATTTGCTACAGAGAACTAAACTGAATATTTGGTGCAAAGTATAATCAAAAAAGAGCACACTTTCCTGGCTCCCTAAGTTGTTTGGAACCATGGTTTCAGTGTGTCTTGGACGCCTTCAAAAGACTTTAGAGATGAGCCTATATCTCACGGTCAACACAAAGGTAGCAGAAGCATCAGGTTTCATAGAAGGAGAAAGAAACATGATTCCCTATCATCAAAATTAACTAACAACTATCTGACCATGAATAAGCCACTTGGCTCTTCTGTGCTTCATTTCCTCATCTATAAAACAGGAGTACTTCTCAGGGTTACTCTGAAGTTCAGAGAGACTATGTCTGTGAAGTACTTTAGCTTAGTGGTTTTCAAACACTACTTACTGTGCCTAAGGAATTCCTGCACCCTACCACCCCAGAAATTCACATTCAGTCGAGTTCTGGATATGCATGCATAAATCTGTATCTTTAGTTAAGTACTTCAGGTCATTGCAAAGTAGGGGTTGTAGGGGCTCCCCAAGGATATGGATCATACTTTGAAAAAAGTTATTTCAGTTTCTTCTGAAGCATTAGTGTTCATAAGCATTACCTAGGTACCTGTTTAAAATGCAAATTTCCGGGGGTGCCTGGCTAGTTCAGTCAATGGAGCAAGTGACTCGATCTCAGAGTTGTGGGTTCAAGCCCCACGTTAATGGTAGAGACTACTTAAAAATAAAACTTTTAGGGACACTTGGGTGACTCAGTTAACAGTCAGACTCTTTCAGCCCAGGTTAGATCTCAGAGTTGTGGGGTTGAGCTCTATGCCAAGTTCTGTACTCAGCAGGGAGTCTGCTTGAGATTCTTTCTCCCTCTCCTCTGCCCTTTTGCACCATACTTGAGTGTGTTCTAAAACAAACAAATAAATCTTTTTAATAAATAAATAGAATCTTTAAATAAAATAAACTGGAAATTTCTAAGCCTCATCCTTAGAAATTCAGATTCAATAAACTTGGGGTAGGGCACAGAATCTTCATTTTATCAAACACCACAGGTGACTCAGATGCAAACAGTTCATATCCATCCTTTTAGAAACCCTATACTAGATACTTCCCCCTACATATTTCCCATATTGTCCCCCACCTCTGTAGTTATCAACATCCAAGACCAACCTTAGGCTTTCATCATTCACTTTAACTAACTTACCTGACATGTAACTGGTCCTTCTACTTTAAGTCTCATCCCTTACAAATGCATGTTCTACAGAATGATCTAAAATGCACACCTATGTCCCTCTCCTAACTAAAATGCTTCCAACAGACTTCCACTTCTGGCCAAGACAAAGTAACAGGAATGAGATTTATGTTGCCACCCAAAACAATGAAAAACAACTAAAATTCGGGACAATAGACACTGGAAACCAGACAATGTAACCCAGGATAATGGTCAATGAAAGAGGAGAAACAAATGATAATTGCTCGAGCTTACTGATGCGAAAGTTTCCAGACTACAGAGTGTGGAGGGTAATCAAATCTCCCTGAGTTAAAAAGATGAACTGAGTAGTTTGGGGAGGCCAAAGTAACTACGGTTTCCAAAACATCAGAAGATCTGCAGAAACTCCCCTCAAGTCTAACCCAAGTACTGATCAGTGTGCATGTCCAAGGCCTGCAAAAGGCCTGGAAAAACATCCATAAGGAATACAGAGAATGATATCCACAGCCAGGGGTATGCTGGAAAACTTTTAACAACCAGGAGCAGTTAATTGTTTGTAGTTACTGGTTTACAGGATTACCAATGTCCGTGGTATGAATATTCCCACCTGCAGTAATTTCAAGCTATTAACTATCACTTAGGGCTAAGTTAGAAAAAGATGCATGGTAGCACATCAAACATTATCTAGTATTTGTACCACAGAGCTATAACAGATGTAAATTATCACCTGTGCATAAAAACCATAACATGTAATAATAGAATACTGAGGTAATGAGCTTTGAGGTATCATCCTTTGTTCTCAATATAACTGATTAAATTATAAGCACATATAATTTAATTCTATTAAGAATTAAACCAGCTCAGGGGCTCCTGGCTGGTTTAGTCAGTGGAACAGGCAACTCTTGATTTCAGGGTTCTGGGTTTAAGCCCCAAGATGGGTGTAGAGTTTACTTAAAAATAAAATCTCAAAAAAAAAAAAAAAAAAGAAGAAGAAGAAGAAGAATTTAACCACCCCAGAAACTTCCTAACATTTTAACAAACAGCCCTCACAAGCTCCAGCATACCACTGACCATGACTCACACTGCCCACAGCAATGGTCTGTATACCTTCTGGCTAGAGCAGAAAACCTTCCAATTCACAGAATATCAAATACAGTGCTCAGAGGGGCAATGCCTTAGTAGTGGGGTAAAATGAGTTCTAAAGACCACTCTGGTCCCACCTAACAGAATTTTTTAAAAGCCTAAAAATAATAATAATAAAGCCATTTCCAAGGAACTTAACTGTGTCTCAAAACAAACCTCAAGAATATTCATAGTAATATAAAAATTTCAGCACCGAACAAGGTAAAATTGACAATGCCTGGCATCCAATAAAAAATCAGCAGACGGGGCGCCTGGGTAGCTCAGTGGGTTAAGCCGCTGCCTTCGGCTCAGGTCATGATCTCAGGGTCCTGGGATCGAGTCTCACATCGGGCTCTCTGCTCAGCAGGGGGCCTGCTTCCCTTCCTCTCTCCTACTGTGATCTCTCTCTGTCAAATTAAAAAAAAAAAAAAATCAGCAGACAGGGGCGCCTGGGTGGCTCAGTGGGTTGAGCCTCTCTGCCTTTGGCTCAGGTCATGATCTCACCGTCCTGGGATCAAGCCCACATCTCTGCTCAGCAGGGAGCCTGCTTCCCCCCGCCCCCCCCCCCCGGCTGCCTCCCTGTCTACTTGTGAGCTCTCTCTAATAAATAAATAAAATCTTTAAAAAAAAAATCAGCAAAGAGTATCTTTAGATAGCCCTGTCCTGGTGGTATTTTCAATAGCCACTTAACCTTGCCTAGTACAGTATGGGGGTTGTAAACTAGCATGGAACCTTAAAGCAGGTTCTTGTTGGTGCACAGCACAAATTAGTTATATATTGGGATGGTAACGTTTCATCTTCAGTTGTCTCTGATGCAGCTCTACGAAATAGTTGTTGCTCTGTTAACAGAATACCACTCTGTAATTGCAAAGAAAAAAAAAACGTTGCAGCTGTTCCGTTGACATTCTGGGTGCTTCTAAGTAAATACCTTTTTTTAATTAGTATTATTGTCCTTTTCATAGGTCTAAAATTTTTCTTCTTAAAGGGACAGTAGTCTTTTGCTTTTGCACATTTTGGATCACATGGATTATTACAGTGTTTATCTTTTCAGATAGTTAGCTGATAAAAAACTTTTGTTTGCACCCTGCATACTCATGATGAGGGTAATAAAAGTTGAAATGAGACAGTTTTCATCCATAACTGAAACTCAAATCTTGATCGACTGATACCAGATCTCACATAGCCCAGTCACATTTATAAAGTGAAGAGCAATAAGTCTAATCACAGCATAGGATCAGTAGAATCGAACATTTTGAAAAGTCTGTCTTGAAGGACTAAGAGAAAAGTATGTTCTAATCCTTACATGAGGACTCTACATTCCTTAACTCCCATTACCATGTAATGGCAGTTATATTTGCAGTTCCCACATTAAAGAAGACATGAGAATGTATCCCAAAAGCATGGGCTTAAAATACACTGCCGTATTAAATTTTTTGTTGACATTAGTCCCAGCAAAGGGTCTGGACAAAAAGCGGGGGGGGGGGGGGGGGGGAGCTGGCTGTAAATAAATGTCTTCTCCTATTTATCTGAATATGGATTTCTTAGGAAACCTGACTTTCATTAAAGGTATTTTTAATTAATTGGGCCAACTTATAAAATGTATGCCACATTTAAAATCAGGTGTATTTTCTTATATTATAGTTTGCTCATTTATGTAAGTCAAACAGACCTAAAGGAAGAAGACACATAAAACTTGGTATTTCAGTATGAGTTACCTGACTTGAATTTGATTTTTCTTTACAAAACCCTAACTCATTCATCAGACTCATGCTTATCTACTTAGCAGTTTAGGGAACAATTTGGCAATTTTGTAGTTTTGTGAGATTATCGTTATCTTAAAGTGCCAGTGTTTTAAAATAGCGTTCTTGTAATTTTACATGCTTTTGTGATGGAGTGCTGTTTTGTTATATAATTTTGACTTGGATTCTTTCCATCTGCATTTGTTTATGTAATTTCAGGAGGAGTACTGAACATCTGAGTCCTGGATGATACTAGTAATTGCAGAGGTTTAAAAAACAAAATTAACAGACATGAAAAAGAGAAAAATATCAGTCATACTGAGAAAAATAAACAGAAATTGATCCATACATGATAGATCTACTAAACAAGAACATTAAATGATTTATTATAAATGTAGTTCCTATGTTCAAAAAAGTAATCGAGGGGCCCCTGGTGGCTCAGTGGGTTAAGGCCTCTATCTTTAGCTAGGGTCATGATTCCAGGGTCGTGGGATCAAGCTCCGCGTTGCGTCGGGCTCTCTGCTCAGCAGGGAGCCTGCTTCCTCCTCTCTCTCTGTCTGCCTCTCCACCTACCTGTGATCTCTGTCTGTGAAATAAATAAATTTTTAAAATCTTAAAAAAAAAAAGTATATGGAGAGAGATTAAGCATGTTAGGTAGAAATATAAAAGACTTTTTAGGGGCACCTGGCTGGCTCAGTGAGTTAAGCTGCTGCCTTCGGCTCGGGTCATGATCTCGGGGTCCTGGGATCGAGTCCCACATCGGGCTCTTTGCTCGGCAGGGGGCCTGCTTCCCTTCCTCTCTCTCTGCCTGCCTCTCTGCCTACTTGTAATCTCTGTCAAATAAATAAATAAAATCTTTAAAAAAAATAAAAGACTTTTTAGAAATTTGATTGTTTTGGTATTATAAAAATTATTTTAGTATTTTAAAAAACTGGCTGGGATTAGGTCAATGAAAATGAGGACAAAGCAAAAGACATTATACAAAAGAGAAGAAAACAAGACTGAAGGAAAAAAAGCATAAACAAACTGTGGAACATCATCAAGCATCCCAGTACACGAGTATCCAATTAGTCAGAGTACCCAAAAGAAGCAGGAAAGGGGCACGTGAGTGTTTCAGTCAGTTAAAGGATCTGATTCTTGGTTTTGGCTCAGCTCATGATCTTAGGGTCCTGGAATTGAGCCCCATATGGGGCTCAGTATCTAGCAGGGAGTCTGCTTGAGGATTCTCTCTCATTCGTCCTCTGCCCCTCCCCGTGCTCTCCTGTGTATACCCATGCATGCTCTCTCTCTCTCAAAACTCAATAAATCCAAAAATAATAAAAATAAGGTGCCTCGTTAGCACAGTAGGTAGTACATTAGTCTCATAAAAATAACAAAAACAAAAAATACATAAGTAGGGAAAATAATGGCCCAAAACTTTTCAAATTTCATGGAAATTATAAATCCAAAGATCAAAGAAGCTAAAGAGAATGAAATTTAGGGAGACAAGATGGTGGGGAACTAGGAGGAGGCACCGTTTCAACCTGTACCCTAAAGTGAGTTGATTACCTACCAAAGAACTCTGATCACCCATGAAATCAGTCTGAGATTAGAATTATACACGTCTGGAGAATGAAATCTATCTTTAAGGTATTGAAAGATGCTATTAAGAACTCAGTTGCCAGAGCAAATATCTTTCAAAAACTAACATGAAATAAAGATATTTTAAATTATAAATGTTGAAAGATACCATCACCAACAGACATGCACCATAAGAAATATTAAAGTAAGTTTTTCAGACATAGGATATTAGATGACCGTCTGGGTCTACCCAAAGGAATGAAAAGCACAGGAAAGAGTAAAAGAGAATAAATAAAAAAATTTTCCCCCTTAGTTTTTAAATGTCCTTACAAGAGAATTGATTATTTTAACCAAAAAAAGATACCAATACATTGTGAAATTTACAACATAGATGGAAGTAAACTGTATAAGCAAAACAGCAGAGATAATAATATTACACGTGAAGTGGTATAGTATCATATATGTGATAAATTAAAGATGTGATAAATTAAAGATTATGAAACCTAAAATAACCATTTAAAAAAACCCACATGTGATAGTCAATAAGCCAACAAAGGAAATGAAATAAAGATATTTTAAAAACACCCAAATAAGGCAGAATAAAAAGGAAATGGGAATAAAGAACATATAGGATAAAGTTTTAAAAATTGGAAGATAGGAGATTTAAATTTACCTATTATCAAAAATCACTTTAGGGGCGCCTGGGTCGATCAGTGGGTTAAGGCCTCTGTCTTGGGCTCAGGTCATGATCCCAGCGTCCTGGAATCAGCCCCACTGCAGAGCAGACTCTCTAAGAGTCTGCTCGGACTCTCTTAGAGAGTCTGCTCGGCAGGGAGTCTGCTTCCTCCACTCCCTCTGCCTGCCTCTCTCTGCCTACCTGTGATCTCCGGCTGTCAAATAAATAAATAAAATCTTTTTTAAAAAATCACTTTAGGGCGCTTGGGTGGCTCAGTGGGTTAAGCCGCTGCCTTCGGCTCAGGTCATGATCTCGGGGTCCTGGGATCGAGTCCCACATCGGGCTCTCTGCTCAGCAGGGAGCCTGCTTCCTCCTCTCTCTCTCTCTGCCTGCGTCTCTGCCTACTTGTGATCTCTCTCTGTCAAATAAATAAAATCTTTAAAAAAAAATCACTTTAAATGTAAATGGTCTAAAAACAGTTTAAAAGTAGTTTAAATTATTTGAAAAAAGCAATATGGAAAGAATAATTAGTAAGAATTCAAATCACATAATTTGACTACAATGGAATTAAATTAGAAATCAGTAATATATCTCAAAAATCCCCAAATACTCAAAATAAGTAACAACCCATAAGTCAAAGAGAAAATCAAAAGCGAAATGAGAAAATTGTAGAACTACATGAAAAAACCCTACATTTTAAAATCTGTGACATACAACAAAAGCAGTATTACAAGGAAATTTACAGCAATAAACATACATTAGTAAAGACACAAGGTCTCAACTCAATGACATTTAGAAGAGTATAATATAATCATAAAAAGAAGAAATTAACAAAAAAGGACAGGCAATAAGAAATGAATAAATAAATAAGAACCAATACAAAAGAAAACAGAAATTTAAAAAAAAAAAAAAGAAAGAAAGCTTGCACTCTGGACCCAAGAGAAGGAGTTGGTTTGTTTTGTTTTTTTGAACTAGGCTCTATACCCAACATGGAGCTTGAACTCACAACCCTGGTATAAGAGATCAAGAATCACATGCTCTACCAACTGAGCCAGCCAGGAACATCCCCCCCCCCACCCCCGCCAAAAGACGGTTAAGAAAAATCAACAAAACTGATAAATCTCTAGCCAGACTGACTAGGAAAAAAATATAAATTACCAACTATTAGAAATAAATTATATTAATATAACTACAGATTCTCTATTTTAAAAATAATTATTTTAGGGGCACCTGGGTGGCTCAGTGGGTTAAGCCTCTGCCTTCGGCTTAGGTCATGATCTCAGGGTCCTGGGTTTGAGCCCCGCATCGGGCTCTCTGCTCAGCAGGGACCCTCCTGCTTCCCCCCGCCACCACCTGCCTCTCTGCCTACTTGTGATCTGTCAAATAAATAAAATCTTGAAAAAAATTATTATTTTAACAAGGGAGGCAAGACAAACCAATGGGAAAAGAATAATCTTTTCAACAAATGGTGCTGAAATAATTGGATATCCACAGGCTTAACAGATACAGAGTTACATAAACAAAAAAAGTCCTGGAGATGTACAGTGGTACTGGGCTGCCCACAATGTGATGTACTTAATGCCACTAAAGTGTACACTTAAAAATGGTTAGGGGTGGCACCTGGGTGGCTCAGTTGGTTAAGCGACTGCCTTCAGCTCTGGTCATGATCCTGGAATCCCAGGATCAGGTCCCGCATCAGGCTCCCTGCTCAGCAGGGAGTCTGCTTCTCCCAATGACCTCTCTCTCTCAAATAAATTAATTAAAAAAAAAAATGGTTACGGTTGCCAGGGTAGTAGCTCAGCTGGTTAAGCATCCAACTCTCAGTTTTGGCTCAGGCCCTATCTCAGGATCTTGAGACTAAGTGCTGCACGCAGGGGGCTGCTCGCTGAGTGTAGAGCCTCCTTAAGATTCTCTCTCCTCAGATGGGATTCCAAGATGGCAGAGGAGGAAGAGACCTAAATTTCTTCTGGTCCCAGGAATTCAGCTAGATATTATTAAATAATTCTGAACACCGAAGAACTCAAAAGAAGGTTGACAAAAAGAATAGCACCAACTCTATGAACAGAAAAACGACCACGTTCTAGAAGGTAGGACATGAAGAGAAGTGAATCCAAGGTGATATACAGGAAGATAGACCGTGGAGGGGAGGGAGCCTCCATCAGCCGACTCCCAACAGGTGATAGAGCAGCAGAGCACAAAAAAAGGAAAAAAGGAGAGAATATGATCAGGCAGGTGAATAGAACAAAGCCATATACTAGATCTGGGGTATATTTTGGTCTGTCAGAAGAATCTGCACCCCAAAATTTTAAGGAAAGAAAAGCTTACGTGTGTGTGTGTGTGTGTGTGTGTGTGTGTATGGTTAAATACAATGAAGGGATAGAATAAGATTGTAATAATGGATATTTAAAAAATTTTTAAATGAATTGATAAATTGACTGAAAAAGAAGGAAAAATTTTTTAAAATAGAAAGAAAAAAATAAAAATTTTAAAAATTAACTTGGAAAGACTAAGGAATCATATGGAAAAAGCCATGAATTCTGTATGTTGTATTCCCCTAGCACTGGACCTTTGTAGTTCTCAATGATTAGTAGATTTGGTCTTGGCTGGATGTTCTTGCTGATCTTCTTGGGGAGGGAACAACTGCATTAATTTTCAAATGTCTTTGCCACAGGAGGATTTGCACCACCCTTGCGGTGGGCTTAGCCCAGGGGCTGGGCTAAGTAAGTAGTCTGCTCACGTTTGCACTTGGTAGCTTTTGGTAGTCTTGGTAGTCTTTCCGTACAGCTTTGGAGGGCGAGAATTAAAATGGCAGCCTCCCAATCTCTGGCCGTGGAGGAGCCAAGAGCTCAGGGCCACACTCCTCAGTGAGCCCTCGGAGAAAAGCAGTCGATCACTCCTGTCTCCTGATATCTGGCAGAACTCCATGCTCTTCCAGCCTGTGACCAAGTGTTTCTGTCTCCAGCACATGACCCATTTGTAGTCTCCAAACCCACAGATTCCTGTGGCGGACTCCTATGTCAGGGTCCCATGCCACTCCTCCTAGGGGAGGAAGGGGATCTCCCAGATCTGCCACACGTTGGGCCCCTGTTCGAAGGAGTAGTGGCTCAACTATGCCACAGATTTTATTCACCAGTGAGACCACAGTCTTCTTTTTTTATTCCTCTCTCCTCCCCTGCCCCCATAGTTTCAGGTCTCTTCTGATATGTTTAGTGTATATTTTTCTGGGGCCATTGTTACCCTGGTAGCATTTTGTTCTCTTGTTCATCTATTTTTCTCTGGAAAAAATGACAAAATGGAAAAACTCACCTCAAAAAAAGAACAAGAGGCAATACCAACTGCCAGGAAGCTAATCAACATGGACATTAGCAGAATGTTGGAACTAGAGTTCAGAATGACGATTATTTAGATACTAGTTGGACTTGATAAAAGAACAGAAGATACTAGAAAATCCCTTTCTGGAGAAATAAAACCTAACCAAGTTGAAATCAAAAAGGCTATTAATGAAGTGCAATAAAAAACGGAAGCCCTAGCTGCTAGGATAAATGAGGCAGAAGAGGGAATTAGTGACACAGAAGACCAAGTGATGAAGTATAAAGAAGCTGAGAAAAAGAGAGAGAAACAACTACTGGATCACAAGGGGATAATTCAAGAGATAAGTGATATCATAAAGCAAAACAATATTAAAATAATTGGAATCCCAGAAGAAGAAAGAGAGGGGCAGAAGGCATAATGGAGCAAAATACATCAGGGAACTTCCCTAAGTTGGTGAAGGAAACAGACATCAAAATCCAGGAGGCAGAGAGAATCTCCCTCAAAATCAATAAAAACAGGTCAACACCCTGACATCTAGTAGTAAAACTTACAAATCTAAGAGACAAAGAAAAAATAGTGAAAGCAGCCGGGGACAAGAGGTCTGTGACCTACAATGGGAGAAACTTAGACTGGCAGCAGACCTATCCACAGACACCTGGCAGGCCAGAAAGGACCGGCATGATATAGTCAGGGTACTAAATGAGGAAAAATATGCAGCCAAGAATACTATATCCAGCTATGAAGTCACTGAAAGTAGGAGATAAAAACCTTCCAGGACAAAGAGAAACTAAAAGAATTTTTGTTTTAGCCAGCCCTACAAGAAATATTAAAAGGAGGGCGCCTGGGTGGCTCAGAGGGTTAAGCCTCTGCCTTTGGCTCAGGTCATGATCTCAGGGTCCTGGGATCGAGTCCCACATTGGGCTCTTTGCTCAGCAGGGAGCCTGCTTCCTCCTCTCTCTCTCTCTGCCTGCCTCTCTGCCTACTTGTGATCTCTGTCAAATAAATAAATAAAATCTTAAAAAAAAAAAAAGAAATATTAAAAGGAGTCCTCTAAGCAAAGGAACAGCCTAAAAGTAACATAGACAAGAAAGGAACAGAGACGATATATGGTAACTGTCACCTTACAGGCAATATAATGGCACTAAATTCATATCCTTCAATAGTTACCCTGAATGTAAATGGGCTAAATACCCCAATCAAAAGACACAGGGTGTTAGACTGGATAAAAAAACAAGACCCATCGATATGCTATCTGCAAGAGACCCATTTTACACCCTAAGACATCTCTTGATTAAGAGTGAGGGGGTGGAAAACCAGTAGCAATCCTTGTTATCAGACAAATCAGATTTTAAACCAAAGTCTATAAATAAGAGATGAGGAGGAACACTGTATCATACTTAAAGGGTCTATCCAACAAGATCTAACAACTGTAAATATTGATGCCCCTAACATGTGAGCAGCCAATTAGATAAGCCAATTAATAACAAAATCAAAGAAACACGTCAACAATAATTTTAACACCCACATTAATGAAATGGACAGATCATCTAAGCAAAAGAACAACAAGGAAATAAGGGCTTTAAAGGACACACTGGACCAGAATGACTTCACAGATATATTCAGAACATTCCATCCCAAAGCAACAGAATACACGTTCTTCTCTAGGGCACATGGAATATTCTCCAGAATAACAGGGTCACAAATCAGGTCTCAACTGGTACCAAACGAGTGGGATCATTCCCCACCTATTTTCAGATGACAATGCTTTGAAATTAGAACTCAACCACAAGGGGAAGTTGAAAAGAACTCTCCATACATTTGAGTTCTTTCCGGAGGCTAAAGAGCATCCAACTAAAGAGTGAATGGGTCAACCAGGAAATTAAAGAAGCATTTTAAAAATTCACGGAAAAAAATGAAAATGAAAACACAACTGTTCAAAATCATTGGGAGGCAGCAAAGGCACTCCTAAGAGTAAAATATATACCAATACAAGCCTTTCTCAAGAAACAAGAAAGGTTTCAAATACACAACCTAACCCTACACCTAAAGGAGCTGGAGAAAGAATAGCAAATAAAACCTAAACGCAGCAGGAGAAGCGATATAATAAAGACTAGAGCAGAAATCAATGAAACAGAAACCATAAGAACAGCAGAATAGAACAACGAAACCAGAAGCTGAATCTTAGAAAGAATTAATAAGATGGATAAACCCCTGGCCATCAAAAAGAAAAGAGAAAGGACCAAAGTAAATAAAAACATGAATGAAAGAGGAGAGATCACAACCAACACCAAAGAAACACAAACAATTGTAAGAACATATTATGAGCAGGGGCACCTGGGTGGCTCAGTGGGTTAAAGCCTCTGCCTTCAGCTCAGGTCGTGTTCCCAGGGTCCTGGGATCCAGCCCCGCATCGGGCTCTCTGCTCAGCAGGGAACCTAACTACTCCTCTCTCTCTACCTGCCTCTCTGCTTACTTGTGATCTCTGTCAGTCAAATAAATAAATTAAAAATTTTTTAAAAAAACATATTATGAGCAACTATTGTGCCAACAAATTAGACAATATAGGAGAAATGGTTGCATTCCTAAAGACGTTAAACTACCAAACTGAACGAAGAAGAAAAAGAAAAACCTGAACAGACCTATAACCAACAAGGAAACTGAAGCAGTTATCAAAAATCTCCCAACATGGGGTGCCTGGGTGGCTCAGTGGGTTAAGCCGCTGCCTTCGGCTCAGGTCATGATCTCAGGGTCCTGGGATCGAGTCCCGCATCGGGCTCTCTGCTCAGCAGGGAGCCTGCTTCCTCCTCTCTCTCTCTGCCTGCCTCTATGCCTACTTGTGATCTCTCTCTGTCAAATAAATAAAAATAAAATCTTAAAAAAAAAAAAAATCTCCCAACAAACTACAGCCCAGGGCCAGATGGATTCCCAGGGGAATTCTACCAAACATTTAAAGAAGAAATAATACCTCGTCTCCTGAAACTATTCTAAAAAACAGAAATGGGAGGAAAACTTGCAAACTAATTTAATGAGGCCAGCATTACCTTGATTCCCAAACCAGACAAAGATACCACCAAAAAGGAGAACTGCAGACTAATAATATCCCTGATGAATATGGATTCAAAAATTCTCACCAAAATACTAGCTAAGTATTTATGTACCAACAGTACATTAAAAGGCGTATTCATCACAACCAAGTGGGGTTTATTCCTGGGCTACAAGGTTGGTTCAACATTTGCAAATTAATCAATGCCATGCACTACATTAATCAAAGAAAGGACAAGAACCATACGATACTCTCGATAGATGCTGAAAAAGCATTTGACAAAGTAGAGCATCCTTTCTATTTTTTTTTTAAGATTTTATTTATTTATTCGAGAGAGAGAGCATGAGAAGGGAGAGGTCAGAGAGAGAAGCAGACTCCCTGCTGAGCAGGGTGCCCCATGTGGGACTCGATCCCAGGACTCCAAGATCGTGACCTGAGCCGAAGGCAGTTGCTTAACCAACTGAGCCACCCAGGCGCCCCTAGAGCATCCTTTGTTGATCAAAACTCTTCAAAGTGTCGGGATGGGGGGTATATATCTCAATATTCTAAAAGCCATCTATGAAAAACCCACAGCGAGAATCATTTTCAATGGAGACAACTGAGAGCTTTTCCCTTAAGGTCAGGAACACGGCAGGGCTGTCCACTATCACCACTGCTGTTCAACACAGTACTGGAAGACTGAGCCTAAGTAATCAGACAACAGAAGAAATAAAAGGCGTCCAAATCGGCAAAGAAGTCAAACTTTCACTCTTTGCAGATGACATGATACTTTATGTGGAAAACCCAAAATATTCCACCCCAAAACTGCTAGAACTCATATAGGAATTCAGTAAAGTGGCAGGATATAAAACCAATGCACAGAAATCAGTTGCATTTCTATACACCAACAAGACAGAAGAAAGAGAAATTAAGGAGTGGATCCTATTTACAACTGCACCCAAAACCGTAAGATACCTAACCAAAGAGACAAAGAATCTGTACTCAGAAAACTATAGAATACTCATGAAAGAAATTGAGAAAAACACAAAGAAATGGTAAAACATCCCATGCTCATGGATTGGAAGAAAAAATATTGTGAAAATGTCTATGTACCTAGCGCAATCTACACATTTAATACAATACTTATCAAAATACCATCAACATTTTTCAAAGAAACAAAACAAATAATCCTAAAATTTGTATGGAACCAGAAAAGACCCTGAACAGCCAGAGGAATGTTGAAAAAGAAAAGAAAGCAAAGCTGGTGGCATTACAATTCCACGCTTCAAGGTCTAAAGAGAGTATGGTACTGGCACAAGACACACAGATCAGTGGAACAGAATAGAGAGCCCAGAAATGGGCCCTCAACTCTATGCTCAACTAATCTTCGCCAAAGCAGGAAAGAATGTTCAATGGAAAAAAGTCAGTCTCTCCAACAAAGGGTGTTGGGAAAATTGAACAGCCACAAGCAGAAGAATGAAAGTGGACCATCTCCTTACATCACACAAAACTAGACTCAAAAATCAATGAAAGACTTTGGTGTGAGACAGGGATCCATCAAAATCCTTGAGAACAAAGGCAGCCACCTCTTCGACCTCAGCCACAGGCAACTTCTTCCTAGGAACATGCCAAAGGCAAGGGAAGCTAGGGTAAAATGAACTAGTGGGACCTCATCAAGATAAAAAGCTTCTGCACAGCAAAGGAAATAGTCAACAAAACCAAGACAACTGACAGACAACCAGAAAACTGACCGAATGGGAGAAGATATTCACAAATGACATATTAGATAAAGGGCTAGTATCCAAAATCTAGAAAGAACTTATCAAACTCAACAACCAAAGAACAAATAATCCAATCAAGAAATGGGCAGAAGGGACGCCTGGGTGGCTCAGTTGGTTGGACGACTGCCTTCGGCTCAGGTCATGATCCTGGAGTCCCGGGATCGAGTCCCACATCGGACTCCCAGCTCCATGGGGAGTCTGCTTCTCTCTCTGACCTTCTCCTCGTTCATGCTCTCTCTCACTCTCTCTCAAGTAAATAAATAAAATCTTAAAAAAAAAAAAAGAAAAGAAAAGAAATGGGCAGAAGACATAAACAGTCATTTCTGCAAAGATATCCAGATAGCTAAGACACATGAAAAAGTGCTCCACATCAGTCGGCATCAGGGAAATACAAATCAAAACCACAACGAGACACCACCCTATACCAGTCAGAATAGCTAAAATTAACCAGTCAGGAAACGAGATGTTGGCAAGGATGCAGAGAAAGATGTTGGAACACTCCTACACTGCTGGTGGGAATGCAAGCTGGTGCAGCCCCTCTGGGAAACAGTATGGAGGTTCCTCAAAAGTTGAAAACAGAGCTACCCTACGGCCGAGTAATTGCACTACTGGGTATTTACCCCAAAGATACAAATGTAGTGATCTGATGGGACGTGCACCCCAATATTTATAGCAGCAATGTCTAAAATAGCCAACCTATGGAAAGAGCCTAGATATCCACTGACAGATGAATGGACAAAGAAGATGTGGTATGTAGGGGCGCCTGGGTGGCTCAGTGGGTTAAAGCCTCTGCCTTCGGCTCAGGTCATGATCTCAGGGTCCTGGGATCGAGCCCCGCGTTGGGCTCTCTGCTCAGCGGGGAGCCTGCTTCCCTTACTCTCTCTGCCTACCTGTGATCTCTGTCTGTCAAATAAATAAATAAATCTTAAAAAAAAAAAAAAAAAAAGAAGAAGATGTGGTATGTATACATGATGGAATATTATCCATCCATCAAAAAATAACATTTTGCCATTTGCAACAACCTGAATGGAACTAGAGGGTATTGTGCTAAGCAAAATAAGTCAATCAGAGAAAGACAATTACCATATAATCTCAATGACATGTGGAATTTGAGAATCCAAACAGAGGATCATGGGGGAAGAGAGGAAAAAATGAAATAGGATGAAACCAGAGAGGGAGACAAACCGTAACAGACTCATAATTTCAGGAAACTGAGGGTTGCTGGAGTGGAAGAAGGTGGGAGGGATCAGGTGGCTGAGTAACAGACCCTGGGGTGGGAATGTGCTATGGGGAGCACTGTAAATTATTTAAGACTGATGAATCACAGACCTGTACCCCTGAGACAAATAATACATTATATGTTAATAAAAAATTTTAAAAAGATTCTCTCCGGGACGCCTGGGTGGCTCAATGGGTTAAGCCTCTTCCTTCGGCTCAGGTCATGATCCCAGGGTCCTGGGATCAAGCCCTGCATCGGGCTCTCTGCTCAGTGGAGAGCCTGCTTCCCTGCCTCTCTGCCTACTTGTGATCGCGGTCTATCAAATAAACAAATAAAATCTTTAAAAAAAAAAAAAAAAAGATTCTCTCCTTCTTCCTCTGTCTCCCTAGCCCTCACTCGCCCATGCTTTCTTCCTCTCTTAATAATTTTAAAAAATTAAAATGGTGGATTTTATGATATGTAGAGTCTGTGACAATCAAATATCTAAAACCAGGGGCACCTCGGTGGCTTAGTCAGTTAGGCATCTGCCTTCAGCTCAGGTTATGATCCTGGAGTCCTGGGATGGAGCCCATTTGGCCTCCCTGCTCAGTGGGGAGTCTCTTCACCCTCTGTCTGCCCCTACCCTCCCCCTCCTGCTCTCCCTTACATGTCAAATAAATAAATAAATCTTTAAAAATGCTTTAGGGGCACCTGGGTGGCTCAATTGGTTAAGTGTCTGCCTACGGTTCAGATTATGATACCAGAGTCCTGGGATTGAGCCCCACATTGGATTGAGCCCCACATCCTCTTTCCCAAATAAACAAAATCTTTAAAAAAATTTTAAATCAAAAAAGAACAACCAAAGAAAATGACATATAAACTATACTCATCAAGATCAAAACATTTTGTGCTAAAAACTCCATCAAGATCATGAAAAGACAGCCCAAAAAATGAGAAAATATTTGGAAATCATTCATCTATAATGTTCTACCTTTGCAACATAATGAAAAGACAATCTAATTTAAAAATAGGCAAAGGCCTTGAACGTATTTCTGCAAATAAGACATAGAAATAGCCAATAAGCACATGAAAAGATGCTCAACATCAGTAGCCATTAGGGAAATACAAACAAGAACCACAAAGATATATGAGTTCATACCCACTAGAATAAATACAATAAAGAGATGGACAGTAGTAACTGGTTAGCAAGGATGTGGTGAAATTACTACCCTCATACATTCCTGATAGGAATAAAAAATGGTGTAGTTGTTTTGGAAAAGTCTGGCAGATCCTCAGTATGTTAAACAAAATTACCCTATGACCCAGGAATTCCACTTGTAGATACACAGGAAAGAAAAAGGAAACAGGTTCAGAAAAAAACTTGTTCATAAAAGTTCATAGCAACATCATTCATAATAGGCAAAAAGTGGAAGTAACCCAAATATCCATAAACTGTTGAATGATAAAAGAAAATGCATTATATACACAAGGGAATATTCCTCAGCCATAAAAGGGAGATGCTTAAACATGAATGAACCTTAAAAACATTATGCTAGGGGCGCCTGGATGGCTCAGTTGGTTAAGCAGGGGCCTTCAGCTCAGGTCATGATCCCAGGGTCCTGGGATCGAGCCCCGTATCAGGCTCCCTGCTCGGTGGGGAGCCTGCTTCTCCCTCTCCCTCTACCGTTCTCTGCCTGCTTGTGCTCTCTCGCTCTGTCAAATAAATAAATAAAATCTTTAAAAAAAAATTATGCTAAATTTTAAAAAGCCAGTCACAAAAAGTCACACGTTATATGATCCCCTTGATATAAAATGTCTAGAACAGATTCATAGGAACAAAAAGGAAATCGGTGGTTGCAGAGACTGGCAGTGGGAGAAAATGGCTGAAAGTAATCACTAATGGCTATGAGGTTTCTTCTTAGAGTAATGAAAGTATTCTGCAGTTAGGTACTGTGATGGTTGCACAGCTTTGTGACTATACTAAAAATCACTGAATTGTACACTTTAAAAGGGTGGATTTTATTATGTCTCAATTTTTATACCATATCTCAATTTTTTTTTAAAGATAAGAGATTCTAGGGGCACCTGGGTGGCTCAGTGGGTTAAGCTCAGGCCATGATCTCAGGGTCCTGGGATCAAGCCTGCATCAGGCTCTCTGCCCAGCAGGGGGCCTGTCGCCCCCCCCCACCCCCGCCTGCTGCTCTGCCTACTTCTGATCTATGTCAAATAAATAAGATCTTTAAAAATATGAGATTCTAAATCACTTCATGTCAATAAAGTAAGTTCTCAAAATGGACAAACTCCCTAAAAGATCAGAAACTTACAAAGTTCACCCAACGAGAAATGTATAAACATTAAACTTATCTAAAGAACTCGTAATTAAAAACTTACTAACGAGTAAAAGTCCAGACCTTGAGGGCTTCACTGGTGAATTCTGACTATACTATATATTACACATTTAAAGAAGAAAATACCAATCTACTCAAACTCTTCAAGAAAACTGAAGAATACTTTCTCAACTCACTGTATGAAGCCAGCATTATTCTAATACCAAAACTAGACAGACATTACAAGAAAACAATACTACAAACCAATATTCCTCATGAACACAGATGCAAAATGCTAAACAATTTTTAACTTGATTCCAACAATATATAGGCATACCTCATAGTATTACTTTGCTTCACAAATTGAAAGTCTGTAACAACACTGCCTCAAGCAAGTCTATTGGTGTAGTATTTTCAACAGCATCTGCTCACTTTCTGTCTCTGTTTCGTATTTCGGTAATTCTCCCAGTATTTCATTACTTTTTCATTACTTTCTATTTGTTACGGTGATCTATAGTAAGTGATTACAACTTGGGAGAAAGCTCAGTTGATAGGCAGCATTTTTTTTTGCAATAAAGCATTTTTTAAATGAAGGTACATACATTGTCTTGTAGATATAATGCTATTGCCACACTTAATATACTACAGTATAAATGTAAATAAAACTTTTATATGCACTGGGAAGCTAACAAATTCATTTGACTTGCTTTATTGAGATATTTGCTTTATTGCAGTGTTCTGGAACCAAGCCTGCTATATCTCCTAGGTATGCCCGTATAAAAGGATAATACATCATGACCAAATGATGTTCATCTCCAAAATGTACAAGTGTTTAAATGTATTTAAGGTTGATTCAATATAATTTATTTTATATTAATAGACTAAAAACGAAACCCATAAGGTCTTCTATGTAAATACAGAGAAGGCATTTGACAACAATCTATATCCCTCTCTATAGTGACAGAAAGGAGATGAATTAGTGGTTGCCAGGGTATGGTAAGGGGGAAAAAGAGAAACAATAGGAAAAGATTACAAAAGGGCATGGAGAACTTTGAAGCGTGATGACTATAATCACTACCTTGACTGTAGTGATGACTGCACAGTGAATACATGCAGGAAACACATCAAATTACATATTTTAAATTATTGTCCAGGAAATTACTCTTAAATAAAGCTATTCCAAAATAAAGCCCCAAAATAAAAGACCTTTCCAGGACTACAGGTTAAAAAATCTTAGTTTCTTAAAGGAGATGAAAATCGTATCTGGGTTGTTCCATCCCTTCCTAATTCCACTCTAAGTTCTTCCCAGCGGCCAACCTGATCTAAACTGCAATCGCTGATCACAAAGGTTTTCAACCATGGTTAAGTATCAAAATCATCTCTGGCACTTAAAAAGCAGGAGTTTCTAAATCTGTAGGTCTGAAATTCAGTACAGTTATAATTTATGTATTTTTTGCTAATTTTTTAAATTTTATTTTTACTACTTTTAACTTTTCTATTGAAGTACAATATACACACAGAGGAAGTGCCCAAATTATAAATGTACAGCTTGAAGAATTACTACAAAGCATAGGTATATACATACATATTTTTTAAAGTTTATTTTTAAGTCATCTCAATAAAGGTCTGGAACTCAAGACCCCAAGAGGCATGTATTTTTCCAAGGATGGGGGCACCTGGGTGGCTCAGTAGGTTGAGGCTCTGCCTTCTGCTCGGGTCATGATCTCAGGGTCCTAGGATCGAGCCCCACATTGGGTTCTCTGCTCAGCGGGGAGCCTGCTTCCTCCTCTCTCTCTCTCTGCCTGCCTCTCTGCCTACTTGTGATCTCTCCCCCCCCTCTGTGTTAAATAAATAAATCATAAAAAAAAAAAAGAGTTCCAAGGATGATTTTGATGAACAGCCAAGGATTAAAATTACAATCTCTGCCTCGAGCATCTTTTTTTTTTTTTAAAGATTTTATTTATTTATTTGACAGAGAGAGATCACAAGTAGATGGAGAGGCAGGCAGAGAGAGAGAGAAAGGGAAGCAGGCTCCCTGCTGAGCAGAGAGCCCGATGCGGGCCTCCATCCCAGGACCCTGAGATCATGACCTGAGCCGAAGGCAGCGGCTTAACCCACTGAGCCACCCAGGCGCCCCAGCCTCAAGCATCTTTTATACTCCTTTCTTTTTGCTCAGCTAACATTTATCTGGCCCTTCAAGTCACAAATCAAATGCAACCACGTCCTCCTTCTAAGAATATATGTGTTCTCAAGGAACCCCCCCTGTGCATAGCTCATACTAGTGAGCATATAGGGTATTTTTCAAAGTGTTTAAGTCAAAAAGTCTTAAGTTATATGCTAGAGAAAAAGAACAAAGTGAAAATAGTTCAAAACAAGTACACTGACTGCAGGATAAAGAGCTTGCCTACCCCCTTTGAACTATCCCACTAAGAGATTAAAAATTACAACTTACTGTACTCATCCATTTTCTTGTTTGTTTCATTCATCAAAACTATTTTATAGCAAGGCCTCTCTTATTCTTCCTTTCTCTGATGCACAGAAAACATACATTTAACATTATTATTGGGACATTATCCAAACGGAATAAATATGGAGGATAAGTCAATAAGAGGAGAAAAAAGTTTGAGAAAAGGGGAACAGTACCTATGGGGCACCGAAATAGAAAAAGACTACGCATATCGGAGTTAACTGGAATGAGGCCAGTGAGGCTGGACCCTAGTTAATAAGCATAATGAAATAAGTTTTAAAGCTAGAGAGTGAAGGACTTGTAGGCCATAGTAAAAATTTGATCGTTTTTTATTTATTTTAAATTTTATTTTTAATGTAATTTGGATTATTTACCCTACTGAAGATTTTTAAAGAGGGGAATGACACAATCTGATCCACATTTTTTAAGACCATCCTGCCTGCTGTGTGAATGTGAACTCAAGAGCATAATAGGAAGGGACCAAGAATGTAACAATAAAAGTGATTAAAAGGAAATAAATGAGGGTCACTTGGGTGGCTCAGCTGGTTGAACAGCTGCCTTTGGCTCAGGTCATGATCCCAGAGTCCTGGAATCGAGCCCCACATTGGACTCCCTGCTCAGAAGAGAGCCTGCTTCTCCCCTGCCAGCCGCTCCCATTCCTTGTGTTTTCTTTCTCCCTGTCCATGAGTCAAATAAATAAAATCTTAAAAAAAAAAAAAAAAGAAAGAAAAGAAATAAAGGAATAAAGATTTAAGTAGAAAAGTGACAACATCCAACGCTGTCACTCATTTCCATTCATTCAACGAGCATTAATTGAGACCAGCTGTACTCCTGGCACTGTTCTAGGCAATGGGAATATAAAGCAAAGTTCCTGCTTTTACAAAGCTTATATATATATTTCTAAAGATATATTTGGTTTTTTGAGAGAGAGCGCTAGCACAAGCAGGGGGAGTGGGAGAGGGAGAAGCAAGCTCCACTCTGAGCAGAGAGGCCAACTCACACAGCACAATCCCAGGACTCTGGAATCATGACTTGAGTTGAAGGCAGATGCTTAACCAAATAAGCCACCCAAGCACCCCACAAAGCTTGTCCTTTGATAAAACTACAAAAAATAAAGCAAGGAAGACAATGAAAAATGATGGAGTGGTTAGGGAGAACTGGATAATGACCTAACATTTAAACAGTGATCATGTAGGTAGTGGGGCCTGGTGGGCCACAGTTACAAACTCTGAATTTTATTCTGAGCAAGATGAAAGCCACTGGAGAATTTTGATCAAGGAAAGAAACATGATCTGACTTTCATTTAACAGGATAGTTTGAAAAGCCGTGTGCAGAACAAATGTAGGCAGAAAGAGTAGGAACACAAAGGATGGTCTTGGAGACTATTACTGCTATTAGAGAAATATGGTGCAACATCAGTCAAAGTATTAAATTATCTACTTCAACACAGCTTTTGAAGGCAGGTCCTACAGAATTCTCTTACTGGATGTGGAGCTTCAAGAAAAAGTCAAAGAATGAATCTTAAACATTATTCCTCTGCTCAGGGAATACTCCTAAAAATATGTCCTAGTCCTGTATTTGTTACTGCCTTCTTTCATCTTTCCACAGTAACGTCACTAATGCTGAGAACTTTTAAATCTGTACATCAGCTTCTATATTTCCCTTCAGAGGTTCAGTTCCATATAGTCAACTGCCTGCTGGACTCTACAAAAACCTCAAATTCTACTTGTTCAAACAGAATTCACCATCTTTCTTTCAGCTCCACTAGCAATATCTGGTTCCTCAATCAGAATTACTTATTTAATGAATGATACTACCAAATCTCCTACTGACCGAAACAAAACCCCAGGAGCATAATTCCCCTTTCCTCTACCATCCAATCCACACCTTCCATATGCATACTCAATCGTTTATCATATGGAGGGGGCTGATACAGGATGTGCATTTTAATGATGTCATAGCACAAGGTTTAAGGAAATTTAGTTTGCTTTCTCTGACTTACAGTATAGGCAGCATTGAGTAACAGATTAGTAAATGCTCTAATATTTCTTTAAAAATAATCTAAGGGATAAAAATCTTCAGCCAAAGGCTGTATTCTTTTTTTTTTAAGATTTTATTTATTTATTTGACAAAGAGACACAAATGACAAGTAGGCAGAGAGAGAGGGGGAAGCAGGCTCCCTGCTGAGCAGAGAGCCCGATGCAGGGCTCAATCCCAGGACCCGGAGATCATAACCTAAGCAGAAGGCAGAGGCTTAACCCACTGAGCCACCCAGACGCCCCGAAGAATGTATTCCTTCTAGAAGTGGAAAACCTAAAGCTGATTCTCAGAACATGAACAGTTCACAGAAGCATAATTTATGAATCATAGCTGAAGTTGTGAAAGCAACATAAGTCAACAAAGGCAAGTAACAGAAGTTTTCAGACAAACTCAGAAGGCAACAATGTCCATGCATGTGGGTATAAAAGAGATAATTTAAGAAACTGACAAAGAACTAGGAGAGAGGACAGAAACTGAAAAGATAACAAAGAATTAAACTCTGTGTTTGTGCTACTGGGTCCCAAAAACTGATCTTTGATGAAATGAGTAAAGTACAGAAAACATATCTCATATTCTATTAAAGCCAGGATCTATTCAATTTGAAGAATTACTTTATTCTGAATTTATGCCATTCCACTTTTTTGGTGTGAAAGGACTTTTCCGTAAATTATCTAATGTCATTTTTTAACAAAATTACAAGTTGCCATCCCACACTGATTCCAATTTTTTTTTTGAAAATTATACTGCACCAGTCTACACATTTTTTAAACTGCTGTTAACTAAATACAATACAATAACTTAAAATCACTGAGGTTGTAATTACACTATCATAGTATATTAAGTATTAAAAAGGATTATCCAAATGTCATTTCTAAATATTACTCAACAATCCTACTTCATATTAGTAGATTCAAAGAGTACTAAACAAAGTAAAAACATGAAAACAAGTGAATCCAAAGAGAAGAATGGGAATTCTAAAAACCATTCAGAAAAACATAAAATAATTAAAAACACATTCAAAAGTAACTTTTCTTTAACCTACAGATTCATTAACCATTAAAGACTATTTCCCATTTTCTTCCTATGACTCTTAGAATAATTATATGATTTGTATGTGATGATTCAGTTTATTCCATACTTCTCAAAATATATTATTTAATCCTGTGCTAGTAATTTTAGGTCATAAAAAATGAACTTTTATTTTATTTAGGTATTGTTTATTTTAAGGATTATTAGGGAAAAGTGCATGACACTAATCATTTTATTAAAAAAATTTTTAATTGAGGCGAGGCAAAAAAGGTTAAGTCAAAGAAAAGTCTAAAGAATCATAAGGATTATATCCAGACACAACAAAAACAATAAAGTTAGAGGGATTAAAGTTTGAAAGAGTGTTATTACAGTACACTCTGAACACATAAAAAACTGTTTTTCATAAATATCTAACTCCACACAGAAGATAAATCCCAAAGTGTTGATAAAAATCCATAAGTGCTATCTCATTTTCCCACTGATTTACAAACTCAACTTCAATAAAAAATCTTTTGACCCCAAATACACAAACCTTTCCATGAAAACTGCCTCTTAAAAATGGATTTTAAATAAATATATAGCAACAAGAAAAAGAGTTCATTTCAACAGTGTCCATTTTACAAGGAAGGGAACTGTAAAAGGAAATCATACAGGAGGTACTTCGACTAAAAACATTTTAAAGGTCTCTATTAAGTTTTCCAACTTCAAAAAAAGGACCTCATTAAAAAAAAAAAAAAGCCCTGGGACACCTGGGTGGCTCAGTTGGTTAAGCAGCTGCCTTCGGCTCAGGTCATGATCCCAGCGTCCTGGGATCGAGTCCCACATCGGGATCCTTGCTCCGCAGGGAGCCTGCTTCTCCCTCTGACTCTGCCTTCCACTCTGTCTGCCTGTGCTCGCTCTCGCTCGCTCTCTCTGACAAATAAATAAAATCTTAAAAAAAAAAAAAAGCCCTAAATATAGTTCTCCAAATTTCCTTTGACTATAAAGACTATTTCTTATTTCCTATTTGCCCAGAGTTAGCATCAAAAAACTTCACCCAGAAATACTCAAGGCTATGTACTTATAGATTTCTGGGTCTTCTGATCTTTTCCCCTTGACTATAAAGTCATTATAGTTTTGCACTTCATCTTGGAGTAAGCTTCTTACCAATAAGAATAAATTTAGAGTATTTTTCCCTTTCTAGGGGTGAAATCTGAAGTCACTCTGTAATAGCTAACTGAGCCAGACTCAAGGAGTCTAGTGGTTTGTAAACAAACCATTAACTGTTCTTAATTATATATCAACAAAGCATGTTTATTTCTGCAGTAGAAATTCTGGCTTACTGAGCAAATTAAAGAAACCCAGGAAGACTGGGACAGAAGATATTTGAAAACAGTGGCTATCCACAAAACTCAGTCTCTGGAAAATTCTGCAAACATGAATCAAAGGTAATTTATCTATATGGTGTTAATCCACCTACAGAATATACTTGAAAGACATCAGGGTATACTGGGGGGAAAAACAAGTTTTAGATTCCCATCCAATCTAAGCAACTTACTAGTCATGTGACCTTGAGTGATTAACCTGATACTCAGTTCTCATCTGTGAAATGGGAAAAAAAGCATTCTGACACACAGAATGGTCATGAGAATTAAATCAAAGAATTTATATTAAGTACCCCCAATACACAGTACATAATCACTGGATGTGTATGACTATTGACATTAATTATGTCCACTTTGCCAGTCACTTCCACTTTATTTGCATTATCTCATTTAAAACTCTCAAAATCCTGGGGCACCTGCATAGCTTAGTCGGTTACATTCCGGACTCCTGATTTCAGCTCAGGTCATGATCTCAAGGTCCTGGGATCCGGACTGCATTGAGCCCCATGTTCGGCTCCACGCTCAGCAGGGAATCTGCTTGAAAGTCTCCCCCTCCCACTCCTTCTGTACCCCCTGGAAAGAAATAAATCCTTAAAACTTTCCAAATCCTATGGAGGTAGGTACCATTACCATTCCCATTTTACAGACAAGAAAACTGAGGCTTAAAAAAGTTAAATACCTTACACAACACTACACAGCTAATTAAGTGGCAGAACATAGAGTCTTAACCACTCTACTGTGCTTTATGGTAATGAAAAAACTTTCTCGTTACATTTTCACAATAACCTCAAAAATCGGCTAGGCATCATCTCAAGGAATATTTATGATCACACAATTAATGGAGTCAGAACTTAAACCTAGATCTTAATGCCTAAACCAGGGTTTAATCCATGAGACTCTGTAGCTCTCTGCATTCTGATAATTCTGTAAAACTGTAAATGAAGAACTTTTTCCAGGAGAAAATAATAGGTTATGAAAACAGATGATACATGATCTTAAGGTAATGCTTCCTTCAAGTGGCAGTCAACATTCATGGTTTCTAGAAGATACTTACTTGAGAATATCCGTAACAACTTCATAATACTTATATAAGCCCAGTGCTGATCAAAAGCAGAAAGTATTTTGACAGATCAGGTCTATTACTGTTTTCTGTTGTAGGTTTCTTATTTAACAAATGACATCATTTAATATAGAACTACAGAAAAGAGTTTAATACTTCTTTGCAAATCAATCTCCTACTAAGTCATTCCCTCTCTGTGTTCATAAACAGGGAAAGGAAATCCATTTATGGAAAGGTGTGAGGCCTAAACCCAATGCACTGTATGAAGTCTGATACTGAGAGTGCCCATAATAGTACTTATTTATCTCCTAGAAAACTTAAGCCCATTAAATAGTTATTATTAAATATATAGTACTGAAACAATATGAGCAACCAAAGGATTTTTAAGATCAAAATTAAATTCTAGAATTACCTTTAAGTTTTAGTCATCATAATATTTCTAAATGTTCAAAAGGATTAAGTTGGGGGTGCTTGGGTGGCTCAGTCATTTAGCATCTGCCTTTGACTCAGGTCATGATCCCAGGGTCCTGGGATCAAGTCCCACATCGGGCTCCCTGCTCGGCTCCACAGGAAGCCTACACACCAGTAAGAGTTAAGCAACCTAGTATTTTTTAAATGGGTAATGATTTGCCCAGACACTGCACACACACAAAAGAGATTAGATTAGCCAATCAACATGAAATGATGCTCTACTTTACTGGTCATCAAGAAAACAGAAATCGAAATCCAAGTGACTAAGACATTTTTAAAAAGACAAAACCAAAAAAAAAAAAAAAAAAAAAAAAAAGACAAAACCAAGTACTGACAAGAATGTGGAACAACGAAAACTCTGATATGCTACAGTAAACTAATAGAACCACTTTAGAAAACTGTTTGACAGTATCAATTTAATAAAAACACACTGTCCAACTCAACCATTTCAATCCTAGGTATATACCCAATAGAAATACTTACACAGGGGAAAAAAATGCACACATAGGTACAACTAAAGACATGTACAAGGATGTTCATAGTAGCACTATTTGTGCCTACCCAAATGCTCATGAACAACAGATAAATAATTTGTATTACACACCAACGAAACAAGCTTAAAGTTTATACAATAATATAAAGAGCTTATAAATATACTGTTTTCCCAAAAAGACACAAATGCATACTGTTAAGTTTACATTTGAGAATGATAAATGTGTGATGATGCAGTTAATTTAAGCATGGCTGAGCTCACCGACATGTACACAAGTGCATGCATACATACACACACACACACACAGAGTATATGACATAAGCAGCACCAATCATCGTTCCTCCATGAGATCTGGTCTATGGCTAGTGAGCAGACAGCCAAACAGACAAAATTCTCTCAAGGGTAGTGAAAACTAAAGCTGAAACTCTCAGTGGCCAAGCAACAGAAGTAGCAGTGCCCTAAATGGATACCACTCAAATGTTCTGACTTAGTTCTGCCTGAAGCCAGATAACATGAACTTTTTAATTTCATCAGTCAAAAAAAAAAAAAAAAAAAATCCCCTTAGCTGACTCATGACTTAGAAGAAATGAGATGAGAAAGTATCTGTATCTCAAAAGAAATTCCCAAGTAGCCTGGTTATTTTAGAACAGAAGAGCTTGGAAATGATTCTTAGACCAGCAAGACTGATTCATTCCAAGATGCATTAACTGAGCACATGTTATGTACCATGCATTTACCATGATTAACACAATCTCAGCTCTGCACAACCACTCATCTTTAGTGGACATTTGCAATCTAAGTATGTATTAATAATTCAGCCATGCCTATATGTGAAATGTTCTATATAACGTTCCCCTCTATTATCTTCAATTCTTTTAAAGATTTTATTTACATGAGAGCAAGACAGAGAGAGAGAGGGAGGGAGGAGACTCCCCACTGAGCAGGGAGCCCTATGCAGGCAGGGCTCAATCCCAGGACCCTGGGATCATGACCCAAGCCAAAGGCAGACACTTAATCAACTGAGCAACCCAGCCGCCTCTTTTATCTTCAATTTTTATAAATATTTCCTTTCATCCTCTTGCAGTTTCCTCACTAAAGATACCTTTCATAGCTGTTATGTATATTTTGAAAATGTTTACAAATAATTATGATTCTTAAGTGCTGGCTTTATTTTCTTTTTCAAAGATTTTATTTATTTATTAGTCAGAGAGAATAAAGAGAGAAGGAGGCAGGCTCCCCACCAGGCAAGAAGCCCAACATGGGACTCGAACCCAGGACTCTGGGATCATAACCTGAGCCAAAGGCAGATGTTTAACCAACTGAGCCATGCAGGCATCCCAAGTGATTGCTTTAAAATAAAGACACCCTCACATTTATAACAGTTTTAAATTCAAATGTCATAGTGCAGTATTTAGAACGGTTATAAATTTGTCAATTAAATTTAGGAAAAGGGATGCCTGGGTGGCTCAGTTGGTTAAGCAGCTGCCTTCGGCTCAGGTCATGATCCCAGCGTCCTGGGATCAAGTCCCACATCGGGCTCCTTGCTCGGCAGGGAGCCTGCTTCTCCCTCTGCCTCTGCCTGCCATTCTTCTGCCTGTGCTCGCTCTCTCTCCCTCTCTCTGACAAATAAATAAAATCTTAAAAAAAAAAAAAAGCTGTTATAGAAAGCCCTACAAAGGTACAATTAAAAAAAAAAAAAAACTAAACTCCCATTCATTTCATTGATTTTATCTTTAAGGATGGTTAATTTAATGTTAGTCAAATTTAATGTCAGTTTCTTTAAAACCCAGTCACAGGTAATAAATGATTATGCAACCCCTTCTAAAAGCCATGCTCCGGCGCACCTGGGTGGCTCAGTGGGTTAAGCCTCTGCCTTTGGCTCAGGTCATGATCCCAGGGTCCTGGGATCGAGCCCCACATCGGGCTCTCTGCTCTGCAGAGAGCCTGCTTCCTCCTCTCTCTCTGCCTGCCTCTCTGCCTACTTGTGATCTCTGTCAGATAAATAAAGAAAAAATCTTTAAAAAAATATATAAATAAATAAATAAATAAATAAAACCCAGTCACAGGTAATAAATGATTATGCAACCTTTTCTAAAAGCCATGCTCCGGGGCACCTGGGTGGCTCAGTGGGTTAAGCCTCTGCTCAGGTCATGATCTCAGGGTTCTGGAATCGAGCCCCGCATGAAGCCTGCTTCCCACCCACCCTCCCACCCCCCGCCTACTTGTGCTCTCTGTCAAATAAATAAATAAAATCTTAAAAAAAAAAAAAAAGTCATGCTCCATCTGTCCTAAGAATTCTCAATTGTCTTGGTAAGCAAAACAATCAAGAAAATCAAGACTAGGAAAAGTGTCAAGAGAAAAAATAATCAAGATGAGCCAAAGCAAGGTAAAGACTCATGATGAGTTAGAATATTTTACCATTCTTTTATCAGGATTGAGTCCTTCTAGAAATATCTTTGAATAAGGACTGAATATCAAAATGAAAACTTGCATCTTAGATCTATAGCAATTCCTCCAAGTTCTTGCATATTTACTGTCATTCTTTCTCAGAGAGGACAAAAAATTTTTAACAGTGCATTCATCTACCTCTAAGCGGATGTTCCACCACCTTTAAGAATCTATACAGTCAGTTAAGCATCCAATTCTTGATTTCGGCTCAGGTCATAATCTCAGGTTCCTAAGATCTAGCCCCTCCAGAGAGTCTACTTGAGATTCTCTCTCTCCCTGTCCCACCCTCCACTCACACGCACTCACTCTATGCAAATAAATCAATATTTAAAATGCATGATACTGCAAAACATTAATGCATTCTCACAAGCATAGAGCAACACAATTCAATTTACTACTTCATCTGTGTAGTATATTTTTCTGTTTTTTAAAGTTTTATTTATTTGAGTGAGCTCTACACCCAGGGTTGAATCCACAACCCAGAGATGAAAAGTTGGATGCTCTACTGACTGAGCCAGCCAGACATTCCCTAGAATACTTTTCTAGTACATTCCCTCTCTTCTTTCAGTTTTCTGCTCAAATATCACATCAGGCTTCCCTAACCACTTATAGATTATATTCCTTGCCTCCACACAACTAAAATCTCTATCCCTATTACACCACTTTCAGCTTTTTCCACAGCACTTACCACCATCTGACGTATATATTAAGTTGAACCATAAGAAAGTGCCAATCTTCCCAAGTCAAAAAGGGCCAAATAATACCAATTTAATAAAGTCCAACCAAATATTTGCTTGTTCTGTCTCCCACAACTTGAATATTAGTTCTATGAGAAGGACTTATCTTTTTATTCACTTTTATAATCCAGAGCCTATTCTCAAACTTGATGCTTAATACATATTAACAAAATAAATAATTATTATACAATCATTATTAGAGATAGCCTTAATATAAAGTACAAATACACCTTACCCATTTCACTTCACGTACTAGTGCATTCCCTTCCATTCTTATTTACATGTGCGTTTTTAAATCAAAATTCACAAATACACATTTACTTTTTAAATCCTGCTTCCCTGCCCTTCCCTACTCAATATGCACATGAAGTCTTAAAACTGTTAATACTTGTACAGAAATCTTATAAGTAGTCTCTATTTATCCATTCTCATAGGACACTTAGGCTCCCCACTCAATACGCACATGAAGTCTTAAAACTGTTAATAGTTATACAGAAATCTTATAAGTAGTCTCTAATTTATCCATTCTCTTAGGACACTTAGGCTGCTTAGTTGTACTATTTATTATAATATATTTATATATTAATATAATATATATTTATTATAAACAAACCTCTGATGAATATCCTTACACATTCTATGTCTGCATCTGTAATCACACCTTCAAAACAAACTTACAAGGTCATAGGATATGAATTTTTTTAGGCCCCTGATGGGAGACCATCAGGTCACTTTTAAGATAAGCTGTATTTGAGGCACCTGGATGGCTCAGTCCCTTAAGCGTCTGACTCTTGATTTCAACTCAGTTCATGATCTCAGGGTTGTGAGATCAAGCCCTGCGCCATGTTCCATGCTGGGTATGGAGCCCGCTTAAGATTCTTTCCAGGGCGCCTGCGTGGCTCGGTTGATGAAGCAACTGCCTAGGGCTCAGGTCATGATCCTAGAGTCCCAGTATTGAGTCCCCACCATCGGGATTCTTGCTCAACAAGGAGTCTGCTTCTCCCTCCAACCTCTCCCCTCTCATGCTAATAAATAAAATCTTTAAAAAAAAAAACAAAAAAGAAAGAAAGACTCTCTCTCCCTCTCACTTTGCCCCTCCCTCACTCTAATAATTCTTTCTAAAAAACCCTTCATTATAGTTTTAAAAAGCGATACTTAACAAAACTTCTAAATTTATGTAAAAGTGACTTTGCCAAAAAATGCATTAAAATAGGGACACCTGGGTGGCTCAGTGGGTTAAAGCCTCTGTCTTCAGCTCAGGTCATGATCCCAGGGTCCTGGGATCCAGCCCCACATCGGGCTCCCTGCACAGCAGGGAACCTGCTTCCCATCCCCCCCGCCTGCCTCTCTGACTACTTTTGAGGTGTCTGTCAAATGAATAAATAAAATATTTTTTAAAACATATTAAAATATGCTTATGAAGTATACTTTACATAAAAAAGGTGGCTTATAATGTTTCACTAATTTGCTATCATTCAATGTGGCTTTAAATGTTTTAAGATTACTAATGAGAAGAGAATTTTAGATTTAGGCTAACTAAGTGTTATTTCACCTAATTTTATCTAACAAACTTAATCAACTGTTTAAACTTTTAATAGGCTAATCTGGTATTTCTATTTTAAAAGAGAGGGGCGCCTGGGTGGTTCAGTGGGTTAAGCCTCTGCCTTCGGCTCAGGTCATGATCTCAGGGTCCTGGGATGAAGCCCCTCATCGGGCTCTCCGCTCAGTGGGGAGCCTGCTTCCTCCTCTCTCTCTGCCTGCCTCTCTACGTACTTGTGATCTCTCTCTGTGTCAAATAAATAAAACCTTAAAAAAAAAAAAAAAAAAGAAAAGAAAAAGAAAAAAACTCCTTTCCAAAAAGTATGACTGGAGGTTTAGGGTAGGGAAGGGTCTTAGATTTCTTTTTAAATTTCTGTATATCTCTGGGGCACCTGGGTGGCTCAGTGGGTTAAGCCTCAGTCGTCATTCAGCTCAGGTCATCATGATCCCAGGGTCCTGGGATCAAGCCCAGCATCAGGCTCTCTGCTCAGCAGGGAGCCTGCTTCCCTCTCTCTCTCTCTGCCTGCCTTTCTGCCTACTTGTGATCTCTGTCTGTCAAATAAATAAATAAAATCTTTAAAAAACAAAAAACAAAACAAAACAAAAAAAAAAACCCTCTTAAAAAAAATAAAAATAAAAAAATATAAAAGTAACCTAGACCTTTAAAAAAAAAATCAAACGAAGATGGCATGTCATAAATCATAAACATAGCAGAAATCAATAAAGGTTAAAAGGGACATTTTCTAGAAACTCTAACAAGGCACTTAGATATTCTACTCAAGGCTATAGAAGAGTTATATATGCTGATTCTGAGATATTTCAATTTACTTAAGGAAAAAATTTTGTATCTGAAAACCAAAGTAATTTGACATTTGAGACAGCAATGTTTATCAGAGAAACACACAGATGCCAAATTCCAAAACCTGAGAAATCTCAGAACTTCAGATTAAAAATAGCCCTCAGGAGCCATTGCCAAAAACACCATTTCAGTCCACTGTTGGTTTTTTTTTTGTTTTTTGTTTTTAATTATTTATTTATTTATTTGACAGAGAGAGAGAGATCACAAGTAGGCAGAGAGGCAGGCAGAGAGAGAGAGAGAGAGGAGGAAGCAGGCTCCCTGCTGAGCAGAGAGCCCGATGCGGGACTGGATCCCAGGACCCTGAGATCATGACCCGAGCCGAAGGCAGTGGCTTAACCCACTGAGCCACCCAGGCGCCTTCAGTCCACTGTTTTAAGCACATGGCCCAACCTCTCACAGTAAGAAAACCCATGTTGTAAAACATTACTTACCAAGGAACAAAGGACATAAAAAGATGCTAAGTGCCATCAAGCCTCCCTACTAAGCGTTCTACATTCTCCAGCCTTTCAAGAGTCTATTTTCCAGTTTAATACCAAACACCACTGAAGTCCTTTATCTTCTTATAATCTTTCTTCTTACAAAACCCCTTTTTCTAATCAGTATGTTCATCAAAAGATAAAAGCATCAAAATAGTATAGTATAGCAGATACCTAAGTTGGACATTCCAAATTAAATTCTGTTTTATTTATATCTAAGCCACTTTTTATGATTTTAATTTTTCACTAAAAAGTTTTATCCTTATCCAGAATAAATTAATGTACTTTCATTCCAATTCTTTTTTTAAGATTTTATTTATCTCAGAGAGAGAAAGATAATGACAGAGATAGTGACAGAGAGCACAAGTGGGGAGAAGAGGGAGAAGCAGGCTCCCCGTAAACAGGAAGCCTGACATGGGCTCAATCCCAGGACCCCGAGATCATGACTTGAGCCGAAGGCAGATGCTTAACCGATTGAGCCACCCAAGCGCCCCCATTCCAATTTTTTTAAGTATATATGCTACCAAAGCGAGCACTAATTAATGTATTTCAGCATCAATTTCTTCATACAGAGCCATGGAAATTTATACTAATCAATGAAAAAGTCAGTACAGATACACAAATTAACCACACAAACAAGATGACCTAAATTTTATGATAAAAATTATATGATTCTGTATTTCATAAAAAGAGCAGTAAAAATATTTAGGTTTAAAATCTCTCAAAAATTAATGCTACATGACATCATTTACATAGTTTGAAATTAAAGAAAACTATGCTGTCAAAAGTCAGGATAAGGTGCCTGGGTGGTTCAGTTGTTAAGCATCTGCCTTCAACTCAGGCCGTGGTCCCTAGGTCCTGGGATGGAGCCTGCCATCCGGCTCCGCAAGAAGTCTGATTCTCCCCTCCCATTCCCCTTGCTTGTGTTCCCTCTCTCACTGTCTCTGTCAAATAAATAAATAAAATCTTAAAAAAAAAAAAAAAAAAGAAAGAAAGAAAAAGAACTAAGCTTAAAAAAAGAAGTGTCAGGATAAAAGTTACCCTTAGGATGAGAAAGAAGAAAGCGACTGGAAGAAGGTACTGTTACTGTTCTCTTTCCTTCTCTAGTTGTTGGTTACTTGGAGAGTGTTCAGTTTCTGAAAACTCACTGGGCTATCCACTTACTAATGATGTTTTACATATATACATATGTATGTGCCACACTTCAATAAAAATGTTTTTAAAAGTTAATTACATTTGAGGGACACCTGGATGGCTCAGTCAGTTAAGTGACTGCTTTTGGCTAGGGTCATTATCCCAGGGTGCTGGAATCGAGTCCTATATCCCATATTGGGCTCCTTGCTCAGCAGGAAGCCTGCCTGCATCTCCCTCTGCCTCTGCCTGCCACTCTGCCTGCCTGTGCGCTCGCTCACTCGCGTGCTCTCTCTCTCTCTCCCTCTGACAAATAAATAAAAATTTTAAAAATCTTAAAAAAAAAAAGTTAATTACATTTGAAACAGCAGGATAAGCAAGAGGCCAGAAAACTAAATTTATAGCAAAGATATACCAATAGGGACCAATGCAGCCTGGTACTTTTTTTTTCTTTTCTAAGCAACAAAACTATTAGATCCCTGAGACTATACAAAATCAAACTCCTCTAAGTCCCTTTCAAATCCAGCTAGTTCTTCCCCTGAATGCAAAGGTTTCTCTTCAGTCCCTACACCACTACACGTTGCAAGCTCTTAACCAAGTCATCAGTTCCATATTTACTTTGGAACTTCTGGCTCTGACCTTCATTTCCTTCTAGTTTTCCTATCTCCGAGAAAAATTTTCCAAGTCTCCTCCCCTTCATTTTCTCAGGCACTATGACTCCTCTCTGTACCTCCCAAAATGTACATGTCCATTTCTTATCCTTTCCCCACAGGTAAAATCATTATTATAACTCAGATTATTTTAACCTATAAAGTTTTATATCTCTAGCCCAACCTCCATTCCAAACTTCAATCTACCATACCCTGTGCTCTCAATCTAGAGGTTTCAAAAGTACCTTTTATTCAACAAGTACAAATCTCCAGTCATCTTCTTCCTACTCCAAAAATATTATCTTCTCCCTATCTCAACAATCTCAATGAAAAGTATCTAACCATTCAAGCTAAAAACTTTCAGGGCACCTGGGTGGGTTAGTTGATTAAGTGCCTGCCTTCAACTTAGGTCATGATCCCAGGGTCCTAGGATAGAGCCTCACGTTGGGCTCCCTACTTAGAGGAGTGCCTGCTTCTCCCTTCTCCTCGGTCCCTCTCCCCACTCATTCTCTCTCTATAAATAAAATCTTGCAAAAAAATTTTCATTTCAGATGTGGCACCTGGGTGGCTCAGTCATAGAGCATCTGCCTTCATGATCTCAGGGTCCTGGGCCCGGACCCCACTTTGACCCCACTCCCCCAGCTTGTGTTCCCTCTCTCACTTTGTCTCACTGTCTGTCAAATAAATAAAAATAAAATCTTTAAAAAACAAAACTTTCAGATATCTTAACTCTTTCCTTTTCCCACCAATACACAAACTATTTTTTTCTTTTTCTTTTTTTAAAGATTTTATTTACTTAATTGTCAGAGAGAGAGAGAGCAAACACACAAACAGGGGGAGCAGCAGGCAGAGGGAGAAGCAGGCTCTCCGCCTAGCAAGAAGCCCAATGTGGGACTCAATCCCAGGACTCCGATCATGACCTGAGCTAAAGGCAGGCGTTTAACCAAATAGGGCACCGAGGCATTCCCAAACTAATTATTCTTCTAAAATGTCTTGAACTGTTTCTTTTTCTGTTCTACTATTACTGCCCCCATCATCACCCTATTTGAACAACTGTAACAGTCTAACTGTCTGTGATTATAACCTATTCTTTACCCGCTCACAAAATACCTGTTTTAATAAATCCAGCCCTGATTCTGATTTTTTCAGTCCCCCCCCCCAAAAATAAAAAAGACAATGATTTTCCCCCATCTTCGATAAAAAACTCTTCTTCCTCAAAGCCCAATTCAAAGATCCATCAGAATTAAATGCCTTCTCTTGGGCACCTGGGTGGCTCAGTGGGTTAAAGCCTCTGCCTTTGGCTCAGGTCATGATCTCAGGGTCCTAGGATGGAGCCCCACGTCTGGCTCTCTCTGCTCAGCAGGGAGCCTGCTTCTCCCCTCTCTCTTTCTGCCTGCCTCTCTGCCTACTTGTGATCTCGGTCTGTCAAATAAATAAATAAAATCTTTAAAAAAATAAATAAATGCCTTCTCTTTTGCTCCCACAAGGCTTAATTCTTCTAGTACATAATTTATAATGTGTAATTTGGTATGTCTATATTCCCTACTTGATTATAGGCTCCTTAAAGGAGCAGTGCAATTCATTTTTTATTCTCTTAGTATAATACTTTAAAATTGGTTTGAAAATTGGACACAGAATTCTGCTCATACAACTTTTTTTATCTGAATTCCATACTTTTAATTCTTCACTTTTTTTTTTTTTAAGATTTTATTTATTTATTTGACAGAGAGAGATCACAAGTAGGCAGAGAGGCAGGCATAGAGAGAGAGAGGAGGAAGCAGGCTCCCTGCCGAGCAGAGAGCCCGATGCGGGACTCGATCCCAGGACCCTGAGATCATGACCTGAGCCAAAGGCAGCGGCTTAACCCACTGAGCCACCCAGGCGCCCTAATTCTTCACTTTTAAACAACTCACACTATAAGTTCCTGCCTGTGGTTTCCAGAACAATTTTCAAAGTTGCTTTAGTTGTATCTATCCTTGCCAATGAGCTGTTCCGAAATTTTATAAACACAACTGCATATTTATCCAAAGCAAAAAAATATTAAAAAGAATAAGAACAAAAAGTAAAAACAAAAAATTATTTAAAAGAATAAGAATATATTTTTAGATATATCTCTTTAAGTTTAACACAGATCCCTTTTGAACACTTTTTTAAAGGTTTTGGGGATTTTCAGTAATCTCCACACCCAAAATGGGGCTTGAATTTACAACCCCGAGATCAAGAGTCACACACTCCACCAACAGAACCAGCTAGGCACTCCCCTTTTTAACATTTTTTGAGAAAAGTTTTTTTTATAACTCTTAACATAATGTTCTTAATCCTGATAAGCTAGCCTACATCTTTCTACCTCACATCTAAGGATGGAAAGTGACTTCCAAAACCTCTAAGGATGGAAACTGATTTCCAAGAAAGTGTTTTCTTTTTATTTGATAGGCAGAGATCACAAGTAGGCAGAAAGGCAGGCAGAGAGAGAGCAGGAAGCAGGCTCCCCGCTGAGCAGAGAGCCCGATGTGGGGCTTGATCCCAGAATCCTGGGATCATGACCTGAGCAGAAGGCAGAGGCTTTAACCCACTGAGCCACCCAGGCGCCCTTAGTGTTTTCTTTTTCAAGATGTATTTATTTTGAGAGACAGGGAGTAAGCACTCATGCACAGCAGAAAGAGGTAAAGAAAAAGAGTCTCAAGCAGACTCTGTGCTGAGCAAGGAGTCCAGCTAAGCACAGAGCCCAACTCGGGGCTCAATCTCATCTCCCTGAGATCAGGGCCTGAGCTAAAACGAAGAGTTGGTCGTTCAATGGACTGAGCCACCCAGGCACCCCACGACTATTTTCTTTTTTAAAAATAAGATTTTACGTCTGTTTCTAGTCTTATGGCATACTTAAAGTCACCACAAATTAACAAAAGCTATCAACACTTCTCAGTTCCTTTGTGTCAGATTATCTAAAACCTATGCAGTAATAGCCAGATAGGTAGAAAAAGTTCTTGGAATCTAACCAAGTGCTAAGGCAACTTGGGTGGGGTTTACAGAACTTGTTCATCAGGCAACTTGGAGTTAAGAAGTAGTCACCAAAAAAATTACAAAAGGCCTTAAACCTGAATTCAGAAGAAATCAAAAGGGCACTCTCTATCTTGGAGTTTCATATTATCACAGGAATGAGTGTTAAAGGTTCAATGTGCCCCTCTGTGCTTAAGAAAAAACACCTGGACAAAGGCAGCTCTGTAAGCCAAAGCAGGATTGATAAGCAGCCTATCAAGAGATGGTAACTAACTATAGTCATAAACTGTGATATAGCCATTTCAACTTGCTCGAGATAATCAAACTGTTTCCTTTTTTTTTTTAATTATTCTTTTTTATTTTTTTATTTATTAGACAGAGAGAAATCACAACTAGGCAGAGAGGCAGGCAGAGAGAGAGGAGGAAGCAGGCTCCCCGCTGAGCGGGGCTCGATCCCAGAACTCTGGGATCATGACCTGAGCTGAAGGCAGAGGCTTTAACCCACTGAGCCACCCAGGCGCCCCTCAAACTGTTTCCTTAAGTGACTATCCACCCTCCAAGATGAACTAGAACTAAATACTGAAATTAAGTACGTCAAACTCACAACATTAATGTCTATGTGAGGTCTAAAAACCATCCTATGTATTTTTTTTTTTACAATCTTGTAATGCTTAAGAGAATTTTAACCCTATAAAATCTGACAGCCTTATGATTCTAAATGTGAAATAGTAATTGACTAGGGCACCTGGGTGGCTCAGTCAGTAGTCTCTGAGTCTTTTGACATTTGGCTCAGGTTATGATCTCGGGGTTGTGAGACTGAGCCTGGTACATCCAGATCCACACTTCAAAGTGGAGTCTGCTTGAGATTCTCCCTTCCTCTTCCTCTGCCCCTCCCCCAACTCACACACTCTCTTGCTCTCCCTCTCTCTAGAATAAAAAATCTTTAAAAATTTTCAGTAAATCGGGACGCCTGGGTGGCTCAGTTGGTTAAGCAGCTGCCTTCGGCTCAGGTCATGATCCCAGCATCCTGGGATCGAGTCCCACATCGGGCTCCTTGCTCAGCCGGGAGCCTGCTTCTCCGTCTGACTCTGCCTTCCACTCTGTCTGCCTGTGCTCGCTCTCGCTCGCTCTGACAAATAAATAAAATCTTTAAAAAAAAAAAATTTTTTTCAGTAAATAAATGGTAACTGACTTCAAATTTAAAGGTGTGAGTGTATTTGGTTTGGTTAATAAGCAATAATGGAATGTTTAAGAGACTTGTGACTCACTACATTTACAAGTTTTATTTATTAACTTTGTGAAGAGTTTTAAGAGGGTGCCTAGGTGGCTCAGTGGGTTAAAGCCTCTGCCTTTGGCTTGGCTCATGATCTCAGGGTCCTGGGATTGAGCCCCTGCATCAGGCTCTCTGCTCAGCAGGGAGCCTGCTTCCTCCTCTCTCTGCCTGCCTCTCTGTCTACTTGTGATCTGTCAAATAAATAAATAAAAATCTTTTAAAATATAAATAAATAAAAAGAAGAGTTTTAAGTTATTGAGAAAGTCCTGCTTATTGAAATTTTATATCACTCTATAAGACATATGACGTGCTAAACATAAAATCCAGTATATGAAATGTGTAAATATAATGAAGCAGCAGTGGTACTAACATAAAATTCAAAGAGCATTTTTTTTCAAAGAGCATTTTCCTACTGTCCAACATTGTTCCAAGTATTTTATAGTATAAATTCATTCATTCAACAGTCACTAAGCATCCAATCCACCATGAACAAGGCATCATTCCAGACTCTTAAGAACTGAATCAGTGAACATAATTTCAATCTTCATGGATCTTACATTTTAATGAGACAAAATCAGTTATGATAATAACCGTGAACAAAAGCAAAACCAGGGAAAGTGTAGGAAGGGGGTGCTATTTAGATGGCACAATGAAGGTAGAGTCAGTAAGCACCACCCACTCCAGTGTATGTACACGATACCTCTCTTGGCTCCCTCTTTAGAAAAAAAGCTCTCCACACCAGGTGACATATGAATATGAAAAGAGAGCAAGCCATGCAAACATAGGAGAAAAGTATTACAGGAAAAGAAAACAAGTACACAAGCCATTTTATCTGGGAAAGGTGTCTTAAGGGAGAATTAATCTATTCAGGTATAACTACTGACTTAATATAATATTTTTTTGGGGTTCTTAAAAGTAAAAAAAAAAAAGTTTATAAGTAGGTCTTTACTACTATGCTGTAGTATTTTGATACATAATGAAGGGCTGCTAAAATATACCAGCTGATTTTTTTTTTTTTTAATCTATAATAGGCTGAAGGTGAGAATGACTTAAACTAGGCAAAGAGATCTTTTGGATTGATGAAAATGGTCTAAAACTAGACTATGGAGTTCACTGCAAACCACCGTAAATTTACTAAAAAGTCAATGAATTATACATTTAAAAGAGTATGACTAAGAAATCCTCCCTCCAAAAAGCCCTGCAACTGATAAGGTGACCTAAATGTTCCATTCTTATACTACCTTGAAATTAACACCAGCACTTAAATCTGCAAATCATGTCTTACTTGAAATTGAACCCGAAAGTTTAATTTTACCACAATGGGGCTTCTAGGTACTGAACTACATTGTGGTCCGCTTTAATAAATATGATAGGACACATCACTGTGCAAAATTTCATCTGAAACACTGAGTAAGAGCTGCCTTATTGAAATTACATGTAAGAACAAAACGTACAAGGGAACAATTTGGATAAATAACACATTGATGAATAAACGTAAGAGATTTGTATTTTAAAGTATTCAAGTCACATCTACATCCAGTTCTGTTTTTGTGTCTGAAACACAGTATTTTAGCAAAAACAGTCCTTGAACACAAGACCTAGAAGAAAACTCAAATATCCCTGTAAAATGTGATATAAAAAATTCATTAGAATACAACATATACTGTGGTGCTAGAACATGGAAGGAAAATATAATTCCACATAAACGGTCCTATAACACCTCACTCCAAAAGCAGAATTTGAATGCTGAGGTTCATATCCCTCTATTCAATTCAAGCACCCAGTCAATAAGATTTATAACCTCTTTGCTTCAAACTTCTCATTGTGGATTGAGGTTAATAGTAACCATCCTTACCAGGTTGTTGAGAAGACTAAATAGTGAATATAGTATTTACATGTACCTAGCAAACAGAAAATATTCAGTAACTCTTAACTCTGTATATACATATTATCTCTCTAAGATAATCTCTCTCTCTCTCTCTCTCTCTCTCTATATATATATATATATATTTTTTTTTTAAGTAAACCCTATGCCCAAAGTGGGCCTTGAACTCATGACCCTGAGATTTACAACCGACTCAGCCAGATGCTCCATATGTATTTTTTTTGAGTGGGCTCCACATGGAGCCCAATGTGGGGCTTGAATTCACAACCCAGGACCCTGAAATCAAGACCTAAGCTGAGATCAAGAGTCGGATACATAACCAACTGAGCCACCCAGGCGGCCCTATGTATTTCTTTTACAACTTTTTTTTTTTTTTTTAAGTAAACTATACTCCCAACGTGGGGCTCGAACCCATGACCCAAAGATCAAGAGTCACATGCTCCACCAAACAAACCAGCCAGACATCCTTTCTTTTGTAATAATCATCTAAAGCAACCCTACTGCAATCTTCAACATACCTTGTAAATGCCCGGGAATCTCATTAAAATGAGGCTTTGTTATTTGGAATATCTGGGTGGGGCCCAAAATTTGCCTTTCTACAAGTTCCAGTACCCAGGAAGGACACAGAAAGGTTCTTAAAATTTACCACACATCTGAAAGACTAGTTTAAATCAGATTTCTGGGTTCTACCCCAGAGTTTGGGAGAAAATGCACTTGTAACAAGTTCCCAAGTGATATTATCCGGCTGTTCCCATTGGAGTACTACCACTCAAAGGTTCTAAGCTAGGATGTACATTATAGAAACACTTTTGGGGTCCATGTTTATTGCTTAGAGGTAGGTGCCCTGACTATACCACAGTACTGATTCTCAAAGTGTGGTCTCCTAACCTGCTATATCTGAAACTTGAGGGGTAGGGCCCAGCCATCCATTATTAAAAAAATAAACCAACAAGCCTCACAGATTTGCTTGCTGTAGTCGGAGACACTGTGTTATAGCTACAAACGAATCAGAATTCCTTGGTGACATTTTGCTAATGACAGGAAGAAAAGTATCTACCTATATTTGTGGCTTACATCAACTGAAAATGTCCTGACTCATTCCCCAAGACAGCATTTATTCAAATTTAGTGGTAACTCTGTAACAGTTATAAAAGTCAGTTACCCTCTCCTTCAAATGTTCTCCTATATCACAATGCTGCCCTAAAGTCAGACATTTAAAATCTCAGGGCAAAAAGAAAACTTTAGAAATTAGGCTAAAACTTTGTGTAACATTTAATTTCTATAAAAGCTCAGCAAATAGGAGTGCCTGAGTGGTTCAGTGGGTTAAGCATCTGCCTTCCGCTCAGGTCATGATCCCAGGGACCTGGGACTGAGCCCAGCATTGCGCCCAGCATCAGGCACCTTGCTCACTGGGGAGCCTGCTTCTCCCTCTCCCTCTGCCTGCTGCTCCCCCTGCCTAAGCGCATGCACATTCTCTCTGTGCATGCTCTGTCAAATAAATAAAATCTTTTAAAAAAATGTTTTTAAGTGAAACTGGAGTAGAAAAAAAAAAAAAGGGAGAATTTCTGTACCAAAGTTGTACTTATATTTCAAGCCAGCCTGAAAGGGGATATAAACTAGGTAAAGCTTTTAGCTGATTCTCAATTTTTCATAGCCTATAACTTGATTTTATAATGTGTACACCACAATGTTATACTTTTCATAACATAAAATAAATACCTTAAAAGTAAAATGGCCTAAACAAACTAAGACTTTTTTCTTGGGGGGAGGGACGCTCAACATATTCTTTAAAATAACAGAGGATACCGGGGCACCTGGGTGGCTCAGTGGGTTAAGCCTCTGCCTTCAGCCAAGGTCATGATCCCAGGGTCCTGGGATCGAGCCCCGCGTCGGGCTCTCTGTTCAGCGGGGAGCCTGCTTCCCCTCCTCTCTCTCTACATGCCTCTCTGCCTACTTGTGATCTCTGTCTGTCAAATAAATAAAATCTTTAAAAAAAAAAAAAAATAACAGAGGATACCATAGGGTGTCTGTCATAAAAATCAGAATAGGAATCACTGCTTGAAAGGAATGCAAAGAATGAAAAGAAAGCTGCCAAATCATAGGATGAAAGTCCAAAAAGCCATTAGCTGGTCAGGAATGCTGTACCAAAGTGTACAAAACAAAATGATTAAGTTGAGGGGGGAAAAAGGCTGAGTACTGTTGTAGGCCAATCAACGACAGAAATTAAAAGTAGCCTGTTTGCCCCAAGTATACTAAAACACAGAAAGAATCTACCACACAATCTGAAAGTAAAGCTTCTCTTTGATGTCCTCTTCTATGAGTTCTTGAAATCATGAATGCTAGAAGAAAAACAGACGCCTAAGTCAAAGTGTTGAGATCTCCTGGTATAAACTACACTGAATTCTAGGACTTCTAAAGCAGCATAAAAATGCAATAATGCTGATAAACAAAGTTAAAGTTCAAAAATAGACAAAATTATTCTATGGTACTAGACTTCAAAATAATGGGTTTCCCATGGGATAGGGGGTAGTGTTCATGACAATACAACACAAGACAGTTTGAGATTTTGATAATGTTCTACTTCTTAGTAATGATTACCAAGGTATGTTTACACTATGAAAATTTACTGAACTGTAAACTTATGAGAACTTTCTGTATTACACTGTATTCAAATTTATATTTTTTTAAAAGCAGGGAGCAAATAAAGAACATTTCTCCCTCAGAAAATGAAACATTATGCAAAAACAAACATTAAAAATTTCTATTTAGTGGAGACAGTTCAGATTAAGAATTACAGATTTGGGGCGCCTGGGTGGCTCAGTGGGTTAAACCGCTGCCTTCGGCTCAGGTCATGATCTCAGGGTCCTGGGATCGAGTCCCACATCGGGCTCTCTGCTCAGCAGGGAGCCTGCTTCCTCCTCTCTCTCTGCCTGCCTCTCTTCCTACCTGTGATCTCTCTCTGTCAAATAAATAAATAAAAATCTTAAAAAAAAACAAAACAAAAAAGAATTATAGATTTGGTGTGAGTACAGTTAAGATACAGAAATATTACAAAGTTCCTTAAGGACTATCAGCAGATAACCTCACAAACACACACACCTTTCTCAGGATAAAAAAATCTTGGCACCTCCCACTGTAAGTGTCAAGCTAAAAAAAAGCATTATTTCACCTTCTTTATGAAACACAGTAAATCTGCTTTCTAATGGAGAAGTATATAAGAACTATAGGATATATTCCTTAAGCTTCTAACCAAGTTTAAAAAAAAAAAAAGAAAAGAAAAAATCTATTAAAAAAGGTATAAATAACTGCCAGAATACAATTAGCAGTTGTTATTTCCTGGACCACTTCAGTGCCATTTTGCAAAATCAACCTATCCCTTACAAAGTAAGCAGAATTCTGGTAGTATTAAAAGGTATAAATTATGTTCCAATCCCTTTAAATCTCAACCCAATGCAAGGAAGAAAGAAATTCCACCCCATCAAGTTCTTCACCTGCAATTCTCTTTATTGGATACCCAAGCACAGGACACAGATTTTTTTCAAATATTTATTTTCAAATATTTATTGTGATTTCACACTCACAAAGTTAATCTGGTTTTTCTTTCTAGCAGTAATGTAATCATACCAAACTGTAAACAACAGAAAATGTTAGTCATTATTTAATAAAGTAATAGCTTTGGAGCCTCCATAGTTTTAAAATGTAAATAAGTAAAAATATTTCTCTTTTTTCAAAAATTATTTTACGATCTTGAATAATTGTTTAATAAAGAAAAAACCCTTCATAAACAATAAATTTTCAATATTGAAAGTGCTCTCACTGACATGGATGGTCTAATGCTCACCTGGAATTTCTTATTCATTATTAAATGTCAGTACATGTGCCACACTACTCGTTCTTAACAGTTGAATAAGAAAGGTTTTGAGATTCTGTAACTAGAGTCCTAGGACTGCCAATTAGCACTTTTTCATTAAGTAGAAGCATATGATGTCAAACTACGTATCACTATTTAATAAAGGAATCCTAAAACTGTTGATCTTAGCAGTCTATTTCTAATTCTACAAAAATCTACCAATAGTTTTTCTTTATAGCTGTGTTTATATACAATATTTCTCTAATCTGTACTTTTTTTTTTAAGATTTTGTTTATTTATTCAACAGAGAGAGATCACAAGTAGGCAGAGAGGCAGGCAGAGAGAGAGAAGAGGAAGCAGGCTCCCCACCAAGCGGAGAGCCCCATGTGGGACTCAAACTAAGGACGCTGGGATCATGACCTGAGCCAAAGACAGAGGCTTAACCCACTGAGCCACCCAGGTGCCCTCTAATACTATACTCTTAAGTAGTTTCTTATTTTGTCCATTCAAGAAGGAGAGGGGCACCTAGCTGGCTTGGTCAACAGAACATATGACTCTTGATCTCGGGGTTGTGAGTTCGAGCCCCAAACTGGATGTGGAGATTGCTTAAAAACTCAATCTTTTAAAAAAAAAAAGGGGGGGGGGAGAAAGAGAAAGAAATTACTTCACTTAATCCTACTAAATTCTGTGGTATGGGAAAAGAATTTTGATTTTGGCTGACCAAGAAAAAGAATTATTAAACACTGTTTTGTAGAGAATGAGCTTTATTATCCTCAATTTGTAAAGTGCTCTTAAAAATCAATATGAAAACAAATATCACAATAAAAAGATACTAGGTCAATAGACAGTAGATGTGCCTTAAAAATCACCTAAAAAATACTAACATTTTTTAAGGTTTGGGTAAAAATAAGGTAAAAAAAAATTTTTTTTTTTTTTTAAAGATTTTATTTATTGATTTGACAGAGAGAAATCACAAGTAGACGGAGAGGCAGCCAGAGAGAGAGAGAGAGAGATAGGGAAGCAGGCTCCCTGCTGAGCAGAGAGCCCGATGCGGGACTCGATCCCAGGACCCTGAGATCATGACCTGAGCCGAAGGCAGCGGCTCAACCCACTGAGCCACCCAGGTGCCCCAGGTAAAAAAAATTTTTAATGTAAAAGTGAAACACAAAACAATGAGAAAATATAGGATTATTTAACAGAGTTAAGACAATTACCAATTTGGAGGAAAACATTTATATTCTCACTTCACACCAATACCAGATTAGGCAAACAGTTAAATTTATTTAAATATAATTTAGAAAAACTAAGAGAGACAGTATTAAATCAGTATTGTTTATTTATTACACTTTCAGAGGAGGAATTTCAGAAGTTCAAAAGTAGAACAAGATTAGGTCAAAAGACTTGATTACATTAATTTCAAAATTGTTTACCTAAATTCGCAAACGAAATACATCTATCAATCAAAATATTTCACCTCAGTAGTAATCTAAGAAAAAAGTGGTATGACTTATACCCCATGAAGTTTTATAATACTTAATAACGATATACAGAACAACAGCCACTTCAACATGAACATAAATTGATCCTTTGGGTAAATTAACGTGACAGATAGGTTTCAAAACCCTTTAAAAGTACACCTAAAAATCACTTCTGGTGTTGGCAACATTCAAGAAGATAATACCATATACAGAAAATTATATATATATGTTCTTCACACTGCTATTCATATATGCAAAAAATCAGAACAGGGTAATAATACATCTACACATAGGACATTATACAACCATTTTCTAATTATGGTTATGAAGACTCCTTGTGAGAATGGAAAAATGTTACCTAACATTAGGTTATAAAGTAGAACATGGTACTGAATATTTTATTTGCAAGTATATAAAAGATGTATTTTTAAAATCATGGAAGAAGTATACCAAAATGTTAATATGGCTGTATTAATTCCTCAGATTTAAAATTCTCAAGTCAGCCATTAAAGTCACTAAAACACACAGACAACACAGTTTATACTTAAATACTATCTACCATTACTCTAACAATGAAAAGAGAAAATGGTTTAAATTAACATATTAAAAAAAGGCAAGTAAGGCAACAAAGAAAATCTACTACACAATGAAACATTTCTCACCTCAGGACACTCGTCCGTGCTGATGATGGAGACTCAGTACCAAGGTTCAAAACTACAGAACTGAATTATACGAACTTGGCATTGACTAATTCTAATTATTTGCTTTGAAAACTCCTTTATTAATAAAGGTGCTAGTCTTTAGACAACTGTTCATCACTGATATCAAACAGTAAATGTAACAGAGCCTTATCTGGCAGTAATCCCTTGAAATAATAAACAAGGAATTTAAGAAATCGATAAAAGCAATAAAATAAAGCAAAGGAAATGCCATACACAACAGCATCATTTTTATTTGATATCATCAGAGGAGTTCTGTAGGTCAATTATCAGAAAACTGAAAGCATTAACAAAGCTTTGAAAACATTTACTCATAACAATCCTTTAAAAATATACCAATTCCTTACTTCCTCAAACACAACACACAGAATAAAGTTTATTTATGATTAAGGTCATCACGTGAAACACCATGTACTACATACTGCTCTGTAACATTGTGATTCCCTCAGAAGTTGATGGTAATAGGACTGTATGTTTCTATGCAATGGCCTTAAAACACTTCTCTTCTATAGTTCTATTTTTTTAATAGCTTTTCTTCCTTTTCCCTTGAAATAAAATGACATTTCAGCTGTCAGTGTGCCTAACTCCAATGGCCAATCCTATGGATTTTTATCTGTGGGCTAAAAATATCAGATAACTAACCCTGTTGGTGCTGTAAAACTTCTTTACTCCACTTAGGAGTTTCTGAAGAAAGACCACAGGCTTATGGTATTTGATTAGTTATTTTTTTTTATATTTTATTTATTTATTTGACAGAGAGAGAGATCACAAGTAGGCAAAGAGGCAAGCAGAGAGAGAGGAGGAAGCAGGCCCTCCGCTGAGCAGAGAGCCCGATGCAGGGCTTGATCCCAGGACCCTGAGATCATGACCTGAGCCAAAGGCAGAGGCTTAACCCACTGAGCCACCCAGGCGCCCCTTGATTAGTAATTTTGAAGGCTCAGGAATCCTGCTGTTTGAAATGGCTAAGATCACCAACACTCAAAAAATGTTGGTTTCAATTACTGAATATAACTTACAATGGAGGGGCTCCTGGGTGGCTCGGTGGGTTAAGCTTCTGCCCTTTGCTCAGGTCACAATCTCAGCGTCCTAGGATCAAGGCCTGAATCAGGCTCTCTGCTCAGCAGGGAGCCTGCTTCCCCCCCTCTTTCTGCCTGCATGTGATCTCTCTCTCTCTGTCAAATAAATAAAATCTTAAAAAAAAAAAAAAGATTTTATAACTTACAATGGAGCTCCTAATAATAATAACTGAATAGTTTGATAGTCTCCTCAGGAAAAGTTACTGAACGAACTTGTCTCTGACAAGACAAAAATTATCTACCTAAATGAGAAAGAACAGCTGAAAAGAAAAAAAAAAAAAAAAAAAAAAAAAGAGGTGAGAAGGACAAGTTCAAACAAATAGCAAAAATCTATACTTCCACTGTGTTAGAAGTCAACACTTAGGACTTCAGGAAATAACTCACTGATCAGTATTTTTAAAGTCTAATTATAGTGGTTATCAGAGTATTAGCCTCAGAAATTTGTATTACAATGTATGCCACATCTATATTAAATACTCCTGCAAATATCAAAGTCTTCCAGCAAATATTCCTTGCAGTTAAATCTAGACTGACTTTTCATATGAAATTAAGATTTTTTTAAAAACCACCTGCATCATGTTTTCACTGACATTTCTGGTCAAGTAATTTCTTGTAATCTCTCTTGGGACTCTGGTTCAAGAGGTGAGAAAAAAATTTATATTCTTGATGTAATGAATATGTAACACAGCTATCACACCGTATAGTTTACAAACTTATAGGTCTATGGAAATGAGCATTGTTTCAGACCCCCAGAAAAAAACCCAAGTGAGGACAGATCAATACTGTATTATCACTGCCATTAATTTCCTCATATCACTGAAGCTTATCAGCTCTCACAGATCACTTTCATGACAGTTAATAATTGAGAAATGGGAAAATAAAATTTCTTGCTTACTTAAGTTTCACTCAAGCAAACTCAAATCACGTAAGATACATGCCTCTTCCTCCTTAGATATTCTCAGTGTATTTCTACCCAGTACCTCAGATAAGTAGTAGTCTCTAAAAGACTGGTAATCCCCAAAATCCACTTCCAAGAACAGTTTATAAAACAAAGTTGTAAGAAACATGCATTATCCCAAGGATCAGATGCACACGGGAACTCTGAGGCCAAATTACCAAGCAAAACTTTGTAGATACCTTTACAAAGGCCATTACAGAACTGTGACCTTGAGTCCACTGTTATTTTCACAATTTTCTACTTCTAAAAATAACAAAATGCACTCAACAAATGTTACTTAACAAGAGCTTTACCTAACTAAGAATTCACAAAGTTTCAATTAAATATCAAATTCAGTTGCTGACTTTTTACAGCAAGTGATAATTTCTGAGATAACTGAAAACCATTTAAGAAACTTTCTAAGATGAAAAAATTGCCTGAAATTACAGATTCCAAATTTTGGCCAACTCAAATTGCCCTTCAACCATAATAAACCTGCCTAGTCTTAGACCATGGCTCTGTCAACCTTCCAACATCCTCTCTTTTCTGTGCAACTTCTCCAATTCCATCTCAATATCGAACTACATATTCCACTGTCTGCTTTTCCTCCTTCCCACATCACACCTCTCAACACTCTTTCACTCTCCAACTTTCCTACTTGAATGAACTATTATAAGAGAAAACCACATTGCCCAAGAAGACTGAAGTCACGTGCATGTGACTAATAAACCCTGGTTTGGGGAAAAAATACAAACAAAACGAAACCTCACAAAATGCTGCTTAGCAACTTCCAAATTGTACATTTGTTTGTATTAACTGGTGATATACCTACCACTCTCCTGTTAAGCTCACTAAATTTCACAGTCAGAACTATTTAACTGAGCTGATTAACTTTTAGAACTTCTGGAAAACTCCTCTACACACACGTGGGTTATAATTTAGAAAATGTGTCACAAAATATAAGCATGAATATAAACATGTAACACAAATATTAACCATAAAAATATAAAGTTCAACTGATAACATCCCTTTTTCTTTAAATCCTATTTTGTATGGATTTTATTTTGGTGCAAAGCTAGGATAAAACAATCTCTAGGACGAAAACAATGCTATCCCTCAAGATACTTTCACAAAACCGTTACAACCAAAAAGTCTGTACAAAGAATTTTCTTTTTAAAAAAGCAAATGTGCATATATTTGTCAACAGGCATACATCACTAAATAAAAATTTAGTTGAGTAGAAAAATTTTTTTCTGATTGCTAATGTTGTGATAGTGTATCTTAAAACACTACTCCACTTCCTCCTCTTCCCTAAAAAAAAAAAAAGGAAGAAAACACAGCTACTGCTAAGATTGGTTAGAGCGATTTAAGACTGATTAAGGCAACTTGGCGGAGTGTAACAGAGAGCATCCTCTATATACTTCTCTATATTAAATGTAAAGGCAAATAACACTTTCCTAGTTTAAAAAAAAAAAATGAGTGGATTACCTAGTTATCTGATTAGCTTTGTAATTAACTTCCCACTGCGAATACTAAATAAATCCAAAGACTGCTCAAGAATACGAAAGATACACTGCAAATTGATTTCCGATAAGACATAGGAAGTTGAAGAAAAATTAATTTCGTGTCAAACTCATTTAAAGAAAAAACAAACTCTGATACCAACGTTTATTAAGAGAAGTTTAGTTTTAACTAAAATTTTGACTTAAAACATTTCACTACTACCCAAAACCACCATCCTTGAACATCAAAGACGGCAACCTCGTAACACAGTAATCAGAATCATCGACAATTATGAGTTAATAGGCACGCACAAAGATTACAAGAACGATTTTATTCTGACAACAGGTATTGTCAGAGATAGAAAGGGCTCCTTCCAATACTGCCAAAAAGTTACTGTAAATACAAAGTGAGTCAGCGTCAGGAGGAAGTTATCAATGACCAAGTAAGTGGGAGTAAATGAAGCCCAGAGAGGGGAAAAAAAAAAAAAAAATAGAAGGCGCTTAGTTTTAAGCGTCTGAGAATGGTCAGTGGAGAAAGGTACAGCAGCAGAAACAAGCGACACAATGGTTAACAGGTCTGGAATTCTTTAGAAAATGGCAACAAGGGGAAAAACTGACATGAACGTTTGAAAGTAAGACCAACGGTATCCAATGGAATCGTCACGACTGCGCGAGAACGGCTCTGGACTTCCAAGGGAGTGGGACGGGGTTGGAACTACCACTGCGCTGAGGGGAAAAGGAGCGGGGGCTGAGCGTTGCAGACGCTTCTGCAGGTGGCGGAGCGCCCGCAGGGGGGTGGGGAGGAGGACCGTGTCGCCTCAATGGGGCAATGTAGTCCCTTCAAGACTAAAGGAAGCTAACCTAGCACGTCTCCCGGCACCAAGAGGCACTCGCCCCCGGCCCCTCCCTAACAACTTGCCTTGTAGAAAGAGTTGCGGGTCCCAGGCCCCCGGAACCCAACGCTTCGCCATCCAGGACAACTGCTCTGCCAACAAGGTCCCGCGAGAATCGAGAGATCTCGCGATACAAACCCACTAGCATCTCGCGAGTTTCCTCTAGAACCAACATGGCGGTACAGGGAAATCGGCATTTCGGAACTTGAAAAGTGCTTCATTAACGGATTGGAGAACGTGTAGAACAGGGAAATAGCAGAAAGTCTTTTCCGCCTTTTATTTCTCATCTATCCCCCCCTACTAGAGAAGAAAAGCGGTAGAAAACCCTAAAACCTCAGTGACTATGGTTCTACCACACAGCACAACATCCCTCTGCCTCAACCAGCCTCCCAGCCTGTCACGTGGAGGCACATTCTCGGCGTGCCCGTCACGTGGGCCGCTACTAAGCGAGCGCGCGCTGGTCGTCCACCCTAGAGCCCTCCCCGCCCCCCTATCGCCCGCGCACACGTGCGCGCGCACCCACACCCCACGTGGGGGCTTCGCCGTCGCTGCCGACGCCGCCGCCGCCTCCAACCCACCCCCTCCCGGCATTCGGCTCTAAATCCGGGTCCCAAAGCCGATGGTGCCCCGGGCTCCTTCCTCCTCCATTCTCCCTGCCCCGTGTCTGGCCCCCACCACGTGCCTCGAGCGAGTTCTCACCTTTCGCGCGGCGCAGGGCGCCGCGGGCCACTCGGGGAGGCGCCGCCGCCGTGGCCGCTCTCTACCCCCGCCACGGCACTTGCTGGGGTGGCCGCCGCAGGAAGCTCGACAGCGGCGCCGCGGCGCTTCCAGGTGGGTCCCCGCCTCCCGCTCCTGCCACTTCCCGCAGCACCAGCGGCTCCTTCCGGTCCCCTCCTCTCTCGCTGGGACGGGCGGGCGGCGGCGGCTGCAGGCGCGCTCACTACACCGCCTGCTGGTAACCGCGGCCTGTGCAGAGCCGTTGGCCTGGGATCCGCCGAGGTCCGCGGCGGGCCCTCGCTCTGCACGATGGCTGGTCTTCTGAGGGCAGGACCCGGTTCATCCCCTGCAATAATAGTCTTTACTTGGCCCTTCATTGCTTTTGTAGAGGAAAGGCGTCGCTGTGGCCCCGCTGTTTGGAAGACAGCGCCATCCTGCCTTTTGTGGCCTCTTGAAAAATGTGTACACGCTAGCTCCCTTAGCGGTGTGGTCTCAACTCTGTGCTCCTGCTTACTTCATCTCCAGCCACACGACCCCTTAGCTCACCTCTTGGGCTTTGTGGCTGTTCCTTCCAACGCGCAGGCTCTGTCCAGTTCAAGACTTTCAGCTTGCTGTTGCCTTTGACTACAACTCTTCAGATCTCTTAACTCGTTGGTGTTCAATGCGTACTTCCGCTCCCTTCTCCAAGGTCAACATCTGAGGTTTCCAGACCACTGTATTCAAATGAGCATGCTTGCACCACTGCTCTCTTTATATATATATTTGGAGAAGATCTATATCTATCTACTTAACAGTTAACACTTCCAGTCTTTGTCAGTCTCCTGCCACCAAGAACGTGAGATCCATAAAGGCTGGGACTTTGTAACTTTTTGCTCATTACTGCCTTTGTCAGGCACTGAGCAGTGTTTAATAAATGCTGTCAACATTGTCATAAGGGGCTTGTGGCTGGCTCAGTCGGAAGAGCAAGGCGACTCCTGATCTTGGGGTTGTGAGTTTGAGCCCCACCTTCAGTATTATAGAGATTACTTTATAAATAAATAAACTTTAAAAATATATATGTCAACAAACTACATTGGGCATGCCGGAAAATTAAAGCCCAATAAACTTCCTTTGGGTTCATAGTTTTATTGATAGCCTCATCATTTATGAGCTGTGGAAAAGCTGAGCTAAATCTCCTTCCCTATCTAAAATTAGAAAACTAGGGACGCCTGGGTGGCTCAGTTGGTTAAGCAGCTGCCTTCGGCTCAGGTCATGATCCCAGCGTCCTGGGATCGAGTCCCACATGGGGCTCCTTGCTCCGCAGGGAGCCTGCTTCTCCCTCTGACTCTGCCTTCCACTCTGTCTGCCTGTGCTCGCTCTCACTCTCTCTCTTACAAATAAATAAATAAAATCTTTAAAAAAAAAAAATAAATAAAATTAGAAAACTATATTTCAAAAATACAAAACCCAGAAGCCATTTTAACTGGAGCTCTCCTGCATTTGCCAAGTACTATTTCACTGTTTTTGTTTTCTTTTTCTTTGAAACTTTGTTTTTCAGGCAAGTGGATAAGGCACCTCCTTTTTTTTTTTTTTTTCCTGGTTAAGTTGTTAAACGGTTGAATTGACTTTTTTTATGTGTTTTAGTTGAGAGTTCAACTCAAAATAACATTTGCTTCCAGACAGAAGATAACAGGTATTTTTTTTAAGATTTTATTTATTTATTTGACAGAGCGAGATCACAAGGGGGGGGGAGCAGGCTTCCTGCTGAGCAGAGAGCTGAATGCGGGACCCTGAGATCATGACCTGAGCCAAAGACAGAGGCTTAACCCACTGAACCACCCAGGTGACCCTGTCAGGTATATTTTTATAGTAATGCATTAACAAGCTTTTACTGAACCTAATTGGTTCCAGGCCCTATTCTAGGACTAGAGTCACAAAAGTAAATAAGGTTTCCCTACCTTGCTCTGTATACTTACAGAGCCAAGTTCTATGTATAATAACCATATAATAACCATAACAAACATCTCTTCTTGAGTCATATGTGGCAGGCAATATGCTATGTACTTTTTATAACTTACCCTGTTTTAATCTTCCAACAGTCCTAAGATAGATACTAATAATGTTGGGCACCACAAATTACTTCTCAGATACCCTTCAGAAATGAAGGACTCACCACCAGCAGCCAAGAGTGTTCCACAGACAGCCATGAGCTGTCAGCACCTTCTGGTGTTTTTCAGTGTCATACCTTTTCCCAAGGAGGCTACATCCAAAATGACTGATCAGTGTAGGGCCATTAATAGTATCTCAGGATTGTTGGAAGGGGGGCGCCTGGGTGGCTTAGTTGGTTGAGCACCTGCCTTTGTCTCAGGCCATGATCCCACGGTCCTGGGATGGATCCCCACACCTGGCTCTCTGCTCAGGGGGAAGTTTGCTTCTCCCTTTCCCTCTGCCTCTGCCTTCCCCTGCTTGTGTATGTGTGCGTGCACACTCTCTCTCCCTCTCTCTTTCTTTCTCTCTGTCAAATAAATAATAAGATCTTTAATAAAAATATTCCTTGTTTGGGGCGCCTGGGTGGCTCAGTGGGTTAAGCCGCTGCCTTCAGCTCAGGTCATGATCTCAGGGTCCTGGGATTGAGTCCCACATCGGGCTCTCTGCTCAGCAGGGAGCCTGCTCCCCACCCCCTCTCTCTACCTGCCTCTCCATCTACTTGTGATCTCTCTCTGTCAAATAAATAAATAAAATCTTAAAAAAAAAAAAATATTCCTTGTTGGAAGGACTAGCCCTTCCACCTCAACATGGGACAGTTCTGGTGGATCATCCTATCAGTAGAACAATTTGCATCAGTTGATGCATCCCATTAAGACTGCATCGCAGCTTGACTTCTTCATCTGCTCACTTCTTCCCTAACCTCACAAATGATCCTATGAGCCTTTCCTAATCAATCTGTATACTGATCGTGTAAGTATCTGGTTCCTGGAAAACCCAATCTGTGTCTCTCTTCACATTTTCTGATGAGAAAATGGGCTTAGAGAGGTCATATAATTTACCCAAATTTGAATTTCAGAGATATAAATATTGTGCAGAGATATAAATATTGTGGGAATAAGAGGAAGTTTGGGAAAGGTTTTTTACAGGGTTTGGCATTCAAGCTATAGCATGGATTTGCAAAGCCGAGAAAAAATACTGTTGTCAGCCGAGGGAACTGCATGAATGAGAGCGTACAAGAATGTGAGAGGGGAAGTAGCCCCACATGGCTGGGTTCTAGGGTCTTTGAAACAAGCACTAAAGAGGTAAAGGGGAAAGACCAGTTCATTGATGGTAAAGAAGATAGTGGGAAGATGGGGCCCCTGGGTGGCTCAGTGGGTTAAAGCCTCTGCCTTTGGCTCAGGTCATGATCCCAGGGTCCTGGGATCAACCCCATGCCTGGTATCTAGCCCCACAGGCCCTCTGCTCAATGGGAAGCCTGCTTCTCCCTCCCCACTCCCCCTGCTTATGTTCCCTCTCTCACTGTGTTTCTCTCCGTCAAATAAATAAAAAAAGAAAAGAAAACCATTGATGTAGTTCATTCTTTCTTTCACTGTTTCTTATAATAAAGATGCTAGGAACTATACAAGGGCTGGAGATATAGTACTAAACAAAGCAAGCTTAGACCCTACTCTCACAAATCCTATAGTCTAGGGAGGGAGGTTGACATTCAAGAAATAATCACAGAAATACAGTTCGTAAGTTCAAACTGATAAACACCATGAATAAAAAGTATAGGTCACTATGAGACTATGTCCATAATACTCCAAAGTACATGTTTTAAGGTCTTTAGAAAGAAGAAAAAGGGAGGACTTGCTGACGAAGTAACATTTAGGCTGAATGTGATCTAAAGTATGAATGTGCATTTAGGAGTTAGTCAGAGGGTGGGGAAAACGTTACACAGAGAAGGTTTGAGGCAAAGGTCCCTGTGAGGATGGAATTTACAATTACTTACTTGTTTACTACTAATACGACTAGCACCACCAGAAATAAGCTATTTTTTCTATGGATATATATAAAATATGATATGAAACAATGTATTCTAATTGCTTTCATTAGATCATATTTTCCATGTCATATTGTTCAGAAACCCCAAGAAATGGTTATGTAATTTATTTAGCCTTTTTTTTCTTTGGGAGTATCCAGGCTGTTCTACTTTCATGCTATTCTAAATGACTGGTTTGATGAATGTCCTTATATTTGGGGGCTAAATCTCCAAGATTTTGGTAGCTTATTGAATGTGTTGGTATGTTAAAAGAGTCTAGGATTCCTGAGTTATGTGACTGGAGAGATGGAGGTGTCACCGAGGACCACAGGAAATACTACAGTAGGAAAAGGTTTAGGGAAGGAAATGCTGTGTCATTAGGGTATGGCGAATTTGAAGTAGCTCCTACATGCAAATGAAGCTGCCCAGGAATCATTAAATACATATGTGTCTGGGATGCAAGCCATAGGTCAGAACTAAAAGTACAGATTTGTGAGTCTTCAGCATAAAAACAGTAACTGGAACCTGGGTTTAGATTAGGTTATCCAGGGAAAGTATGAAAAAGTGAGAAGAATTAAAAATGTAGAACAAAACCTAGAATAAATCAAACATGTGGAGGCAAGGACCAGAACCATTAAAGAAAAAACTGGATACAGGGGCACCTGGGTGGCTCAGTGAGTTGAAGCTTCTGCCTTCAGCTCAGGTCATGATCCCAGGATCCTGGGATCGAGCCCCACATCGGGCTCTCTACTCAGTGGGGAGCCTGCTTCCTCCTCTCTGCTTGCCTCTCTGCCTACTTGTGATCTCTGTGTGTCAAAGAAAGAAAAACTGGACACAATCATAACCCCAAAACCAGGGAGGAGGAGGTAATTTGAAAGAGAGTCATCAACATTTTAAGTTATTAGAGAAATTTACCAGCTGCCTGTTTCGTGCCACACACTGTGGTAAGCAGTAGGAGTGAACAAGACAAATCCTTTTGGTGCTTATTGTCCAGTGGAGAAGATGTTGTACACCACCCAAAAGACCAAGATATTTGGCATATTTTTAAAAATTATACCTTGCCTAGGGTGCTTTGATGAAAAAAAAAATGATACCTTGCCTATTTCTAAAAACATGTGTCTTACCAAAAAATTAATAGGCAAAATTAAATTTAAAATAATTAAAATGGGAAAATTTGAGCAACAAGAAAACAGGAGAATAATGCACAAAAGTACATATTCTAGGGTCTAAACACTTGCTTTAATTCTGGCAGATGTTGGGACGCCTGGGTGGCTCAGTTGGTTAAGCAGCTGCCTTCGGCTCAGGTCATGATCCCAGCGTCCTGGGATCGAGTCCCACAATGGGCTTCTTGCTCCGCGGGGAGCCTGCTTCTCCCTCTGACTCTGCCTTCCACTCTGTCTGCCTGTGCTTGCTCTCGCTCGCTCTCTCTCTCTGACAAATAAATAAATAAATAATCTTATAAAAAAAATTAATTCTGGAAGATGTTGTAATAAGGAAAAACAAGATCAGTTACAATAGTCTCAGTATCCATAGGATAATAACCAGTTGTTCAGAGGAGTACGAATCCAAATACTATGACCAAAGATAAATTTATCCCACAGTTTCTCAAAACAAGACTAGGTCATATAGTAAACTGTATCTTCAACAGCATCTTTATCGTAAATCCAACAACTAATTTTGTGGGGCTCTTTATTACATCTTTCCACCTAGGCTGAAGGCAATTTTTTAAGCTTGGAAGAGATAAATAGCATAACGCAGTAAGAAAATCTTACAGTCTAATTTAACACAAGGAAATATTTGAAATTATTTAAAAGGATGATGAATGAACTATAACATTCTTCAAATGAGCCTCCATTTATCCTCCATAGATGATACCATCCAAAGATACCAATTTCTGGCATCTCAACTGACTCCAGGAGCCCTGAGTTAGTACTGGTCTCAACATTTATTCCATCACAGATCCTGAACCACTTTGTTTCTACACTTCATTTACAGGGTGAAGATTTTGAAAAAGTCCCTCCAAAGGAATCCTAGAATGAGAAATTCACCATTTTGCAACCTGTGATGAAAACACTGGTTCAGGCAGTACTCGTCAGCAGATAGAACTGTTTATTAGTGGAAAAGTTGATCGGTAACTTTACAATGGAAGAAGTGAGTTCTCGCCATCTGAACCCAAATCACTCCTTGTATCATTAAAAGTGGAACAACCAAATATTGCGTGTCCCCCTCCTGCTTTCCCTTACTTTACCAGGCTGATCAAATGTGTTAGATGGTTATACCGGTGTCTCCCAATGAATACCTTTTTGGTATTCAAGCTCTCACATAGATCCCTCCCAACAGAAGATAGCAGAAATGACACTACGTCAGTTCTAGTCCTAACCTTTTAGAAGCATGCAGCATTTTCTTTCGCCCTTTTGGAATCCACTGCCATCCAGTAATTAAGGAAGATCAGGCTAGCCTAGAGAAAAACCACATGCAGAGGTCCTGTAGAGAGGCCTTGATGGAGGTGAATGTTGTGCCTCAGCCAACAGTCAGCACCAAGGCCCCAGTTACGTTAGGAGCCTTTTTGAACCTTCCCACATAGCATATCTGCTAGCCTGATGCAGCCTCATGAGTGTCTCCAGACAACACACAGAATCATGAAAAATAATAAATCCATACTTTAAGCAAGTTTTTTTTTTAAAGATTTTATTTATTTATTTGACAGAGATCACAAGTAGGCAGAGAGGCAGGCAGAGAGAGAGAGAGAGAGGAGGAAGCCGACTCCCGGCTGAGCAGAGAGCCCAATGCGGGACTCGATCCCAGGACCCTGAGACCATGACCCGAGCCGAAGTTTTGAGGGTTTTGTTATACTATAAAACATAGCCTTCAACCTCAGCAGCATCAGGACTGCTGTTAGAGAACTACACCTGCTGTTATATTCATGAACAGTCTCACCCTTCTGTGTCCACAGGTCCTGTGGCAGAAGTTCACATGGCTGAGAGAGCAAACTAACCTTAAACCCAAAGGGCTTATCTGATAAATCAACACCTGAATAGTTGCTATCCTAATTATGCCTTCATAATTTTGCCAAATGTATAAACTGCAAGCACGAGTTACTGAAGTCATTATCTACTTAGCAATTAAAGCCATGTTTGGGGATGGACTGGGATCCTGGACTTTCTGCCATGGGTTTCATGTAAAAAGCACTGTAGTACTATGTTATCTATCAGGTCATATTATCTGCCCCCAAAACTGAGGACAGAGATACATTTACTATGTACTTTGTAACCTTTAAAGCATTTCCTTTCACAACAACCTAAGAAAGCAGATAAACTCACTTTGCACTTTGCACATAGGGAAACCAAGGTCAGGGAACTTGTCAAGGTTATACATATAGCTAGTAAGTGGCAGTCAGTATTCAAATATGAGCAACTTAATTATACCTTGATTGCATTAAGAGCTTTAATTGTGGGGCACCTGGGTGGCTCAGTGGGTTAAGCCTCTGCCTTTGGCTCAGGTCATGATCCCAGGGTCCTGGATCAAGCCCCGAAATGGGCTCTCTGCTCAGCAGGAAGCCTGCTTCCCCCTGCACCCCACCTGCCTTTCTGCCTACTTGTGATCTCACTGTGTCAAATAAATAAAATATTTTTAAAAGAGCTTTAATTGTTCATATCTCTTTGTATCCACACCTTTTGCCATGTGACTTTGCAAACCCTCTCATTAAAGTAGAGTTTATTCCCACCTCCCTGATTTCTGGGTTTCACCATTTAACTTGGTTTGGCCAATGAGATATTGATAGATAGGACACCTACAGAGACTTGAAACAACTTGCTCTTCTGCCATGACCAAGAAAACAGGCCTGAGTTAGCCCAGCGAAGAACACAATAAATAGCCCAACACAAATGAGTAAGCTCAGCCAGGTCACAAGACCTGCCTAGCTAACTCCCAACTGACAGCAAATACATGAGTGAGCCCAGCTGAGATCAGTCAAGGTCTGATTAGCTGAACTCTGCAGACTTGTAAAATAACTAAATGTTTTTGTATACCACTAAGTTTTTGTGGTTGTTACATAGCATTAGGACAGCAAAAGTAGCCAATACAGGGGTGCCTGGGTGGCTCATTGGTTAAATGTCTGCCTTCATCTCTGGTCATGATCACAGGGTCCTGGGATTGAGCCTGGCATCAGGCTCCCTGCCAGCTTCTCCCCTCCCTGTGCACTCCCCCTGCTTGTGCTCTTTCTCGGATTCTCCTTCTCTCAAGTAAATAAAATCTGTAAAAAAGAAGAAGTTGTTGAGAGGTGCCTAGCTGGCTCAGTCAATGGAACGTGCAACTCCTGATCTCAGGGTTGTGAGTTCGAGCCCCATACTGTCTAAAGATTACTTAATTAAAAAAATAAACTGATGGGGCACCTGGGTGACTCAGTGGGTCAAAGCTTCTGCCTTCAGCTCAGGTCATGATCCCAGGATCCTCGGATCAAGCCCCACATCGGGCTCTCTGCGGAGCAGGGAGCCTGCTTCCCTTCTTCTCTGCCTACTTGTGATCTCTGTCTGTCAAATAAATAAATAAAATCTTTAAAAATTAAAAAAAGTGATTAACTGAAAACAAGGGAGTGAATGAGTTCTCAGGGAGATGAGCAGAGAAAAAAAACGGATAAAATGCAGCACCACACAAGTTTAAAGAGGGAAGTTTCTGGTACAGTAGCTACTAAGAAACAGTTATTAGCTTTTCTAATTAGAAATTTACTTGTGGGATGCCTGGGTGGCTCAGTCGGTTAAGCCGCTGCCTTCGGCTCAGATCATGATCCTAGGGTCCTGGAATCGAGTCCCGCATCAGGCTCCTTGTCCAGGAGGGAGCCTGCTTCTCTCTCTGCCTCTGCCTGCCACTCTGCCTGCTTGTGCTCGCTCTATGACAAACATAAAATCTTAAAAAAAAAAAAAAAAAGAAAGAAAAAATTTACTTCTGAGAGAAGCATAGGTTTTGGAGTCAGACACATCTGATTTTGAATTCTGATGTTTAGTGGTGTGTGCTTGGGCATATTAATCTGCAAATATGTTTAGCCTAGTGCCTCACATTTGCTAAGAACTCAGCATTAGTAGTGATTAGTTGTAGTTGTGTTATTACTAAAATAGTCTCGAATAACCTTTTTTCCTCCCCAAAGAAACAGTTTCTTACCTAATCCCTCACCTGCAATCCTCCAAAATGGTAAAAAGTATATTCAAACTTCTCACCTTGGAGAGTTAGTGGAGTACCTTCAGAATACAGGAAAATTGCCTCTTTCTGATACAATTAACCACATATAATATTCCAAAGTTTGTTATGAAAATAGTAATGCTACTAACAAATGTGACTAATTCTATAATCTTGTTTCAAAAGAATTCATTGGGAGAGGGGGCACCTGGGTGGCTCAGTGGGTTAGGCCGCTGCCTTCGGCTCAGGTCATGATCTCAGGGTCCTGGGATTGAGTCCCGAGTCGGGCTCTCTGCTCAGCGGGGAGCCTGCTTCCCTCTCTCTCTCTCTCTCTCTGCCTGCCTCTCTGTCTACTTGTGTGATCGCTCTCTGTCAAATAAATAAAATCTTTAAAAAAAAAATTCATTGGGAGATATTATATCATGGTGAATAACAGCAATGGTATGAAGTTACATTGACTCTGGTTGGAGTCCTCTATCTGCCATTTCTTTGCTGTCTGATTTGGGGCAAGTCACTTTACCTAAGTCATAAGGTTGAAATAAGGATTAAATATAAGTAAAGCACTTTATTAAGTTGACTAAGACTCATAAATAGCCAATAAATGGCAAGCAGTATTAAAAACAAACCTTTTTTTGATTATCTCCTAATGCCAAAATTATAATAAACGCTGGTGATCAGAGAGAGATCAATAATATTGTTGAATCCATGAAGAGGATCGCACTGTAATTATGAGGCAGAAGAAAACTTAAAACTGGATAAAAACTGAAATACATCTTAATGACTGTATTAAGCTCATCATTTCATTAAACATCAGAACTTTAAATACTATGCCAAATTACTTATTTTGCATACCTGATTAAAAAATAACAGCAAAATATTATAATACTAACAAATTTTATACTTCTAATATCCATCAAATAAATTCAACATCCAAGTTATACATTTTAAAATCATTTTTATTGAACTAATTTTAACAACACTGTTTCAGCTGGTGGCAGGTGCCCCACACCAAAACAAACCCATCATGAATGCTATTCACATCCTCAAAGTAATCCAGTTTGTTTTGTACTTGGAATATAGTTAAACTTTTGACATCACATAATCAAGCAAATAGCAGTGCATACTATATTATTCAAAAAGACTTTATGCATTTTATTAAAAAAATCATTTTGCAAGTAGCTTCAGCTTTATCAACAACCTCATCAACACATTCCATACTTCATGCTCTCAAAATAAAAAGTGCCCTAAAACTAACTCTAAGTTTTTTACTGATATTAATGAATACTATCCAGGGTTGTAGGATTTAGAGTTTAACATTTTACAGTATAAGAGGCAATAAGTTACGGACATCTGCTGACACAAATTCCACTCAAACTAATTACATCCTTGATACATTCAAAAAGACATATTGTAAATATTAATATGCTAGTTTATATGCTGCAGTGCAAAAGAAGTGACACCCTAACGATTCCTGAGCTTTAGGAAATTAACATTTTTCTGACTACAACTCTCAATTTAAAATAGGCTCTTTATTATATGAAGCCATGTCAAAACTATACAATTAAATTAGGGTTTTGGAGAACTGAAGATTGGTCAGAGTTATGGTGTTTTAAGGTAATGAAAAAATTTCCAAAGCAAAAGTATTTACAAAACTACAAAGGATAGTATGGATTTGCATGTAGTATAAAGATCAAAGATAACCTACTGATTACCAAATGATCACAAATATCCCTTTCCTTTCAAAAATATTACACTGAAAGATTTTATGATAAGTTATCTAGCATTAAATATACCAACCTGTAGTATATCACATATTTTAACACATTCTTCCATAATGCCCAGTAAGAAGGAATAAAATATTAAAAATCAAGAAAATAAACATGCTTTTAGGAATGTTTTTGCAAGTGTATGTGAGAGGAAATGAAAATGATTTCTCATTAAAACTCCCTATACCCTCAAAATTACAAAGACCGAGTTTCTACTTCAATTTTTTCTTCTGCTTGTAGTACATCAGGGTCAATGTGAACAACTGGAGGTCGCAGGATAACTTCAGGCCCTCCACCATATATAGACTGTAGAAAATTCCACGTTTCTTCAGAAATCTGACCAGAATCTGCTCCTAGAATTAAGTGCAAATAGAATAATATTTACAAACCTACATATTCATATTGCAAAACCTTCAAAATGTAACCCCCAGCACGAATCCTCCAGGGATAACTGAGAATTTATGGAACACCAGACTACTAGCCCATATTATTATAAGCTACAACATTATGGTTTGTCTTAGTACTTTCTCCTAGCACCTATCAAAAGCCTTAAATCTTTCCTCGGAAAACAAATACTGGCAGCTTTCCCACTATCTACCCTACTTCATGTATGAACTGTATCACTGAGCTGGGTAAAAAGTAGCACAGATGGCTAGTAATGTTTTATTCTTAACAGTGACAAATGGCTTAAGTATTATTCAACTTACCTTGCCTGAGCATCACATTGCCACATTTAGTGATTGCAATTTTAGTGTTATCAATGGGACCTGGAGGATCTAAGTCAAAAGGAAAAACAAAAGATCAAAATGTGTACTTTTCAAAGAAATGTACCAAAGAATTATGTATTTCTGTGCCAGAAATAATTGAGGGACATAATTACATTATCAAATTGATTATTTTGTAGTCATATTATTATAGTTAATTTTTAAAAAAATATTTTATTTATTTATTTGACAGAGAGAGAGATCACAAGTAGGCAGAGAGGCAGGCAGAGAGAGAGGGAGGAAGCAGGCTCCCTGCTGAGCAGAGAGCCCGATGTGGGGCTCGATCCCAGGACCCTGGGATCATGACCTGAGCCGAAGGCAGAAGCTTTACCCACTGAGCCACCCAGGCAGCCTATTATAGTTAATTTTTAATTATCTTCTGAACCTCTTCCTTTCTGGGTCTCAATTCCCCTCCAAAATAGAACCAAGAAAGAAATGGAGATAGGTTTTTTCACCACCATCTAAAATCTCACTTTTCAACTATCCATTTGAGGACCACAGGTTAAAATGCACTTTCAATGTTATAAAAGAACAATTCTTTTGTAATTTAAAAAGAAACTGTGTAATTCTTGAGTTATTTCAGATGATCATTACTTAAACATAAAAGCACTATAAAATGACGTATTAAAATATATCCTTTTTTAATTTAAGAAAAATTTAAAAACCCTGTTTTCCCCTTGAATACAAAAGTACAGTGCATGTTCATTATCAAAAAGTATAAAACAAAACAAAACAAAAAGGCACAAGGAAGAAAAAAATATTGTGATCCTATTACAGAAAGATAAGCAGTTTTAATATCTTTGTGGTCTTTTTGCCTTTGCAAATGTTTACCAATTTTTTTTTAAATATAAAAGGTTCAAACTATGTATATGGTATTGCAACCTTTTTCATTTATCAAGAACATCTTTTTAATTATTACACACTGTCACAAAAATTATTTTTAAAGTTGACATAGTATGTCACATATGACTATGTCATAGTATGCCATAGTATGTTTACGGTTAAAGCATTATGTAACCAATCTTATTGTTGGGTGGTTTTTTTTTTTTAACTTTTCAATATTAAGACTGCAGACTAATTTTGTTCAGTTCCTTTATTCCTTCTATGAATATGCTGTAAGTCATGAAATAGTTTAGAACAACCAACCAGAATATAAGCAAGAATGTTAGATCCCTGAAGGCAGGGATCTTTTTCTATCTCGTTCACTGGTGTAATCCCAAGTGCATAGAGATATTCAAAAACAAAAAAAATCAGCAAAGAATTTCATTTTTCAGTTAACTACTTACCTCCATCTTTACCCTTCACAAAACTTTCCCATTCTCTAAACCACTGCATACTGATGCAATAAAAAGTAGCTGGAGAGTCCTCCTCTTGGAATGCTCTGTTGAGCTATAGGGAGAAAAAAAAAAAAATCAGTGACCTAGCATCTAGAACTTGCTTTATAGCAGAACAATACAACCATTCTACTTAAGCATCTGATAAGGCCAATTCCTCATAAGAATGTGATGTACACTGATGCTAAGTTATCTTAGTACCACAGTAACACCTACTAATAAACAAGTGTGTCTAGGTTATGTCTCAAAATTTACAAGTACACACAAAAGAAGACTAAGACACTGGCTAGATCGAAAAGGTCAAGGCAAGTCTTCAAAACAATAAATACTCCACGTATTTATTAAAAATCAAATGCATAAATCTCATTTAAATATATTATATCCACTGTCTACCCTTTCCTTCTGTTCCTTAAGATATTGGTGGACATGTTGCTGTTACAAACACAATGCTGCAATGAATAATCTTGTACATGTCACTGCACAAACAATACACATACATGTATAAGATAAGTTCTCAAAAGTGTGGAACTAAAGTCCCTGAAGATGTTTACTTCCTCCTCTAAGGCCAAAGGAAATGGATATGTGACTCAACTAGGCAAAACTCTACCAACAATGGAAATCTTCAGCAGTGATCTAATGGCGAGATATACTCCCAATGTCGATTTTGTTAGCTACAAACCCAGGGCGAGCTTGGTTCCTGAGATTCTGAAAAACTGGCTATTCAATTTTCGTGGTTTATTTTATTTTATTTATTTGTCAGATCAACTTTTCCTTTCAATAAATTTCTTTTTTGCTTAAGTTAGCCAATGTGGCTTCTACTTCTTTCAGTTAAAGAGTCCAACTGACAGAATAATTGATATAGAAAGGTGGAAGCAAAAGAGCCTAAAGAAAATGAAGAGTATCTGAAATTTATCCAACTGTACTTGTATGAAAAGACAATGAGACATCTAAAATACTTCATTATGGGTAACTAAATGCCTATGGTACATACTATCTGAAGAAGAAGACAGCCAAATCCAAATAATGTTGCTCCTATAATCAAATCGAATAAAACCTTGCCATTGTCCCCAAAGATCTTTTTTTACATATTACATATGCAAAGACCCTTTTCCAAGTGAGGTCATATTCACAGTTAAGGTCAATTCACAGAGATTAGGACATGGAGATATCTTTTTTGGAGACCACCATTCAACCCACTGCAACCATCATTCAGTATTTCCATACTGAGAGGTTATAAGTTAAGAGACAACTAGAGAAATCTAAACCAGGCAAGATTACAAAGACCTCAGATTCTTCTGAAATGATGGTCTGGTTACTTTACCAGGTAAACACAACCACAACCAAATGAAGTGCTAGTTCAGAAAATGGAGTATGGAATGGGTAAGTGATCAACTGTAGATATACATTTCTTCTTTACTGCATATGTGTGTGTGTGTGTATCTGTGAAAATTTATCAAATTTGTAAAAAATTACCATTTACTTTTCTTTCATTCCTCTACTATTTTTTAAGATTTTTTTTTTTAAGGATTTCACTTATTTGAGAGATAGCATGACTGAGCATGAGCGGGGGAGGGGGCAAGGAAGAAACGGGCTTCCCGCTAAGCAGGAAGCCCAAGGAGGTGGGGCTCAATCCCAGGACCCTGAGATCATGACCTGAGCCACAGGCAGATGCTTAAGTGACTGAGCCACCCAGGTGCCCCAACATTCTTTAGATTACAGTATAAAAGTGACTGAATTGACTGAACTAAAGATGAATGACTAACATCCAAAAGTGGATACAGTGACTCATAGAACTTCAAGTCTCCCAAGTTCAGGAAAAGGTAGATGGAGCATATATTAGTACATTGGCAAGCTGCACACTATTAAATAGAAACATGATACTGTTGCCACTGTTGCTGCTTACATGTATGAATATGTATGAATACTGAGCTGACAAGAGGCAGCCTTTACTGTATGACCCGTAATGAATAATTTCCACTCATTCTTACATTCCCTTCTGTGAAGAGGAGAAGCCTACGTTTTCCAGGATCCTATGCTGGTAGTATTCCAGGTTAGGCATTATCAATGGTACATGCAATATATGGAAGTCCCAAAAGAAAGAAATTTTTTCTCTCCTCTGGTGGCAGCTGTGGGTAGGACTGAGGCATTCACAGAGGGCATAAATAGGATTTTGTTACCATTTCCAAGCATCTTCCCAAGAATCCTGCACTGATGTCACAGGCTAACATCTTTAACAGCAGCGTCTTGCATCTTAGAGCACCCTCAGAACAACCCACCAGGATCCTGAGATTAGCAACTTATCAGGTTTGTTAGATTTCTGAGCATTCTCCTGAGATTTGCCAGTGGCAAGCAACCGGGATAATTTCCAAAGGTTTTGTACAATTTTTAATTTTTTAACTTTGAAACAATCTCAAACTTCTAGGAAAACTCCAATGTAACACAAAGGAATTTTCTTTCCTCAGACCATTGACAGTAAGTTGCTAAACACGTTCCTTTTCTCCAAACACCTTGGTGTTTCAGACGTACAAGGACATTTTCCTACACAACTAATACAAATGACAAAATCTGTAAATTAACATTGATATGAACCAGCCATTTCTCTAAGGAAGGCTGGTACCTTTTAGTACAGAGAGATGTTAAGCAGCTAAAACCTCATGAAAGCAAGGTATGTTTAATCCTACTGAAATTATCATTGCTCCCAGGCCCTTTTAGTAACAAAGTTAGGGAATTAACATATGTACATCATTTGTTTCTATACATGCATACACACACACACACACACACACACACACACACACGTACCCATGTATGTATGACCACGTGTTCACAAAAGTACCTACAAGTCCAATCTAATACTAATAGCACAATCCATTTTAGTTTTCTCCCTTTCCACATCTGTAACTCTCTTATCTGACAATGAGAAATCCAGCTCTCATTGTACTCATTATTTGATGAATTCTACATATGGAACCAAACCCTCAATTCTACCACCCACCATCCCCCAATCCCCAGCCAACGTGGATATCCATTCTCATCTTGCCTGGCTTCAACACCCTCGACTAGGTGCACACCACATAAGCAGCTTTCCTTAACCCGTTTGGGCTCTGAAACCACCCCCTCAGGACCCCACTCCTACGTCTAGCATGGCAGCCTATCCTACTCCTAGATTTCCAACGAGTCAGCAACGGTTTTCTTGACCTTCACTGCCCAGTCCTTTCAGTAATTGATTAAGTCTCTCTTTGCCAATATTCTTATTATACCCAAAATACTTAGAATGGCTTCTGTGCCCCAAACTGTAATGGATATACTCATCAACCATTTATTTAAGTATTCATGGAATATACTATTTTAAATATTCAAATAATATTTACCTCCTTAGATTTAGGAAACAAATGAGGTCAAAGCACAATAAACAAATAGATACCTACACTATCTTCCTCTGTGTGTGAAAATTTCTTTACTTTAGGTAACAGCACACACACACAAAAAGCCTAAATTCAAGAAAAGAAGCAGGTCTATGTGTGTATGTGTGAACACGCAGCGGGCAGCCGTAACACGGAACATACTGTTCATCTGTCTATTTAACACTTCTTCCCCTCTTTACTGAAAGAATCTCAATTTTCTCTTACAAAATTACCATCCCTCCATCAATACAGTCTTAGTAGGATTATCAATGCATATGCCTCTATGGTGCCCCAATTCTACTAGGATTCCCTACTGGGAATTTGGGTCATAAATATATAGTTGGAGCTATGCTACTAACAATAGCACTTTGAAGAGACCTATTCCTTGCTACCTAAATAACTGGAATTGTACTAGTCCTTGTCCATAAAACCTGGTTGTTTAACAGTGTACATAAAATAATAATAACCCAGGGACGCCTGGGTGGCTCAGTTGGTTAAGTGTCTGCCTTCAGCGCAGGTCATGCTCTTGGGGGTCCTCTGATCGAGTCCCACAGGAGGCTCCCTGCAGCCTGCTTCTCCTTCTCCAGCTCCCCTGTGCTTGTGTTCCCTCTCTTGCTATCTCTCTCTGCCAAATAAATGAGTAAAACCTTAAATAAACAAACAAACAAACAAATAAATAAACCAACCTAGACTGGTAATTTGCTATAATTAACCAGTAATACTATGGCTGTTTCTCCTCTTTAATTACTTATTTTATTATCTATGAATTACTTCATTTTGCCTCTCTGAATTAATGTGTATCATTAGTGCATGTTTAAATATTTCTTTTTTCTCAACCACTGTAATGTTTTAAACTTCAGAGCCTAAGACCCTCAAATAGTTTTGAGCTCACAGAAAAACCTGAATTTGCATATGGATGGGTCATTTAGTCAACATATATACATTTAAATGATTCTCAGTAGAGCTGGCACACAAGGTTACATTTTAGCTTCAGATGGAGAACATAGTGATTCCATAATGTTATACATTATACTATGTTCACCACAAGTGTAGCTGCCATCTGTCTTGATGCATAGCTATTACAGTACCATTAACTATATTCTTACTGTGCCTTTTATTCCTGTGACTTATTCATTTCATAACCAGAGCCTGTATCTCCTACTCTTCCACAATTAAATTGTTTTTAATTTACTTGCATGCTGATCCTTTTCAAAAAGCAGATAATCTGATGTATTTTAAAACTGTCAAGGGCGTCTGGGTGGCTCAGTGGGTTAAGCCGCTGCCTTTGGCTCGGGTCATGATCTCAGGGTCCTGGGATCGAGTCCCGCATCGGGCTCTCTGCTCAGCAGGGAGCCTGCTTCCTCCTCTCTCTCTCTCTCTGCCTGCCTCTCTGCCTACTTGTGATCTCTCTCTGTCAAATAAATAAATAAAATCTTAAAAAAAAAAACTGTCAAAAGCTAATTCCTCTGTACTGGTAACTGTGAAAACTCCACAGATATAGTTTGCATTTCCTTAAAAAGATCAAATAGATTATTTCTTAAAAAAAAAAAAAAACACACACAAAAAAAAAACACCCAAAAACAAGAAAACAAACAAAAACCTAGTTGTTTAGCTCTTCCTACTAATTCTGTGACCACTTTCAGATTGTTGCTTGTAATCAAGGAATGCTTCATAATATACTCATTTTGAGAAGTATACTTTTAAGTATACATAGTCCCACAAAACAATACTATATTTCACAAAAACATGGAAGTAGAGAGCAGTCTGGGTAGATGCTTTCCGAGAAAAAAACTAAAGGAAACCTATAATTTACCATTTCAATAGATTACTGCAAATGCCAACCCGTAAAAACTTAACTCACTACAATTTTAGTGGCCTGTCTCCCACTGTTAAAATCTCACTGTTAAAATCTATTACAACCATTTCATCTAATCATTTCATTAATATAATATAGTTAACATAGTAATAGTTCTACATCTATATCACATTTACAATTCAAAAAGCATCACTTTTACCCGAATAAAAATTTCCAATTCTGTTTTTCTTCTTTTTTCAATTTTCTCTGCCTCAATTTGGCAAGTGTGACAAATGTACAGATGGTTGACAGCTGGTCCTCCTCCGTACCTAAAGCATGAAGAATTTAATAATTATGATAATGTTGAAGAAAGTGGATATTCCTGGAAATTTGTCTCCAACTTTGAGTCAATGGCTAAATCCCTAGTAAAGAATAAATCCCCACAGAAAAATTCTCAGTCATAATTAAACTAATATAAAATCATATAATTGTAACACCTTGATTTTATGTTTATCAGGGTCAATGACTCAATTTATTGATTAAATAGCTTTATATTTCAACTTTCCCTTATGGCTATTTCTGCTACCAAATATATTAGAGGCAACAACACAAAGTAAAACAAGTGTCTTTCAAAAACTGCAATATAGGGGCGCCTGGGTGGCTCAGTGGTTAAGCCGCTGCCTTCGGCTCAGGTCATGATCTCAGGGTCCTGGGATCGAGTCCCGCATCGGGCTCTCTGCTCGGCAGGGAGCCTGCTTCCTCCTCTCTCTCTCTCTCTGCCTGCCTCTCTGCCTACTTGTGATTTCTCTCTGTCAAATAAATAAATAAAATCTTTAAAAAAAAAAAAAACTGCAATATAATATAAATCTTAGTTCAATGCAGCCATAGTCTTAATCAAGTTGTAATCAGAAGGAGGCTTTCGCTGATCTCTCAGGTAAGAATTCATGGAAGAATGCCTTTCAGTATTTAACCAAGAAAACATAGTAAGGAAATTATATATGAAATGTTTTATTTTTTTATTTTTTTTTTAAGATTTTATTTATTTATTTGAGAGAGAGAGAGATCACAAGTAGGCAGAGAGGCAGGCAGAGAGAGAGAGAGAGAGAGAGAGGAGGAAGCAGGCTCCCTGCTGAGCAGAGAGCCGGATGCGGGACTCGATCCCAGGACCCTGAGATCATGACCTGAGCCGAAAGCAGTGGCTTAACCCACTGAGCCACCCAGGCGCCCCTATATGAAATGTTTTAAAATAAAATTTAAAACTTTAAAATTTCAGAGTTAAATATCACCATACACTTTTATGGTACATATAATCAGAACATAAAAATCAGAATTACATTATCTCGACTAGGGTCACATTAACTACAAAGTCTTCCTATTCAAACTTCAGAATAAATACTGATGGAAAACAGAAAATTTTCTACATAAGCAACATAAAGCACAAGGAACATATGTGAAATAATACAATTCCCTTTTAACAAGTTTCACCAACTGGTTTTCACAATACCATATTATCTGATGTAAAAAAACAAACCTGCTATACAGGTTATCCCAAATGTTCTGAGGCAGCATCAAAACCAGGTCTTCAATATAACCAGCTTTTCGTGGAGGAACACCTAAAAAAGTTCAAATGGGTGTGTCTCATTCTTAAATTCCTTTATACAACTTTTAAAGGTTAAACTCATTTTTAAACCGATTAATCACTGGCATTTTTAAATAATTATTCTTAAAAATTAAGTAAAAGCATTTTTGGTGATTATGTTCCTAAAAATGAACATATTTCTTGAAGTAGAGAAAAACCAGCTAACCAAGATCTTCAAGCAACTTACATAAATCTTTACTAAACCTTGATTGTATACTGTGAGAAATCAAAGAAAACTAAGAGACAATCTTTCCTTCATAGAGCTTGAGCTAGCAAAGGAAATGAGGCACTTATATACTTAAATATAATAAACGGCAGTCACAGATAAATACCATTAAAAGTTTATGGGAAAATTCAGAACTGGAAAAGCACTATGTTAGTAGTTCAAGTGGGGAAATAACAAGCGATAAATTCACATCCAGAAACCTTTCAAGGTTTAGGTTTCTATATCCACTACAAGATATTCCCACTACAAAAATAGTTAATTAACAAGAATATTGAGTCTTCAACCATGAAATTTAATCAAGGTGTCACATTAAGGTGTTACTTATCACCGGTACGAACACAAACATAGCTGATCACAAAGGCTTAAGTTATATACAGCAAATAAGTATATGAGGCTTTTTTGTTAAATTCCAAATACACTTTCATACTTCGGAAAAGAGCCACCTATTAATTTAGACAAAAGGGATAAGGATCATGGATATAGCAGGCAGGTAAATGCCTCTCCGCCAAGAAAAATAATGTGTAACAGAAGTGCTCACTGTATCATAACTGGCTGTGTTTATCTGTCTCTATTATGAAATTAGAGTGTAGAGAAGTAGTATCTTTGGTATTCTCAGGATCTAGCACAGGGTTTGGAACAGATACTCAGTAAGTATCCCTTCTATGAAGAGGCTATATAAATCAAAGAAAAATATAAATTGAAGAAAAAGCCAATTTCTGGAACTAGAAAATTAAACACATTTAAGTTAGACTGCAGATGAAGAAATGAGAAAATAAGTGGAAGAGGAAAACTCTTGCCTCTTCCTAATTTGTAAATTATTTAACAGCAAACCTCTACCACTACTTTTCATTACAAAATTCCTTACCTCCATGAATACAGAGAAAATCATTATTTGAAATAGGACCAGGTTCAGCAAAAGTCTTAAATTTATTTAGCCACTGTCGAGAAATATAAAATTGAAGGAGACTTGGCTCCATTATGTTCAATAAATTTGCTATCCTTCTTCTCTCTTTTTGTGCCTCTTCACTGCTTTTCCTGTTAAGGACAATGATTCGTTAAACTTAATATGCATTTTACTCCATCAGACTAGTAAATGGATTTTTCCTCTTCCTTATTAGACTCAGCATACACAGTAATATTACGAATCTTACTAGGCTTGGGACTTACTCAAAAGAAATATATTTTATATCACCAACCCCCCAACTACTTATGTACTCCTAAAGGGCAACACTGTATCATAATTACTGAGAATCCACCTTAACTACTGGCACACAATACACATTCAAATGTTTGTTAATAAGATCCATCTAATAATGTTTTCTTTTTTCAGTAGCTAGTATTAAACCTTTTATAAGATACTGAAAAATTTATTTATTAGCTTTATTAGCTCCTTTATTAGCTATTTTAGGAGACAATTTGTACTTAATTCCTACCATCAGTGCCTAATTTATCAAAACAAATCTTTCTTTTTTTTAAGATTTTATTTATTTATTTGATAGCCACAGTGACAGAGGGAACAGAAGCAGGGGGAGTGGGAGAGGGAGAAGCAGGTTCCTTGGACAGCAGGGAGCCCGATGCGGGGGTCAATCCCAGGACCCTGGGATCATGACCTGAGCGGCAGACACTTAAGGACTGAGCCACCCATGCACCCCAAAACCAATCCTTCTAAAACAAAATCTATTCCTTTGCCCTTCAACTAAATGATTTTAAGATTTTCCTAAGCAAAGATCATTTTGCACATAACCTTTCAATCTACTCACAAAATGAAATGAGAATGAAAACAATTTCTATCTTTATTCAGCGATACATTTTGAAAGTCTTAGAAGTTATAACCCCAAAGTGAGATGTTCTTCCACATTTGTCAAAATAGCCTACCCATGAGAATTACTTCCTTACCTATAGAAAAGAACATAAGCTTCTGCATTTTGCACAGTAGATTCTGAAACTTCAGTGACACTTTGATCATCAAATTCATACCAGTGATGATTTAAATTGTTTCGGCAGTAGGCAATATAGTGTCCACCTGAATTTGAATTGAAAACATTTAAATAATTTCAGTAATACAAAATTAACATAAGAATTAAAGTACTTTTTAAAAATTTTTTTATTTATTTGAGAGAGAGAGAGCGTGCACAAGCAGGGGAAGGAGCAGAGTGAAAAAGACAAGCAGACTCCCCACTGAGTAGGGAGTCCAACATGGGAGCTCAATTCCAAGACCTTGAGATATGACCTGAGCTGAAGTCAGACGCCTAACCAACCGAGCCAGCCAGGCACCCTAAGAAAGAAAGTACTTTTTGAATCCTCAGTTCCTAGCAGAGACTGAGATATAGCAAAAACTATGCTCATATTTTTTCTAGTCTGTATCCTCCTACCACCACTTTAAATGAAAATAAGGACAAAAATACAAACTTAAAAAACCAGTGTAAAAATGATCATGTTAAAGTCCTTATTAAATTTTATATAAAATATAATTTTCAGTATTTCAAACTTCATAGCAAAATTATTTAATTTCCTAAAATTTTCTGCATGTTTTTAACAAACCAAAATAAAATAAATTTTGAAATATCTATTTTTACATTTTTCCTTTTATTTAATCAAGTCTTATTGAAGAGATCAATTCAGATGGTTACTTTTTTTTTTTAAATCTAGACATATGTCAAACCTAATATACTTACTACTTGCAGTTCCATGATGACAAATGACTGACAGAAGATCATAGGTAACAATCTGAACTGGACTATCCTTAGCAAGAAATGGCTGAAGATCCAGACCTTCCAGCGGAAATGAAACATGGGTACTGATTTTGGTGGAAAACATCAGTTCATGTCTGAATCTTTTAAGATGGATGCACAAAATCTAAAAGATAAAGATTATTTAAAATTCTATTGTTTTGTATGCTAAGTAAAGGAGTCTATTAAATATAGACATTGAATTAAATGTCAAGGTTAAACATCACCCTGCAATTATGATAACCTGATTCCAAAGACATTAAGATGTAGAAATGGTGAAACCTGGTACTTCCTAATAAGTCACAGCTATTTGATTTTCTAATTTTATATTGTATAACCTTTAAGATCCTACAATGTCTGATTAAACTATGTTCAAAACAGTTTTATAGATAAGGGCACTTATTTGCTATGTAACTCAGTATCTCAAAAGTGGAAAATCCTAATAGGGTATATAAACACAGCAAATGGTCAATAGAACCACTCCATTCTTCAACAACGCTACATGGTACTATGTTACTGTTTAATGTTCCTACAAGATAAAATAAGTTTAATTATAATAAAGCCCATACCTCAGGAAATTTTTGTACTTTACAAAACTTTACTCCATTCCTTAACCTGGGGAGGACAAAAAGAAAACAAATTTAAATTTAAATTTCCCATATGAATCTACAAAAGCTTTAGTATTTTTAATTTTTTTTAAGTAGGCTCCACACCCAGTGTGGAGCCCGACTCAGGACTTGAACGCACAACCGTGAGATCAAGAGTCAGACACCCAAATGCCTGAGCCATCCAGGCATCCCCAGTATTTTTAAATATACAGCAAAATCTTTTAGAAAACACAGGGACAAAAATGCTCATTATTGAACTATGCTACCAATTTAAAAATACATACTAATGAACATTGGAGTTCCTTATTTTTTAAAAAAATACTTAAGATTTCAGTAATAAAAATTTAGGGACTTGTTAATTCTTTGATGACAATTTTTTTAAACAAATGTACTACTGTTATGGCCTGGCTATGTCTTTATAACATCCAGATATCAAGTAAAACTGGGTAAAATAGAATCCCAATTTTATAGAATTGGTTGGTCAGGTCAATATATTTTAACTTTTTTTTTTTTTTTTAGTTTTTTTTATTGTTGTTTTTAAGTAATCTCTAAACTAAATATGGGGCTTGAACTGATAGCCCCAAGATCAAGAGTCCCAAGCTCCAACAGCTAAACCAGCTGAGCGTCCCTGTAATTTTTGCTCTTTTTTAAAATACATAACCTTTATTCTTTTAATTTATTATTTTTAATTGAAGTATAATTGACATGTAACAGTATATTAGTGTACAATATAATGATGCACTATTTGTACACATTGAAAAATGATCACTACAGTAATTTTTTAACAACCATCACGACATATAGTCACAAAAATTTTTTTTCTTGTAAGAAAGAAAATTTTTCAGATCTACCCTCTTACAAACTTTCAAATATGAAATACAGTATTATTAACTATTGTCACTATTGTGTACATCACATCTCCATGACTTAAATTATAACTGGAAATTTCTACCTTTTGACCCTCTTCACCCATTTTGCCCTTTCCTCACTCCCACTTTGGCAATATAATCTTTATTCTTAAATGTGGGAACACATAACTTGAGTTCAAGGGTGGTTATTATTAATGATCAGTATTAATGTACACTTGACAGATACCTACTTTGGATTTGGGGTAGATGCAAGGTTCTGTTCCATCTTCACTATTACCTTTTTCCTAGTTCATGTTTTCAAGGAACATTCCCCCTCCAGGCCAACTCCCTCTTCAGCTATTAGCTATAGCTTCCAGACAAACTAATACATACTTCCCAATTCATTAGAGGTAGTTTTTTCTTGTAGAAAGTACATAGCAGCCTTTCATCCTTATTGACCAAACAATATACCATTCCATTTTGTCATGAGAACCAAAACAGATCAATGTTTCCCTGGAGTTACTGCTAAACAGCCAGGTGTTTGTTATCATGAAGGTTCTAGTTTTTATTAGGACACCATTATTCTTCTATTATAGAAATTCAGAGAAATTTCCCAGTTCACACAAATATATCTGTCTTCAATTCTCCACAATTACTTTTCTTTTCTGACCACCAAGAAGCCTTATAAGCTTGAATTTATTACAGGACATTTAAAAGGAAACTAGCAGATATAAAGAAATAATACTGTACTTTTCTTAAACTTCTATTCAGCCCTCATACAACAGGTACATCAAAGTTGGCATAACATTTCTGAATTTTCTACAGATTTGAAACTTGGACCTTTATTGTCACTCTGACTTCCTGAATCTAGTCTGTTAACATGGTAGTTCAGAAGAGAATATTGCCTTATTTATAATGGCAAAACTTATATAATGAAAACGTATGTTACATATCCTAGTATATCTTTTATACCATAGTTAGAAAAGTTTTATGTAAAATTACATACATAATTTATCTCAAAATATATATCAACTTTTTCATCTTAGATAAGTTGATTAAATTTATCAAACTTTTACCTCAAATTTGTTTTTTAAGATTTTTTTTTTTTTTTTTTTTTTTTTAAATCAGAGAGAGAGGGGGAGAGAGCGAGCACAGGCACACAGAATGGCAGGCAGAGGCAGAGGGAGAAGCAGGCTCCCTGCCAAGCAAGGAGCCCGATGCGGGACTCGATCCCAGGACGCTGGGATCATGACCTGAGCCGAAGGCAGCCGCTTAACCAACTGAGCCACCCAGGCGTCCCTACCTCAAATTTGTTTTATAGAACAACCTGCCTTTATTTTTACTAGGACAAAACTTACCAACCTTCATTTTACTAAATAAGATGCAAAATTCACTTGACATACCCAATTCAAATGAACAAGAAAAATACCATTTATAATACAAAACATGAGATTCAGAACACCGTCAATGACACTCACTTTTTGCATTTTTCACAACTGTACATATTGTCACCTGGAAATAGAACAGATCTGGTCATTCCTCTCAAAATAAAAGTAAGTTATTTTCTTTTAGTTCTGCAATTCTTGGGGTCTGCCACATGCTGATTTTGCAGCACAGTAGCACAAGGCTCACATTTTTAAGTCTCTGCTCAAGAGTCAGCTCATGATGTTTACTTTGCCTAAAATACCCTCACCTCACTCTCTTTTCAACCCTGCAGGCCTAACTCAAGTAACATCCTTTCCATTGACTCACTCAGCAGACTTTACTGCCTGCCTGTTACATATCCCAGCAAGGTGCCAAACACACAAGAACAGTGGTATATCTTAAATATTACGGAGGAACTGAAAGTACTCCACACATACAGTTCTTTTATATGGGTTGAATTTTCCCTTCTTTGACTCCCAGAGCAGTTTTAAGACACCTCACTTACATACTGTCTTACACTACAGAAATCTGTATAAATTATTTCAGGATATGACTTACGTTATTTATGTTACCATGGTAGGTACTGGCAACTATGCTGATATGGGCAAGTACTATTTAAGCCACCTTAAGACTTAGCTTCTATAAACACATTTTAAATAAATATAAACATAAAATATAAAATATATAAATATATAAAATAAGTATATAAATATAAAATGTATTAATATTTCATATAAATTTTACATGATTTTATATAAATATAAAATGTCCCACTAGTATTTTAGATCACCCACGACAATTCAGCCATAGTTGAAAACTGTTTCATATTTACCTTTCAGTTCATCTCTGGCGAAGAAGGCAGCAAGACAATCTTGCAAGGTTACTATTGGACCCCAAAACCAGCTAGGAACACATGAGACAACAAACCTGAAACATTATTGACAGAAAAAAAAAAAAAGCAAGTGTTCTGCCAGTACAGCAGAAACAGCAGTTTAAACAATCAATTAATATAAATAAAACGCATACATACCTCTTCACATATTCCATGAAAAACGCTATCCACCCTTGTGGAGCATATGCTTCGCCACATGATCCTGCTTTGACTATAGAAGTTGGGTGACTGGATGAATGCAGCTTAGCAAGGTCTTCCTTGCCAGGAATTGGCAAGGACAGATCTTGAAAGGTCTCGAGGGTTACAGACACCTAAAATTGTTTCGTGTTTAAAATGGAATGAAAATAATCCAACATAGACATTTAAAAGAACAAATCTTAGACGCCCCAAAGCAATTCATAAGCAAAAAATGAAAAAATCACTAACAGTACTGGCAACAGCAAAAATACTTGCTCTGAACCAGGTGCTATTCTAAATTTAATCTTCACATAATAGCTCATAAGGACACTGTGGCATAGAGAAGTACATACAGACACTACAGACTCAGTACCAAACTCTTAAACACTACTACTGCATTTATTTTTGGAAATGATCTCTCATGATAGTTTATAAATGTTTTTTTTAAAAAGAAATAAAACCTGCCATGTACTTTTTATTTTTTTATTTTTTTGAAAGATTTTATTTATTTATTTGACACAGAGAGAGAGATCACAAGTAGGCAGAGCAGTAGGCAGAGACAGAGGAGAAGCAGGCTCCCCGCTGAGCAGAGAGCCTGATGCGGGGCTCGATCCCAGGACCATGAGATCATGACCTGAGCGGAAGGCAGAGGATTTAACCTACTGAGCCACCCAGGTGCCCCTGCCATGTAATTTTTAAATAGCTGAAAACATTTCAGGATGATTCCATTTAAATATTTGGTATCCAAATAGCCTACATTAAAATGATCCTACTGAAAGCCCTCAGATTTGACTTAAGTACCTAATACAGTAATTGAAAACTTATTTTTGAGGGTTTGTTTTTTTTTTTTGAAAGAAGTCATTTCATACTCCTTAATTCTGAGATTTAGAGATATGATTTAAAAACTCATGATTTTAATTTATGCTCAGGTGTATGAATCTGACACTACCTTTATTATCTGAGTCCTAATCTTAACAGAGGAAAATATTTATAAGCCACACCACCAAATGTAGTACATTCACAGCCTTGTGCCTGCAAATAGAAACAGTTTCCCAGCATATTAATTTTGCCAGCCTTGGGAGAATATGCATGTGTTATACACTGTTGCTGAGCAACACATCACCTTTGTATGTGACCAGAGATGAAAAACTGAATTAATTCTTGTTGCTAATGCATGCCTGTCCAAAGACAGGTCAAGACCCATACTTTCAAAATGATGTTGCTATTACTTCTAAAAACACAAATTCTACTCCTAGAATTAATTTATACTGATGTAAACAGAAGAAAGGAGAAGCAGCAAGGAGAAAAAAAATAAACTTTTCATCCCATTTGTCAAGTTTTTGTTTTGTTTTAAAGAGCACTTGACAGAAATTCCCTGTGTATTATAATTCCCTCATACTCACCCTGTCACAAGTCAGACACTGCACTGAACTAATAATTGTTCCATCAAATATGTCTGAAATAACACTTCGATATTTCTTGTGCTGTTTTTTCCTCTTCGGAGATGATGCAGATTGAGCTAGGATTGAAAAACAAGTGTAGAACATTTTTTTTTAAAAACCGAGGTAGTTCCTTTAGCATTTTTCTCTGGAATCCCTACAATAAAATTTACAATGCTAATGAAATTCTGTCCAAATACCACTCAAGAGAATTAGTTAAAAAAAAAAAAAAATCCCTACAAAAAAACAAGATGAACTAGAAGGTGTTTGATCTCCTCAGCTCGACTTCAAACAGAATAAATTTTGCTTTTACTTATTTGTTTTTGCATCCAAGTAAGGCCTTATTTGAAGAAAGGATTCTATAATTAAGTTTTGAGAGTTTCTTTATATATTCTGGACACAAGTCCTTTGTCTGCTATGTGATTTATAAGTATTTTCTCCTAATCTTATCTTTTCAATCTCTTAATAGGGTCTTTTGCCAAGAAAATTTTTTATTTTTTCTTTTATCAATATTGTTTTTGATATCTTTAAAAAACTTTCTAACACAAGGTCATGAACACTTACTCCTCCTTATGTTTTTTCCTAAGAGTTTTAGAGTTTTACATCTCATAATACTGGAATTCTCATACATAGCCAAGTGGGAATGCAAAATTATACAGCTATCCTGGAAAACAATTCCATATAACATTAAGCGTAAAACCAATGTAAAACCCAATAAGCCCCTTTCTGGATGTTTCCTCTATACAAACTTACATTCACACAAAAAACCTGTACACAAATGCTTATAGCAGCATTCTTCCTAATTGCCAAAAACTGGAAACAGTTCAGATGTTCTTCAGAGTGAATAAATAAACAGTACTATAGTCCTATACAATGAAATACTACTCTGTAATAAAAACGAACTATTCAGACGTGCAGCATGACTATATCTCAAATGCATTACACTAAGTGAAATAAGCCTATTTCAAAAGGCTATCAACTGTATGACTACATTTATATGATATTCCAGAAAAGGGAGAGCAGTAGTACAGGGAACAGATCAAAGGGCTAGGGTAGGGGAGGGGTGGGAGAATGATCTGATTACAAAAAGGTAATATAATGAAATTCTTTGGGAGTGTTAAAACTCTTCTATATGCTGTTTGTGGTGGTGGTAACAAGAATCTATGTATGTGTTAAAATTCAGAACTCTACACCAAAAGAGTGAATTCTACTCTATACAAATTTGTGCCACACACACACACACACACACAGATTTCAAATCATGGTTGTATAAAGTTATGCTGTGAATTTTAAAGTATTGAATATTTCATAATTAACACTTTATATTATCAACGCAAAGGAATCTGAGTAACTGAAACTTCTACCTTTTTTGTGTGTGGCTGCCAATCCTGGCCACAAATTGCCTGATTTAGGAGGGCTTGCTGATAAACGTGGATTAACACCTTCATTTGATGGGAGGATCTGTGATGTAGACAGGTCATTCAAATGGACATCAGTAATGTATTCTGTAATATTTAAAATTTGTATTATTATCTCAAATAGTAAAACTATCCCACTTGTCAAATAATATTAATTTAAAGGTTTCTTCATTTGAGATTTTGAACACAATTCACATTAACAAATGTCAAATGAAATATTTGATAGACCAAGTCCTTGTTAAGTAAAGTAACAGTAATTTTCCACCTAGGAATCCAAATAATGTATGTAACACGCTACTGCTGTAGGCAATTCAGGAAGTGATCAGTGGAAACATAAAGCCAAGATGATTGCATTTATTCTTACTTAGTATCTTTTAATATTTGTGACAGTTTTTTAAAAACTTCAAAACCATACAGGAGGAAAAAATGTCATTCTCTCAAATGAACATTATAATCAAAATCTAAGAAGAAATTTAGGCATAAGAACAAATTATTTTATTCTTACTGGGATAAAAGAAAATACATTCCTTTATTATGAAAGGGGCTTCTTTTGAAGAAAATTATGAATCAGGAAAATAAAAGCTTCATGACAGCTATCTTTAGAGTTTGCTGTTGGACTCTAAGCACATAACACAGATTCCAGGGCAAGGGATTTTGCTCAATTAGTATTTGAGTGAGGAAAAGAGAATTGTTCATGAAAGATCCTAAAACAGAATGACTTCAGGGATTTTTCCAGATGCAAAATAAGTGACTTTATTACTTACACATGGGGCATTTCTCATGATTTCAACCATGACTAAAAAAAAAAAAAAGACTACTTAATACTGGCGGAAGAAAGGGTAGGAGATTCACTCTAGGACTTCCTGAAGAAAACAAACGTAGTATTATCAAGGACAGGGATTGGCAAATGTTTCCTGTAAAGGACCTGATAATAAATACTTCAGGTTTTGCATGCCATATATGACTTTTGTCACATTTTTAAAATCAGGTCTTTGTAAAATGTAAAAACTCAGATCCCTGACCTAAGTCATCAATTAGTCACTGTGTATAAGAAGTTCTGCTATGGCACAATAAAGAACCACTAACTCCCTTAAACAGGCTTTTGACAAGGATGAACTGAACAGGAGTCCACAGCAGCCTAAGTTAAGTCTTTCAATACTGACAGTTCATGTATTTACTGACTAAACAACTTCTAAATACATTTAAACTCCAAACATAGGCCACTATAATTTAGGAGCCTAACATGTTTTCCTGACGAGAACACATTTATGTGCTCTACATAGGTGGAACCATTAGGATTCCCGTACTCAAGGAAATATCCTTTTCCTCAAGGAATTTTGGGTTCATTCAATACCTAATAAATTGTTTAGTAGTTTCATTCATTAGAAATTACAGAAGAGGGCGCCTGGGTGGCTCAGTGGGTTAGGCCGCTGCCTTTAGCTCAGGTCATGATCTCAGGGTCCTGGGATCGAGTCCCGCATCGGGCTCTCTGCTCAGCAGGGAGCCTGCTTCCCTCTCTCTCTCTCTGCCTGCCTCTCTGTCTACTGTGATCTCTCTCTGTCAAATAAATAAATAAACTCTTTAAAAAAAATTAAAAAAAAAAAAAGAAAGAAATTACAGAAGATAAACCATTTTATATTACTTATCTGCCACTTATTTTAAAAGATCAGATAGTTTAAACTTCTGATGGTTTTTTTTAATGTACTTTAAAAAACTGAAGACCGGGGTGCCTGGGTGGGTCAGATGGTTGAACATCTGCCTTTGGCTTAGGTCATCATCTCCAGGTCCTGGGATGAAGCCCCGCGTCAGGCTCCCAGCTAGGCAGAGAGTCTACTTCTGCCTCTCCCCCTGCTTGCCCAATCTCTTTCTTTATCTCTCTCGAATGAATAAATAAAATCTTTAAAAAGAAGAAAACAAAACGAAACAAAAAACTAAAGACCACATTAAGCCAGATAAATTAATTCCCCAAGAAATGAAAGTAAAATGCAAAGCAACCCAACTCAATTACCTTTGGCCAGATGGCCACTTGCTCTTTTCGAAAGAACACTGGCTAGTATTATGATATAATTTATCATAACAGGGTTCATTATAGTTAAACTCTTACATCAAAACATATGCCAAATATTTCATAGCTGATATGACTCCAATGACAACAGTCTAAATCGAAAAGTATGAAAGATTACAAAACTGCAATTTAGGTTATTGTGCTTCTTGCCAGGATCTCAACAGAATCTGCATAAAATGACATTAACACTCACATGCAAATATTGCTAACTCTACTAACTGAAAGCCCAAAAGTAACCACTATATAATTCCTTTCTTCAAACTGAATTATATAATGTGATATACTGCACACAAATTAAGCTAAAGCTACTAATCAGCCTATTTTGTTTTTATTATGCTAAATATAAACTATTAACATGTAAATTAGAAATGTGTTCTGATTTTACTGAGATGCCATGCTGATTCTCCCCCAAACATCAGAAATCAGTGAAATTACAAATATAATCTTAAATACAAATATCCACACTTGCAACACATGGTCTCTGAATGAAGCACTACCATTTTCAAAGTATTAAATTGTCACCTGAAGCTCTGCTGTGTATTTGCACTTTGACAGTTTCCTGGTTGTTCAAATCAACTGTTTCAGACACAGAGTCTCTATCTTTATCTAATTCTCCTTCAGAATTTACTTTATTAATCTTATTGCACATCTTCTCTTTTTGCCAATCTTTTGCCATTTCAGAATTGTTCTCATCATCCTGAATCAACATTGTTGTTTCATTATTATCTTCAGAAAAGCCTCTAGAGCCATTTTCATTTTCTGCTTTATCACTGCTGCTACAAGATTCACAGGATTGAAAATCTACATCTGATTGGCTCTTGTCTTCTTCCATGGTCTCCTCAGTGGTTATAGTTTGAGGATCTTCCTCAACTTCCATGACCTGTTCTTTTAACTCTTCATGAAGCAGATCCATTAAACATCGAAGGAATTCTTGAGCATCCTAATATATAAGGGACAAAGATTATTACCATTTCATTAAAAACACATACATGTAGAAATGTAAGAAAAAAATACACAGAATGTGCTTATCAACAGATTTCTAAATGTGTAGCATTATGCTAAAGAAACACCAGGCATTGAAGGCATGGGAAGCGCTAAGTTCTAAAAGTTATATAAATAAAACAGAAGTAATTTTAAAATGAAATATGAGGGTGCCTCGGTGGCTCAGTGCATTAAGCCTCTGCCTTCAGCTCAGGTCATGATCTCAGGGTCCTGGGATCAAGCCCCACATCGGGCTCTCTGCTCAGCAGGGAGCCTGATTCCTCCTCTCTCTGCCCTCTGCCTGCCTCTCTACCCACTTGTGATCTCTCTATCTCTCTCTCTCTCTCTCTCTGTCAAATAAACAAATAAAATCTTTTTTTTTTTTTTAAGATTTTATTTATTTGACAGACAGAGATCACAAGTAGGCAGAGAGGCAGGCAGAGAGAGAGAGGAGGAAGCAGGCTCCCTGCTGAGCAGAGAGCCCGATGTGGGGCTCAATCCCAGGACTCTGGGATCATGACCCGAGCCGAAGGCAGAGGCTTTAACCCACTGAGCCACCCAGGTGCCCCAACAAATAAAATCTTAAAAAAAAAAAAAAAAAAAAATGAAAGATGATGTAGAGGTCAGCTTTTAGTACTGCTGCTACTTTTAAAAAATGGAGAAGGTATAAAGAAAACATGGATTTGCCTAATAGGATAATTAGAATTCAGAGATGTCCTAAATTCAAATATTTTATAAGTTTGGCTTAAAATTAAAGTTCCTCCAATCTTGTGCTGTACCTCAAAGGAAAAATCCGTGATCAACCTAGAATGCTTTTTGAAAATACAAATCTGTGGGTACAGGAATATACAAAATGGGTGAGGGGGAGTGGAAGGTATAGGCTTCCAGTTACATAATGAACTAGTCATAGGGATGAAAGGTATTGCACAGAGAACACTGTCAAAGGTATCATAATAGTGCTGTATGGCAATAAATGGCAGCTACACTTGTGATGAGCACAGCACGACTATGTAATATCGTCGAATCACGACACTATACACCTAAAAAAAATGCAACACTGTGTGTCAGTTACACTTCAATTAAAAAAAAAGAAAAGAAAATACAAATTTGAAGACCCAACTTATATGTACCAAATCAGTGTCTGGTGATCCAGGAATGTGCACCAGAAAAAAATCTAAAGGGAAGAGGTATTGTTTTGAAAAAGAAAAACATGTGAGGGCCAGGTGTTAACATTAAAGGAAACTATATAAAGCTACAGAGTCAGCCATCAGTACAACTACAAAAAAAACAAAAACAAAAACAAGTAAATGAAATAAATTAAAGCCCAGAAACCGACCCTATAAAATATTAATGTAAGCATAAAAATTAATAAAGAAGAAATTTTAAAAATCAGATAAGAAAATTCTTAAATCTGTAGTTTGGTACAATTAGTTAACTCTGTGAAAAATTAAATTTGGATTGTAACACAAAATAAATGACAGATTAGAGAATTAAATATTTTGAAAAATTAAGCATTAAATATAGGTGAAAATTTATCTCTAGATGTGTTACTTTTTGAAGCTAAAAGCACTAAAAGAGACATATTTATCCAACACAAATTTAACAATTTTTAGAAAAATATAAAATTACAAGAAAGGTAGAAAAATATAAACTAAAAATATGAGAACAGATTATTCTCAGTAAATAAACACAAGAAGTGATGACCTAAAACAGTGGATAAATAAATTACAAAGGAAGAAATACAAATAACTACATAAAAGATAATGCATAATGGCATTTTGCAAACTTATTAAAGATTAGTGTTATGAATGAAAAAGAATAAAGACTTACCTGCTGAGAATAGCCCCGAAATGTTGGATTTACTGTTTTAATTCCTTGAAACAGAGTAGTGGGCACAACAGATCCTGGCCTGAGTAAGAAAAAATTTTAATGAGAAATTTGTGACTTTTACTTTCCATTTCAGAAATTAAGCAATCAAGAATTCAAGCTGTTAAAGTGTTTCCAAAAAAATCACTAAAAATTGCCCAGTACTATGTTGCATAGGCTCATCAGAACAGCTGGTGATACTCAAAATACATTTTATTGTTCTCCACCCTAATGAAATGGTCATGCTCTCCTATGACTTTTCAAAAATACTTGTAATTACTTAAAACAAAACTTTAATTCCTTAAAATTGCGGGATAATAATTAAGATAAAATGTACACAGTACATTGTCTAGATAAGATTTTTTCTGAATTCCATGTGTTTTTTAAAGATTTTATTTATTTATTTGACAGAAAGAGACACAGTGAGAGAGGGAGAAGCAGGCTTCCTGCCAATATGGGGCTCAATCCCAGGACCCTGAGATCATGACCTGAGCTGAAGGCAGATGCTTAACAACTGAGCCACCCAGGTGCCCCTGAATTTCACATTTTTATTTGAGTATAGCTGACTTAAGATTTTAAAACCAGCATCAACTAACCATGAAAACAAAAATGAAAAGCCAACCAAATTATGAGATTTAACCACCTTTAGAATTTCATACTGACAAAGTTTAAAATACAGATTCAGGTCAAAGAATTGCACACAGAAAGGGAAACCATCAAGAATACAAAAAAGCAACGTAGCAAGTGGGAGAAGGTATTTGCAAATGGTATATCAAATAAGGGGCTAATATCCAAAATAAATAAAGAAGTTATACAATTCAACACACAAAAAACAATCTAGATTAAAAGATGGGTAGAGGACCTGAACAGACATTTTTCCAAAAATATACAGAGAGCCAACAGACATATGAAAAGATGCTCAATATCACTAATCATCCAGGAAATGCAAATCAAAACCACAAGGAGGTATCACTTCATACTGATCAGAATGGCTAGTATCAAAGAAAAAAAAAAAAAGAAAGAAAAAACAACAAGTGTTGGCAAAGATGTGGAGAAAAGAGAACCCTCATGCACTGTAGGTGGGAATGTAACTGATGCAGCCACTCTGGAAAACAGTACAAAGGTGGGCGCCTGGGTGGCTCAGTGGGTTAAGCCCCTGCCTTCGGCTCAGGTCATGATCTCAGGGTCCTGGGATCGAGTCCCGCATCGGGCTCTCTGCTCAGCAGGGAGCCTGCTTCCCTCTCTCTCTCTCTCTCTGCCTGCTTCTCCATCTACTTGTGATTTCTCTGTCAAATAAATAAATAAAATAAAATCTTTAAAAAAAATAAAAATAAAATAAAATAAAAAAACAGTACAAAGGTCCCTCAAAAAACTGAAAATTGAGGGCCGCCTGGGTGGCTCAGTGGATTAAGCCGCTGCCTTCGGCTCAGGTCATGATCTCAGGGTCCTGGGATCGAGCCCCGCATTGGGCTCTCTGCTCAGCAGGGAGCCTGCTTCCTCCTCTCTCTCTGCCTGCCTCTCTGCCTGCTTGTCATCTCTCTCTTTCAAATAAATAAATAAAATCTTAAAAAAAAACAAAAACTGAAAATTGAAATACCAAATGGTCCAGTAATTCCACTACTGGGTATTTACCCAAAGAAAATAAAAACATGAATTCCAAAAAGATAAATGCAACCCTATTATATAGCATTGTTTACAATAGCCAAGATACAAAAGCAACCCAAGTGTCCATCCATAGATGAATGGATAAAGATGTGGTATATACCCAATGGAATATTTATTCAGTCACAAAAAAGGGTAAGATCTTTTCATCTGTGACAATATGAAAGGTCCTAAAGCATATCATGCTAAGTGAAATAAGTCAGAGAAAGACAAATACCAAATGGCTTCACTTACACGCAGAATCTAAGAAATAAAACAAATGAATAAAACAAGCAAAAAAAGGCTCTTAAATATAGAGAACAAACTGGTGGTTGCCAGAGAGGAGATGGGTGAGGGGAATGGGTGAAATAGATAAAGGGGATTAAGAGGTACAAACCCCAAGTTATAAAATACATTAAGTCACAGAGCGAGAAGTAAAGCACAGAGAATATGTTAGTAATATTGTAATAACACTATATGGTGACAGATGGTGACTACACTTATTACTGTGAGCATTAAGTAATATACAGTCAATATGCTATGTACTTAAAACTAGATAAATTGTAAGTTAATTATACTTCAATTAAGAAAAAGAAAGAAAAGCTATTCTCTTTTCCTATCAAAACAAAAATTAAAGTAGTAACAAATTTTTGTTTCACTTAAGAAATGTTCTTATTAGGGGGTCACATATCTTGAAGAAAAGTGAGGCATTCAGGAATATAAGAATGTTAAAACTTTACTAATGAAATTTTACAGTAGAAATCATTAAGATCTCAAACTCTTACAAGGTTTATTTTTTTAAAAAGATTTTTATTTATTTATTTGAGAGAGAGAAAGCATATAAGCAATGGGAGTGGCAGGCAGAGGGAGAGGGAGAAGCAGGCTTTCTGATGAGCAGGGTGTCGGATGCAGGACTCTATCCCTGAGCAGAAGGCAGATTCTTTTTTTTTTTTTTTAAGATTTTATTTATTTATTTGACAGAGAGATCACAAGTAGGCAGAGAGGCAGGCAGGGACAAGTGGGAAGCAGGCTCCCTGCTGAGGAGAGAGCCCAATGCAGGGCTCGATCCCAGGACCCCGAGACCATGATCTGAGCCAAAGGCAGAGGCTTAACCCACTGAGCCACCCAGGTGCCCCTGAAGGCAGATTCTTACCCAACTAAGCCACCCAGGCACCCCTTATGAGGTTTGTTTTTTTTTTTAAAGATAATTTTGGTGATTGTTTTCTTACAGGAAAGGTTGAGCAGTTCTTAGAAACATTTAAAAAGAGGGGCAGCTGGGTGGCTCAGTGGGTTAAAGCCTCTGCCTTCAGCTCCGGTCATGATTGATCCCAGAGTCCTGGAATTGAGCCCCGCATGGCATCGGGCTCTCTGCTCAGCAGAGAGCTTGCTTCCCCTTCTCTCTCTGCCTGCCTCTCTGCCTGCTAGTGATCTCTGTTAAATAAATAAATAGAATCTTTAAAAAAAAAAAAAGAAAAGAAAAGAAACATTTAAAAAGGACTAATGGTAATGGGCACCTGGGTGGCTCAGTTGATTAAGCGTCTGACTTTGGTTCAGATAATGATCTTGAGGTCCTAGCATTGAGCCCCACTTCAGACTCCTCACTCAGTGGGAAGTTGGCTTGTCAACCTCTGCCCCGCCCCCCACTCTTACTCTCTCTCTCTCAAATGAATAAAATTTAAAACAAAACAAAACAAAAATGGACCAGGGTGCCTGGATGGCTCAGTTCATGACCCCAGGGCCCTGGGATCAAGCCCCGCATTTCCCACTCCCCCTGCTTGTGCTCTCTGTCTCTCTGTCAAATAAGTAAATAAATAAATAACAATTTATAAAAGGACTAATGGTAAAAGCAATTTTCTGAATGGTCCTAAAACAAAATTAGTAAACTATAACACTAATTATTCTTCTAACGCTACACTTTAGAGCAAATAAATGTGAGAAAAATGAACATTCATGTAAGTATCTATGGTCTGATTTTAGCATTGTCAGAATGCCTACCCCTGCATTAAAACTCAAGCATCAGTAACAGCAGCTTTAGCAGTTCAACATTAGATGTCCAGTCCTGATACTTCATTTGGCTCTTCAGTTTGAAATATAACATGCCCTAAAATGAACATGTCTCAAATCTACTTTTTTCAACTCTATATACATGCACCTCCATCCTTTTAATATTTGATATTCATTTAAAAACATTAATAAAGAGAATAAATACATTAAGTACATACCTGCTTTTATGCCAGAGTTCTGTCATCAGTTTGAGATAACTTTTGCAAATGGCTGGTTTCTTATCTGTTCGAGCTAGTCCTCCACAATGAAGAAAAAACTGTGTCAAAGGTGGACTAATTAAAAAAAAAAAAAAAAAGAAAGAAAGAAAAATGTTAAAGTGGAATCAAAGCTTAATACTGACTGACTCCCAAGCATTCAAGGAATAGGCAGCACATAGAGCCACATACCTAGAATTACTTTGCTTCCTTTTACAGCTTCACATTCACTTCTTCATATTCATGTTCTACTCATTTAAATCAAATTTGACCCCACCATATCAGACTCCTCAATGGTGCCAGATCCAGTCAACACTTTTCATTTCCCTCTTAATAGCATTATTTACAGATGACCTACCCCTCATTCTTCAGCAACTTGCTTTTTCTGAACAATGATGAATTTTTCTACTTTTCTTCTTTACCTCTGGCAACTCTTTTCCCTCTTAATTGTTCTTTTTGCTCTTACCAGATATATAACTATCAAGGTTCCTCAACACTTGATCTTATGACTTTTCCTGTCTTCCCTATATATTCTTCTCCTGGGATGACTTTAAATTTTCATGCACATGCCAGACAGTCAAATTTGTGAAAGTCTCATAAATTTCAAAGTCTCATCTAAACTCCAGATTTATATCAAATACCTAAATTTAACATGATCAAAATTTAACTTTCAAATCAATCTAGTCTTCCTCTAAGCTTCTACATCTCAGTAAGTGATACTACTATCTATCTGGTGGTTCAAGTTAGCAACTTAAAAGGCAATACCGTCTTTTATGAGTGTGATTAGCTGGAGGGAAACTCTGTGAGTCTTTTCAAATAGTTACATGAAACAGATTGGACAAAGGACCAAACCCTGACCCAGAACAAACTGGCTATCTTAAAAAGATATTCCATGCAAGTGAAAATGAAGAAAGAATGGATAGCTATATACTTATATTACACAAAGCAGACTTTAACTCAAAGCTGTAACAATATATAAAGAAGGGCATTATAAAATGATAAAGGGATCAGTTCATCAAGAGGGTAACATTTGTAAATATTTATATACCTAACAGAGGGCCAGCTAAATATACAAAGCAAGTATTAACAGATCTAAAGGGAGAAATAGGGGCGCCTGGGTGGCTCAGTGGGTTAAGTCTCTGCCTTCAGCCCAGGTCATGATCTCAGGGTCCTACGATCGAGCCCCGCATCGGGCTCTCTGCTCTGCTGGGAGCCTGCTGCACCCCCCACCCCCGCCTGCCTCTATGCCTACTTGTGATATCTCTCTGTCAAATAAATAAAATCTTTAAAAAAAAAAAAAAAAGGGAGAAATAAATAGCAATTCAGTAACAGTAAGGGACTTCAATACCCATCTTTAATCTTCCAGACAGAAAATAATGAAACACTGGACTTGAACTACATATTATTAGACCAGATGGACTTAACAGTATCTGCCTTTGGCTCAGGTCATGATCTCAGGATCCTGGGATCAAGTCTTGCACGGGGCTCCCTGCTCAGCAGGAGGCTTGCTTCTCCCTCACCCACTCCCTCTGCTTGTGTTCCCTCTCTCACTGTCTCTCTATCAAATAAATAAATAAAAACCTAAAAGAAAAGGAAAAAAGAAAAAAAAATCTGAATACTGTGACTTTTCCACCTAGTGAAAAGAGTAAAATATTTTCATAGCATCCCCTAACTAAAAATAATTTCAGAAATTAGTTCAAGCTCATGTTCTACATGTAAAAACAAATAACTTGCTCAAAGACACACAACTACCTAGGGTCTAAGCGAGAACCAGAAGTCTCAGGAAACTATAGACATGAATAGAGTAACCCTACTGGGAAAACAATGGATTATGTCCCAACCCAGATTCCTGCCTACTCTACCTTGAGGATTAACAAGAAAGGAAAAAAAAAAAAACTTTTTCAAGACATTTACATAGTTTGTTAATCCACATAATTTTATAAATGGGATCATTTCAGAAAGTAAGATGGAAGGAGAGGAATGCATTGAGGATGGTGAGAAAAGAACAGCCAAGGACTTATGGGATCCTGTTGGCTAAGGAAAATGAATAGAATTATTATTCTTTCTTATATCACCATTAATGTATATTTCTTTCTTTTCTCCTCTCATTTTCTTTTCTTTTTTTTTTTTTTTATTCCTTAAGCATACTACAGCAGCATGGTTTCCTCCCATCCAAGTACTAACCAGACCCAACCTGCTTGGTTTCTGAGATCAGGCACAATCAGGATGGTATGCCTGTATACTAGCAGCATGGTCATCTGCTCAAAGAATGACTTCTTTTTGTCTTCCGCAAAGAATGACTTTAAGAAAGTTATACAAAATTAATTTAACTACTTACCAGTTAGAAAGAGCCTGCAAAGCTGCATTCATATAACAAGTATTTCCAATATTTTTCAAACCTGTAAGACCTATTTAGAAAAATCATAAATTATGTTATCATTCAATAATGCAATGACTTAATTTTATAAATGTTTACCAAATATGTAACTATATATGGTACTTATTATGGTTCCCAATCTATGCTAAGAAAATACAAAATAGGGACAGTGACTCAGTGAGTTAGAGCCTCTGCCTTCGGCTCAGGTCACGATCCCAGTGTCCTGGGATCAAGCCCCATATTGGGCTCTCTGCTCAGGAGGGAGCCTGCTTCCTCCTCTCTCTTTGCCTGCCTCTCTGCCTTCTTGTGATCTCTCTGTCAAATAAATAAATAAAATCTTTAAAAAAGAAAATACAAAATAGGAGTGCCTGACCGGGTCAAATGGTGGAGCGTAAGACTCTGATCTTGGGGTTGTGAGTTTGAACCCCATAATTTTTCCAAAAAATTAAGAATTAAAAAAAATACATTATGAAAAAAATTTATTAATGGAAATACAAAATAACAACTTGAACAACTCTGACTTCAGGCTTGTACAAGTGTTAATTTTCAAATAATTATTTAAATACGCATTTAAAAAATTAAAATTCCCTTGTATCAGTTACAAAACACATAATTTGTACTATATTATATACAGATAGTTTATACTAAGAATTGTGGGCTTTGGTAAAGTGATGTCAGAGAAACCAAGCATCATTCAAAGTTATCAGTCTACTTTCCTAGCAAATACAATAATATAAAACTAAATTCTTTTTTGGTCATCAACATCAATAGAGTCCCTTTCACTTCTGGAATTTGAAATTTTCACATTACACAGTTTCCTAAAGAAATGGGTAGTGCCATACAAAGGAGCAACAGGAGAATTATTTTACCTCTTGCCTTAAGTTCATCTTCTTCTTCCACTTCTATGTCCAAATCATCAAATACAGCAACCAGAGGAGTTTTTAATGTTGTATTGCTCGGTATTTTAAAATCCTTCATAAAAGAAAAGACAGCCAACTTGAAAAAATCTTTTATGTAAAAATTTTTTTAACTTTTATCTCATATACATCTACAGTTTAAAAGTTAAGAGATGTTATTTTAAAACTATTAAGAACATACTCTGGTATTACTAATCAGAATAAAATTTATACTTATATCAAAAAAAATTTACATTTGTAACTTGAAAGCAGTAAGGATTTACACTAGGTAAGAGCCTGTCACCCTATATTAAAATATGTACTTGAATTCAACAAAGCCACTTGTGACTTTTCTGAATTTAAACACAATTAATTCAGTGAATTCCAATCCAATTCAGTGAGATCACATCACGGCTAAAAGAAATCTAAGTGGAATACCCTACACTGTCTTCTCAGACTTTAACTTTTCACAGAAAAAAAATACTTAAGTTATTCTATTATAACACACCAACTTATCTTTAGACCTACAATCTCTCCTGATCACTTGCTACCTTACTTATTTTGCATCCTTTTGTTCATATGAAATAGTGCACTTGTTTTAAATAGTAATAAAATGTTCCAGAATTAATTTTCAAGTATTGGCTTAACTCAAAGGTTACAACTGTAACTCAAAGGTTACAACAAAAGAAAAACTTTGATCTAAATTTTAAAAATTGGGAGAGCTCACATAAAACTCAGATTATGCAAGTTCTCTTAGATGATCAAACCACAGTGAATCCATTTAGCAACACTCAGATAAAGGAAGAAACTGAAGAAGGAGCATGCACTTAGCATGTGCTCGGCTTCTCCAACTTATTATAGCCTTATTCCACCTCAACAATGCATGCATATGTACTTTCATACCCACCCACTTTATACATTCACCTTACTTTCCTGGTATCTGTAGATACTGAACATTTGAGTTGGCCCCATAGTCTCACTTAGTTATATTTAAGTACAGAGACTTAAAAAAATCACTTAAAATTTTACCTCCCAGAAAAAACTTGCACTAATGACATTTGAATGGTTTCCAATATTATTTTATAATTAATGCTCTAATGAGTTGGATTCAAATAGCATAGAAATTTTATACTAAAAAAAAACTGTACAAATAACATTTTTTCTTCTGAGTAATTTCTTCAACAATGGGATCAGGAAGTTGCATGAAATTAAATTTATGCCTTTGACTGATGTTTTATATATATATCTCACTAGAGAATTATTGACAAGCCATCAGAAAAGTATCAGTATATTTATCCAACCAGGTTCAACATTTATTAACATTTCATTGGATGAAATCTCAGGATGCCTGGGTGGCACAGGAGGCTGAACTATGGACTCTTGCTTTCGGCTCAGTTTGAGATCTCATGGTCCTAAGATTGAGCACCATGTTGGCCTCTGCACTCAGCAGAGAATCTGCTTGGGATTCTCTCTCCCTCTGCCTCTGGCCCTCTGCTTGTTCTCTCTCTCTGAGATAAATAAATAAATCTTTAAAAAAAAAAAAAAAGAGTATACAGAAATGTCAACAGACAGGTGTTTTAACTTACTTAAGTCAGGGATGATTATTTTATTAATGTGTTTTTACTTATATTTCGTTTTCGTGAACCATCTGCACTTATTTTTTTCAACCACCTTTGAGCACTACCCTTATAAATTGTTATTAGTTCCTTATGGGATTACACTCTGTTACCACATTTAGTTAGTAATGCAAGAATGTTCACACGAATTTACTTTCGGGGCACCTGGGTGGCTCAGTTGGTTAAGCAACTAACTGCCTTCGGCTCTGGTCATGATCCCAGAGTACAGGAATCAAGTCCCACATCAGGTTCCCAGCTCCACCAGGAGTCTGCTTCTCCCTCTGACCTTCTCCTCTCTCATGCTCTCTCTCTCAATGTCTCTCTCTCAAATAAATAAATAAAATCTTTTTTAAAAAAATTTACTTTCGGGGCGCCTGGGTGGCTCAGTGGGTTAAAGCCTCTGCTTTCGGCTCAGGTCATGATCCCAGGGTCCTGGGATCGAGCCCCACATCCGGCTCTCTGCTCAGCAGGGGGCTTGCTTCTCTTCCTCTCTCTCTCTGCCTGCCTCTCTGCCTACTTGTGATCTCTGTCTGTCAAATAAATAAATAAAATCTTTAAAATAGTTTTTAAAAAATAAAAATTAAAAAAATTTTTTAAAAATTTACTTTCAAACTATCAAGGAATCAAAAAAACACCACATTTCTGAATGATAAATATCAGTGGGAAAAACAGTAATGGTAATGTGGTGATTTACCCACTAGAGCCATTCAACAGTAAAACTAGAAATGCAGCAAGTTAAACCTTCTCTAAAATCTAGTCATTTTAGTTATAGAATGTGTATGGCGAGCTACTTTATTAGCATAAATGCCTATTCTCAAAATATGATAAAGATACAAAAGAAAAATAGAAGAGTCTGTATCAGGGCTCCTGGGTGGGTCAGTGGTTAAGCATCTGCCTTCAGCTCAGGCCATGATCCAGGATCCCGGGATCCTGGGATCAAGCCTGGTCTCATGTTCTCTGCTCACCGGGAAGCCTGCTTCTCCCTCCCCACTCCACCTGCTTGTGTTCCCTCTCTTGTTGTCTCTCTGTCAAATAAATAAATAAAATCTAAATTCTCAAAATTAAGTGACCAATCTTTGCAAGCCCACACATATTTTGGAACCAAACGTGAATGCTAAGCTTTAAGATATCCTATCTGGTTTTTGATAAATTAGTAAAATGTTCCTAGTAATATAAATGGGGGCAGAGAAGGGATAGAAATGAAAAAAGAGCTGAATTCGTATTTCTAATTCCCTATCAAAGGCCTGCGCTCTCTCCTAGAACCAGATTGCTAGTAAAAGATATACTTTTTTATAAAAAAGTATATACTTTTTTATAGAAAAAAATATACTTTTTTAACCTTTTTTTTTTAAGTTTTAAAACACAACAGGTGCTTTTCCATCTTTAGAGAGGTGGGCTTCGATCTTACCATAACCTATTACTCTACAAAAGAACAAAGGCTAGCCTTAGTGTTTCAATCAAGAAAAAGATGCATATTACACAAATTTTTCAAGTACAAATTAGGTACAGTTGTTTTAAATTTCAACTACATGATAAATTCTGAAATCACTACCTGAAAATGTATGATACTTTAGTTAAATAAAGTTAGATTATTACCTGGACATTGTTTTCTTGTGTTTGCTGAAGTGATCTTACATGAGGCAAAGAAGGCTGAGTTCCTAATTTCCTATCCAAAAATACTTCTTTGCTGCAAGCATAACACCATACTCGAAGAGTGGTAAGGTTCACAGTTAGATAATGCTTTGTCTCCTATATAATTTAACAGGAGGGGAGAAGAGGAAACAAAATTAGAGAGAGCTGAAAACATTTCAAAAGATCATATAAGGGGGCACCTAACTGGCTCAGTTGGAAGCATGGGACTCTTATCTCAGTGTCATGAGTTCAACCCCCATGCTGGGTGTAGAGATTACTAAAAAAATAATAAACTTAGGGGCAGCAGGGTGGCTCAGTGGGTTAAAGCCTCTGTCCTCAGCTCAGGTCATGATCTCAGGGTCCTGGGACTGAGCCCTGGTCAGGCTCTCTGCACGGCAGGGAATCTGCTTCCCTTCCTCTTTGCCTGCCTCTCTGCCTACTTGTGAACTCTGCCTGTCAAATAAATAAATAAAATATTTAAAAATAATAAGAAGAATAATAAACTTAAAAATCATTTAAGAGGGGTGCCTTTTGGCTCAGTCGGTTAAGCATCCAACACTTGGTTTTGGCTCAGATCGTGATCTCAGGCTCATAAGACTGAGCACTGCATCCAGCTCTGTATTCAGTGGAGTCTTCTCTCCCTCTGCCACTCCCCTCATTCGCTTGTGCTCTCTCTCTAATAAACAAATCTTTTTAAAAACCATAAGGTAAACTGCTGGCCTTTGACGAATAACAATATACTCAAAAGAGTTAAAACTGGAACACCAAAAACACATTCTTTTGGTAAATTGCTCAAGTACAGTGAAAAGTAACCCTACTCTAGGAATTATTCTATTGTAATTTTTTTACCACTGTTCAACATGAAGACAAACACAAGAGTAAGACTCTGCTTTACAGTTAGCAAGTAAGTGTAATATAAGAAAATAATTGACAAAAGCATAGTAACTATTCTAGAATATCAGAGTGGCAAACGAATGAGCCCAATGACATAAGTCAAAGCAAAAAACAGCTCAAGGAATAGTGAACGTGTGATCTTGCATATATAAATCTCCGGCCTTTGTAGGTACAATGTTGCCTGAGAGCCTTGGGATATTCAGGCTTAATTAATTCTCTTGAAGAACCCTGACTGAGAATAATTGACGTGACAGAAATATCAATGTGAAAAAGCCAGTTCATTCTCAAGAAACTTGCAGTCTAGAATGGGAGTTCTACCTAATACTAAAAAGAGGCATGCTAGAATTAGAGACAAGCACCAAACCCCAGGGTGAAGTAGAAAGGGAACTCTAGTTAAGAGGATAGGCAGGAGAAGGTAGTAAGAGTTGAGACCTGAAGTTAGCCAGGCCCCATCACAAGCAGAGGCATCCACTCAACTTCAATCTTCACAACTCCTAAAATTACAACTATCATCTTCATGTATCAGGAGGCATACTTCTCAAATCATTACTCTCTTAATTACAACCCCAATCTAATAATGATCTTAGCAATCCCCCTCCCCACCTTTTAAAAAGTATAAGCTAACACCTCTATATGAAAAAGGGCAAAATTTTGAACTAAAACTTGAAATAATGTTATATTTGCTTTCCCTTTCCTTAAGGTTCTCCTTAAAAAATACCCTACCTGAAAATTTTCTATACACAGGGTGATATATGCCATTGTTAAATCACTGTATTATACACCAAAACCTAATACAACACTATACTTCAACCGGAATTAAAATAAAAACTTAAAAAGCAAGCAAGCAAAGAAATAAATAGAAAAAAACCTTCTATATCATACCTGAGAATGTATGGTGCTATGATCTACTTGGGATTCACCACAACCAACATATGAACATCTATTCTGTAAATAATTACACAAGAAGAAAAATAAAGCATTTTATAACATGTATAAATGTATAATAACACTGCAGTTACAATTAAGTTTTGATTACAGGTTTTAACTTCATGACTAAGTGGCTTTACACAGTCAATTATTTTAACAAAAAGGTATTGGGAAGAGAAGAATAAAATGAGAATATTTCTAAGCTAAAAGCCATGTCACCTCTAATAAAGGCAAGCGCAAAATATTTTAATGATTTACTAAAATTCTGCAAAAGCACTACAAGTTAAAAACCCAAAGTTTAGGGGCACCTGGGTGGCTCAGTGGATTAAGGCTCTGCCCTTGGCTCAGGTCATGGTCTCAGGGTCCTGAGATCGAGCCCCACATCGGGCTTCCCCCCCACCTATCTCTGCCTACTTTCTCTGTCAAATAAATAAGTAAAATCTTAAAAAAAAAAAAAAAACACTAAAGTTTAGTTTAATTTTTATTATTATCAGTAATGCTCTTTTTTTTAAATTTTTTATTTTTTATAAACATATATTTTTATCCCCAGGGGTACAGATCTGTGAATCACCAGGTTTACACTTCACAGCACTCACCAAAGCATATACCCTCCCCAATGTCCATAATCCCACCCCCTTCTCCCCACCCCCTCTCCCCAGCAACCCTCAGTTTGTTTTGTGAGATTAAGAGTCACTTATGGTTTGTCTCCCTCCCAATCCCATCTTGTTTCATTTATTCTTCTCCTACCCACTTAAGCCCCCATGTTGCATCACCACTTCCTCATATCAGGGAGATCATATGATAGTTGTCTTTCTCTGCTTGACTTATTTCGCTAAGCATGATACGCTCTAGTTCCATCCATGCTGTCGCAAATGGCAAGATTTCATTTCTTTTGATGGCTGCATAGTATTCCATTGTGTATATATATCACATCTTCTTGATCCATTCATCTGTTGATGGACATCTAGGTTCTTTCCATAGTTTGGCTATTGTGGACATTGCTGCTATAAACATTCGGGTGCACGTGCCCCTTTGGATCACTACATTTGTATCTTTAGGGTAAATACCCAATAGTACAATTGCTGGGTCATAGGGCAGTTCTATTTTCAACATTTTGAGGAACCTCCATGCTGTTTTCCAGAGTGGCTGCACCAGCTTGCATTCCCACCAACAGTGTAGGAGGGTTCCCCTTTCTCCGCATCCTCGCCTCTTTTTAAAGTATATTCATTTATGAAATATTTTAAGTGTCAAAAAATCTTATTTACCTTATTCAGATATAAATTTTTATAATACTAAACTTTTGGAAAGAAACTTACATACCTCCAGGCATGCCCAAAGATTTGGTCCTCTGACTTTACAATCCTGACAAGTACCCTATGAAACAAAAATCACATAGACAACATTATCATTATATTGACACAGCCAAATACATACAATTGACTAGTAATAGTACAGAAAAAAATTAGAGCTCATGAAACAGAGTATTGTAGTAATTTACTTAGAAAATACATATTTGGGAGAAAAATCAATCTAATTTTGTAAGGAAGGAAAAAACCCTGTATCTTACATGAGATTTTTGTATTAAGTCTTCTTTTGTTATTTCACCAACTGAATCCAAATGCAGACAATGGTTTCGAAAAGCTGCCATTTTGTTAGAAATTTTTTCCTGTCTCCCAAGTATTTCTAAATGAGGTAATACCTACAGGACAAATAGCCAAAAAATATTAATTAAAAAATGCTAATATATTAAAAACGATTAAAATAAATGACAGGGTGCCAGGGTGGCTCAGTCAGTTAAGGTCTGCCTTTAGCTCAGGTCATGATATTGGGGTCATGGGATCTGGATCAAGCCCTGCATCAGGCTCCCTCCATGGGAAGTCTGCTTTTCCTTCTCCTTCTGTCCCTCCCCTCAACTTTTGTGCAAGCATGGGCACATGTGCTCTCTAATAAATAAAATCTTAAAGAAAAATAAAAATAAACAAAGGCTAAAACAGTAAGTACATGTGTTTACAAGTCTACCCTAGAATATATTTTTCAAATATACTTACTTTCAGAATTTAAGCGCACACTGACAATTTCTCTACAAAATTAACATTTTATTAAAACTGATACCTATGGGGGCGCCTGGGTGGCTCAGTGGGTTAAAGCCTCTGCCTTCGGCTCAGGTCATGATCCCAGAGTCCTGGGATCGAGTCCCACATCGGGCTCTCTGCTCAGCAGGGAGCCTGCTTCCCCCTTTCTCTCTGCCTGCCTCTCTGCCTACTTGTGATCTCTGTCTGTCAAATAAATAAGTAAGATCTTTAAAAAAAAAAAAAAAAAACTGATACCTATGTGTCAATGTAAATTTGTTTCTGCATTATTTTTGCTACTTTTCCCTTTCTCTCTCCCACTTCACATTTTAGAATATAAATAAAAGGGGGAACGTTTGAGTTATTCAAGTAGTTGTAACCTTTTTTTTTTTTTTTTTAAAGATTAACCCATAGGCTAAAACAGGAATTAAAGGGAAAGAATAGTCAAATGGAAACATTTGTTTTCATACTAGCAGCAGCCCCTAGTAATGATATAAATGAAACTATCTGGTATGTTAGGAATATACCAAGATGGTCACAGATCAGAATTTCTCAACATTGGCACCACTAACATTTTAGACCAGATCTTTGTTGTGGGAGTTTGTACTGTGCATTGTAAGGTAGTTAGCAACATTCTTGCTTCTACCCTCACCATTCTGAGCTTTAGCAACTACAGTATAAAATTATGTCCTCAAAGGGACAAAATCGTCCCACGGTAAAAACCACATTATCACAAGATCCTTTCAACAACCCTGAGGCAGAGTACCATTATTATCTTCATTTCACATACGGCTAAGAGAAGCAAATCTGACTGACTTCCCATTGTCAGCACTTGGCAGAACAAGGATTTCAATCCACCTATGTATCTCATAGATAGGAGGAAGACTCTGAAGTCAAATAGAATTGAAGATACCAATAAGAGCAGAATGGCATAACTAACTTATGGGGGTATTTGAAGGATTAAATGAGGTAGTACATGTCAAGTGTGTACATACACACACAACTATACATACACAAGGACATAAAATTTCATTAGGCATTCTGCAGCATCTCGTTATATACTTTTTTTATATGACCAGTAAGGTCTCATACCTGTCTTCCCCATAAGACCATAAGTTTAAGACTCAGTTTCCCATAGAAATTACAATTTTCCTAATATTCTTCAAAAATTTCCTCAACTCCATTAAACTAAACAGAAGGCAGAAAGTTACCAATATACTTAAAGACCTCTAAGATATCACAATATTACAAATATAACTGAAAAAAAGAATGCTAGGAATATTACAATGTCACTAAATTTTATCTAACTCCACTGTAAATCTAATGAATCATGGAGCTAACTGACATATAGCATTCTATACATAGAAATCTTCTGATTGGTTCAAGTAAAGTGATTTCCAAGTAAAAGTCTCAAGTTTAAAATTCTATACTTCTAGATCTTCTTTGAATGTACATTCTTAATAATAAGGCTTTCCATGCCCTTGGTTTATCTTTGGGTTTTCAGAACTCTATTTGGGAAAATATAAGAACTTACTAGGAAAGAATAAACACTTATAAATGCTAAAATATTACCACATTACTAAATACATTAAACAAAAAGTTTCAATTAAATAAAATAGTCCAAAATTATCTTGCAACCTATAAAATGCAAAGGAAATCACCCTGGGGGTTAACAGTGAATAAACAGTTATTTCTAAACATATTATTACATAAAATTAGGGATGCCTAGATGGCTCAGTCAGTAAAGCATCTGACTCTTGATTTCCACTTAAGTCATGATCTCAGGATCATGAGATCGAGCCCTGCATCAGGCTCCACTCTCAGCAGGAAGTTTGCTAGAGATTCTTTCCCTCTGCCCCTCCCCACGCTTATGTGTATGTACATGCACTTGCTTTCTAAAATAAGAGGTCGTTAAACATTACATTATTACATAAGATTAAACAGCCATGCTCCAGACTTTCAGATGCATGAAGCTAAACTTAAAATAACTGTTAATATTTTCCATTTCCTACTTATGTTTTAGGATGTTTGGTAATCTTCCCCACCTCTCGCTTCCTTTTGTGCTTAGATATTTCTTTCCTCTCAACCAATTATCTCTACTGCCAGCCCATTATGGAGTAACAGGAAATAGATTTACACTCTCACCTTAATAAACTAAAAAGCCAGACAATGTATATAAAACAATGGTTATCAAACATCAGACAATAGGCAACATGGCAACTACCCCACCTTACTGCCTAGAAAGAACTTCTAGGCCATAGTATATATAGGAGAAAACAGAGTCCAGCAATCCCCTTGAGTTGAAGGGACAGAGCTGAAAATGCAGAAAGGCCAAGGGGGCTAGAATTCATAAGGCAGAGTAACAGAGAAGAAGCAACTAAATAAACTCAAGAGATTTGTAGAGGGCTACTGTTAGGTTTTCAGCTGAGAACTGATAAGCATGCATGTACATGTGATTAAACTACCCTAAGCAAGGGAATGTACTGGAAGGGAATATGTAGAACAATCCTCACAGCCAACACAGATTTGTCTGTGCCACCCGCAACAGTAACAGTTTAAAGCCTTCATAATATAGAAGGAATAAAGTAATCAGAGGGGATTTCCTCAGTAATAGGAAATAAAGTACCCCTAGACTAAAGCTACTTTTGTTCTGCCTTTTAAAAGCTCAAAACAAGTATTACTGTGCCAAACTACTCCCAAGACACTTAACTGTGTCCCAGAACAAACCTAAGAATATTTAAAGAAATTAAAAAAAAAAAAAAAAAAAAACAGAAAACAAACAAAAAAAGAAGATGCGGTATATATATACAATGGAATACTATTCAGCAATTAATAAAATGAAATCTTGCCATCTGCCATGACTTGGATGGAACTTGAGTATTATGCTAACCAAAATAAGTCAATCAAAGAAAGACAATTATCATATAATCTCACTGATATATGGAATTTGAGAAACAAGGCAAAGGATCATAGGGGAAGAAAGGAAAAAGTAAAACAAGACGAAATCAGAGAGGGAGACAAACCAGAAGAGACTCTAATAATCATAGGAAATAAACTGAGGGTTTATTTCCCTCCAGGGAGGGGAGTGGGGGGTTGGGGCAACTTGGTAATGAACATTAAGGAGGGCACATGATACACTGAGCACTGGGTATTACATAAGACTGATGGATTACTGAAGTCTACCTCTGAAACTGATAATACATTACATATTAATTAATTGAAATTAACTTTAAAAAAATAACACTAAAAAAAAAGTATTGAGAAATAATTTTGTCCAGCATGACTGCACATCTCCTGTTCATCTGCCCTCGTTTTCAAGGCACCCATCTGATGTCTTAAGCCCACTCCCTTGAAATGCCTCTGTGCTATGAAGATGTCCATGGGGCAGTAACCATATTTATGTTGCTCTGTATCATATTTTGTCATCATTCAGTTATAAAATCTTTTATAATTCAAAAAAATTACAAGATAAATGAAGAAAAATCAGATCCTCAGCAAGGAAAAAAAGACATCCAGAAATAACACAGATGACAGGATAAAGGATATACTTTATTTATTATTTATTCATTCATTCATTCATTCAGTAGGCCCCAGGCCCAGCTGGAGCCCAATACACGGCTTGAGCTCATGGTATGAGATCAAGCCCTGAGCTGAGATCAAGAGTCAGATACTCTACACCTGAGCCACCAGGTGCCCCAAGGATGCACATTTTAAAGAGAAACTACACTACAAATTGAAATACAGAAAAAGACTGAGAAAATTAAACGAGAGTATCACTCGGTTGGATACAAAAGTATCAATCTGATAAATACTAAAATCGTACAAATTAAAGCAACACAACGAATTCAAAGCACAAGACACATGAAAATTACACTATGACACATCAAAAACAAATCACTTAAGGGGGACAGTGCAGGCTATTGGTTTCCCCACCACACCCTCCACGGGGCTGCCGGACAGGCGAGGTGTGGCTAAAAACAAAGAAGTTGGTTAAAACCAGTAATAAAAACACTATCCTCAAAGTAGCCAAGACAGGCCAATAACATATGCTAGAAACAAAGCAAGCCAGAAGATAGAGAAACGTGCATAGTATTGAAAGATCACTGTCAAATCACTACTCCATACCTAGGAAAACAGCTTTCTAAATAAAGGTAAAATAAGGACCTCTTATAAAAATGCTGAAAGTGGGATGTCTGGATGGCTTAATCATCCTTGTCATGCCTTGGGCTCAGGTCATGATCCCAGGATTCCAGGATCCTGGGATTGAGCCTGCCTCAGGTTTCCTGCTCAATGGGGAGTCTGCTTCTCCTTCTCCCTCCGCAGCACCCCCTCATGATCTCTCCAGCATGCTCTGCTCACTCTCTCTCAAATAAAAAATCTCTGAAAAAAATAAAACAAAATAAAAATGCTGAAAGAATTTATTACCAGCATATCTGCACTACAAAACCTACGTATATGCTTCAAAATCTTTTCATGCTCATAAAATCAAATATAGAAATCTTAGAGACCTATATGGCCTTTTTTGGCCAACAATACAGACATCCCCCTCTCTCAGCTTTTTCTTGGATACACATATGTCATGATGCACGCAATGCATAAATTATGCAATTAATTCTTCCAGAGATGAATATTCTCTTTGTTTCCATATTCTGCCATTAAAAATAACCATATGACCTTGGGATTCTTGGCTGGTTCAGTCAGCAGTGTGTGAGACTCTTGAACCTGAGATTCTGAGTTTAAGCCCTACATTACGCATAAAGATTACTTAAAAAAACAGAAGTGTTGGGCGCCTGGGTGGCTCTGTGGATTGAGCCACTGCCTTCAGCTTCGGTCATGATCTCAGGGTTCTGGGATCGAGTCCCGCATCGGGCTCTCTGCTCAGCGGGGAGCCTGCCTGCTTCCTCCTCTCTCTGTCTCTGCCTGCCTCTCTGCCTACTTGTGATCTCTCTCTGTCAAATAAATAAATAAAATCTTTAAAAAAAAAAAAAAACAGAAGTGTTTAAAAAAAAAAAAACCCACATAATCTTAATACGGGCCAGTTTGTAAAAACAGATTTCGCAAGATCCCATTTCAAAAATTATACAACTCACATCTCCACTAATAAGGGAATATACCATTTTCTGCACAGCAACACCATTTTCTGTACGAGCAAAAACAAAACAAAAAGTTTTTTTTACTTTTACCATTTATTAGGCACATTGTTAGAATTCACTGGGGCGCCTGGGTGGCTCAGCAAGTTAAAGCCTCTGCCTTGGGCTCAGGTTTTGATCTCAGGGTCTTGGGATGGAGCCCGTGTCGGGCTCACTGCTTGGCAGGGAGCCTGCTTCCCTTCCTCTCTACCCACCTGCCTCTCTACCTACTTGTGATCTCTGTCAAATAAATAAATAAAATATTTTTTAAAAAAGAATTCACTAGTATTTTAATTTGTATTACTTGACAACCATTGAGTTTGAGTGCCTTTTCCTAAGTTTTATGGACTCCTAGATTTGCTCTTTCATTAACTGCTTCTATGACCTTTGTCTTTTTTTTTTTTTTTTTACTGCCTGGGTCCATAATCTCTTCTTGTAAAATTAATTATATCTTCTGGATTCAAACAGAATTTCTACACTGCAAATATTTCTTCAAACGATTTAAGTTTTTAATTTTGATGAAATACAAACAGATTTATCATCTTAGAGCCATTCCTTTTTTTTTTTTTTTAAGATTTTTTATTTATTTATTTGACAGACAGTGATCACAAGCAGGCAGAGAGGCAGGCAGAGAGAGAGAGAGCGAAGCTGGCTCCCTGCTGAGCAGAGAGCCCAATGCGGGGCTCGATCCCAGGACCCTGGGATTATGACCCCAGCCGAAGGCAGAGGCTCAACCCACTGAGCCACCCAGGCGCCCCGCCATTTCTAAGTGTACAGTTGAGCAACACTACACAACATTCACACTGTTGTACAACCAACATTGTACAACTTTCACATTGTTGTAAACCAATATCCAGAACTCTTTTCAACTTGCAAAACTGAAATTCCACAGTCATTAAATAGAAACTCTCCATTCAACCTCCCATCAGCCCTTGGCAACCACCATTTTACTTTTCACTATGAATTTGACTCGTTTGGGGGTCCAATGACATTTTTAGTGGAATTATACAGTATGTCTTTGTGATGACATTATTTCACTTAGCCTAATGTCCTAAAGATTCATCCATTTTGTAAGCATATCAGAATTTCCTTTCTTTTCCAGGCTGAATAACATTCAGTGGTGCGTGTATATACCACATTTTGTTAATTCATTCACCCATCATTGGACTTTGGGTTGCTTCCAACTTTTGGCTATTGTGAATAAAGTTACCAAGAATGCAGCTGTACACTATCTCTTCAAGTCCTTGCTTTTACTTCTTTTGGGTAGATATCCAGAAGTGAAATTCCTGGACGGGGGTGCCTGGCTGACTCAGTTGGTAGAGCAGGCAACTCTTATCTTAAGGTTCTGACTTTCAGTCCCACATTGGGTGGGAGACTACTTAAATAAATAAACTTTAAAAAAAACTGCTGGTATGGCTCAACGATTGGGCATCTGCCTCCGGCTCAGGGCATGATCTCAGGGTCCTGGGATCGAGCCCTGAGTCAGGCTCCCTGCCCAGCGTGAAGCCTACTTTCCCTCCCCCACTCCGCTTGTGTTCCTGCTCTTGCTGTCTGCCAAATAAAATCTTTCAAAAAAAATTGCTGGATCATATGGTAATTCTATTTTTAAGTTTTTGAGGAATCACCATACTACATGTACACATATATACCAGCAGCCATAGTGGCTACACCACTTTACATTCCCAATCCATTGGAAGAATATTGTAGAATATTTCAGTAGCTTTGCATCTTCTTTACCATAGAAAAGGTTTTATTATTTATCATTATTGTATGTTCTTTACAAATTAAATGAAACTCAGTTGTGAAATTATCTGCTATGGTGCATCTTTGGAGGATATACCTTCAATCATCTTTTGACCCTTTAGTGGGAATGGGTCAATTCAAGTTTTTCACTTCTTGGATCAAATTTACTAATTTATATTTTGCTATTAAATCATGCATGCCCTCTCAATTTTCAACCTGACATCATAGCGTGCATGTAATACTGTCAAAATCTGCATAACATGGGACGCCTGGGTGGCTCAATTGGTTAACCGCTGCCTTCGGCTCAGGTCGTGATCCCAGAGTCCTGGGATCAAGTCCTGCATTGGGCTCCTTGCTCAGTGGGGAGCCTGCTTCTCTCTCTGTCTTCGCCACCACTCTGCCTGCCTGTGCACGTGCGCACCCTGATAAATAAATAAAATCTTTTTTAAAAATCTGCATAACATTCCATTAATCTCTCCTATACATGTGTCTTTGCTGTTTCCTTTCTCATTCCTTTTTATCTAGTTCATTGAGCTTTGCAAAGAATCAGCTTTGCAATTTATCCTTTCCACTATTTTTGTTCTGTTGTTTCCAACTCCATTAATTACAGTTTTATCTTTAATTTCCATGTCCTACTTGGTTTTGGTTTTATTTTCTTAATCCCTAAATATGAGTATTCAATTCCTTTTTTTTTTAACTTAATGAAAGTATTTACTTAGGATCCATTTTCCTCTAAATACCAATATTGCCCAATTAAACGGAAATTTTCTTATTGCTTTCTAGATAGTTTTTTTTTTTAAGATTTTATTTATTTATCAGAGAGAGGGGGGGGAGAGAGCGAGCACAGGCAGACAGAATGGCAGGCAGAGGCAGAGGGAGAAGCAGGCTCCCTGCTCAGCAAGGAGCCGGATGTGGGACTTGATCCCAGGACGCTGGGATCATGACCTGAGCCGAAGGCAGCTGCTTAACCAACTGAGCCACCCAGGCGTCCCAGCTTTCTAGATAGTTTTAATCTTGCTTTTGATTTTAAAATGTTTTAAGTCCAAAAAAAGAATGTTTTAAGTCCATCATTAGAAGAATGGATATATAAAGGTACATTCACAAATTTATAAATACTACACAACAGTTTGACCACTTGAAATGGATGGATAATTTATCAACAGGGAATAGATCTAAAGTACACAAATGTTGGGTTAGAAAAAAAGAAGATACAGAATAATACATACTAAATGAAACCACTAAAGTAAAAATTTAAAACCTGCATTAGAGCACAATGTATCTGGATGTAGACCTATAAAAATATAGTTACTTAAGGATACATACTCTTTTGCTTCAGAGCAAAGAAATAAAGACTGGGAAAAGATTAAGTACTTTCTGTTCTGGATTCTGGTATTAATTTTTTGGTATCTAAATAATTTAATGAGAACTAGTACATGTAAACAAAAGCTGGTAATTTGTACCAAGGCAATTTAGTATTCCTTATAATTAAACATAACACTACCTAAACAGGCTTTTAATAGTTACCTAGTTTTACTCAATTAATTCACTATGATAATAAAATCATTCTTTTATTCCTTTTTTTGATAAAGATTTATTGAGAGTAGGATATTTAGACACCATAGGGCAAGGCAACAGGGGTTCAAGCTACTTCAATTTCTTCTCCGATATATACCAAAAGAAAGGCAGCATGCGTGTTTTCATTCTGGTTTGACAGTTTGTCCAGGGAAGACAGGTACTAGGCATTAGAAAAGAGAGACAACACAAAGGCAGTGAAAATAAATGTACATGAAAATGCCTTTCGTTCAGTATATAGATGTAGAACCCACAAAACTCTGAGATTCCTCCAGAAGCTTGTGGTTCACAGGATAGGAATCACCAGGGACCACAAGAAAATTCAAGCTCTGCATGGAAATTAAGGCTTTCCATAACTGACCTCAATTTGTCCTTACTTTTGCAATCTTTTATCTGGCAACCTTTTCCTCTATCTACACTAACTAGACTTATTTGAAATTTTCTCAGCCTTATAATGATGGCAATAACCCCAACTAAAAAATGTTGAATTCATGTTCTATAATTTACAGCTCAATTGCCCATCTGCAGATTCAAAACTGCTTCTGAAAATACTACTTTTAAGCTGGGTGAAAGAGGGAATACCTTGGCTGTACCATCAAGTTTCATGCCCAAAATTCTGCCCATGCCATCCAAATAAGAAGAAGAGCACATATTCAAATTTTAGGAAAAGCATAGGGACCTATGTTATTATTATTTGTTACAAATCAGGGCATAGTTGGTGGCCTAATAAGAACCTTCTAATGTTGAGAAACTGTATACATTCCATTATCTGGTCTATTGTCAAAGGTAAAGCTATTTATAGTCAGATTCAAGCAACCATGGGAAAAAATTTACTTCAGGAAAACTGGTAAATAATTTAATAGTTTTAGAGAAGATTGATACAAATCCAGAAAGTCTTCACTAGCAGGTGGCAGAACTGTTTGTATTTTTAACAAAAATCTGGATAAAGGCACAGAAGGCAGGCTTGTGAAATCTAGTTATAAAATTATAAAAATTAAGTTTTTTTAGGGGTGCCTGGCTGGCTCAGTAGGTAGAGTATGCAACTCTTAATCTCAGGGTTGTAAATTTAAGCCCCATGTTTTAACTGTGAATGTTTTTTACAGATAATGGAGAGTAAAGAATACACTTAGGATGTATAGAATTTTGAATTGCTACATTGTACGCCTGAAATTAATATACCATTATATGTTAACTATACTGAAATTAACATTAAAAACAATAAAAAAATTAACTGAAAATAGTTGTTCTCTTTTTAAGATTTCATTTATTTGAGAGAGAGTACAAGTAGTGGGGAGAGCCAAGGGGAGAGGGAAAGGCAGGCTCCCCACTGAGCAGGGAGAGTGAAGAGGGGCTGGATCCTAGAACCTGGAGATCAGGACCTGACCGGAAGGCAAATGCTTAACCATCTGTGCCACCCAGGTGACCCTGAAAGTAACAGTTTTTAAAGAAGAAATAAACTATTTGGAAAAATAAACTAAAATTAACGAAGATGATCATACCATATTCTCTATCAGGGTTCACAGCATCTACTGTTTAAAGTGACACTAAAAGGGTTTCAAGTTGTTTAGAATCCAGACTCTAGCAGATGCATGGAACAATAGTGCAATTCTTACTCAATTTATCAAAAGGTTTCAGAATAAAAAGAGGAATCAGCCTTATCATATTCACAAACTAGATTATATAGGGCAACTGGTTTGTTCAGTCCTTAAGACTGCCTTCAGCTCAGGTCAGGATCCCAGTGTCCTGTGATCAAGCCCCATACTGGGCTCCCTGCTCAGTGGGGAGCTTACTTCTTCCCCTCCAGCTCCCCCATGCTTGTGTTCTCTCTTGCTATCTCTGTCATAAATAAATAAAATCTTTTTTAAAAAAGAATTAACTAGATTATATCTGGGATATTTTATTTATAAAGAATACTAAAAGCTACAGAATAAGAATACCTTCCATAGAAATCCTTAAAAATAAGTAATTTGAAAACTATCTGATAAGACAACACTGTGGCTAAGAGTATTTCCTAGAACAAGGCTACTTGGGTTCTATTTCCTAGGTTTCTGACCGGGGATTAAGTTATTTCTCTGTGCTTCAATTCCCTCATCTAAAAAACTGGAATGAGCATAATTATCTACCTCATGGAGTCCTGGGGTATATATAAAGTACATGTAAAGTGCTGGGGCACTGGGTTAGCACAGTCTGCGAGGCCTCTGACTTGATTTCGGCTGAGGTCACAATCTCATGGGTCTTGAGATCTAGCTGCCTCAGGCTCTGCGCTCAGCAGGGAGTCTGCTTGAATATTCTCTCCCTCTTCCCCTCCCCTGACTCCTGCATGGTTGTGTATATACTCTCTCTCAAATAAATAAATCTTTAAAAAGAAAAAAAAACAACAACACATATCACATGCTTTGAACAGAGTGAGATAATAATAAAATACATAAAATAATTCAAGTAAGGATGTTTAGACAGAAGACAAAGATTGGCAGACTTGATATATGTGTTCCAAATATTTGGACATAATGATCCTTTCTTTTACGTATGAGGAATCCTTTCTTTTTTATGTTAACTGGAGAAAGTTAGCATTAGCAATCCCAGTCAGTGGTGAAGATTTTCAATGATTAGAGCTATTAGAGATCTGGAAGTAAGGGGAAAAACTCAACTTCCCTTCATTTGATAGGACAATTTTGAAGCAGTTCTACAAAAATCTTCACAGGACTAATGCCCCCCTGCACACACACCAGACCCCATTCACTGGCTGTTTTTCCCTTCCTTAACTCTTTACCCACTCCCTCACTGCTGCTTCCAGCATCTCACCTGAACTCACATCTTTCTGTTGTTTTTAATTTAAGTAACTTTACTTAACATGGGGCCCAAACTCATGACCCTAAGATCAAGATTCACATGTTCTACCAACTGAGCCAGCCAGGCCCCTCTGCACCAATGTTTTTATCTAAAGGCCTGCTTTCAAGATAGCACTTCAGAGAAACTACAAGGACCACAAAAGTAATAATGCTATGGATATTACCTAAAGCTGCCCAAGGAATCTCCTGGTCTCATCTTCTCCCAATTACAACTCAATCTATATTCATATGGAATACATACCTCTTCTGATCAAACACCTTTAATGAACGAACTCTTTCATAATTTGTCTTTTTCATCTCCTATTACTAAATTACATAACCCATAACTTACTATTAGCCAAATTGTTCTACTGATCCTTTCTTAAATTAACTTGTATCTTTCCAGGAACACAATTATCTTTTTATTTTAGAAATGTCCTACAATATTTCCCTGTAGAAAACCTTTCAAAGCTCACATATCTCAAACACCATATCCACCACTCAATTACAAGTAATGTCTCCCTCACCTAAATTCCTGCTTGTAATATTCAAGGCACTTACAGTAGCAGTGGAAAAAAAAAAAAATAGCCTACTTGACTACAAGATTGACTCTAAGTTCTTTGAAGGCAGAAACCACTATTCATTCTTTTTATTTTCCAAAGGGGTCTCCCTGGTAAACTTACAGATGTTTACTTACTTTGCCTTTTAAAATAACTTTATTTTGATACATGCACAAATTTTTAAAGTATCAGTTCTCAGAATACCTGGCTGGCTCATTTCAATGGTGCATGGGACTTGATCTCAGAGTCATGAGTTCAAGCCCAACGATGGGCACAGACCTCACTTTAAAAACATAACAATAATAAAAATAAAAGTTATCTTACTATATATACTATACATATATATATATATATTATACTATACAAACTCATGCTCCTTTTTATAGATGATTATACCACTGCACTTAGATTCTTTGGAACTACCCTATTTATCAAAATGCTCTTGCCATCACATGCAAACTCGAAAAAAAAAAAAAACACTTTAAAAACTGCACTAAAGAAGGAGCTGTTACTAGGGCATCTGTCTGGCTCAGAGGAGCATGTCACTCTTGATCTGGGGGTTGTGAATTCAAGCTCCATGTTTGGCTTAGACTACTTAAATAATTAAAACTTAAAAAAAATGCTGTTCCTTATTACTTTTTTAAAAAGATGTCCATTTTTCACATCTCTCACCAAAAATCTTTCATCATTGGGGCACCTGGGTGGTTCAATGAGTTAAGCCTCTGCCCTCGTCATGATCTCAGGGTCCTGGGATCAAGCCCCGCATCTGCTCAGCAGGGAGCCTGCTTCCCCCTCTCTCTCCTGCCTCTCTACCTACATGTGATCTCTGTCAAATAAGTAAATAAAATCTTAAAAAAAAAACTTTCATCATTTATGTACTTCATTTTCTTGCAGAATCCACAGTCTTATTTTATAATTCACAGTGTTCTAATATCTATTTGAATTCCAATTTTTATCAAAGGTTACTTCAGCAAGATTATTTCAGGCTTTAAGGAAGTTCTGATTCTTACACAATTTTGAAATGCTTCTGTCATGGGAAAAGACCACTTCTTGGCACTCCTAATTCAGAGAGTTGGCATGAGGTTCAACTAAGATTGCACATATGAAAGGTCATTGAAAATTCTAACAGCAATGCATAAAAATTAAAAATGATCTCAACTCATAATTTCAAATATTTAAAATAAACTACTACAAGCTAATGCCATTAAACTGCACTGTTACTTGGTTATTGGTAGTTTATTCAAGACAAAAAAGTGAAAGTTGGCAATAAATGAGATCAAAAATAAAATGCAATCTTAAGTAGACTATACCTCTTGCATACAGAAGGTCAAATATTTTATTCCTGGAATACTTTTCATATGGTCCTTTTCTTCCAATCCTACCAAACTAAATGAAACAACCCAAATCTGCCAGCATAATGTAACTATTACTGTTACCTTCTTTTAAAATTAGCATTACCTATCAATAAGATTCCTACTTTTCCCTTTTAGTATCATGAATTCAATAATAATATTTGTATTAGGTACAAGTAAAAGAGCTTATTATCTGATTTGGTCAGACCTTCCCAAATGATAAAATCGCCTCAACTAGAAATTGATCAAAGACAACATCATTATTTTTTAAAGAGGCTTTTCTTAAAGGAAAAATAATCTAATTAAACTTTAAAAATTATATAATTCCATACATCTCTTAGGCAAGAAGTCTAGAGAGCCTTGTGGTAAAATTCGTCCTGTTTAGAGCCTATGCATGTTCCGGCTAGGATTTTACCCTCTGGCCCCATTTTCCAGGCCTAAGGCTAATTATAAGAAAATGTTGAGTGCAAAACACCTAGAAGATTCTCAAACAATAGTTCAACCTGCACCCTACCCTGTAAACATTCAAATGAAAAATATTTTGTACTTGGAAAATATATGAGTAAAAGTCTGGGCAACTACACACTATGGAAATTTGACACAAACAAAAGCTGCAGATGGACAGACTGTAAGGAATAACCTCTGAAACAACATGGATCAAATACTGATCGAAGAGAAATTCCAGGGACGGTGGCACCTAGGACTTTCCCGTTAATAACAATGAATAACGGGGCTTTAGGGCTGCATAAATAGGTCCGAGCACCTCAATTGCGCCGTAAAGCGAAAGCAGGACCTGGGAGCCAGCGCGCTGCGGGGCTTCCAATCGTCTGCGCCCACCGTGGAGGACTGGAAAACCAGAGGGGACACCGTGGAAAGGAGCGGGGCACGTCTCGGGGATCCGCCTCCCCCTCTAGCCTCCCGCTTCCCAGGCGACACTCCCCTGGGGACCCTTCCTTAAAAATACGACTGACTTGCGTCTTTCGCCGATCCCCGCCGTGGCGGCACCAGATCGTTCCTGTAACGCAGAGCACAGAGACCTAGGCCTTCATCTCGCCCGCGCGCCCACCACCTCCCCAGAACAAGAAAGAGAGACCACTGCAGCGGCTGCAGCCCCAGAGCGCGGGAGCGAGAACCGAGACCGGCCCCCGGCAGCAAGCGAAGCGCCCTCCGGCCCCGCGCCCCTCCCAGGAGCGCCGCGCTCACCTCCACAGCCTTCCCCGCAGACCCCGCCAGCGCGGCCAACGGTGGCCTGCGGCCGCACCTCCGCAAAATCCTCTTTCACTCCCCGGGATTCGGAGAGGGGAGGTGTCGCGTCAGGAAGGCCGGGAAACGGCTCCGCAGCGATGCCCGCGGGATCCCCGCCTCCCGCACCGGCCACTTCCCGCAGCAGCCGCAGCTCCTTCCGGTGTCTCCGCGGACGCCGCAGGCGTCTGGGGCGTCGCGATAGGGCGGAAAGGGGCGGAGCTGCCAGGATAACCCGCCCCGCCCCTGGGGCGTGGCCGCGGTAGCTGGGCCCAGGTGCGGAGACCCCGGCCTGCCCTCACCCCTGTCACTCAGAGAGTAGCTCCAGCACCAGGACCCAGTACATGCAGAGCACTTTTAGGCTTCAGGTTCTTGTCGTTTTTACACATGTTCTCCTCCTCTTCTATATTTACACTATACGACCTTTAGCAAGTCTTGTCTCAATGCATTAGAGAATTTGCATTAAGGCTGGCCACGGAAGGGCCTCAGGTTTCCGACCTTATGCACAGACAGAAGTATTAGGCAACCCCACTCAACGCTGTTTTCTCTCCTCTCCTCTTTCTTCTACCAACTTCTTAGGGCTTAGATTCTCTGAAAGTAATTCCGTTTCCTTTTCCACATGTGCAAAGGAGAAATTCATCTCTCCCATTTTCCTCTAGGCCAAAATCAAGATCAAATGAAATATTTATTGAAACCTTAGTATTTGCTTAGTGCCTAGAGCATTGACAGAGACCTGCCTTCTAATTTATGTAACTTAAAATGTGTTCAGTTGATCGCTACACAAACAATAAAAGCAGTTAAATTAATGAAAATTATTGTTTAAATTGCCAGTTTCAATCTATCTGATTATCTCTAACTTTGTAGTCTCCAAAATGAGACCATGTAGCCAAGTACAATGCAAGATGCTCAATCTCCACCAGAATCAAGCAGAAAATATTGGAGCTTCTACTTCTATTTTTATGATAAAAGTGGAAAAAAAATGAACCTTTGCTAGTTAGATAGGGATTGACACCAATACCTCAGTTGCACCACAAGGATCACCTACCTGGGTTCACTGAAAGAGAAAGAAGGTTTCACAATTTGGAGGATGCCTATGGCACAACCATTCCTCTCTCTCTCTCTCTTTTTTTTTTTTTTCAGCATATTTCAAAATATTGCAGTTTACATTCCACAAGGTTGTAGGTAATGTAGTTAATTTTTATTTTTAAAAATCGAATATCTAAATGTTTTAACTATTCCTCATTTGTTAAGAGTGATTATGAAAAACATTTTTTCTCTGATGTCTTGTTCTCTGGTATCAGACTTAAAGGAGAGTTGTATAGATTTATTTGAAAAAAAGACAGTATTGGGGCGTCTGGATGGCTCAGTGTCTGCTTTTGGCTCAGGTCGTGATCCCAGGGTCCTGGGATTGAGCCTTTCAGTGGTGGCAGACTCCCTGCTCAGCAAGAAGCCTGCTTCTCTCTCTTCCTCTGCTGCTCCCCCTGCTTGTGCTCTCTCACTCTATTATCAAATAAATAAATAAATGACAGTGTTTTAGATTTTCTAACCTTTGCTGTGATGGCAAGAGGCTCTCATCAATATGCTAGTTGCAAAATTTTTTAATGTGTACATTTAATATTTAATCAGAGTAAAAATGGTGGGGGAGAAGAAATGAAGTAAAGGAAGAAGAATAGAAATAGGGGTAGGAAGAAGGAGGAAGGAAGACTATTGAGTGGTCACATCAAAACAAATACCTTCTCATTTTTGCAATTGAGTATTGGCAAGTGAAAATGTTACAAAACATGCATTTGATGTTTATATACCTGAGGCTGAATAAGCCTTTGCAAATGCTCTTCCCTGAGTCAGACATGCTATTACCAGACTCTCCAAACTTCCATCCCTCATTCTTCTGGCTACCCCCAGCCCTGATATTCCTTGTTTAAAGATTTTATTAATTAATTTTTTTTCTTTTTTAGAGCGATAGCATGAGTAGGGGGAGGGGAAGAGGGAGAAAGAGAGAATCTCAAGCCCACTCCTTGCTGAGCACGGAGCCCAACATGGGCCTGGCCAGGATCTCACAATCCCAAGATCACAACCGAAGCTGAAATCGAGTATCAGTTGGTTAACAAACTGAGCCACCCAGATGCCCCTGGATATTCCTTGTTTACCCTGTTATTCCTCATTTCAGCATCCTGTTATGTTCCCTTCAGATAATTTATTAGAAATTTTAATTATGTTAAGATTTTTGTGTATATTTAATTTTTTGCCTATGTCTTCAGAACTGTAAAGCTCAGTGAGAACAGTATTTTTGTCTTGCTCACAATATTCTCATAGTCCAGCTTTAAAAGACTCCAGATATTTGTTGATTCTCAACTGAGGATGGTGGGTATTTGGCCCAAGATGGACATGTGGTAATATTCCTGAGGAGGACTGGAAGAAGAGAAATTAGCTACATTCCTTTGCAGTAACATGACAGGAGAGTCCAAAATGTCATTAGTGCCACTCTTGGGAAACCCTGATTTATTTATTTATTTATCTATCTATTTATTTATTTATTAAAGATTTTATTTATTTATTTGACAGACAGAGATCACAAGTAGGCAGAGACAGACAGAGAGAGAGGGGGGAGGCAGGCTCCCCACCGAGCAGAGAGCCCAATTCGGGGCTCAAACCCAGGACCCTGGGATCATAACCTGAGCTGAAGGCAGAGGCTTCAACCCACTGAGCCACCCAGGCGCCCAGGAAACCCTGATTTAAACTGAGGCTTTATAATATGTTTTTGGTTATAAGTGGCAGAAACTCAAACTGTTGTTGCTAACGTGATGAACAAGAAGGATTTGGTAGAGGACAGGCAGAAACCAATTTTATTGTTTCTCATTATTGTCTCTGAAAATCTCTGAAGATCCCTTTCTGCTCCTAGGATAAAATCTTAAGCAAAGCCTTTAGCTTCTCCGGTCACTCCCAAGTAATTAAAAAACCCTCCAGTCATGTTCTAATAATAAACAAATAGTCTTTTCTCCCAGGTATTAAAAAATCCTGTCCAGTGTAATGTCAAAAATGTCAGAACCACACAGGTAAAAAATTATCTGCCATTCCCTCTCTACCCTTTCCCCTGACTTGCTTTTCATTTTGGGCTGCTCCTGGGCTGAGAAAGATAAGGACAGAAAGGATCTTTACTGACTAGGATAGTTATAGCCTGGTGTCATTGTCCTGTAGGTAGAGAGGAGGTTTGAGGCTTATCTTTCTCTCCTGGAATCATCACTCACCTATAATCCCTTGGCTCAGCAGTATATCTTCTGGTGTACCTTATGACATATGCCTTAGTCCCCTGGTTTCCAGGGATCCATTCAAAGGTTAGGGTCATCTCACTCCTATTGGACAGTCAATATTAGTCAGTCCTATTGGACAGCCTCTCTCAATATGATCCAATCCAGCTCTCTTACAGGGATGGGCTCCTCACTTGGCCCACGGAAAGGACATGTGTATCTTTCACAGAAGTTTGGACTGTTCTTAATCAGCCTGTGTGCATCTTTTGCTTGGAGGCAGTCTTAGCCAATTGAGTTAGGGCTTCTCTTGTTTTTTCTTGTGTGTGTGTTTTTTTTAAAGATTTTATTTATTTATGTGTCAGAGAGAGAGGCAGCACACAAGCAGGGGGAGTGGCAGGCAGAGGGAGAAGCAAGGTCCTCGCTGAGCAAGGATACCAATGCAGGACTTGGTCTCAAGACACTGGGGTCATGACCTGAGCTGAAGGCAGACGCTTAACTGACTGAGTCACCCAGGTGTCTCTGACTTGGGACTTTTCAAATGAGAATCAGTTCTGAGTCTTGTCTGTCTAATATGCCAAAAGATACATGTCATCTTTTCAAAATGGTCCTCTTAAAGACTTTGAGACTTGGCTTGAGATGAGGGGGAAGAATTTACCTCTATACCCCCATTAGAGTACCTTGATTTGGAAGGTATTTGGCATTGACTTTTGAGGCTCTGCCGAGAAAATCCATTTTTATCAATTTGTAAATAGAGTAAGGGTTCGGTTTACTCTAGCTCGGGAATTCTCAAAGATAGCACTACTGACAAGTTGGACTAATTCTTTGTTGTGGGGTATGGTTCTGATGCATTGTAGGAGGTCTAGCAGCATGTGTAGTATCTATTAGATAACAATAGCACCTCCTCCCATTGGTGACAAAATCACCCCTACTTGAGAGTTATTGCTTTAGTTTGGATTGGTGCTTCTCAATGTCTTTTTTGATGATCAGATTAGATCATTCAGAAAAGTAGGTCAATAGACAAGAATGCTCACAATTAGAGGTTTCCAGCAAGAATCACCATCTGGGCATACCTGTAAGCCACCTGAAGCACATAAGTGAGCCCATGTACACCATTTCAGATGCTCTTAGGCAGGAAAAAAAAAAGGAGGGGGTTATTGGCTCTTTAAATCCAAGGAAGGCTAACTAGAACTGGGAACTCAAACATTACTAGGATGCCCAGTGATCTCTTCATCGGTCATTTCTTGAATTTGCCATCTTGCAGTTTTTTCCAAGAACAGACTTTCTAGTTTAAAAAATCCCAAGTATTGGGTTTATTGTCTTTACCTTGGTTAGGTGCTGCTCAGAAGCTTTCAGCCAAAGATTCAGGATCATTGAAGAACAAAGCAGCCCAAATGACAATTATGTGAATGGATGAAATGGAAGTTTCCAAGACAAAATAAGAGGCCAGGTCAACCTGATATTATACAGCAGAACAAAATGAAACAAAAACAAAAACAGAAACAAAACACAAAAAAATATGATATGGCTTAAAGGCCGAGCACAAAGATTTCTGATGGGCCAGAAGAGGAAGGATTTTTTAGACAAAGGGAAGAACATAGGCAAAATAATATCAACAGAGATAGTAATGCCTGATATGAGAACCTACAAAAGATCAGTATTACTAGAGCAGAGTTTGAGGGCAAAGAGTCAGGGAACAGGCTAGACATAGAAGGTAGATCATGAGTGATTTTGTCTGCTAAGAGAAGTTTTTCTTCTGGAGATCCATGACGAAATTTAAGAAAGGCAGCAACATGGTGAGATATATATATATTGGATTACTTGGGTAGCTATGAATGGCATAGATGGAGGCAGATTATTGTAGAATACAGACAAGGGAGGCTAAGGACCTAGCAGCAGAGATGACCATGAGAGCTACTTAGGAGAAAAAAAATCAATAGATGGTCAACTGACTCCGTGGGGAATGGAACCTAAGAAGATTTTTCTGTACAGATCATCTTCCTTCTTGCATAGATTATTTTGATAGTTCCATGTCTTTCTGACTCTAGTATCTCCTCTAATCTAATGCCATTATTCTAAACACAACTCTCTCTAAAACATAAATCCAATCAAATTCAATAGTTGTTCATATATCCATAGATTTCCACAACCAGCTCAATCTAAGCTTAGTATATTTCACTGCCAGGGGCATGTGGATGGCTCAGTCAGTTAAGTGCTAGACTCTTGATTTCAGCTCAGGATTGTGAGATCAAGTCTCCATTTGGGCTCTGTGCTCAGTGTAGAGTCTACTTGTCCTTCTCTGCTTCTTCCACAACCCCCTTGTCAAATGAATAAATAAATAAAATTTTTCAAAAACAAAGCTAATCAAAAAAGAAGTCCCATACCCTTTAACAGCAACCTCCATTTCCCCACAATCCTTCCAACACTAGGCAGACTAATCTACTTTCTGTCTCTACAGATATCCCTGTATTGGACATTTCATATAAAGAGAACCATATTGTATATATATCTTTTATGATATAGTATATATATCTTTTATGATGGGTTTCTTAGCATCTTTTCACGTTGTAGTGTGTAACTATTCCTTTTTTATAGTCAAGTAATATTCCATCACGTGGACACACTATAATTTATTTATCCGTTCATTAGTTGGTAGATATTTGGGTGGTTTCACTTTTTAGGTATTATGAATAATGTGGCTATTCACATTCACATACAAGTTTTTATGTGAATGTATCTTTTGTGTATTATTTAAGAATGGAATCACTGGGTCACAAGGTATCACTATGTTTAGTATTTTGAGGAACTGAATCTGTAATATTGGATATATGCAGTCATGTGCTAAATTAACATCTAGAACCATAGTCTGAGTTCTTTTTTTCCCCCATAGTCTGAGTTCTAAATGCCTTGGTCGGCTTTGTTCTGACTTGTGGAGGAATCCACCATACACTTCTGGGTGGGTGATGACAGCAAAGATATAATGGCCAATATATACACTTTGGCATTGTATAGATTTAAAAGGAGGTCCTGAGTTATTTCTGGGGACTCTGCCAGGTTTTAACAGTTAATGGAAAAAGTAATTGCATATATGAATTATCTAAAAGAATTAATCTATTTAGGTAATGTAATGTTTTTTAACTCAAGTTCTGGACTTTGGTCAGACTTAATGTTTTCACTTGGTAAGTGCAATTTCACTGCATGAAGTTCACTGGACATATATTAATGAGTTAGCTAGAGTGAACAGTGATCCTATATATCCTAAATGAAATATCAGATACACACAATCAGTGCATTAAATCTATCTTGGGTGCTTTCTGCATGTGACCCATTCCTAAATGCTGGCTCTTTTCTTATAGGGCCCTTTTGTGGGTTTCTCAGTAACCTCCTCTCTTGCTAGGGATTGCTCACTGTACTATCTCCTAACATTGGGGGCAAAAATCTGTGGCTAACCATTTGGATAGTCCACTTAGCTCCTGGTTCAAAGATACACTCTCTTAAGCTTATTCAAGCCTGGCTACCTTCTGTGACATTCACATAACCCCCAGGATAATTTTTCTTGCAAAATTGCAAGTACAGGCCTTTTCCACTGTAGACCTTTCTCTGCTCTGCCATCAAAGACCTCTTTGGATAGTCTATTGTCTTTAGACTTTTCAGGTAACATAAACTACAGGGCACAGAAGTCAAATGGTCTGAATTTGGGGCATGTGGGAGGCTTGGTTAAATATCTGCCTTCAGCTCGGGTCATGATCCCAAGGTCCTGGGATCAAGCCCTGCATTGCGCTCTCTGCTCAGCAGGAAGCCTGCTTCACCCTCTCCGTCTGCCTGCAGCTCTGCCTACTTGTGCTCTCTCCTTCTCTCTGTCAAATAAACAAGTAAAATCTTAAAAACAAACAAACCTTGCCCGAGTTTCTGCAAGTTCCTTCACTTGGCTTGAGGTGGGGATAGGATGAGATATGCACTTTCCTTTCCCCACTCTTGGGAAAAGGGAGGAAAATGCACAGCACTCCCGAAAAGTGTTTCTTAGGCATCTTCATTTTTCTGTCTTTGATCGATTCTGCCGTATCATTCCCTGGAGGTATGTGAGGACAGAGAATTGCTAAAGGAGCTTCACATTATTCCTATCATGCATTGTGTGGTTGGCCTAGCTCCCTTTTTAAGAATACTTAGCACACTTGCCATTTCTTCCTTTTTTTTTTTTTAAGATTTTATTTATGTATTTGAAAGAGAGAGAAAGTAATAGAGAGTACAAGTTGGGGGAGGGACAAAGAGAGATGGAGAAGCAGACTCCCCACAGATGCAGACCAGATCACAGGACCCTGAGATCATGACCTGAGCTGAGGGCAGATGCTTAACCTACTGAGCCATCCAAGCACCCAGGATCTATTTCTTTTAACTTTGGAGGCTCTGCCAAAGGACGTGGAAAATTCCCACTGAATATTACTACATCTTAGAAATTTGTGCCAGGATTATTCTAAGTTCTCAACCATTTTTTGGTATCTTGGACCCCTCTGACATTCTGGTAAATGGCAAATTAGAGACCCCTTTCTCACATGACATTTCTACGTGCATAAAACAAATATGTAGGATTACAACAGAAACCAATTATGTGGCAGTAAACTTGAATCCTCAGATCCCATGGAGTTACCTCTCAAGTTGAAAACTTACATTAGAATCCTAGTACTTTACAAGAACTATTACATTTATCTTCCTAACACCCCAATGAGGAAACTGAGACATAATGAGGTTAAGTACTTGGCCTAAGACCACGTACCTAGTCAGAGGCAGAGAAAGGATTTGAACCTGGGCAGTCCAAAACTATAGTGTTGTTTTGAGATTATGCATATAAGAGCTTCCAAATTCATTGATGGTTGAGTAATTATTTCCTTGGGTGAGGGACAGACCTTTAGAGTTAACCAAGCTCCATTTTTCCCCTGGGCCAGAATAACACAAGGAATCATCTCCAAGGGTGCATGTCTGGCTCAGCCAGTCGAGTGGGCAACTCTTTATCTCCAGGTGGTAAGTTCGAACCCCATGTTGGTTGGGTGTAGAGATTATTTAAAAAAATAAAAATTTTGGGGCGTCTGGGTGGCTCAGTGGCTCAGCCACTGCCTTCGGCTCAGGTCATGATCTCAAGGTCCTGGGATCGAGTCCCGCGTCGGGCTCTCTGCTCAGCGGGGAGCCTGCTTCCTCCTCTCTCTCTCTCTCTCTCTGCCTGCCTCTCTGCCTACTTGTGATCTCTCTGTCAAATAAATAAATAAAATCTTAAAAAAAATAAATAAAAAATTTTAAAGATTTTATATATTTATTTGACAGAGAGAGAAAGACATAGAGAGAGGGAACACAAGCAGGAGGAGTGGGAGAGGGAGAAGAAGGCTCCCCACTGAGCAGGGAGCCAGACGTGGGGCTTGATTCCAGGACCTTGGAACCCTGACCTGAGTGGAAAGCAGATGCTCCATGAGTGAGCCAAACAGGTGTCCCTAAAAAAATAAAAATAAAAAATAAAATCTTAAAAAAATGCCATTATACACATATATGAGACTGTGCCTCCTTGATGCTGCATCTATGTGGAATACCCTGTCCTGTGGTTTAAGCCACTATTTGGTTTTCTTGTAGCTAACGGCATCCTAACTGATATACGTACAAATGGCTAAGATTGTGTGTTAACCTTAATAATAAAACAGTCAGTTATTTTACCAGCAAAAATAGGTTTATTTGGGAATAACAGAATTGCAATTTGGGACAAGCAAGCAAAGTATGGCAAAGCTATAGGCAAGTGTAACAAACACAGGAGAACATTATTTTATGGAGAAGGAGAAAGATGGGAGGGGTTGTTTTGAACAAAAGGCCTTTGGAAAAAAGCAAGAGTTTGGGATGATGATAGTTTCTCGCTGGCTGAGTTGCAGTAGTCTATTTCTTCTAGAAGATGCAATGTGTAACTTTCCTGTTGGGTCCTATGATGGATGATTCTTTCCCTGACATTGAGTGGTAAAACTTTCCCTTCCAGCCTCTCCTTAAATCATGTTAAGTCCTCTTTAGTGGGCTTTCCCTTCATTAATTTTAGCAATTAAATATTCCACCAATCCCGGAGAAGGGAGTCTTGGAGCAAATTACATTGAATTAGAAAAGTGACAAAAATATGGTGTTTCTTATTCCCTTGTTGGACAGTAAAAGCCATAACGAGTATGTACTAATACCTCTTCCGTAACATTTATTGTAGAATTAAAAGAGAAAATGTTCTCAGTAGAGTTAAGAACCACTGCTCTTCCCCTTACACTGAATGTTTGGAAGTTGTCGGAAGTAGGGAGGAGGCAACAGAAAGGTGATTGAGAGAATAAACAAAAAAACAACCTTTCAGATTCCAGGTTCCTCATCTGTTAACAGCAACAGATATTTTATAAGTGCAGAATATTTTCACACAGAATTTTGTGCACTTTGTTATTATTCGTCTGGTAATGCCACACATCAGCATTGTCATTCTCCCTATTTCCCATTTGACTAAATAGAAATCTTGAAAACTAACAGAAATGATTATTCATTCCTGTTCCTTAGATAGGAATAATAACAACTGCTGTCATGTTTTAGCTATCCTAACAAAATTATTTTGACAGTTCACCACTAATAGGCTCAGCAATTGGAAGTTTTAAATCTGAAGGTTTGGTGGAATGTTTTGGCTCAGGACCGGATATGGAAACAGTATCTTTTTTTTGTTGTCGTTCTCCATGTCTCTCCTCCCCCATGCCCATTCGTTTACTGTGTTTAGTACCTCAGAACAGGGTATACTCAAAACCTAAAAATACTCAAAAGCCTAAAAACTCGTAGTTGGCCATATTTACATATTTGAATTCACGGGAAACGTGGTGAAAAAAGAGTAACTGAAATCAATAACTACATCAATACAGGGTTAGAATGCCTCAACATTTATTCGTTTAAGTGCTGAGGCTCTACAGCAGTAGTTTTTAATCTGAGATCCTTGGATTGGTCTGGGGAGTCTGAACTTGAATATACTGTAATATATTGCATATATATATATATATGTATACTGTAACATAGGAGCGTGTCTACGTGCATTTTTCTGGAGTAAAGTCCCCTAGTTTTCACCAGATTCGCTGAATGTCCCTAGAGCCCTCAAAACGCTACAAAACACGATACCAGTTGACAGCATTGCAAAAATGCATTTCTTCTTAAGTGGTCTTTTTTTCCTATTTGGCAAGGCAGAAACCTCCTGCCCTAAACAAAAATGGCGGGAGCGGCTTCACACGTTGCCCCTCACGCTGAAAGGCTAGAAGGCCCCCGCTACATTCTTTCCACCTTCCCACTCCTGACCCCGGAAGGACTCCATCCCCGCGGCCAAGCGGCTGCTCAGCGCGGGGCTGCGGCGGGGAAGCAGGCGTGGGCCAGCCGCACCTGGCCTGGAGGAGCACCAGGTACAAGGGTGGAGACGCCGGGCGTTGGAGCGGGTGGGGTCGCTACGCGGGCCCCGCTGAGGAGGCGAGGCTGGGCATGGTGGGGCGTGGTGGGGCGCCGGCTGGGGCCCTGGCCTTGGCCCTTGAGCTTCTCAGTGCCGGTGAAGGAACAGAAAGCCAGAGAAGTCCCCACGCCGGAGGGAGGCCCGCAAAGGCAGCACTCAATCAGGGAGGGCACCCGACTGGTCCGAGCCCGACTGAGGGCCAGGGCGGGCGAGCCGAGAGGGAGACCCCTTTCCTGGTCCCTTGGTAAAGAAGGAAGACCGCTGAGGAGATTGCTGTGGGGATCGGGGGGTGGGGGTCTTGGTGGAGGTAGGAGCCGCTTGTGGGTCTGTGTTTCTGCTTGAATGCCAGTGGTTTGAGCAGGGAGTGGTATTTGAATGGGGAAGATTACGCTCTCTTTGCAGGTGCTTTCAGAGAACAATGTAGCATTGGGAGGAATTGGGGCGTTGGGATCCTCTGTCAATAAAGTTGCTTAACATTTATATTCTGGAGGGAGGACTCCGGAAGATCTTGCTCTTGCACAGACTTTAATTATTATTGTTCTATCATTATTGCAACGAAGCATAGCTGTGTTTTTCTCAGAGTTCGGTTGTATGGATTTAGGCTTCACGTCAAAATTTTTTAGGGTATTTCAGACTTTCATATTTGCTTAACTAGTAAAGTTCAAGCTGTAAAACAGAATTTTAGGGTGTTTAGAAACAAACTCTATCACACTTTTTAGCTCTGCAGTGGTTAGCTGTAGAGAAGCGAGTAATATTACATAATACAGTATTTCTGGTAATGTTTTAGACTCTTTATGAATTTGAATATTAAACTGCCTTAGTGTTCATTTTAATTATGAAACTCTTATGGAAGCAACTGAAAGTCGGATTTTAAATATTATTCAATTATTATTAAGTTTGGAATCATTCCCTCAGTGATTTTAAGTTAAAGGGAATGAGGTAGGTAGGATGTAAAAAGGAGATTTGTCAGAACTCTTTTAAGAAAACCCTGGCAGTTTAAATTGAAAAGTTTGCTTTATTTTCTTTCTCCTCTCTTTAAAAAATAGGAATCTGTTATTATGGAGAAAGACACTTTGGGGGAATTACTCAGTATTTTTTTTTAATGTAGCAAAGATGGCTTAATGATCCAGAATCTACTTAATTGCTAAAAATGTTTCTTAAGAAGTTGTCAGTTTTAGGGGAGTGGAGGGGATAAGTGTACCTTTTTTTATTCTTTTTAGTGTAACAAAAAAATAATATATGTAGGTGCCTAAAAAATGAAATATTTGGAAAGACTTATAATGAAAAGGAATGATTCCTTCCCAGCCTCTCTTATACCCCAGAGGACCATTTTTCTCTTGTTTGTTTATAGATTCCTTTGTATTTCTCAGTAATATATTTGTATCATAGTTTATTGGTTGGAATAAATGTGTTTCAATTAGAATTATACTGAGCCTGAACATAGTCATTAGAATATGTGTGAGGGGGCATTAAGTTTATACTCTGTGTCAGTAGTAGGGAATAAGGTTAGTAGGTTAGTGTCAATAGCAGTAAACCACCTGTGTTTTATTTGGAAGGAGACTACTACTTAATCAGTGGTTTTGACAATTGTGTGAAGAAAGAATATTAACAGAAAAGGGTAGTCTACTGGAGTCTACAAAAAGAGAAGACAAATATGCAGAAATAAAGGACTTAAAGTATAGCTAGCCAGTAAGCTTTTATAGAGAGATTGCTAATGATTTTTATCTTCTCTTTAGTTAGATTTATGTGGCCCTATTCAATGAAAAGAAACATTAGATTTGGTAGACATAAACATTCTAGTTACTGGAGAGGCCTATTCTGTTGTGTACCAGAGACCTGTCTCTGGCTTTTAATTGGCCTAGATAAGTGGATCCAGGGATCCATTAATTTTGTGCTCACTAGGCAGCCTTTTCAACATTTTAGAAAAATTTAGCTCCTTACAGTTTTTTATTTCACAGAAAGTGTGTTTTGATAACATATTTAAGTATTCTTTTACTAGATAGTATATTTCCTTATTATAAATGAATAAATTTTTAAGAGAACTTATACATCAATACTATGTGAATTTGTTTAGGCACACAGATAAAATTGAGTTTCTGGCTTTGAAAAGCATAGACCCAGAGCCTGAACCATTATGTATCTATGAAGGCTACCCGTAAGGGCTTTTCTGTGAGCTGCTTTCTCTATAGACATCAATAGAAATAGGCATTAAAACAATTAAAATTTCATAGCATGTATGTGGCATTTCTTTGAAGATCTTTAAAATGGGCTAGTAGGAGAATAAGTGCCTGAGTTCTGAAGTTCAGTGAACTGAGCTTTCTAGCCCCGGGAGTCCTGGTCCCAGTCAGATTTCCTTGTAGGAAATAGGTGGAAGAAATCAGTTTTAAATTGTGATTTAAAAGCTGAAATGTTTAACCAGAAAAGAGAAAATCTAGAACCTGCAATTTTCTAGGGAAAATGTGCTACCTGAACTCTCAGTTCAAATCTAACTCAGTTCTTTTTGGGTGCTTTGGTGATTAATAAATAAACTTTTAGCTTGGATAAATTTGGCTCATAATTTTTTTCAGGGAAGTTTATTATGAATAATTAACTGCAAAAAGAAAAAAAAACTGATAGAGTTAAAATTTCAATTTGTCTCTTTCATTTGGTGGCTCATATGTTTTTATGTTTCATTTAATGAAGATTAGAAGAGGAGTCATGTCAGAAGAAACAGTAAGCGAATCACAGTTTTCCTTGAAGACAGCAGTATTAAGAGTGTTTGATCTTCCTCTGTCTTGGTACTATTCTCTCTCCCAGGTAAAAAAGAAAGAAACATGAAGTTGAATAATAAATTTATTGCTCAGAGCATAGTATTTTATTTACAGTATTTAACTTTCAGTTGAGGTTTTAAATGGTTCAGTCAAATATTTATTAAGGTGGTTTAATACTTACTTGATTTTTATTTCATTGCTTTTAGTTGTTATCATATTCAGGACTTTTTAAAGAAATAGTCCTGGGGTACCTGGCTGCCTCAGTTGGAAGAACAAGTGACTTTTGATCTTGGGGTCCTGAGTTTGAGCCCCATGTGGGTGTAGAGATTACTTAGATAAATTAAATTAACTTAGACAAAATTGTTCTACCTTTTTTTTTTTTTTATAGAGATTCTTTTATTGATTCATTTGAGAGAGAGCAAGCAAGAGCATGAAGGGGGAGGTGAGAGGAAGAGGAAGAAGCAGTCTTCCCACTGAGCGGGGAGCCTCGTACCTCATAAATGGAATTATATAATATTTGTCTTTTTGGGACTGCCTTATTTTACTTAGCATAATGTCCTCAAGGTTCATTTATTATGTAGCATGTCAGAATTTCCTTTTTTTTTTTTTTTTAAAGATTTTATTTGTTGATTTGTCAGAGAGAGAGAGAGAGTGCACACAAGCACAAGCAGTGGGATCGGCAGGCAGAAGGAGAAGCAGGCTCCCTGCTGAGCAAGGAGCCTAATTCCGGACTCACCTGAGCCAAAGGCAGATGCTTAATTGACCGAGCCACCCAGGCGTCCCAGAATTTCCTTGTCTTCCCAGGTTGAATAACATTTGATTTTACATACATACCACATTTGGTTAATCCATTCATCCACCACTGGTCATTTGTGTTACTTCCATCTTTTGGCTCTTGTGAATAATGGTGCTATAAACATGAGTATATAAATATGTATTCAAGTCCCTGCTTTCAGCTCTTTTGGATATATATCTGATGTGAAATTGCTGGATCACATGGTGATTCTGTGTTAAATTTGTTGAGGAACTCGCATATCTCTTTCCATAGTGGCTTCACCACCACTTTTCATTTCTACCAGCAGTGGACAAGAGTTCTGGCTTCTCCACATTCTCACCAACACCTGTTATTTTCTGGCTTTTTGATATAGTTGGTATCTCATTGTGGTTGTGATTTACATTTCCCTAGTGATTAGTGATGTTGAGCATCTCTTCACGCACTTACTGTCTTTTTGTATATCTTCCATGGGAGCAGTCCCTATATTTTTAGTATTTGCTTCTAAGGCAATTTGTGCTTCCTTGTGCTAAAGAAAAAGGTATGTATAGAAAGTAGCATTTAGTTCTCTAAAGTTACACCAAATTTCATCCAATCCAAGATGATGATTTTTGACATTTGGACATTTACAAAACTTGCTTACATATTGAAATGAATAGTATCTCAGATGGGTGAAATATAGTGTAATTTTACATGTATATAGGAAAGGAGGTTGCACAGTTAAAATGTATGAGAATAGTAATTACTACCTAGGGTTCAATATGTTTAAGACGTTGTTTATGTCCTTTATACATAAAATGTCTCTAATCTACAAAGTAACCCTGGAATTTGGAAATCATCTCAATTTTACTAATCTGGAGGCTTCCAAGAGCTTCAGTAACTTATCTAAAAGGGCAAATAATAGGGGTACCTGGGTGGCTCAGTTGGTTAAACATCCGACTCTATTTATTTATTTGAGAGAGACAGTGTGTGTGTGTGCAGGCAGGGGGAGGGAGAGGCACTAGCATACTCCATGGTATGCTAGTGCATAGCACAGAATCCCACACAGAGCACGATCTCAGGATCCTTATATTAGAACCTAAGCTGAAATCAAGAGGTATACACTACTTGATCATATATAGTATTCAGTGTGACTAAAGTGATTTTAATAGATGATGTAAGATAAATAGGGATTTATTTATTTAAGATTATTTTTATTGACATATATTATTAGCCCCAGGGGTACGGGTCTGTGCATTGTCAGGCTTACACATTTCACAGCACTCATCATATCACATACCCTCCCCAATGTCCATAACTCAACCACCCTCTTCCTACCCCCCAATCTCCCAGCAACCCTTGGTTTGTTTTGTGAGATTAAGAGTCTCTTATGGTTTGTCTCCCTCCGACAAATAGGAATTTAAACACCTTCAGTGATGCATCTTGATTCATGTTTCACCACTGCGGAATTGTGTGATCTTTGGCAGGTCACTTAACCTCTTTGAAGCCAATTTACCATATTTGACATGCAATAAATGTTAACTCCTATTATATTTCCCTGTGTCATTTATTTAAGTAATAATAGATTTTCCAAGTATTTGTTCTTTCATTTAGTGAATATATACTCTAAACAAAATACTTTTGTCTCTTTTGGTTCTGTACTTTTCTTAAGGATTGCTTTGGAATATTACTGTTTATCATGTAATAGAAACAGACTCTGATTTTCCACCACAACATGAAGAGGCAAGTAGTTTAGTTGATTCTCCAAATTCAGAGTGTCAAGTGAGAAAGACAAAGACAAATTCTAAGCAATTAGGATAAAAAGCTGTCTAAATGCACTGTAGCATCCTGAACTGGTCCTGGAATTGAAAAAGAACATCAGTGGAAAAACTGGTGAAATCAGAATAAAGTCTATAGTTTAGTTAATAATATTGTACTGTTAGCTTTTTCGTTTTGTTTTAATGTAAATTTTTTAGTTTTACAAGAGGTTATATAAGATGTTAATATCAGGAAAATCCCAAGTGATGGGTATATAGGAACCCTACTATCTTTGCAGCTTTTCTGTAAATCTAAAGTTATTTCGGGGCACCTCGGTGGGTCAGCTGGTTAAGTGTCTGCCTTGGGTTTAGGTTATAATCTTGGGGTCCTGGGATCAAGCCCCACATTGGGCTCCCTACTCAGTGGGTAGTCTGCTTTTCCCTCTGCCTCTGCCCCTCCCATGCTTGTGCTCTCCCTTTCTCAAATAAATAAATAAATAAATAAAATCTTTAAAGTAATTATTTCTGGGGCACCTGGGTGGCTCACCTGGGTGGGTTAAAGCCTCTGCTTTCCGCTCAGGTCATGATCCCAGGGTCCTGGAATTGAGCCCCGCATCGGGCTCCCTGCTCCACAGAGGAGCCTGCTTTCCTTCCTCTCTCTCTGCCTGCCTCTCTGCCTACTTGTGATCTTTGTCTGTCAAATAAATTAAAAAAGAAAATTATTTCTGTTTTAATTTTTTAAATTAGCATTAAATCATAGCTCACATTTTTGAGTACCTGCTACGTGTCAGATATTATGTTATGTATGTTATCTATCCACAACAACCTTATGAGGAAAGGGTTATTCCCATTTATTCAGAGTTTACAGTTTGCATGCAGTATGTTCTAGTTATCAGAAAGATGCATTCAAAGTATATCTATTAAGCCTCTACTGTGTTTCAGTCCAGACATAATGTGGTGAGCAAGATATAGGCATAGTTCCAGCCCTTACTGAGCTTAGAACCTTAATAAAGTTTGTAGAAACCACCCCTTCATCCCTGCCCCCCATGCCGCCAAAATAAAGGTGTTGTAAGTACTGTGTTTGAGGAATAGATCAACTGAATCCTTTTGCTGAGTAAAGGGAAATAAGGTTATTAGAACAGGAGACTCGTGTGTGACTATCTGTTCTCTTTCCAGAGAACATTAGATGGTGGGGGAAAATTGACAAAGAGCATTAATCATAGTATCAGGTTATGAAGTGGGCAGGGTTGTGAAATCTGATCATAAGGAGTAGTGTTCTTTTCCTTTGTGTTTTCAGTGTCTGGGCCATAAATAGATGCTCAATTCATGTTGAATGAATAGGACATGTGTCTAGTTTTCATTTTTCTGGAGGTGAGGAAATGAACTGCATCACCACAGAAAACCTCTCTGAGCTTTAGGATTCTGAGATGCTATTTCCAGTGTTGCAGGCAATGATATAAGAAGCGATTGACTTCCCTATGGTGGAGAGGAGTAACAAAACAAGAAGTGATAAGCAGGAGTAAGAGACTTTCAAGTGTTGTATTTTCTAGATTACTTAGGATAAACATTTTCTCTGGGAAATTTGTTACTTTTTTTTGTCATGGAAAGGTTTTTTTTTTTTTTAAAGATTTTATTTATTTGATACAGAGAGATCACAAGTAGGCAGAGACGGGGGGGGGGGGGAAGAAGGCTCCCCACAGAGCAGAGAGCTGGATGTGGGGCTTGATCCCAGGACCCTGAGACCACGACCCAAGCCAAAGGTAGAGGCTAAACCTCTGAGCCACCCAGGCATCCCTGTCATGGAAAGATTTATTTTTTCATGAGATTATGATTGTAAACTTCAATAGGTCTTTTATGTAAAAATATATAAGATATAAACAGAACTTGAATTTTAATAAAAGTGAATTGATTTTTATTGTATTTGAATTTATATTAGTAAAGAACATTATATGTCTGATGGAGCAGTTTTAATTTTTTATTTATATCTCATAGTAGTTCTCTAACTTTAGTGCCCTTGGATATAGAACTGACAATTTAAGCAGCCATGATCACTTAGCTGTGACTGGGCCTTTATTAATAGATTATTTTTCTGTAATGGAGATCTTAATTTCTTATTTTACATTTACTCCTGCAATAAATACTAATCTTTACATTTGATCTAAGATTAGTATTTTTTTGATAATGAGGTCTTGGCAGTTTATAAAAATATTGAAATTAAGAATATGTTCTGGGGCACCTGGGTGGCTTAGTGGGTTAATGCCTCTGCCTTCAGCTCAGGTCATGATCCCAGGGTCCTGAGATTGAGCCCCGCATCGGGCTTTCTGCTCAGTAGGAAGCCTGCTTCTCTTCCTCTCTCTCTCTGCCTGCCTCTCTGCCTACATGTGATCTCTGGCTGTCAAATAAATAAATAAAATCTTAAAAAGATGTTCTTAATAGTGTTGTTTTTATTTTTAATTAAAGACATTTTCTAAGATTTTATTTTTAAGTAATCTCTACACCCAACCTGTGGCTTGAATTCACAACCCTGAGATCAGGAGTCCCATGCTCCAGTGACTGAGCCGCCACGTGTCCCAATGATAGCGCTGTTTTTAGAATTTATTATTGAGTATTTAGCATCCAATTTCAGGGAGTGTCGTTTTTTTCCAAATCTCATGTGGTTGCTCTTAACACTGAAGGTATGGTTCCAGAGGGAAAAACAGAAATGTAAAGAAATAAAAATTTGTAGGGATCCTGGGTGGCATAGTTAGTTAGGCATTTGACTCTTGATTTTGGCTTGGGTTATAATCTCAGGGTGTTTAGATGCAAGTGTGGTCCAGCACTGGGCTCCACACTTGGTATGGAGTCTGCTTGGGACTATCTTTCTCCCTCTGCCCCTCCTCCCATTCTTTCTTTTTCTTTTTGTCTCTCAAATAAATAAATCTTTTTTTTTTTTTAAGATTTTATTTATTTATTTGATAGAGATACAGCGAGAGTAGGAACATGAGCAGAGGAAGTGGGAGAGGAAGAAGCAGGCTTCCTGCCAAGCAGGGAGCCCGATGCGGGGCTCGATCCCAGGACCCTGGGATCATGACCCAAGCCAAAGGCAGACGCTTAACGACTGAGCCACCCAGGCGCCCCTCAAATAAATAAATCTTTAAAAAATTCGCTAATGCCTATAATAGACACATTGCTTAAGAGAATAATTCTTAAAGTTTGTGAAGGGAAACAATTTGAGGTGTTGTTGGAATGTTCTAATTTTTCTTGATAGTTTTGAAGGAATTTAAATGGACTTGGAGGAAAACTAGAGAAGAATAGTTTTAAATTTTTTGTTAAATCATAGTCACTGAGGCCATATGCTAATGGCAAATAGAAGTAAGTCATTTCTGGTACTCCGGAAAATGAGCAATTTTTGTGTAGAACCCAGATGTTATTTTACAAATAGCCTTATTGAGGTATAATTGACACATATTACACTGTCCGTATTTAAAGTATACAATTTAAGTTTTGACATACATGTGTATATTATACCTCTGAAAGTCTTGCCACAATCAGGATAATGAACACATCCATGATCTCCAGAAGTTTCTCATTCCCCTTCGTATCCCTTTGCATTTTCCCTGTCCCCTGCCTCATTTTCCTCCAGGCAACCACTGATCTCCTTTTTATCACTACGGATTTGTTTGCATTTTCTGTTTTATATAAAATTATACAATATAAACTTTCTTCTCTCTTTTTTTTTCACTTAGTCTGAATTTGAAATATATATATGTTGTGTATATCAGTAGTTAATCCTCTTTTATTACTGCATAGTATTCCATTGTATGGATATACCACAGTTTGTTCACCTGTTCAGCTATTGGTGGACATTGGGTTGTTTCCTGTTTTTACTTTTTAATTGTAAATAAAGCTGCTAAGATCATTCCTATATAAGTCTTTGTATAGACATGCTTTCATTTCTCTTGGGAGTGGAATGACTGAATCATAAGATAGGGATATATTTAATTAAAAAAATTTTTTTAAACATTTTTATAAATTTTTATTTACTTGAGAAAGAGAGAGAGAGCGCAGAGAGGGGCAGAGAGGGAAAGAGAATCTGAAGCAGACTCTTGATTGAGGATGAAGCCTAAAATGGGGCTTGATTCCAAGACCACGAAATCACCATTGAGCCCCAAACAAGAGACAGACGCTTAACCAACTGAGCCCCTCAGGCACCCTGGGATATATTTAATCTTTAAAGAAAATTCCAGACTTCTTCCAAAGTGGCCATATCATTGGGATTGCCAGTCTTTTAATTTTAGCCATTCTAATAGAATAGTAGAATCTCATTGTGTGTTTTTTTTTTTAAAGATTATTTATTTATTTATTTGACAGAGAGATCACAAGTAGGCAGAGAGGACGGCAGAGAGAAAGAGGGAGAAGCAGGCCAATCAGAGAGCCTGATGTGGAGCTCGATCCAGGACCCTGAAATCATGACCTGAGCCGAAGGCAGAGACTTTAATCCACTGAGCAACCCAGGCGCCCCTCGTTGTGGTTTTGATTTGATTTTCCCTAAGGACTAGTAATGTTGAACATGATTTCATATACTTATTTGCCACCTGTAAATTTTTGTTGATGTGTCTATTGAAAGCTTTTGCCCATTTTTAAATTGGGTTGTTTTCTTACTGAGTTTTGAGAATTCTTTATATACCCTGGATACAGTTCCTTTATCAGATAAATCAATTGCAACTTTTTTTTTCTAGTCTGTAGATTGTCTTTTCAGCTTCTGGAAAGTGCCATTGGTTGATTGATTGATTGATTGATTGATAGATTTATAGATTTTATTTATTTATTTGACAGCAAGAGTGGGAACACAAGCAACAGGAGTGGGAGAGGGAGAAGCAGACTTTCCACTGAGCAGGGATCCCACTGCAGGGCTGGATCCCAGGGTTCTGGGATCATGAACTGAGCCAAAGGCAGACATTTAACGACTGAGCCACCCAGGCACCCCTTTATTTATGTTTTTAAAGACTTACTTATTTTAGAGAAAGAGCTCATGTAAACAGGGGAAGGGCAGAGGGAAGGAGGTGAAAGAATTTCAGACTCCCCACTGAGGACAGAACCCAATGCAGGCTTGAGCCCATGAATCAAGAGCCAGAGGCCTAAGTGACTGAGCCCCCCAGGTGCCCCTAAGCAGTGTCTTTTAAAGAGAAGTTTTTGATACTGAAGTCCATTTGCTAACTTTTTTCTTTTTTTGTAATAAATCAGGTTCTCGGTGTTTTCTCTAAGAAATATTTGCCTAACCAAAAGTCACAGAGATTTTCTTTTATGCTTGCTTCTAGAACTTTTCTAGTTTTCGATTTTATGTTCTTAAGAGTTTTAGGTTTATGATCCGTGAGTGAATTATTGTATGTGGTGTGAAATTATACAGTACATAATCTTTGGAATTGGATTTTTTTCACTTAACATAATACATTTGAGATTCATTCATGTTGTTATATGTTTGAATATCATTTGTTGCTGAGTGTTCCATTGTATGGATGTACCACTTTATCCATTTACCTGTGGAGGGACATGTAGGTGGTTTGTGGGTCTTGGTGGATTTCTAGATTACATACATTTTCTGTGTTTTCTTCTCAAAATTTCTTTCTTGAATTTACTTTTGACAAAAATAGATTGACTCTATTTGTGCAGGTTTATTTCTGAATTCTATACTGTTGCATTGATCTGTATGTCTGTTGTTTCACCAATACCATACTGTTTTAATTATTGTAGCTTTACAGTTAAGTTTTGAAATTGGTAGAGCAAGTTCTCCAACTTTGTTCTTTTTCAGAGTTATTTTGGTTATTCCAGTTCCTTTGCCTTTCCTTAATTTTTTTTTTTTTTTTTTTAAATAAGGAGCTACCAGTATCTACAAAAATTTTTGCTGTGTTTTGCCTGGGTGGCTCAGTAGGTTATGCATCTGCCTTTGGCTCAGGTCAGGTCCTGGGATAATGGAGCCTGCTTCAGGCTCCCTCCTCTGCTTCTCCTCCTCCCTCTCCCCTCCTGCCTGTTCATGCTTCCTCTCTCTCAAATAAATAAATAAAATCTTAAAATTTTTTTTACTGGGCTTTTGACTAGGATTATATTGGGGTTTTTTTGTACATCAAATTGGAGAGAAACAACGTTTTATAATCCATGAACATGTTGTAGCTCTCCTTTTATTTTTATTGATTTCTTTCATCAATGTTTTGTTGTTAACTAGCACTGATTTTTATTTAGATTTATCTCTAAGTATTTTTTTTTTTTTTTACTTGGTGCTATTATCAATGCTGTTGCTTTTTAAATTTCAATGTCCAGTTGCTTATTGCTGTTATAGACTGGCCTATTTACCTATCAGTTCTAGGGAATTGGGTAGATTTTGGGGGGTATTCCACACAGACAATCAAAATTTTATGCAAATACAGTTTTACTTCTTCCTTACCAATGTGTATTCCTTTTATTCTTTTTACTTGAATTCTTATATTGGCTTATACTTTTAACATGATGTTAGTTCTGGTAACTTCAGTCATTCCTTGGCTGTGGCAGTGTAACTGTAATCTCTGCCTCCCTCTTCACAAGGCTTTCTCTTTTGTGTCTGTGTCCTTTAATCCCTTATAAAGACACTTATTTGATTTAGGACTCATCCTAAAACAGTGTGATGTCATCTTGATTCTTACCTTAGTTACATGGACAAAAACTTTATTTTTAAATAAGATCATAACCAGATATTCAAAGTGAATGTGAATTTGGGGGGGGGCACTAAGTCACATACCTTCTAGTCCTAATTTGCTGAGTGTTTTTTTTATTTTTTAAAGATTTTATTTATTTATTTGACAGAGAAAGAGAGATCACAAGTAGGCAGAGAGGCAGAAAGAGAGGGGAAGCGGGCTCCCTGCTGAGCAGAGAGCCCAACTCGGGACTCGATCTCAGAACCCTGAGATCATGACCTGAGGTGAAGGCAGAGGCTTAACCCACTGAGCCACCCAGGTGCCCTTCTGAGTGTTTTAAAAATCATGAGTGGCTGTTGAATATTTTCAAATGTTCTTTTTAAATCTATTGAGATTATATTGTGGCTTTTCTTCTTGGTTTGTTATTATGGTAAGTTACATTAATTGATTTTTGAATGTTAAACCAGATTTGTATTCCTTGGACATACACTACTTATCTTATACAGTATTCATTTTACATACTGCTAGATTCAATGTGTTAATATTTTGTGAAGGATTTTTTTTTAAAAGATTTTATTTATTTACTTGAGAGAGAGACAGTGAGAGAGAGCATTAACGAGGAGAAGGTCAGAGAGAGAAGCAGACTCCCCATGGAGCTGGGAGCCTGATGCGGGACTCGATCCCAGGACTCCAGGATCATGACCTGAGCCGAAGGCAGTCGTCCAACCAACTGAGCCACCCAGGCGCCCCTTGGATTTTTTTTTTAATCTGTCAACATTGTAGGTACTAGCCTATAATTTTTTTTGTAATGTCTTTGGATTTGATATTAATAGTAATGCTGGCTTCAAAAATGATTGGGAAATATTCCCTCATTGAATGGAATTGATATTTCTTTCTTAAATATTTAGTAGAATTTGCCCTATCATTTGTTAAAAGACTTTATTTAACTACATATTCAAGTTTCTTCTGTACATATGTAACTATTCATGCTATCTATTTCGTTCTGAGTGAATTTGGATAGTTTCTGTTTTTGAAGAAATTGGTTCATTTCATTTAAAATTGTTGAATTTGTGGACATAGAGTTGTTTAGTAGTCCTTTTCTTACCTGTAAGGCCTTTAAGTGATGATATCTTTTATTTCTGATTTTGGTAATATGTGTCTTTTCTCTCTCTCCCTCTCTCTTTAGTTTGTTTTTGGTCAGACTGGCTAGAGCTTTGTCAGTTTCATTGATCCCCCCCTCCCACCCCCAGAACCTACTGGCAGTGAACCTAGTGATTTTTTTTTTTTAAACACTTGATTTTATTGATTTGGTTTTCTATTTCATTGATTTCTGTTTAGTCTTTATTCCTGTCTTCTGCTTGCTTTGGATTGAATTTGTTCTTTTTTCTAGTTTCTAAAGGCAGAAACTCAGATTTTGGATTTGATACCTTTCTTCTTTAATATAAGCATTTAACAGTATAAATTTCCCTTGAAAGTTAAAGCTACATCCCACTGATTAAGTCTTTTGTTCTTTTTAAGGGATAGAGAAGGGTATTGAGGCAATTCATGCCCTTCCACAAAAACTCCTGTTTCCCTCCCCCAGTTCTGCACTATTAGGGAGACTCAGGACTCTAGTAGTCTTTCTATAAGTAGAGCCTGGTGGGATTCATGAAGATAAAATCTGCAAAAAGTATGCATTACTGCTATCTTTGCAGCATCCCCCCTACACCCAGGGGCACTTTACAAACCTCTCTCACGAGTGCAGCTGTCTACCAGTTTACCAGCCATACTAGCTGAACTCTTATTGATATCCTGCTGTGTTTTATCTCTGCATGCCAGAACTTATGTCCTATCTGTTCATACAGATACCTGTGTTTCTTTAGTTTTAAGGCCAGTTGGTTGCCCTCTGACCTCAGCATTGTGATGGGTTCAAGAAAAAATGAGAACTTGCCATTTTTCTCCTTCTTTTACTGTTGTGTTTGGAAGTGACACTGTCTCCAGTTCTCTACATCTCAAGACTATGGCTTTATTTATTTATTTTTTAAAAAGATTTTATTTATTTATTTATTTGACAGACAGAGACCACAAGTAGGCAGAGAGGCAGAGAGAGAGAGAGGAGGAAGCAGGCTCCCTGCTGAGCAGAAAGCCCGATGCAGGGCTCCATCCCAGTACCCTGGGATCATGACCTGAGCCGAAGGCAGAGGCTTTCACACATTGAGCCACCCATTTGCCCCAAGACTATGGCTTTATTTTATAGCTCTTGTATTTTAGGAGATTGATAGTGTCTGTCCCCCAAGACAAAGTTAATTAACTCTTGGTCTGATGTTAATTAATACTTACTGTATACTTATATTACTGTATTTATCACACTATACTGTATCTGTGAATATATTTGTTTCTATTATTAGCACACTGCTTGAAGGAGGCAAGACCTGTGTCCTCTATACCTAGTGCTTCCTGATCATTGGAAGGCATTGATATTTGCTTATTGAAGAGAATTATAGTAAAATTTTCATAGTACAGTGTGGTACATTGTAAAATGCTGAGTAAATATTTGTTGAATAATTCATGCATAAAAGGGCTTATTCAGATAGCATTTAGAAATTGAGTTAGTTTGTGGCTACTGGGTGGTTCATTCGGTTAAGCAACTGCCTTTAACTCAGGTCATGATCCTGGGGTCCTGGGATCGAGCCCTCTATTGGGCTACCTACTTTCAGGGAGTGTGGTTCTACCTTTCCATCCCACTCATGTTCCCTTTCACTCTCTCTCAGATAAATAAAATCTTTTAAAAAAAAGCTGAGTTAATTCTTGGCTCCTGGGTGGCACAGTCAGTTAAGCATCTGACTCTTGGTCAGCTTAGTCATGATCTCAGGGTCGTGAGATCAAGCCCCACATCAAGCTCTGCATTCAGCACAGAATCTGGTTGAGATTCTCTCTCCTTCTGCCCCCTCCTGCTTATGTGTGTGCACTCTCTCTCCAAAATCAATCGATCAATCAATCTTAAAAAAAAAAAAAGAAAAGAAATTGAGTTAACTCATGTTTGTCCACATTTCCAGATAGTTTAAGAAAAAATTGTTTTGTTTTAAAACTGAATTAGGGGTGTGTGGGTGGCTCAGTTGGTTAAGCATCTGACTCTTGATCTCAGCTCAGTTCTTGATTTCAGGGTTGTGAGTTCAAGCCCCACATTGGGCTCTACACTGGGCATGGAGCCTACTCAAAAAACAAAACCAAAACAAAGCAAAACTCTGAAATAATCATTCCTGTAATTTAAAATCTTGCAGTGATTCAGACATTTATTTGCATGAAAATTCTTTAGTTGTTCAACAAATTTTAATGAGGTTGAATTGTTTTGTATTCCTTTTGACTTTTATGGTAATTTTGTTTACCTAAGAACTTCAGAAAGTAATAAATTAATACACTTTGCTTGTTTTTAAAATTCAAGTTGGGCTAGCTGTCATTTAAAGAGTGTGAAATAATATTCTCTTAGTAGTACTTAATAATATCCTCTCTAGTAGTACTTAGAGCTAGGTTAGCTTAAGAATAATTTAGTTCCTAAATCTTTATTTTAAGTGAATAAATATAGGAAGCTTTTTTCAATCAACCTGCATCTTTTCCAGATAAAATTTTCACCAGTAGCAAAGAAGTTGTTTGTGGTAACTGCAGTGAGTGCTGTATCTGTAATTTTTCTGGCCCATCACTTTAAAAGAAGACGTGGAAAGAAGAAAGGAAAAGCATTACCATGGGAACCAGAGCACCTTGTACTTGAATACACTAAAAGAGCAGCATCAGACAAAGGTAGGTGGAGATAGCTGAAGTCTAAAAAAAGAAATTTTATGTATAAATCATAACTGGGGTGCAGTGATTTCTGTGTTTCAGTCTCCAAAATTCCTTTCCTTAATATTTAACTTACAGATAATACAGATTCATTTTAGAAAGATTAGAACATACAGATAAGCAAACAAAAAATTAAAATCACCTGATATACTTGTACCTAGAAGTAATGACTGATAATACTTTGGCATTTATCTATTTGTTTCTATTTGCATTTAAATATATCGAGACATAAAATTCTATATTATGTAGAAGTAAATGGTATATAGCGAAATTATGATTATACCTTTTGTAGCTTTCTTGTAAGAAAATTAGCAATATATAAGAATGTTTTTCTAGGTCCACAAATATATTTCTGTGCTATCATTTTTTTTTTTTAAAGATTTTGTTAATTTATTTGACCAACAGATCACAAGCAGTCAGAGAGGCAGGCAGAGAGAGAGAAGGAAGGAAGCAGGCTCCCTGCTGAGCAGAGAGCCCGATGCGGGGCTTGATCCCAGGACCCTGGGATCATGACCTGAGCCGAAGGCAGAGGCTTTAACCCATTGAGCCACCCAGGTGCCCCTGTGCTATCATTTTTTTAAAAAAATATTTTATTTATTTATTTGACAGACAGAGATTGCAAGTAGGCAGAGAGTCAGGCAGAGAGAGAGGAAGGGAATCAGGCTCCCTGCTGAGCCGAGAGCCTGACACGGGCTCCATCCTAGGACCCTGGGATCATGACCTGAGCTGAAGGCAGAGGCTTTAACCCACTAAGCCACCCAGGGACCCCTGTGCTATCATTTTTAATATGCACTTAGTGTTAAATTTGAAAACACATACTCAATTTATTTAAGCAGTTCCCTGTTGTTCTCTTTAGAATGTTTTTCTTGCTTTGCATATACTTGTCTAATTATTTTCTTAGTATATAAGTAGAAGTAGAATTGCTGGTCTTTCAAAGGTAGTTTTTGTTAGAGATGTAGTACTTACTGCCAAAGTGTATCAATAACAATAATTTCTTGAGCATGCTGAGTTTTTTATTTATTAAATTTTAAATTTTAATTTATTATTTAGAGTATTATATGCTTTTGTGATTAGTTTGTCCAGCAAATAATCAATGAATGACTGTTTTTGTGCCAAGCATAGTGAACATTGCAGTAATGATGGTTCTCACTTAATGAGATTATTAGATCTCGGATGTAGTGCTAAATTCTGTGTATTCACTTCATTATTTAACCTTCATAGCAATCCTAAGGATTAGGACTATATCCTGTGCTAGTGTTTAGACATAAAGAAAATTGAGATAAGGAAAGCTTACGTGACCTGCTCCGGGACATATACGTCCAGGAATTGAAGAGTGTCTTAACTGTTGGATTAAGGTGAACAAAGACACAGTGTCTGCCACAGATGGATAGATAGGTGTTTAGGGGAGATAGAAGTATAAAAAACTGATTATAATGTAATGTGATATGGATATAGTTTAGATGTAAATTCAGGAAAGGAAGTGCTTATATTTTGTTAAATTTGTAACTTGAATGTTTATAGTTGCCAGTATTTTTTTAGAAAGATTTTATTTTTAATCAGTCTCAGCACCCAAATGGAACTTGAACTCATAAACCCAAGATCAAGAGTTACACGTTCTACTGACTGAGCAAGCTAGGCACACTAGTTGACAGTATTTTTATAGTGATTACAATAGATTATTCAAATATTGCTTTAATTAATTAGTGAATATTTTATTCTTTATTTAGGAAGCAGAGTTTAGCAATGTTAAAAGCAATTGTGAAGAGATGTAGATTTTAATAATGGTATACATTTAATTACACAATTGAGTGAAATGAATTTTGAAATTAGAAGCTTTCTGAATGAATATAATATAAACTTTGAGATTTTACCTGAAATTTATCATTGGAGTTACTATTACTTCTAATATTATTGATATATTTGTTTGGTAGGTTCAAGTTGTTCCAGTAGTAGACAGAATTTGACCTTATCTTTAAGTTCCGCCAAAGACAAAGGATCTCAGTCTTGTAACTATGCTAATGGAGGACTTTTCAGTAAATACTCAGGTTCTGCACAGAGTTTAGCCTCTGTAAGTAATGAAAAAAATTATTATTTTATAGATTTGCTTTTTTGTCTTTTGTTACCTATTTGTTTAAATGTTATATAATTATAAATAGCCCTTGGAATGGAAAGAACCTTAAATCATCTGGTTGTGTCTGTTTCCTTTAAGCGAGTAAAATTTTCCTTTTGCTGAATAACAAGACTTGGGTTCCAGCTTTCTTTGAGTAAGTGATGTGGACAAATGGGTCCTGTAGAATAGTGTTGATGTGGAAGAATTGCTTCAAAACTAGCTGTTCTGCAAAAAGGCTGCAAAACTAGCTGTTCTGCAAAAAAGCTGTTCTGCAAAACAGCCAACCTTTGTACTAGGTCACAAAATAATGAGCCTGGGTAGGTAAAAGTGTGTGGCTTGCTGAAGCCAAGTGTGGAGTTCCTCACCTTATTCTTTTGAGCATTAATGTAGTATTGAATGAGGAATAAAGTTAGTATTTGTTGAAGTTTAATATAGTAGAAATGTATTAAATAGATAGGATATATATTTGCTACTAAATAAAGAATAGGCAAAAAATGTATAGTGATAAATGTGTTCCTGATCCTCTTGGTTATCCTTAGAGATAAGCAACATTGGTAATTTCCAATAAATATTAGTAATATATGGTAACATATATACTTCTGGGAGCATATGCCTCTACCATCATGTATATTCATTATTTTAAATAGTTTATTGAGGACCATGTTCTGTACCTTGCTTCTATATTTTGTTGGAATATATAGCTGTCCATTCTTAAGTGCCTAAAAATATACTAAATTTTTAAAGGCTATTCTGTGGTAGGAACATCTAGATCAAAGGCATGTAGGCTTTCATTTCCTCTTTAAAACTTAACAGGGTATTGAATTATATGTCCATTCTATAATCTGAACTTACTCTGTGTCAGAGAAGTGCCTCTGTTTTGAAATTTTTCAACTGAAAGTTGAAGCTGTGCTTTTTAACTACTAAATAGAGAAAGGGAGTTTCATGATAAATATATGAGTAGAAAGTCATTAGAATCACTTTACTGTACTGGCCTCACCTGACCTCATCATTCCACTGCCAAGGTTATGAAGCCAGATTTCTGCCTTTTGCTGAGTGCCCAAACAAGGCAACAGATTTGGAAAGGAAGAGGACAGGGTCCACAAAACTTGGTATGAGAGGTGTGGGAAGAGAAGTTAAAGACAACTTTCTGTTTTCTGGTTTGGGAAATTTGGGGGATGGAAAGATTTGTTTTGGAAAGTTACAGAACTCCTTTTTCATATAGTCCATTGAAGATGCCAGCAGAAAAGCTGAGTAGAATCACCAAATATTTCCACCAGATGGGAATGCAGGCTAAATTTCTTTATTTTTATTATTTTTTAAAAGATATATTTATTTGCTTTGAGAGAGAGAGAGAGTGTGTGAGTTCCCACAAGTGGTGAGAGCGGAAGACAGAATCCCAAGCAGACATCCTGCTGAGCACGGAGCCCATCCCTGGGCTTGATCTCATTACTCAGGAGATTATGTCCTGAGCTGAAATCATGAGTTGGACATTTAACCGACCAAGCCACCTAAGAGCTTCTAGATTTATTTAAAAAGGACAGGACTGGAAGTAGAGACTAGGTAGTCATTTGCATAGAGGAGACCGAAATGATTGGCTCAGTGCACCTTGCTAGAAAAGGGAAGATGATAGAGGCTCTTCAGTTGTAGTTATTGTTTAGCAGAGAATCAGCATTGTTAATAAATTTTGAAAAGGAAATAAGCTAGTTACCTCAAACCAAAGTAGGTGTGGATAAAATTTATAAGGAAATACTTAGTAAAACAGTAAACTACAAAAGTAACTGCTTGATTTTTTTTTTTATGGAAAATAACTGATTTTTGTTTGAAATACTCTGCATTTTTCAGCAAACAAAAGCTTAAAATACTTAGGGTCTTATGACTCCTAATTGAATATAATGAGAACTGTTTCTTCAGGTCGGAATTACTTGGGTTGTTTCACCAGGAATAGGATTTATATAAACAATTTGTAAATATAAATGATTGCAAAATGTTTTCACAAAAGAGATTTTGCAGTAACTTCTTTCTGTTGATCTTAATTTTAGGTCCAAAGTGTCAATTCTTGTCATAGCTGTGCTTGCGGCAATTCTAACTCCTGGGACAAAGCAGATGAAGACGATATTAAGCTTGTTAATATTCCTGTGACCACTCCTGAGAACTTATACTTGATGGGTAGGAATAACATAATAAAGTTTTAAGATATACTCATAGTTAATATGAAACTAAAAAATGATGAATTATTTTAAGAGAAGCAACATAATTTTAAAATGTTCTTATATCTGTTAAATCTAGTATACATAAAATAACCTGTTGTATTAGTTTCTGGAGGATGCTCTAACAAATTACCACAAACTTGGTAATTTAAACAGCAGAAATGTATTCTCTCAGAGTTTTGGAGGCCAGAAGACCAAATCATTATCACTGGGCTGGAATCAAGGTATCATTAGAGCTATACCTCCTCTGGAGGCTTAGGGGAGTATCTGTTATTTGCTCTTCCCAGCTTTTGATGGCTTCTGGCTTGTGCCCTTCCATCACCATCTCCTCTCTGTGTACCAAATCTCCCTCTGCCTCTTACTTTCATGATTGGATTTAGGGTCCACCAAATAGTCTAGGATAGTCTCCCCATGTTAAATCCCTTAATTTAATCATTTCTTCAAAGAACCCTTTTCTTTGTAAGGTAATGTTTACAGTTCCAAGACTAAGAGCTGACATCTTTGGGTGGCCATTATTCATTATGTTACACTCATCTAAGGGTAGTAATCGAGAAAAATACACAGCCAAGAATACTATATCCAGCTAGGCTGTCATTGAAAATAGGAGAGATAAAAAGCTTCCAGGACAAGCAGAAACTAAAAGATTTCGTGATCACCAAACCAGCCCTACAAGAAATATTGACAGGAGTCCTTGAATCAAAGAGAGAGCCTGAAAGTAACAAAGACAATATACAGTAACAGTCACCTTTTAGGCAATACAATGGCATTAAATTCATATCTTTCAATAGTTAGCCTGAATGTAGATGGGCTACATGCCCCAATCAAAAGACACAGGATATCAGATTGGATAAAAAAAAACAAGACCCATCAATATGCTGTCTGCAAGAGACTCACTTTAGACCCCAAGACATCTCCAGATTTAAAGTGAGAGGGTTGAAAATCATTTATCATGCCAGTGGACATCAAAAGAAAGCTGGGATGGCAATCCTTGTATCAGACAAATTAGATTTTAAAACAAAGACTATAATAAGAGGTGAGGAAGAACAGTACATCATACTTAAAGGTCTGTCCAACAGACACATGAAAAAGTGCTCAACATTCCTTGGCATCAGGGAAATACAAATCAAAACCACAACGATATACCACCTCACATCATTCAGAATGGCTAAAATTAAAAAGTCAGGCAGTAACAGATGTTGGCAAGGATGCAGAGAAAGGGGAACCCTCCTGCACTGTTGGTGGGAATGCAGGCTGGTGCAGGCACTCTGGAAAACAGTATGGAGGTTCCTCAGAAAATTGAAAATAGAGCTACTCTACAACCCAGCAATTGCAATACTGGGTATTTATCCCAAAGATGCAAATGTAGTGATCCAAAGGGCATGTTTACCCTGATATTTATAGCATCAGTGTCCACAATAGCCAAACTATGGAAAGAGCCTTGACCGTCCATTGGCAGGTAAATGAATAAAGAAGCTCTGGTATATATTTACGATGGAATATTATGTAGCCATCATAAAAGGAAATCTTGTCATTTGCAATGACGTGGATGGAACTGGAGGGTATTACGCTAAGCAAAATAAGTCAATCAGAGAAAACAATTATCATATGATCACGCTAATATGAGGAATTTGAGAAACAAGACAGAGGATCGTGGGGGAAGAGAGGTGAAATAGGATGAAACCAGAAAGAGAGACAAACTATAAGAGACTCTTAATCTCAGTAAGCAAACTGAGGGCTGCTGGAGTAGAGAGGGATGGGAGGGATAGGGTGGCTGGGTGATGGACATTGGAGAGGATATGTGCTATGGTGAGTGCTGTGAATTGTGTAAGACTGGTGAGTCACAGACCTGTACCCCTGAAACAAATAATACATTATATGTTAATAAAAAAATGTGTTACACTCTTCTAACCTGATTTGTTGATACTTTTTAAAAGATATACTTTTTTATTTTATTTATTTACTTTTTAAAGACTTTATTTATTTATTTGAAACAGAGAGATAGCAAGAAAGAGCATGAGCAGGGAGGAGAGGCTCAATCTCAGGACTCAGTGATCATGACCTGAGCAGAAGGCAGACTTGGCTGACCTGGCCCTACTTATTTATTTGAGAGAGAGAGAAAGTAGGGGGAGGTGTAAGGGAGAGCGAGAGAGAATCTCAACCAGACTCCAAGCTGAGCGCAGAGCCTGATCCAGGGCTTGATCTCATGACCCTAAGGTCAAGACCTAAGCCGAATCCAACAGACTGAGCCACCCAGGTGGCCCTATTTATTTTTATTTTAAGTGCCCAACATGGGGCTTGAACTCAAGACCCTGAAATGAAGCGTTGAATGCTTTACCAAATGAGCCATCCTAAGTTAAGCCAAGCCTAAGTTAAGTAGCCTTTGAAGATATTTTTTTCTGGGGGGCCTGAGTGGCTCGGTCGGTTGGGCGACTGGCTTCAGCTCAGGTCGTGATCCTGGAGTCCCAGGATCGAGTCCCTGCATTGGGCTCCCTGCTTGGCGGGGAGTTTGCTTCTCCCTCTATCCTTCCCCCTCACGCTCTCTCTCCCTCTCAAATAAATAAAATCTTTAAAAAAAAAAAAAAGAAATTTTTCTTTTGTATGTCTAGAAAAATTGAAATTTTGAAATATTTTGGTTTTGTTTGAACTACACTATTATCTTGGTAAGGTTTTTTTTTTTTTTTTTTTTTTTAACTTGGAGAAAAAGAAGCACATATTCACCTTTTTTCCCCCCATAAAAGCTGTCTAGCTGAGGGGATATGGAATTTCTAGTTGGACTGTACTGTTTCATGGGTTTTCCTGCAGTCTTGTAGATTTTTAACTGACTCAGCAATTTATCCATCCAAATCTACAAGTGTGTATCATGTAGTTTAAGAAACCTTTTGTTGGGAAAAAAAGATGGAAAAACCTCTAGGGGGTGCCTGGGTGGCTGAGTCAGTTAAGCATCTGCCTTTGGCTCAGGTTGTGATCCCAGGGTCCTGGGATCAAGCCCCACATGGGGCTTTTTGCTCAGCAGGGAATCTGCTTCTCTTTCTCTCTCTCTCCCTCCTTCTTGCTCATGCTCTCTCTGTCAAGTAAATAAAGAAAGCAAGAAAGAAAACCTTTATTCTAGACTTAGTATGGTATTTCCTCTCAGCTTACTTTCTCCTTCTGACAACCTCTTATAAATCTGATAGCTTTTTATCAACTAGTTTCTTCTATTTACCTGTCTTTTTAATTTAAGGGGATATATTGAAAGATAGTTGTGTGAATATAAAAATTAGCCTTTGTTGGACTTTTGATGAATTCATGGTACTGTTCTAGAAAAATCCAAAGCATGATAGAAATTTGAGTTACAGATTAAAAAAAAGGTTGGGGGTGCCTGGGTGGCTCAGTCGTTAAGTGTCTGTCTTCGGCTCAGGTCATGATCCCAGAGTTCTAGGATCGACCCCCACATCAGGCTCCTTGCTCAGCGAGAAGCCTGCTTCTCCCTTTCCCACTCTCTGCTGCTTGTGTTTCCTCTCTTGCTCTCTCTCTGTCAAATAAATAATTAAAATCTTTAAAAGAAATTACACTTCTTCAAGAAAAAATTTAAAAGAAAACATATTGGTCATTTCTCTCTGATTTTTGGTTGAGTAGTACTATAGACCTAGAGTATATTGGGAAATTAAAATTCTGTTAAGGAATGAGGTGAACATGACATTATTCTTTAGTGCCAAAATTATATTCAGACTGCACCATTGTTGATACAATATGAAAAAGACTTTGGCTCCAAATAATTTTATTTTGGCATTTTTTTTCTTGTTTACAACTGTTCTGTTCTTAATTCATAGGTATGGAATTGTTTGAAGAGGCATTGCGTCGATGGGAGCAAGCTCTCACCTTTCGAAATAGACAGGCTGAAGATGAAGCCTGTAGTTCCATTAAATTGGGTGCAGGAGATGCCATTGCCGAAGAAAGTGTAGATGTAAGGGTGATATATCTGAGAGTGGCTTTCATAGTATTGGAAGAATTAAACAATGTTTAATGTTGACTCAGTGTACTTGCTTTCTGTGGCATTTAATAGAACTGGAATTTTTTTTTTTTTTTGGTCTCCTTGGGATAATGTGGGTATATCTCATATTGGGCCTTTTCTGTTCAGTTAATTATTAAATCCCAAATTTGCAATTCATGATCAAGTTCCCTGATTTTCCAAGAATATAGAGGATTAAGCCAATATCATTTCTAAAGGGATTTTTAAAAAGTTTCCTTTATACTTTATGTTTAATTAAGAGCCATTATATCCATAAAAGTTACATGGAGTTAGAGCTGGACTGGTACTTAATGATCATCTCAGCTAGTGATTCTCAAATTTGAGCATGCATCAGAATCATCTGAAAGTCTTGTCAAAACAGACTTTGGTTTCTAATTCAGGGGCGGGTAGGTCTTGAGAATTTGGGTTTCTAGCAACGACTTTGATGATACTGATGTTGCTGGTCATTGATCTTACTTTGAGAACCCCGATCCAGTTTCACCATTAAAATTAGAGGTAGAGAAGATGAATCCCTGAGAACTGAGGTGACCTGGCCAAAAGCCCAGCTAGAACCCAGTGCTGTCACCACCAAACAGTTGCTCCTCTTATCCCACACTTTCTCTGCCTTTCATTTGAGAGTGGAAGGTGTTGAGGATTTTAACATTAGACTCTAATATTTGCTGTGTGTACTTTTTCTCTCCTTGTAGGATATTATTAGTACTGAATTTATCCATAAACTTGAAGCTCTGCTGCAAAGAGCATATCGTCTTCAAGAGGAGTTTGAAGCTACTCTGGGGGCATCTGATTCTAATTCCCTTGTTAATGATATCGGTAAGACGGGTATTTATATGGTTTTTATGAAATGTGAATTTTTTCTTTTAAATTCTTGGAATCATTTGCTTAAGTATATTAATATGGTTGCATTTATTTTTAGAAAATAGTCAAGAGAAAAAAGTTCTATCATAACTACTGGGTTTTATCTTTCAATTTTATTCTTCTAGCAAGAACTTAATGCCCTTAAGATATAATGTCAAATGCTTACCATAGGTAGGATTCTATTTTTGTTTTATCTATCTATTTATTTATTTATTGTATCTTTGTTTTAAGATTACATTCTGATTGAAAGAATGCCAGTCCAAGTGCTGGAGAGAGGAAGAAAATAAATAATAATATAAAAATAGGACAGAGGCACACCTAAAAAATGTGCATGCAGCCCATGGCATACATTTATTTTTTTATTTTTTAAAGATTTTATTTATTTATTTGACAGACAGAGATCACAAGTAGGCAGAGAGGCAGGCAGAGAGAGAGAGAGAGAGAGAGAGGGAAGCAGGCTTCCTGCAGAGCAGGGAGCCCAATGCGGGGCTCGATCCCAGGACCCTGAGATCATGACCCGAGCCAAAGGCAGCAGCCCAAACCACTGAGCCACCCAGGTGCCCCAACATTTAAAATATTTTAAGTAATTCTGTTTCTTGGAACCCATTGTAACTGCAGGCTTGATTTTCACATCAGTAGTCAGAACATGCATTATTATATACCATTACTCATATTTCCTATTTTAAAGAGAAAAGAATTTTTAAAGAGAAAAGACTTAGGTGACCTCTTCAAAGGAATGAATGTTTTGAATTGCTTTCTTGATTTCTGAAAATGTTCCAAAGAATGAAGACAAAAGTACATTACATCTCTTTTTGGTAAAAATAATTTTTTTTAAGTTTGTGGAGAATTGTTATTATAAGGAATAAAAATAGTTAAGGAGTGTTAAAGTTCTTCAATTTTTTTTCTGAGCATACTATATTAAAAGTGGCTACATTTTGAAATGCTTATGTATATATGTATTTTGAATTTAGGTAAAAGATTTCATTTGTATTAGAGTTAATAATTTACTGTTTAGGGTGCCTGGCTGGCTTAGTTAGAGGACGTGTGACTTTTTATCTTGGGTTGTGAGTTTGAGCCCCACGTTGGGTATAGAGATTACTAAAAAAAACCAACTTAAAAAGAAAAGAATTATTGTTTATATGTCACAGGGTTATATGAAGCCTCTGTATTATTTTGCTCCTTGCTTTTTCATACTATACTGTCACCAAAATTATTCATTAGGCTTGAGTATTTTTTAATGGTTTCTCTGTGCTTATCATAGGCATAATGTTTTGACATGTGGAGTTTATAGGCCAGAAAAAAAGTAGACCATATTCATGTCAACAAATAGAATTTGTCAAAGCCTTCTCGTTATAGTTTCTTTCTATACAGTGTCTTTTATAACTTACTATAATGACATTTAGAAAGGACAGAGAGAAGGAACTTTAAAAGAATTCAAGTGTAACAATGGAATGGAACAACTGGAAAAGATAAGAAAGTAAAGTGGCAAGGAAAACTACAGAGAAAAAGGAGTAGGAAAAAATTATAAGGAGAGAGGAAAAGGACCCCAAGACTTAATGTCTTATTTTAGGAATGGAGGCTTTGCCCTCACTGTTCTAATTGTCTATCTGCAGCTTCTTTCCAGCCTCATGGTAAGGATCATATAGGTGTGTAGTTCTTGCATTTGTTACTCTTATGTATCTCAGATTTGGCTCTGTTTAGCATGCCCAAAGTTTCTTTTTTCTACTGACCATAAAGGTTGGCAAAGTCCATATCTGACTTTTTTTAGGTTATCAGGTTATAAAGATTTCTTAGGTGCTGCCCCAGATGGTCTGCTTTGGGTTCACATTGCTTCTGGACGGGAAATCGCCAGGCAGATGATTTAATTTCTGGAGCATTCAAGTTGTTTCTGAATAAATTGTTGTTAATTAGAACTCTAAATGGATAGGATTTCTAGAGTGGAGCCCATAATCAGTCCATAAATTTGGTTAACGTAGGTTAGTAATAAGTTCCCAACCTAAGCCCTGTCTTAACCTGAGCTGTCAATGGCTTCTAAGCTGACTGGCTTTTCCCTGCAGTGCCTTGACCTCTTATTGCCCTGGGAATTCCAGTTGACATGAAGCTGTTATATTTTGTTCCTTCTCGGGAGTTCTTTGGAAATTGTTTTCTTATTTCAAGTTATCTCTTAATTCATTTTTGAGCTTCTGGGCTGGAACAAATCTATGGTCAGGATTCTGGTAGGAGAGTACCTCTGTTACATCTGTTAGTTGGTATTGATCAAAATTGCTTAGAAGTAAGCTAACTCTCCTCATTCTCTAAATCCAAATTTATTTTACACATTTAATTTATATTATTTGGAGGCAAGTTAAAGCTAGTAGTCATAAATAAAGATGTTAACTTTAGAGGGACTTGAGTGAATTTAAACCAAATACTGATCTGATTTCAGTGAATACTTCACTGTTTTGGAATTTGATTTGTCTTATTTGATGAAATTAAATTTTTTTTTTTTCTTAAGAATTTGATAGGTTTTCAAGGTTGGAAGATTTCTCAGCAGTCATCTAATTTATCTCCTTTCCCCTCTGCCCTGTACTTAATAACTTGCCATTGCTTGCATAACCTTGCATGTTACCATGTGCCAAGCCCTTTGCTGAGCACTTACATAACACTGTAGTTTCTTCTCTCCCTCAGGTACTACACTGAGTGAATATTATCTTACTTAATCTTCACAACAACTTTTACAAGATAAATATAATTATCATCCTCATTTTTCAAATGGGGAAAGAAGAAAGGAGATAGTGAGTAACTTCCCTAGGGTTGCATGTCTATCAAATGACAGAACCCAGATTTGGACTGAGGCAGGCTAACCAGAGTTCATATTCTGAACCACCATGCTATTCCCTCACCCTTTGTAAGACAGATTCCTTCTTTGAATGGGATGATTGACTGTGAACTCTGTGAGTAGAGTATACCTACTGGCAAAGTTCCCTTTAGGAGATGTAATCTTGGAGCAGGTACAAGAGTTACACAACTGGACTGTGTGGAAACCTCACAGTTGCCAAAGTAAGGGAATATTTCTTGTGGTAGTATTTATTTATTGAAAAGATTTTATTGATTTGAGAGAGAGAGAGTGGGCATGCATATGCATGCATAGGATGGGGGAAGGGCAGAGGGGAAGGGAGAAGAAGAGAAAAGAATCCCAAGTAGACTCTGTGCTAAGTGAGGAGCCCAATATGGGGCATGATCTGATGACCCTGAGATCATGACCTGAGATGAAACCAAGAGTTGGACTTTTAACTGACTGAGCCACTCAGGCATCCCTATGGTGATTTATTTAATGTGGCTTTTCCTTTCCTTAAAAAAATTTTCCTTCTTCCATATGTGTTTGGGGATCTGAGATTAACTTTTGCATCTTTCCTCCTTTCTCAGGCCCTCTACGCACTCTAGACGTATTTTGCTCATTTTGTAGAAGGAGGTTATCAAGGTTTAATCCAAGGTCAAAAGAAGAGAGCTACTATTCCTACCTGAGGGAAATAGTGCCAGCTGAATTTAAAGTTTCTATTTATTTAGTTCGTAATCTTTACACCGTGTGGGTTTTGACCTCATGACCCTGAGATCAAGAAAAGCACGCTCTTCCAGCTGAGCCAGTCAGGGGCCCCAGTACCAGCTGAATTTAATGTAGTGCTTTAATGATTACTCTAATGGATTACCTTTTGGCCTATACTTCCATAACAACTGAAAGCACAGAGTCCAGATTCACACTAACTGAGTTTCAAATCCTTCACCATTTATTAGCTATCTGATTATATAACTTTTCTAAACCTCAGCTTCCTTATCTGAGAAATGGGCATATAATACCTATTTTCAAAATAATTATAAGGATTAAATGAAGTAATACATATAGTGTGCTAGGTACAGGGTAACTGTTTATTAGCTTGGAATTTGGAACTTCTCTGGGACACTCAGGAAAGCTGTTAGTTTTTGTTTTTTGTTTTGTTTTGTTTTTGTTGTTGTTGTTATTTTTACCTTGCTCCTATATTGGCTAATTTTGAGATATTCTTTATCTGGCAGTACCTGGCAGGTTCAGTCAGTAGGTTGTGTGACTCTTGATCTCAGGGTTGTGAGTTCAAGCCCCATGTTGGGTGTGGAGATGACTTAAAAATAAAATATTTTAAAAAATTTAAAAAATTAAAACATAATTTCTTCTCCACTGATACCATTTTCATGTTTTCCAGTGATGCTATAAATTTTTCCATTAATATTTTTTTCTGTCATTTTCAATGGGCCTTTGGGAAGAAGAAGAAGTAAATGCCTGTGCTCTGCTATCTTGAAATAGAAATTCTGGACATTATAATCACAGAGCCCAAGGACCACATTAGCTTTTCTACCATCAAGCTTTATCTTCTCTCATTTATTCTTGTGCAGTTGTTGTTTTGGACCCAAGTTTTAGATGTTTTATCTATTATTCTTACTAAATTATCATTTGAGCCATCATTCTGAATTATTGAGATCACTTAGATTTTGATTTGATATACCTTTCAGCTATCAGTCTCTAGTTTGGTCAGTCTGGTCTAGTTGATCATCAGTGCTCTCATTGAAACCATTAACAAAAAATATTTTTAAAAAAGCTTGTTAGCCTCTACTCACAATACTTTAAAAAAATATATATATTTAATTTATTATTTGAGAGCAGAGAGCACAAGCAGGGGGAGCGGCAGGCAGAGGGAGAAGCAGACTCCCCTTGAGAGGGGAGCCCAATGTGGGACTCAGTCCCAGCATCCTGGAAGCACCACCTAAGCGAAGGCCGATGCCTAACTGACTGAGCCACAGAGACATCCCTACTCGGGGCACTTCTGAAACCAAGTGTGTGTTTCTCATATCAAGCAATTCTGCAATTCTCTTTAGACACCAAATGGATGTCCTACAGTTTAATTCAGTTCTGACACTAACTTCCCAGAGTTTACACAGACCCCACAGATGAAGGGCTCTGCCTTACAAAATTACCCTCCACTCACATGCCAATTACAAATCCAGGTTTCCCATACTTTTTTTTTTTAAGATTTTATTTACTTGACAGAGAGATCACAAGTAGGCAGAGAGAGAGGAAGAAGCAGGCTCCCCGCTGAGCAGAGAGCCCAATGCGGGGCTTGATCCCAGGACCCTGAGATCATGACCTGAGGTGAGAGCAGAGGCTTTAACCCACTGAGCCATCCAGGTGCCCCCACGTTTCCCATACTTCTGATCAACCACCAGTAAATCAGAAGTTCCACAGCTCCCTCCTTAAGTTCAACAATTTCTAGATCAGCTCACAGAACTTAGGGAAGCACTTTGCTGCCTATCACCAGTTTATTATAAAAGGTATTAACTCAGGAACAATCAAATGGAAGAGATGCATAGGACGAGGTATGGGGAATAGGCATAGGGCTTTTATGCCCTCTCCAGGTACATGAGCCTCCCAACACTTTGATGTGTTCTCTAACCTGGCAGCACTCTGAGCCCTAGTTTAGGATTTTTATGGAGACTCCATTAATGGAGGCAGGATTGATTAAATCATTGACCATTGGTGATTAATGTCCTCCTTGGGTCTTTTCCTGTCAGGAATTGAATCTGGAGCTGAAAGTTCCAGCCTTCTAGTCTTATGGTTGGTCCCTTGGCAACCATCCCCCACCTCCAGAAGTCACTCATTAGCATAAATTCTGGTTGTGAAAGGAGCTTATTATGAATAACAAAGACATTCCCCTCACCTCCATCATTTAGGAAATTCTAGGAGTTTTAGGAGCTCTATGCCAGGAATTGGGATTGAATATATATATATTATCATGTCCCAACATCACATCTTAAAGTGGGCAAAGCCAGAGTCAGAGATATGAGGTATGATACTTTCAAGTTGCCTTATGTCACTAAGAAATAAATTCAACTGATTCAACTTTCAAATTTTTTCATCTTGATCATAAAAAGATCATGGAATACTTATTTATATATCATGTCAAAATGAGTGTATATTTATATACTTAACCATTAATTTAGGAAAATGTAATTTTTTTTAAAGAGATTAATATGGGGACACCTGGGTGGCTCAGTTGGTTAAGCATCTGACTTAATTTGGCTCAGGTCATGATCTCGGGTTGTGAGATTGAGCCTGCTTAAAATTCTCTCTTTCCCTCTCCCTGTGCCCTTCCTCCTACTCCCCTTCCAAAAAAAAAAAAAAAAAAAAGCTAATATCACTTTACATTTTTGGGGAAATATTGTTGATACTGAGCTATATCATAGGTGAGTATTTGCCATTAAGTCTTTATATCTGGTTTTATATCTGTAAATCATCTTAGTTTTAGAAGTCACACATGTCAGGTTTTATTGACTACATAGAACCTCAGCAAAACTTACTTCACTAATTTAGAGTTCAAAAAAATAGACAAGGATTCTATTTAATTTTAAATCTGCACTACCTGTAGCAGTCTCCCAATAACACTATGGCCAAGTTTATGAGGACAGTTTAAATTCTCCTCAACGTGATTCTTTTAGTATGTTTGGCATTTCTTTTTTTAGGTAGTAGTGTGTTAATTAAAACTAAATTAAATCCATTCTCTTTTTTAAAAATAGCAGATCTAAAAACTTTTGAGTTGTTGGTATTATGAGTTACTTGGTTACTTTAGGTAGGTGAAGTTCATAACAGTTGAAAAACATATAGTATAATTCTAGCACTGGATTATGGTAATGGTTCCACAACTCTTTATGTTTACTCAAATTCATTGATTTGTATATTTATTTATCTATTTAAAGATTTTATTTTGGGGGGAGAGAGAGAGAGAGAAAGAGCATGATCAGGGGAAGGGCAGAGGGACAAGCAGACTCCCCACTGAGGGTGGAGCCTTATCCCAGGACCCTGAGATTATGACCTAAGCCAAAGTCAGATGCTTAATTGACTAAGCCATCGGGTGCCCCTGAATTTTACATTTAAAAAGGGGGAGATATATGGTATGTAAATTATACTTCAGTAAAGTTGTTAAAAATATAGTATGGTTATTTTTAAGCTAATTTTGAGTAAGTTTTCAGGAATTTGAATTAGTGTAAAACGTCCCTTTATACTAAAAATTTTAAATAATACAAATCCCAAAAACTTCTTAAAAATTCATCAAGAATCACTTAGTTTCAAAGCTTTGGGCCTGGTGAATGTGTGGGTGGTAACTGGTAACTAGAAATACTAAGTATCCTTTTTAAATGTCCTGTGAACCATACTGTGGTTTATAGGCACAGAAACTTCTGCAAGTGGTTTTAGTGATTCTGCTGTTATTTTTACTTCTGTGTTACGTTTAGAGTCCTTTTTATATTTTGTAATACTGTCATCCAAGTGGTCATTAAATTAAATTTTTAAAAGCACTGAAAAGATCAAATAACTGCTGATATTCTTGCTGTTAATTTAATACTGAGCATGTTGGAAATATTGGCACTAGCAGAATTAAAGCAAGACCACTTTTATTTTAAAAATTAGAAACTTCTGGTAACCTGGCTAACGTCACAACCATTGAGGTGCTTGGGTGGCTCAGTTGATTAAGTGTCCTACTCTTGGTTTTGGTTCAGGTCATGATCTCAGGGTCATGGGGTCAAGCCCACACTGGGCTTTGTGCTCAGCCCGGAGTTCACTTGAGATTCTCTCTTCCTCTCCCTTTGCCCCTCCCCCTGCTTTCTCTCTCTCTGAAATAAATAAATAAATACAGTCTTTTAAAAAATTAAATAAAATCACAATCACTAATGTACTCCTAAGCCAAGCTATCATCTGCGTTAAAATAGGAAATACTTTTGATATTTGGGAAGGGATAGTGATACAAAAAACTTTCCTACAAATGCTGCAAATGTTTTAAAAGCATTCTTAAAAAATGTTTTTGTTATAGTCATTTACTGTGCTTTAAAACTATGCTTGCAAAAAGAAACAGCATAGTAGTTGTGATGTACTTCAGCCCCTCTTTATATTTCTTCCTATAGGAAAGTAACTTTGAATTAGGCAAGGTTTTAAGGCAGGAATTCCTTACATAAAATATAACCACCATTTATTCTCTGATTCATCTTTTGCAGTGTTCTGTACTAGTATTTCCTTAACCCTTCTGATTTAGTAAATCATTATTGGATGTACAGTTGATCCTGAACAACATGGGTTTGAATTGCTCAGGTCCACTTATACACAGATCTTTTTTGATAAATATGGTATAGTACTTTAAATGTATTTTCTCTTCCTTATGATTTTCTTTTCTTTTCTCTAGGTTGTGCACTCCTTAATACCCATCACCCATTTAACCCATTCCCTGCCCACTTCCCCACCAGCGACCCTCAGTTTGTAAAAATACAGTTTTATTTTCTCTAAGTTATTTTTTGTAAAAATACAGTATATAATATATAAAATATGTGTTAATCAACTTTATATTATTGGTAAAGCTTCTGGTCAACAATAGAGTATTAGTAGTTAAATTTTGGGGGAGTCAAAAATTATATTCAGATTTCCAACTGCATGGGGGTTGGCTCCCCTCGCATTCACATTGTTTAAGGGTCAACTATTTCTTTATTTGCTCTTATACTTCAGAAGTTTACTTGGGACTTAAACAGTAATTATTTGTTCTACTATTCCTACTATAAAATGAAATGAAGATTTGAATTCTCTAGTAATAAAAAAAATGTTTTTCTTTACTTATTGAAACTATTCAGTGTTAAATGCAAGTTATTGAAATCACTAGAGGGCAGCACATGTTATCTATGTATTAAAAGCCCATGACTCACAAATACCATTCTGTGCTACTGCTAGCACTTGAAGTTAAATTTAGGTCACCACATTTTTTTCTGGCATGTTTTGTATACACCTGCTACTGTAAGTCACAGTGAGGGCATGGATATGATGCACAGACTTGAAATAACATTAGTGTAAGTTTCCATTAGTGTATAAGTTCTTCCAGCTAACAGCATCCGTAAGCATTATGTTTATATGTAGTTTTTTCAGAGAATTATGAATTAAAATTGTTATATTATAATTTAGTTATTATAATTTTTTAAGGTTCAGACCAAAAAACTGATATGACTTCAATTATAGATAGTATAGCTTAATAGTTAAGAACATAGGCTCTGGAGGTAAGCAAACATAGGTTCAGATCTGATTTTAAGACTCCTACTAGCTAAGAAACCTAAGCAAGCCTTGATCTTTCTTAGACTCAGCTTCTTATTGAAGATGGAAGACTACATTAGGATCAACTTCATAGAATTGTGATGATTAAGTGAGATACATGTATCATTTTATTTATTTTTACAGTGTTATATTAGCTTCAGGTGTAGAATTTAGTGATTCATCACTTACTATAATACCAAGTACTCATCATAAGTGCACTCCTTAATACCCATCACCCATTTAACCCATTCCCTGCCCACTTCCCCAGTTTGTTCTCCATAGTTAAGAGTCTGTTTTCTGGTTTGCTTCTCTTAACATGTATTGTTTTATTTATTTTTATTTTTTAAGATTTTTTATTTCTTTATTTGACAGAGAGACATCACATCACAACTAGGCAGAGAGGCAGGCAGGAGAGAGAGAGAGGAGGAAGCAGGCTCCCTGCTGAGCAGAGAGCCTGTTGCGGGACTCGATCCCAGGACCCTGAGATCATGACCTGAGCCGAAGGCAGAGGCTTAACCCACTGAGCCACCCAGGTGCCCCATGTATTGTTTCAGTATAGGTACATGATAAATGCTTGTTATGTATTCATATTATATTATAGTCTATCATTTTTATGAGGCCTTTTTTTTTTTTTAAGATTTTATTTATTTGAGAGGGAGTGAGAGTAAGAGAGAGCAGAGGGAAGGGCAGAGGGAGAAGCAGACTCCCTGTCAACTGGGCAGCCCAGTGTGGGGCTTAATCCTGGGACATGGGATCATGACCTGAGTCATAGGCAGATGTTCAACTGCTCAACTGACTGAGCCACCTAGATGCCCCTATGAGGCCTGTTCTAAGATTATTTTACAGTTGTATGGTTACAGGTGGATTGGTATCACATGTTCATAATTGGTTTTACAAAGACACCGTCATATTCTCTAGATAACTTCCATTGTTTCTGGGAATTAGATTTTTCTCATGTTAAAGTAGTAACTTAAATTTGCATTTCCTGAAACAAGGTATTTAGGTCATGTTTAAAGTTATTTGTGTGGGGCACTTGGGCGACTCAGTGGCTTAAGCATCTGCCTTTGACTCAGGTCATGATCCCAGGGTCCTGGGATTGAGCCCCACATCAGGCTCCCTGCTCAGTGGGGAGTCTGCTTCTCTCTCTCTCCCTCTGCCCCTCCCCACTGCTTGTGCATGCCCTCACTCTCTCACAAATACATAAATAAAATCTTAAAAAATAATGTTATTTGAGGGGAGTCTGGCTGGCTCAGCTGGAAGAACATGCAACTATTGATCTCAGAGTTGTGAGTTCAAAGCCCCACCTTGGGTGTAATGGTTACTAAAAACAAATAAACTTAAAAAAATAATTTATTTGAGTAAGTAAAGAAGGTCTCTAGTCTCACTCCCCATTGGCACATGTATACCTTGTTCCTAGAGTTATCTTCTTGGTGCAGAGCTCCCATCTTGTCACTACCAGGGTCTCAATTACTTTTCTGACCTATTTGTTTTACTCTCTCCAATATACTCTAGTCAAACTGACAATGTCTTTTATAGAACTGAAATTCTCTTAAGATTTTAGTCATATAGGGGCGCCTGGGTGGCTCAGTGGTTAAGCCTCTGCCTTCGGCTCGGTCATGATCTCAGGGTCCTGGGATCGAGCCCCGCATCGGGCTCTCCACTTGGCAGGGAGCCTGCTTCCCCCCCCCTCCCTCTGCCTGCTTCTCTGCCTACTTGTGATCTCTGTGTGTCAAATAAATAAGTAAAATTAAAAAAAAAAAAGATTTTAGTCATATAATGAACTCAGGTTTTCAGTAAATTTTTCTTGTTTTTCTTTTTGCATTCTTTTTCTGATACTGTTTGCATAATTCAGCATGCTCTGGGCATTTTTTTCTTCCTATAGAATACAGTTCTGTTCAAAAGTACTTCCTCTCTGCATTCTTCTCTGCTTTTTCAGCTGGAGGATATCTCTCATCTTTCTCTGTTCCATAATAATATTTGTTGTTCTTAGTGGTACCATTTAAAAACTCCTCTGTCTCTCTGATTTCTAAATAAATTGAGAACACAAAAAGAGCCTGATATTGATTAAACAATAGTTTTAAATTTATTTGGAACTCTTTTCGCTAATGTCTAGACTGGAAAATGTGGTAAGGCTTCCTACATTGTCCTCTCTAACTCTCAAAAAAATTCTCTGGAGAAAAGCTGAGAATGTAGAGAAAATTGCCAAGCACACTTAGCCAGGTGCATAAGGATTCCCTGTGTGCCTTAAAATCCCTGCCAACCCTGTCCAGTTCAGGAGAGTGCGATCCAGCACCAAAGTAAGGGGTTTGCAGACCTTAGACCTTTCTCTAGAAGACTTGAGAGAGAACAGACACTAGTATACATTAAGAGCCATGCAGCGAATAAGGATCTTATCCCATTTCCTTCTGTTTAGTGGCACTCAGGTTCTCAGCGTTAGCTAAGTTACTCTTCCTATAGGGAGGAGCAAATAAAGAGGGGAAGGGATTAACTTAGTGTGTTAATTCCAGTAGAGCTTCTTCCTGGAAGAAGATGGGAGGTGAAGTCCTATATGAAATATGAAATTGTGAGAGGTTTAATGGTTTTCTCTGAGGAATTAGTTACTTTTGATAGTAAATTACAATTTTTAAAAAAGATTTTATTTATTTGTCAGAGAGAGAGCACAAGCAGGGGGAGCAGCAGGCAGATCCCAGGTCCCTGGGATCATGACCTGAGCCGAAGACAGACGCTTAAAAGACTGAGCCACCCAGACATCCCAATTACAGTTATTTATGTACATATCCAGTCTCTTATATTGGACCATAATCTCCTTAGGGGCAAATGGGAGTATTTAATTCTATTCTTTTCAATGCCTGTTACCGTGGCTTCACTGTAGAATAGATAATCAGTGGTCTGACGGTCCTAACAAAAGGTAACAAAATGTTCATCAGAATTACCTTCAACAACATGGATTCCTAGGCTTTGCTCCAGATGTATTGAATTTGAAACTTTGATGTTGGGATTGTGAAATACATTCATATTTCATAGTAGAGTAGATGATTCTCATGTGCATTTCTGTTTAATAGGTCTTTCAAGTAGTAAATGATAGCCATATCATTAATTTTAATTTTACCACATTTACCAATCTTTCCTTTATGGTCTTTACTTTTTGTATACTGTTTAGAAGCTATAAAGAGAATTATTATGTATTTTCTTTGGCAAGTTTTTTTTTTTTTTTAATTTTAATATACAGTGTTGTATTGGTTTCAGGTGTACAATGCAGTGATTCAGCAATTCTGTACATGACTCAGTGGTCATCATGAAAAGTGTACTCTTAATCCCCTTCCCCTATTTCACCCATCCCTCCACCCACCTACCCCCTGGTAACTGGCAGTTTGTTCTCTATAGTTAAGGGTCTGTTTTTTGGTTTGTCTCTTTTTGTTTGTGTTTCCTAAATTCCACCCATGAGTGAAATTTTACGTATCTTTCTCTGACTTATTTAGCATTATACCCTCTAGATTCATCCATGTTATTGCAAATGGCAAGATTTCTCTTTTTTACGGTTTAGTATATTCCACTGTGTGTATATATATACACCACATCTTCTTTATCCATTCATCTATCAATGGACAGTTGGTCTGCTTCCAAAATGCTGCACTAAATATAGGGGTGCATATGTCTTTTTAAATTAGTGTTTTGTATTCTTTGGGTAGATACTCAGTAGTGGAATTACTGGATCATGGGGCAGTTCTATTTTTAATTTTTTTTTCTGTCTATTTTTAATTTTTGAGGAACCTCCATACTGTTTTCCACATTGGCTGCATCAGTTTGCATTCTCACCAGCAGAGCACAAGGATTCCTTTTTTCCCACATCCTTGTCAATACTTGTTTCTTTTGTTTTTGATTTTAGCCATTTTGACAGATGTGAGGTAATATCTTATTTTGGTTTTGAATTGCATTCCCCTGATGAAGAGAGGTGTTGATCATCTTTTCATGTGTTTTTTGGCCATCTGGATGTCTTCTTTGGAGAAATGTCTTTTCATATCTTCTACCCATCTTTAATTGGATCATATGTTTTTGGTGTTGAGTTGTGTAAGTTCTTTATACATTTTGAATAGTAACCTTTCATTGGATATGTCATTTGCAAATATCTTTTCCCATTCAGTAGGTTGTTTTTGGTTTTGTTGGTTGTTCTCTTTGTGGTGCAGAAGCTTTTTACTTTGATGTAGTCCCAATAGTTTATTTTTGCTTTTGTTTCCCTTGCCTCAGGAGACATATGTAGAAAAATGTTGCTATGGCTTATTGCAGAGAATTTGTTGTCAGGGTTTTTATAGTTTCAGTCCTTAATCCATTTGAGTTTATTTTTGTGTATAGTATAAGAAAGTGATCGAGTTTCATTCTTTTTTCTGAACATCATTTGTTTTCTGAACATCAGTTTTCTGAACATCCAGGTTGAAGAGACTTTTTTCCATTGGCTATTCTTTCCTGCTTTGTCAAAGATTAATTGGCCATATAATTGTGGGTTTACTTTTGGATTTTCTGTTTTGTTCTGTTCTATGTGTCTGTTTTTGTGCCAGCACCATACTGTTTTGATTACTATGGCTTTGTAGTAAATTTTGAAATTGGAGTGTGTCTATCTCCAGTTTTGTTCTTTTTCAAGACTGCTTTAGTTATTCAGGTCCGTTGTGGTTCCATACAAATTTTAGGATTGTTTGTTGTAGTCTGTGAAAAAAGCTATAGGTAGTTTGATAGCAATTGCATTAAATCTGTAGATTGCTTTGGGTAGTATGGATATTTTAACAATATTTCTTCTAATTCATGAGCATAGACTATCTGCATGTATCTTTAGGTGTGAAATGCATTTCTTGTAGGCAGTATATAGATGGGTCTTAGTTTTGTATCCATTCTGTACCCTACATCTTTTGATTGGAGGGTTTAGTCCATTTACATTCCAAGTCATTATTGATAGGTATTCACTTACTCTGTTTTGTTACTTATTTTATGGTTGTGTTTGTAGTTCTTTATTCCTTTCCTCACTTGCTCTTTTCTTTCACAGATTTCTGGTTTTATTTAATGATATACTTAGGTTCTTTTTTCTTTATTTTTGGCATATATATTTCTGGTTTTTGATTTGTGGTTACCAGTAGGTTTTTATGTAACATTTTATGCATATTAGCAGTCTGTATTTGCTTGATGATCGCTGATGTTTGAACACATTTTTTACTCCTATCCCTTCGACATTCTAGGTATATGGTGTCATAGTTTACATTCTTTTATTTTGTGAATCTCTTGACTGATTTTTATAGATACACTTATATTTTACTGCTTTTGTCCTTTCTACTTTTCTTATTCCTACTCATGGTCTTTCCTTTCCACTCAAGAAGTCCACCTTAATATTTCCTGTGACGTTGGTTTAGTGATCATGAATTCTTTTAATTCTTGTTTGACTGGGAAACTCTTTATCTCTCTTTTTGTTCTGAGTAATATAGAATATTCTTGGCTGCATACTTTTCCCATTCAGCACTTTGAATATAAAACATGGCACTCCTCTTACTGGCCTGCAAAGTTCTGGTGAAAAATTAGCTGATGGCCATATGGGGTTTCCCTTGTATATAACTGTTTTATTTTCTCTTGCTGCTCTCTATCTCTACTTTTTGCCATTTTAATTACTGTGTGTCTTGATGTGGGTCTCCTTCAGTTGATCTTGCTGGGGGCTCCTCTGCCTCCTGGATCTGGATGTCTGTTTCCTTCCCTGATTTAGGAAGTTTTCAGCTATTATTTCTTCAGATACATTTTCTACCCCCTTTTTTCTCTATTCTCCTTGGTCCCTATAGTACAGATATTATCATGATTGCTGGTGTCACTTAGTTCCCTTAGTTTATTTTCATTTATTATTATTATTTTTTCTCTCTCTTCTTCAGCTTGATGGCTTTCCATTATTCTGTCCTCCAGGTTGCTGATCTGTTTTTCTGCCATTCTAGTCTATTCTTTATTCCATGTAGTATATTTTAAATTTCACATATTGAGTTTTTCATCTCTGATTAGTTCTTAAAATGTTTTCTATCTCTTGGTTGAGGGTCTCAGTGAGGTCCTCCACTCTCTCAAGTCCAGTGAATATCTTATTTTTTTAACTTTTTATTTTTATTTTTTTTATTTTTTATAAACATATATTTTTATCCCCAGGGGTACAGGTCTGTGAATCACCAGGTTTACACACTTCACAGCACTCACCAAAGCACATACCCTCCCCAGTGTCCATAATCCCACCCATTCTCCCAAAGCCCCTCCCCCCAGCAACCCTCAGTTTGTTTTGTGAGATTAAGAGTCACTTATAGTTTGTCTCCCTCCCAATCCCATCTTGTTTCATTTATTCTTCTCCTACCCACTTAAGCCCCCATGTTGCATCACCACTTCCTCATATCAGGGAGATCATATGATAGTTGTCTTTCTCTGCTTGACTTATTTCGCTAAGCATGATACGCTCTAGTTCCATCCATGTTGTCGCAAATGGCAAGATTTCATTTCTTTTGATGGCTGCATAGTATTCCATTGTGTATATATATCACATCTTCTTGATCCATTCATCTGTTGATGGACATCTAGGTTCTTTCCATAGTTCGGCTATTGTGGACATTGCTGCTATAAACATTCGGGTGCACGTGCCCCTTTGGATCACTACGTTTGTATCTTTAGGGTAAATACCCAATAGTGCAATTGCTGGGTCATAGGGCAGTTCTATTTTCAACATTTTGAGGAACCTCCATGCTGTTTTCCAGAGTGGCTGCACCAGCTTGCATTCCCACCAACAGTGTAGGAGGGTTCCCCTTTCTCCGCATCCTCGCCAGCATCTGTCATTTCCTGACTTGTTGATTTTAGCCATTCTGACTGGTGTAAGGTGATATCTCATTGTGGTTTTGATTTGTATTTCCCTGATGCCGAGTGATATGGAGCACTTTTTCATGTGTCTGTTGGCCATCTGGATGTCTTCTTTGCAGAAATGTCTGTTCATGTCCTCTGCCCATTTCTTGATTGGATTATTTGTTCTTTGGGTGTTGAGTTTGATAAGTTCTTTATAGATTCTGGACACTAGTCCTTTATCCGATATGTCGTTTGCAAATATCTTCTCCCATTCTGTCAGTTGTCTTTTGATTTTGTTAACTGTTTCCTTTGCTGTGCAAAAGCTTTTGATCTTGATGAAATCCCAAGAGTTCATTTTTGCCCTTGCTTCCCTTGCCTTTGGCGTGGTTCCTAGGAAGATGTTGCTGCGGCTGAGGTCGAAGAGGTTGCTGCCTGTGTCCTCCTCAAGGATTTTGATGGATTCCTTTCTCACATTGAGGTGCTTCATCCATTTTGAGTCTGTTTTTGTGTGTGGTGTAAGGAAATGGTCCAATTTCATTTTTCTGCATGTGGCTGTCCAATTTTCCCAGCACCATTTATTGAAGAGGCTGTCTTTTTTCCATTGGACATTCTTTCCTGCTTTGTCGAAGATTAGTTGACTGTAGAGTTGAGGGTCTATTTCTGGGCTCTCTCTTCTGTTCCATTGATCTATGTGTCTGTTTTTGTGCCAGTACCATGCTGTCTTGATGATGACAGCTTTGTAATAGAGGTTGAAGTCCGGAATTGTGATGCCACCAACGTTGGCTTTCTTTTTCAATATTCCTTTGGCTATGCGAGGTCTTTTCTGGTTCCATATAAATTTTAGGATTATTTGTTCCATTTCTTTGAAAAAGATGGATGGTACTTTGATAGGAATTGCATTAAATGTGTAGATTGCTTTAGGTAGCATAGACATTTTCACAATATTTATTCTTCCAATCCAGGAGCATGGAACATTTTTCCATTTCTTTGTGTCTTCCTCAATTTCTTTCATGAGTACTACTATAGTTTTCTGAGTATAGATTCTGTGCCTCTTTGGTTAGGTTTATTCCTAGGTATCTTATGGTTTTGGGTGCAGTTGTAAATGGGATTGACTCCTTAATTTCTCTTTCTTCTGTCTTGCTGTTGGTGTAGAGAAATGCAACTGATTTCTGTGCATTGATTTTATATCCTGACACTTTACTGAATTCCTGTACAAGTTCTAGCAGTTTTGGAGTGGAGTCTTTTGGGTTTTCCACATATAGTATCATATCATCTGCGAAGAGTGATAATTTGACTTCTTCTTTGCCGATTTGGATGCCTTGTTGTCTGATTGCTGAGGCTAGGACCTCTAGTACTATGTTGAATAGCAGTGGTGATAATGGACATCCCTGCCGTGTTCCTGACCTTAGCGGAAAAGCTTTCAGTTTTTCTCCATTGAGAATGATATTTGCGGTGGGTTTTTCATAGATGGCTTTGATGATATTGAGGTATGTGCCTTCTATCCCTACACTTTGAAGAGTTTTGATAAGGAAGGGATGCTGTACTTTGTCAAATGCTTTTTCAGCATCTATTGAGAGTATTACATGGTTCTTGTTCTTTCTTTTATTGATGTGTTGTATCACATTGACTGATTTGCGGATGTTGAACCAACCTTGCAGCCCTGGAATAAAACCCACTTGGTCGTGGTGAATAATCCTTTTAATGTACTGTTGAATCCTATTGGCTAGTATTTTGGTGAGTATTTTCGCGTCTGTGTTCATCAAGGATATTGGTCTATAGCTCTCTCTTTTGATGGGATCCTTGTCTGGTTTTGGGATCAAGGTGATGCTGGCCTCATAAAATGAGTTTGGAAGTTTTCCTTCCATTTCTATTTTTTGGAACAGTTTCAGGAGAGTAGGAATTAGTTCTTCTTTAAATGTTTGGTAGAATTCCCCCGGGAAGCCGTCTGGCCCTGGGCTTTTGTTTGTTTGGAGATTTTAATGACTGTTTCAATCTCCTTCCTGGTTATGGGTCTGTTCAGGCTTTCTATTTCTTCCTGGTTCAGTTGTGGTAGTTTATATGTTTCTAGGAATGCATCCATTTCTTCCAGATTGTCAAATTTGTTGGCGTAGATTTGCTCATAGTATGTTCTTATAATAGTTTGTATTTCTTTGGTGTTAGTTGTGATCTCTCCTCTTTTATTCATGATTTTATTTATTTGGGTCCTTCTTTCTTTTCTTTTTGATAAGTCGGGCCAGGGGTTTATCAATGTTATTAATTCTTTCAAAGAACCAGCTCCTAGTTTCGTTGATTTGTTCTATTGTATTTTTGATTTCTATTTCATTGATTTCTGCTCTGATCTTTATGATTTCTCTTCTCCTGCTGGGCTTAGGGTTTCTTTCTTGTTCTTTCTCCAGCTCCTTTTGGTGTAGGGTTAGGTTGTGTACCTGAGACCTTTCTTGTTTCTTGAGAAAGGCTTGTACCGCTATATATTTTCCTCTCAGGACTGCCTTTGTTGTGTCCCACAGATTTTGAACCATTGTATTTTCATTATCATTTGTTTCCATGATTTTTTTCAATTCTTCTTTAATTTCCCAGTTGACCCATTCATTCTTTAGAAGGATGTTGTTTAGTCTCCATGTATTTGGGTTCTTTCCAAACTTCCTTTTGTGGTTGAGTTCTAGCTTTAGAGCATTGTGGTCTGAAAATATGCAGGGAATGATCCCAATCTTTTGATACCAGTTGAGTCCTGATTTAGGACCGAGGATGTGATCTATTCTGGAGAATGTTCCATGTGCACTAGAGAAGAATGTGTATTCTGTTTCTTTGGGATGAAATGTTCTGAATATATCTGTGATGTCCATCTGGTCCAGTGTGTTGTTTAAGGCCTTTATCTCCTTGTTGATCTTTTGCTTGGATGATCTGTCCATTTCAGTGAGGGGAGTATTAATGTCCCCTACTATTATTGTATTATTGTTGATGTGTTTCTTTGATTTTGTTATTAATTGGTTTATATAGTTGGCTGCTCCCACATTGGGGGCATAGATATTTAAAATTGTTAAATCTTCTTGTTGGACAGACCCTTTGAGTATGATATAGTGTCCTTCCTCATCTCTTATTATAGTCTTTGGCTTAAAATCTAATTGATCTGATATAAGGATTGCCACTCCTGCTTTCTTCTGATGTCCATTAGTATGGTAAATTCTTTTCCACCCCCTCACTTTAAATCTGGAGGTGTCTTTGGGCTTAAAATGAGTTTCTTGGAGGCAACATATAGATGGGTTTTGTTTTTGTATCCATTCTGATACCCTGTGTCTTTTGACAGGGGCATTTAGCCCATTCACATTCAGGGTAACTATTGAGAGATATGAATTTAGTGCCATTGTATTGCCTGTAAGGTGACTGTTACTGTATATGGTCTCTGTTCCTTTCTGATCTACCACTTGTAGGCTCTCTCTTTGCTTAGAGGACCCCTTTTAAGATTTCCTGTAGAGCTGGTTTGGTGTTTGCAAATTCTTTCAGTTTTTGTTTGTCCTGGAAGCTTTTAATCTCTCCTTCTATTTTCAATGATAGCCTAGCTGGATATAGTATTCTTGGCTGCATGTTTTTCTCGTTTAGTGCTCTGAAAATATCATGCCAGCTCTTTCTGGCCTGCCAGGTCTCTGTGGATAAGTCAGCTGCCAATCTAATATTCTTACCATTGTATGTTACAGACTTCTTTTCTCGGGCTGCTTTCAGGATTTTCTCTTTGTCACTGAGACTTGTAAATTTTACTATTAGGTGACGGGGTGTGGGCCTATTCTTATTGATTTTGAGGGGCGTTCTCTGAACCTCCTGAATTTTGATGCTCGTTCCCTTTGCCATATTGGGGAAATTGTCCCCAATAATTCTCTCCAGTATACCTTCTGCTCCCCTCTCTCTTTCTTCTTCTTCTGGAATTCCAATTATTCTAATGTTGTTTCGTCTTATGGTGTCACTTATCTCTCGAATTCTCCCCTCGTGGCCCAGTAGCTGTTTGTCCCTCTTTTGCTCAGCTTCTTTATTCTCTGTCATTTTGTCTTCTATATCACTAATTCTTTCTTCTGCCTCATTTATCCTAGCAGTGAGAGCCTCCATTTTTGATTGCACCTCATTAATAGCTTTTTTTATTTCAACTTGGTAAGATTTTAGTTCTTTTATTTCTCCAGAAAGGGCTTTTATATCTCTCGAGAGGGTTTCTCTAATATCTTCCATGCCTTTTTCGAGCCCGGCTAGAACCTTGAGAATTGTCATTCTGAAGTCTAGATCTGACATATTACCAATGTCTGTATTGATTAGGTCCCTAGCCTTCGGTACTGGCTCTTGTTCTTTTTTTTGTGTTGAATTTTTCCGTCTTGTCATTTTGTCCAGATAAGAGTATATGAAGGAGCAAGTAAAATACTAAAAGGGTGGCAACAACCCCAGGAAAATATGCTTTAACCAAATTAGAAGAGATCCCAAATTGTGAGGGGGGAGAAAGGGGATAAAAAGAGGTTCAAAAAGGAAGAAAGAAAAAAAAAAGAAAAGAATTTAAAAAAAGAAAACCAATAAGAAAAATGTAAAAAAGAAAAAATATACATATTGGATAAACTAGTTTAAAAACGTTAAAAAAGAAAATGGTAAAAGTTAAAAAAAGTTTACCAGAAGGCGAGAAAAAAAAACAAAAAATGAAAAAGAAAAAAATTAAATTAACTGCAAGACTAAAAAAAATCACATGGAAAAAGCCATGAGTTCCGTGCTCTGCTTTCTCCTCCTCTGGAATTCTGCTGCTCTCCTTGGTGTTGAAACCGCACTCCTTGGTAGGTGAACTTGGTCTAGGCTGGATTTCTGGTTGATCTTCTGGGGGAGGGGCCTGGTGTAGTGATTCTCAAGTGTCTTTGCCCCAGGCGGAATTGCACCGCCCTTATCAGGGGCCGGGGTGAGTAATCCGCTCCGGTTTGCTTTCAGGAGCTTTTGTTCCCTGAGCGCTTTCCGCTTTCCGCTTTCTGTAGAGTTCCGGAGGACGGGAATACAAATGGCGGCCTCCTGGTCTCCGGCCCAGAGGAGCCGAGAGCCCAGGGCCCCACTCCTCAGTGCGCCCTCAGAGAACAGCGCCAGTTACTCCCGTCTGCCTGACCTCCGGCCACGCTCTGAGCTCACCGAACCTGCGACCGGTTCAAGGTAACACCGAGCTGTGAGCTTACTGTCGGCTCTGTCTCTGTAGCCGGCTTTCCTGTTCCAATACCTGCAAGCTCTGCGACACTCAGACACCCCCGATCCTTCTGTGATCCTGACATATTACCAATGTCTGTATTGATTAGGTCCCTAGCCTTCGGTACTGCCTCTTGTTCTTTTTTTTGTGTTGAAATTTTCCATCTTGTCATTTTGTCCAGATAAGAGTATATGAAGGAGCAAGTAAAATACTAAAAGGGTGGCAACAACCCCAGGAAAATATGCTTTAACCAAATTAGAAGAGATCCCAAATTGTGAGGGGGGAAAAAGGGGATAAAAAAGGGGTTCAAAAGGGAAGAAAGAAAAAAAAAAAGAAGGCTACGCTGACCCTGTGGGGGCTTCGCCCCGGTTTAGCCTCTGGAGCGATGTCCCTCAGTGGAACAGACTTTTAAAAGTCCTGATTTTGTGCGGGGTTGCTCCGCCACTTGCCGGGAGCCGGCCCCTCCCTACGGGGTCTATCTTCCCGTCGCTTTGGATTCACGTCTCCGCAGGTCCTACCTTTCAGAAAGTGGTTGTTTTTCTGTTTCCAGAATTGCTGTTCTCTTCAATCTGCCGATGGATTTTCAGGTGTTTGCAATCTTTAGATAAGCTATCTAGCTGATCTCCGGCTAGCTGAAGTAGTCTCAGCCTGCTACTTTTCCGCCATCTTGACTCCTCCCCCTCCAGTGACTATCTTTAAGACCATTACTTTAAATCCTCTTTCAGGCATATTATCTCTATTTTATTTAGTTCATTTGCTGTAATTTTGTGTTGTTCTTTATTTGGGACATATTCTTCTGTGTCCTCATTTTGTCTGACTCTGTGTCTTTGTTAAATGTGACTCTGTGTTAAAGTCAGCTTTGTCTCCTTCTCTTAAAAGTAGTGGCCTCATGAAGAAGATGCCCTATAATGCCCTGCACTGCAATATTCCCTATTCACCAGAACCTGGCACTTCAAGGGTGTCTCCTGTGTGTGTTGCATGTACCCTGCTGTGGTGGCTGAGCCACTTTTGCCTTCAGTCCAGTTGTCTGTAGTGGCTCTCTTTGCCTTTTTTGGGCAGGTCTTGGTCCCTGTGTTGTTAGTGGGTCAGGGGTTGGCTTGGGCTTGAGTTGAGTCAGACCAGGCATTTGCCAGATATGTAGTAGCACCAAACTGTGGAGTGATTTCCCTGTGTTGTCCCCTGAGTAGTTTTCATTGTTGGTTGGGGCCTGCAGTCAGATCCTCTGTCTCTTCCCAGCCTGCTGCTGTGGCACCAATCAGTGTGTATGATCGTCTTCTCCTAGCCCAAGGCAGAGTGTGCTGGCCCCTTTCTGGGCTACTTGCACACTGGTAGGCTTTTGGCACAACTTTGAATGGACTCCAGCTAAGAGCTTGTTGTGGGGGGGTAGGTCTGCAGGAAAATTCATTTGGGGGAGATGGGGTGTTAGCAAGCTTTGCACAGGTCTGCCCAGGGAGGAAACTCAGAGGCACAGAGAAAACTGTTCAGCCTGGCAGGTTGGAGGGGTAGATCTGCAGATGTGTGCTGGGAAAGTCGCACTGTTAGCAAGCTAGCTGAAGCTTGCTCCACTTGTGTTGATTCCCGCAGACATCTTTGTATCTAGGCTCTGGAGCAGGGGAAGGAAGTGATATCTGCCAACTCTTTGTTCTTGGAAAAATCTCCCAAAGATTCCTGACCTTCCAGCACATGCTTCTTCCCATAAGCTATAGGTGGTTTTCACACTGCTGTTTCTATGCTGTATCTCCGCAGGGCTATTTGTTGTCAACTCCTTAGGATAAGAACTCAGTCTCCTATGTCTCAGTTCCAGGTATGAAGCCCCACTGATTGTAAGAACTCGTGAAGTTGGGTCCTGCTGGTTTTCAAAACCAAACATAATTGGGATTCGTCTTTCTAGTGCCTGGGGTGCCTGGTATGGGGTTCTCTTCCTCTTTCCTATTTGTGCCTTCAGTGACCCTCCAAAGGACATTTGTGGGTTTTTTGGTTCCCGACCATGTCTGTGCCTGTCACTTGTCATTGGTGTGGTCTTTTCTCTATGTGTAGCTATGGAGAATCTGTTCTGCCAGTGTTTGGTCATTTTCTGGGTTATTTATGATGACGTGGGTGTCATTTAGGGGTATTTGTGGAACAAGGTGAACCTAGGATCCTTCTACTCCACCGTCTTCTCCAGAAGTTCTCTGATGTTTTGTTTGTTTGTTTGTTTGTTTGTTTTTTAAAGATTTTATTTATTTATTTATTTGAGAGAGAGACAGTGAGAGAGAACATGAGCGAGGAGAAGATCAGAGGGAGAAGCAGACTCCCCAAAGAGCTGGGAGCCCGATGCGGGACTCGATCCCGGGACTCCAGGATCATGACCTGAGCCGAAGGCAGTCGTCCAACCAACTGAGCCACCCAGGCGCCCCTGATGTTTTGTTTTTTATATTTAGGTGTTTAATCTGCCAGGAGCCAATTTTTAAAAATCTGGATTATTTCTATTTTTTTAACATTTGAGTAAATTGTTGCCTCAGCACCATTCAGTGAATAATATACCTTTTTTTTTTTATTTTTTTTTACTGATTTGAAATGCCCCGTCATATGTCAAGTTGTCTTATGTGTTCTGTGTCTTTTGTGGACTGTTTGTTCTATTAGTCTGTTCGTTCCTGCCTTGGTTTCACAGTGTCTTTATTGCTGTAGCTTTATTTAGTTTTATTAGGAGTCTTGACACCTAGCAGAGTGAGTCCATTCACTGTGTTCTTTTTTAAGAATTGCTTTGCTATTCTTAGCCCATTGCTTTTCCGTGTGAAGTTGAGGACACCTTGTTAAGTTTTATGAAAACCTCTCTTGGGATTTTGATTATTACCTTGCGTTTATAGGTCAGCTTGTGGGAGAATTTAATGTTCTTAATGTTAATGTTTCCATCTAGAACCATGGTATGGATCTTCAGTTCTTTAAGACTTTTATGCTTTTCATAATTTTTAATAATTTATTTCATAAAGGTCTTACATGTTTTCATTCCTAGAGCCCTTATAGTTTGGTTATCATTGTGCATGGTATATTTTTAAAATTTACATTTACTGATATTTTCTTATATATAAAGTGTTTCTGATATTTGTATTTGAATATTATCTACAACACTTCTGAGCTCTTATTATTTCTGCCACCAATAACTTGTTAAAATTTCTTTTGGAATTTTTATCTGAAACACATACCTGTAGATTATAACATGTTTATTTCTTTCTTTTCCACACTTTCTTTTTCTTTTTCTCTTTTTCTTTTATGTGTCCCACTCCCCACCCCATCACTGATCTTACTATAGATTCTTATGGTTCTTTTTGCCTCTGAGGAGAGCTGTGTAGAAAGGACTATGAATTAGCTGTCTTACCACACAGAATCAAAGTCTGTGCCCCTTTTGCCTGCTGTGGCCCCCTAGTAAGGTACAAGAGTGTTGATGGCAGGAACTCATGAAGACTCTGAAGGCATATGATTGCTTAAAAATCAACTTGGTACTATTTATTTAACTTTACTCTTTGCCTAATATATGATGGTATTCAGATGAAATAAGGACTAAAGTTTCTGTCTTCAGACTGCCTCTGGTATGATTGGCCATTTAATACTTATGAAGCAGTTAGAAAGCAATATAGGTTAGTATATGCCTCAATACTCAGCTGTTTTATATGACTTAGAACATAAAATCCTTCCACAAAGCATAAGATCCTTCTTTTAACTTTTCCTTTCCACCTCCATTCTTTTTTGTACTTCCCAACTGAAGTGCTCCCGGCCTGTTTAAGAGCCCAAGATAAGTACTTGAAAGTAAACAGATCTGGTTTAGGACATGTGGTTATCTTTGGTTATCTGCTACTGTTTTTTTTGCTGAAATATCTGAGTATGCTTTAAATTCATTTAGAAACACATATACATATCATGAATATCAGGTAAGAAGATACAGTACTTCATAACTACATTATTTTTCCTTTTAAGTAAATAATTTTGTAAACTATGAAGATTGTAAATGGATGGTATATTTACAAATGTCTTTTATAGTGGGGCACCTGGGTGGCTCAGTTGATTGAGTGTTTGACTCTTGGTATCTGCTCAGGGCATGATTTTACGGGTTGTAGGATCAGCCTGTGTCTGGCTCTGCATTCAGGGCAGAGTCTGCTGGAGATTCTCTCTTTCTGCCCTAATCCCTATTCATGCACATGCTCTCTTGCTCTCTCTTTCTAAAATTAATAGATCTTTTTCTTTAAAGAATTTTTCTTTAGGGGCGCCTGAGTGGCTCAGTCGTTAAGCATCTGCCTTCGGCTCAGGTCGTGATCCCAGGGTCCTGGGATTGAGCCCCACGTCGGGCTCCCTGCTCTGTGGGAAACCTACTTCTCCCTCTGCCTGCCTTTTCCCCTGCTTGTTTTCCCTCTCTCACTGTGTCTGTCTCTGTCAAAGAAATAAGTAAAATCTTTTTTTTTTTTTTTTTTAGGATTTTATTTGTTTATTTGACACAGAGAGATCACAAGTAGGCAGAGAGGCAGGCTGGTGGGGGTGGACAGGCTCCCTGCTGAGCAGAGAGTCCGATGCGGGGCTTGATCCCAGGACCCTGAGACCATGACCTGGGCTGAAGGCAGAAGCTTAACCCACTGAGCCACCCAGGTGCCCCAATAAATCTTTTTTTTTTTTAAATGTTTGTTATACTATTTTGACTCAAAATACACATCTATGCTACATATGTAATTTTTGTACATATCAAATATTGCACAATAAAAGTATACTTATCTTTCATATTAAGCAGAAATTTGGTTATTATCTTAATTCTTTTAGGAAAAATTAGACTTTAGTTGGTCACAACAACTGGTGAGAGATTGGTAGAATATGGGATTAAAACCTAACACCAAGGAATGATTTATACTTTAGGAGAATTCTGTTATCATCATATTGTGCAGGGTATGTATTATTATATGATTTTGTAGTTTATTTCAGTAACAGTACATTTAAGATTAAGATTTTTTTTTTTTTTTTTTAGATTTTATTTATTTGACAGATAGAGATCACAAGTAGTCAGAGAGGCAGGCTGAGAGAGAGAAGAGGAAGCAGGCTCCCGCAGAGCAGAGAGCCCGATGTAGGGCTCGATCCCAGGACACTGGGATCACGACCCGAGCTAAAGGCAGAGGCTTTAACCCACTGAGCCACCCAGGTGCCCCTAGGATTAAGAATATTCTTTATTCACTTTCCTTAGGCTAGTAGGGCTAGACCAAATTGCTGAATTGAATACTAGTGTAAAAATAAACCTGATTAACAACAAATGAAGCTTGCTAGCAGTTTCTTAGGGACATGATTTAGTTGATTCATATATTTTTTTAAGATTTTATTGATTTGAGAGAGCATGAGCAGGGGAAGGGTTGGAGGGAGAGGGAGAAGCAGACTCCCCACTGAGCAGGGAGCCTGTGGGGCTCTATCCCAGACAAGATCATGACCTGAGCCAAAGTTAGACACTTAACTGACTCAGCCACCCAGGCGCCTCTAGTTGATATGTCTTATGGAAGTTAAGTTCAAGCTTGTTAATTATACTGTAATTAGATTTCTTCTAAAATTAACTGGGTTTCATAGTTTGTTTGCTTATGCTTTCTATAAAGAGTAGTATATATTTGCAATAGTTGTAATAACAGGCAAATCTGAAGCCATAGTTAGATAAATATTGTTTTTTTGGCTGAACAAAGAACTTTGAGATTCTTTCATACTGATGTGTAGGAACAAATTTAGCCCTTAAAAACAAACCAGGAATTTTTATAGTTTTGCAGTATTGCTTTGCATATTTCAGATACATGTTTAGGCCTCATTACAATCTATTTTTTGAACAGAATGAACTCATAGGATCTTAGGTCTCAAACATTTATTTAGCAAACACTTGATTGCCTAATATATGTCAAACATGTTATAAGGCACTGGAGAAATAAGGATGAAGATTTCGTCTTTGTTTTTAAGCAGCACAGAATCTTGTTTTGGAGTTATGTAGGCATTAAGAAATTATATAGTAGAGTGGAGTAAGTACTTTAATAATATGTTTAGAAAGTGCCATAAAAACACCAAAGAAAAGCATAGTTTATTAATCTGGGGGCTCGAGGAAGTCTTAATAGGTGTGACACTTGAAGAAAGATCATCCACTGGGAGGATAATTGGGAAAAGGGCATTTCAAGCAGACCAAACACCATGAATTAATAACCCTGTTAGGTCTTGGAAACGCAGTGTATGTAGGAGAGAGGTGGGAAGCGAGTCAAGAAAAGTGGGCAAGAGAGAAATCATAAAGGTCCTTGTTTTGTACCTTTAGGCAAAAGGGAACCACTGAGAATTCTAAGTCATAATCACATTTATGTGTTTGCAGGAGACTATGGAAGTGTTGACTAGTTAAGTTAAAATATTTTGTCCATCTTTCTGCTCTTTTATGCAGAGGATTTCATTGAGAAAGTGACACATTCTATAGGGAAATATTAGAGGTTTTTCCACACTAGTACTGAGTGCACAAATTCTCTGGCAGAGAATAGAAAAACTTTAAAGTAGAACCTCCTGACCACCAGAGAGACGTTATTCTTCTCTTTTTATAAGCAGCCAGATAGAACATTTAGCAATATTGAAAGAGCTTGGAAACAAGAGGAAATACCTCAACCTATGATCTTGAGTCAAATGTCAGACAACCCAGAGCTGACTCTCTAAGACCTTGTCCTGTTCCTTTCCTGCAGGATCATTGTGTTGGAGGATAAACTCCCTGAGGGTTTATTTTTAGGGGGTGACATGAATTACAGGCTTCATTTATATACTCAGCCTTCTAAATATACAGAGTACAAATTGCAGAACATACAAAAAATTTGGATTAGTAATTTCCTCCTATGTTTTAAGGCTCATAATCTTAATTTCAAAGTGGTTAGTAATACTACAGACTGGTGTTATATATGTGAGTCAAAGTAGGTTCAGAGCTGAAGCAGTGTAGTGAAAATCACTGGGGTGCCAGAGACAAGAGAAATTCCTGCTACTTGCCTTTGCCTCTTTTTACTCAAGTTACATCTTAGCAGCTTGGATTTCTAAGTCTAGGACTTCACTAACACAAGACCTTTGGATGATTAGGAAAAGGCCTATGTAGTCCCTTGGAAAGGGTTCTTTCATGATAAGAAAAAGGTTCACCTTCCTCCTAGAAGATGCAGGCCCAGAATGTGGGCTGGATTTCTGCCCTGACTTGTCTCATTGGCCAGTGGCCTTTGTGTAGTGTACAGAATGACCAGCTCTTGCTAGTGACCCTAGTAAAATCTCTATAACTAAAGCCATAACCTTAATTACTTTTGTTCCCCTTTAGGTTATCTAGTCCTTTCTTCTAAAAATGGTAGAAAATGCTGTTATTCCTTTTTCTTTCCTTCTATTACTCATTTTGCACTGGCAGCTGTATTTCTCTGTTAGGAATGACAGTTGTTACATTGGGCAGTCATGGCATATAAGAAGTTTTGATAGAGAACGCCAAAGACAACTGTTATGTAAAACAGTAGTGTCAAGCTGTTTTGTACATTTATTATTTCACATGGTCAAAGCTATTAAGTCATAACACATCAAGAGCTGATCAGTTTTTTCTTTTGTTTCAGTGGATTTCATTGTTACTCTTTTCAGTATTAAGGTACATTGAGGTAAATTTAAGAAATTATCTCCTGGCTCTTCGTTGTTTTACTTCCCAAAATTATATTGGTTTAAATTTTTTTGTATTCAACTTTCCCCCCCTAAAATTATCCTATAACATTTTAAAACAAATCAAAATAAAAAGCTGTTCGCAATTTAGATGGGGCAGGTAGTTGTAGTCATAGAAGATGGACAAAGAGCAGCAGTAGCTTTCAGATTTCTTAATTATTTTAGCAGATTACAGCAGACTGTTTGGAAAATAGCTTCTCTTGTCAGCAGCAGGAACTTTTCCACTTTTAATAAAAGCATAGAAAGAGAAAGTTCTAAATCATTTAAGAGAAAATCATCTGGAGAATAGCTGCTGACATAGAAGTCAGATGACATTGAGACATTTGGCAGCCTTCCTCTTCTTGCTGGTGTTATAAAATCCACAGTGGACAGCCTGGATTTTAAAAGAAGAGTGGCATCTTTGGAATCTCCACTAGAATCTACTGAGGTTAAAATAGACCTGATGGCTTCTTAAGTGACAGAAAATAGAATGTGCCTAGGGATGGCAAAAGTGAGACAAGCAGAAAAACCATTTGGATTGGTATAAAGAAGTAGATTTAGGCCTGAAATTGTAAATTCCAAGGTTGAAGTGTCTTCTCGCTTATTCTTTGATTTCTTTTTTTTTTTTAACTTTCAAGCAAATTCTGCTTTGAAAAAGACCTAAGTAATAAGTGAATTATGAGATTGTGAAAGAAGGAGGAAGGCTTGAATCCAGTCAGATTTTTGGCCTAAAATGTATAACTGTTGAGTTAAAAGTAAACATACTTTTAGTATCATTCCAAAGAAGAACATAGTTTATGTCTATGCATGAATGTTTTAAATGTTCTGGGTGATTGAGATAAGTAAAGCAATGTTTTTTGTTTTTTTAAAATTTTTATTTTTTTACTTTTTAAAAAAGATTTTTAAAAATTTCTTTATTTGACAGACAGATCACAAGTAGGCAGAGAGGCAGGCAGAGAGAGAGAAGAGGAGGAGGAGGCAGGTTCCCTGCTGAGCAGAGAGCCCAATGTGGGGCTCCATCCCAGGACCCTGGGATCATGACTGAGCTGAAGGCAGAGGCTTATTAACCCACTGAGCCTAAAACTTTTAAAAAGTTTTAGGTTTGGGGTACCTGGCCAGCTCAGTTGGTAGAGCGTGCTACTCTTAATCTCAGGGTCATGAGTTCAAACCCCACACTGAGCAGAGTTTACTAAAGAAAAAGAGAAAAGAACCTCTCTCTCTCTCATCAAAGTGGTAACTTAAAGTATTTTTATATTTAATCCCCCAATTATGTGGAAAGTATTTTAGTTACTTCTAAGGTTAAAGATTAGGCATTATGGGGCATAGTCACATATTTTCGGTTTACAAGAAAGTATCATAAGTTTAATTAATTTATAGCTGAGTATTAGAAAAATAAGAGTTTTAACAGGGCTCTGAAAAGAAGTAAAAGTAATGTAATAGGCAAAATGATTCAGAGGAGATACAGAAGAGGCTTTTAAAAATAGGGATTTTCATGTCTTAGGAATGATCACTTTATATACCAAGTTTTATTTAGTTTATTTCAGCAAATATTGAAGTATCAGTAATGTGTTCAGTGCTATTTTGAGAACTGTAGGAACCATCAGGAAAAAAAAAAGGAAGAAAAAGAAAAAAGATGAGGAGGTCTCTGAATAGCTGTTTCAGTCTAGCTGGACAGACAGGCTATATATTTAGGCAATTATTAAGTAAAAATTCAGATAGTGTAGGGGTGCCTGGGTGCTTGGTTGGTTAAGCATCCAGCTGTTCATTTTGGCTCAGGTCGTGATCTCAGGGTCATGAGATCAAGCCCTGCATTGGGTTCTGCACTGGCTGTGGAGCCTGCTTAAGGTTTTCTCTCTCCTTCTGCCCATCCCCAACACCCTTTGCCATACTCCCACACTCTCCCTCTCTCTTAAAAAAAAAAAAAAATTCAGATAGTTATTAAATTATACATACATATCTTTTATGTAATAATATGAATAGCTAAGCTAATACTTATTGAATGAATGCTTACTTCACATGCATTAACTCATTTAATCTTTACATAACTCTATGAGGTATACTATATTCCCATTTTCCAAGTAAGGATACTGAAAAATGGAGAATATAAACTTAGTCAAGGTTGTTACACAGCTAAGTAGCAGAGTCCAAATTTGAATCCAAGCAGTCTGGCTCCAGAAACCATGATTTTAATACTTTTGTTGCACAGCATTATATAGAAGCAAAAAATCAGATAATTTTTTGGAGGATACCTAACAGGTGATAGTACTTGAGTTGCATATTATAAAATAACATGTGTTTCTGGTTAGCATGGAGCAAGGGAGCAGAAGGAAAAATTTATGTGTTGGAGAAGATACAGAAGGAACCAAAGTCTTGAAAAGAATGCATATGCAATAGTAATAGCTATGAAAAATTATTTAGCACTTACTATGTACTAAGTACTATGCCTCCATAAATCTCTTATTTAATCCTCATGACAACTATGAAATTGGTATCATTATCCCTAGTGTACCTTGATAACAACTAACAAAACTGGCGATTAGAATTGGGATCCAAGTGCTACCTGATTTGAAAGCCCAAACTTTTACCCATTGCATTTTTACTAAGGCAAGTGGGAGTAAAGTGAGTAATACCATATATAACATAGTGTAAGTATAATATATGATAATATACACAGTATATATTATAGTATAATACCCATTATACTATATGGCATATAGTGCACAATTATATAATATATAGTATGGTAGTATATAATAATAGTACAGTATATAGTATAATATAGCTGAGGGATCTTTTATTAATTAATATAATTAATTAATAGAAAACAAGATTAGATAGGGTGAACAGAAATTATGGAAAGTTTTGAAATAAAGGTGAGGAGCCATTGAAGATTTTGATTGGAAAATGGCTTTTTTGTTTGGTTTGTTTTGTTTTTGTTCCAGTAAAGCATTCTTGTGGATAATTAGGCTATTCCTGCCTAACAGTTGGACATAGCAAATATAATAGCCTGTGAAAGCATTTAGCAGCATGCTGTGGGCACTAGTATTAGACACTCAAAAAATGTGAGTTAAGTCTGAATCCTGTAAAGGACTTGTAAACTCTTTGCACAGAGATAAGATATGAGACAGGAATGCTCGAACAGTACTGCCTGATAGAAATATAATGTGAGTGACAAATGTAACTTTAAATTTTTCAGTAGGCCCACAAAAAAGTGAAATGAAAGGTGAAATTAATTTTTAAAATATTTTTTCTTAAACCTAATTTATATTAATAAGATTTTATATTTTTTGGTACAAAGCCTTCAAAATCTGTTGTGTATTTTACACTTAATGCACGTCTCAGTTCTGACTAGCCACATTTCATGTGCTCAGTAGATCCATGTGGCTAGCACGTACTGCATAGGACATGCCAGCTCCATAATTTCATAGCATGGAATCCCATGTCACATGACCTTTTTTGAATCCTGCCATTCCATTTCTTAACTGTGTGAGTGTGGACCATCCCTTAACATTTCTATACATTAGCTTCTTAATATATAAAACGAAAAAAAAAAAAGAATAGTAGCTATCTCAAAGGATTAGTGTGAGAATTATGAGATAACGTATGTAAGGCATGTAACTTGGTTTCTGGCAAGTAGTAAGTGCAAAATAAATGTCTGTTGGTTTCATCACACTCTTGTTGTCATTAAATAGCCAGCATTGCTTAGTTTTCCATGTCTTCTTCCTGCGAATAGTTGATTATCCCCACCGAAAAATTCCCACTTAAAATTCTAAACCAATCAATCACTAAAAAGCAAATAAATACGGATAAGCCAGGAGGAAAAAAGTGGGAGTGGTATCTTCATATCTTCATGGCATTCAAGTCTCCCACAACTGTGGGAGTACAGATAAATTATTTTCAATTTGCTTTTATACTTAACAAACTCATTGGATTTTTTGACTTTTTGAACTTAGCATCATTATAAGTATTTCCTGTATCAGGGAATAAAATTTATGTTCAATAATTTATAGCTTTACTTCCAACACTGCAATAGTTCATTGTCTTTTCTGCTCTCAGCCATTTGGGAGCAAGATATATATAAATACATTGTTTTCTTTCCTTCTATGTAAACCCTTAAGAGGAAAGTGTACAAAACAAAGCATAGTGATATATTCCACTCTTTTGTGTAACTATCATGTAGATTAAAAAAATAATGCATTACAGGGGAGCCTGGGTGGCTCAGTGGGTGTAAGCATCTGAACTCCAAGTCCTGGGATTGAGCTCTGCATCAGGCTTCCTGCTTGTGGAGAGTCTGCATCTCCCTCTCCCTTTGCTCCTCCCCCTGTTCATGCTCTGTCTTTTTCTTTCTTTCATTTAAATAAGTAAAATCTTAAAAAAAAAAAAAAAACTTGGGACGCCTGGGTGGCTCAGTGGGTTAAGCTGCTGCCTTCAGCTCAGGTCATGATCCCAGGGTCCTGGGATTGAGTCCCGGATTGGGCTCCTTGCTCAGCAGGGAGCCTGCTTGCCTCTCCGCCTCTGCCCTCCTCTCTGCCTGCTTGTGTGCTTTCTCTCTCTCTCGTTCTGACAAATAAATAAATAAATAAATAAAATCTTTAAAAAAAATAAAATAAAAATTAAAAAAAATAAAGAATACTTTAAAAAATTAAACATTGCCAGGACACCTGGCTGGCTTGATTAGTGAAGCATGCAACTCTTGATCTCAGATTTGTGAGTTTGAGCCCCACATTGGATATAGAGACTAATTACAAAATAAAATCTTTGCGTCACCTGGGTGGGTCAGTCAGCTAAGTGGCTGCCTTCCACTCAGGTCATGATCCCAGGGTCTTGGGTTTGAGTCTTGCATTGGGCTCCCTACTCAGTAGGGAGTCTGTTTCTCCTTCTCCCTCTGCTGTTCCCCTTTGCTTGTGCTCTCTCTGTCAAATAAATAAGTAAAATCTTTAAAAATAAAATAAAATCTTTTATTTATTTTTAAAGAATTTATCTATTAGAGAGAAGGCGTGTGAGAGAGAGAAGGAGTGCATGAGCGGGGGGAGGGGGAGAGAGAGGGGGAGAAGCAGACTCCCCACTGAGCAGGGAGTCCCACACAGGACTCAATCCCAGGACCCTGGGATCATGATATGAGCCAAAGGCAGAAGCCTAACTGACTGAGCCACGCAGGCACCCCAAAATAAAATCTTCCAAAAAAAAAAAATAAATAAATAAGGGTGCCTGGATGGCTCAGTTGTTAAGCATCTGCCTTCGGCCCAGATGATGATCCCAGAATCCTGGGATCAAGCTGGGGCTCCCTGCTCTGTGGGAGGCCTGCTTTTCCCTCTCCCACTCTGCCTGCTTGTGTTTCCTCTCTCTGTGTCAAATAAATAAATAAAATCTTTAAATAAATAAATAAGTAAAACATTGACAACTCCCTAGAAGGTCCCCTTGTACCTGGTCCCAACCAGCAACCCTCCCCCGTATACCTAAGACCACTCTCCTGACGCTCATAGTAATTACCTCCTGGTTTTTCTTACAGTTTGACCAACTAAATGTAGTCTTGATCATTGTAGTTTAATTTTGCTTGTTTTGAATTTTATGTGAATGAAATCATACATATAATTGTTCACTCAACATTTGAGACTGATCCTTATTCTTGCATATAGCAGGAATTCATTCACTTTTATTGTTATGTAATATTTAATTGTTTAAATATACCCCAGTTTGTGTATTGTGTGGTGATGGACAATTATGGTTTTCTTTCTAGTTTGGAGTTGTTATAAGCAGTGTTGTTACTGCCATTCTTTTCCATATATAACTATGTACTTCTGTAACAAGCGCCAAAGGATAGAATTGCTAATCATAGAGAATGCAGTCTTAAACTTTCAGAGACACTGCCAAACTCTCCAAAGTGTGTATTAATCGACATTTCTACTAGGGGTATGTAAGTTTCCATTGTTGTATATCCTTAACAAAAATAATAATTGCCACTTTTTCCAATTTATATTATTCTATGTGTAAAGATAATGTGGTGTTTTCTTTTCTTTTTTTTTTTTTTGCTAAGAAAAATTTGGTAAGATGTTTCTGAAAATACTGACTAACACGAAGCCATTAATTTTCAGTTTTCCATGCTGTCCCTGTCTTTCAGTATCACAAGCAAGAATTTATACTTTTTAGAATGAGTATTTTGTTTTAATTTTTTAAAATTTATTTATTTATTTGACAGAGAGAGACATAGCAAGAGAGGAAACATAAGCAGAGGGAGTGGGAGAGAGAGCAGGTTCCCTGCTGATCAGGGAGCCCAATGCAGGGCTCAATCCCAGGACCCGGGGATCATGACCTGAGCTGAAGGCACACTCTTAATGCCTGAGCCACCCAGGTGCCCCTAGAATGAGTATTTTAAATTTTAATTTGATTAATGAAAGCAGGTAGTTTGAGATATTACTCAATATTTTCTTTATACTTTTTGTTTGCTTATCTAAAAAAAATGTATTATTTCTGTTCATGATTTAAGCTGCCATTCCAGGAGTCATAACAATTACTGAAATAAGAGGTATGGTCTCTGGTTTCCGAAATCAGATTTAATGAATAAATCTTTCTACCAGTGCCTCTGAGCCATTTTTTCTTGTTAGGTTTTTTTTTTTTTTTTTTTTTGAGTAAAGTACTAGCTGGTTACTGTTGAGTGAAGTAAAACAGACTTTTAACAGCTCATGGGTAATGTCTGAAAGGTAAAGTGACATAAGATAAATGTCTGTGTTCCACGCTGAAAATAGCAGAAGTCATATGGAACCAAGATTTAACTTAATTGACTCGTAATTTAATCCTGGTTTAAAAGTGGTCTGGCCTAATGAAAATTGTACTGTGATTTCATTTTGCACAATTAATACTAACAATGGAAAAATAAGAAGGTAAAGGGTTAAAAGCTGTAAATGCCAGTTTCAATTGTGTAAACGATTTATCTCTCAAAGTTTGTGCATTTTTTAAAATCACATGTGTACTGAAAGAACATAATGGGTATTTTTCTGGATAATTGAATGTCCAAAAATACCAATCTTACAGCTATTTATAAGCATAAAACCAATTATGTTGTTTAGTTCTCAGGTTCAATGAAAAATTTAAATTTTTAAAAGAAAGTGTGTTTTTGAAAACAATAATTTAATTTCTGATTTTTTCCATTAATAGTCATTTAGTAGTAGAAGGATTTTAAGCTGTGAAGTTAGTACTTTTAAAAGGATTGATGTAACCTTCATCTGGAAACAGTTATAACTTAAACTTGGGAGATAAGTGGTTAAATTGTGAAATGTAGGCCCCCTAAATATAAAGTAGGAAAAAAAAAATCTGTATGGTTATTTTCAATACCTAAAAGGAATGAACTTTGTACCAGTTATGGCTCCTTTGCTTTTCTGCTTGGCTTACAGTTTGAAATATAAATTGGTTACAAATCTTGAATTTAAACTAAATAGTTTGCATTAAAAAAAAAACACTCTACATTTCCTTTATAGAATCACAAATGTCCGTGTTTTGTGGTACTTGAGGGTTTTGAATAAGACTTGGAAAATTTCTGGTAAAGATAATGAACTTTATTTTGGGAAAAATGATGGAATACAAGTTTGGATGAATGAAAGCCAAAGAGATTCCTGGTTCCTTTTTAAAGAAGATAAAGTATCTGACAAATTTAGCAGATTGAGGATCACTAAGAAATATTAGTATAAACTATAACTCAATCTGCTAAATTTGTCAGTAGTTTGTTCTTTGCTTTTTCATACTTGTGATAAATTTTAAAAGATATCAGTTGTTTGCTACAATGTAGGCACATATGTAAGCAAGTTCAGTAATTATTTGAAAATTCAATGTTAACAGATTCCTGATGATAGTATGTAAAGGTATTGATACCCCATTCAGAATGCTGCATATGTTAATATGTAGACTGGCTTGGCATGGCCAGATAAAATATTTGCCAAAGTATTTAAACTTTTTCAACTCCTGTAATCACTGGATAGTTATATTTGACCCTTAGGTAGCCAAAGGAAATATCAGGGTCTTAGCTCTAATTGTTTTTGTTATATATTTTAAAAAAAATGTATATATAAATAAAAATAAACATTATACTTATATTTTTATTTATATATTTGAGAGAGAGAGAAAACAAGGAGAGGGGGAGGGGGAGGGAAACCACCGTGGACTCCCTGCTGAGCATGGAGCCTGACTTGGGTTGCCATCCTAGGACCTGGGATCATGACCTGAGCTGAAACCAGGGGTCAGCTGCTTAACCAGTGGAACCAGCCAGGTGCCGCTAGAGATAGATACCTTCTTGAATTGTTTTAACTGATCAGTTTATCAGAAATGACTGGCTAGACAACACTTCATGTTAATATTCATTTAATATGAATGAACCTACTTGTTCTCACAGTTTGGCTAAGGTAACTTGCAACTGATTTGCTCTGTTCCAGAATGTTTTTGTATATGCTGATTTTACAATGTATGGCAGATAATCTAACTCTAGTTATAAATTATTACCTGTCCAAAACCTTGTTAAATCTGATACTAAGTTTAATCCCTTTTTAAAGTAAAAGTCTGGGGTGCCTGGGTGGCTCAGTGGGTTAAAGCCTCTGCCTTCGGCTCAGGTCATGGTCCTGGGATCGAGCCCCGCATCTGGCTCTCTGCTCAGTGGGGAGCCTCCTTCCCCCTCTCTCTGTCAAATAAATAAATAAAATCTTAAAAAAAAAAAAAATGAACTAAAAGTCTGCTTTATATTACTTTCTCCTCTGATTGGCAGTGTTTCAGAATCAGTTGAACAATGAATACACTTCGAGAATCTTATGAGATTATGTCCCATTGGTTTGTACTTACTGTTTTTCTTTTAGGTTGCAGTCTAAAGATAGAAAGAAGAAGGGAGGAAGGAAGGAAGGAGGAAAGACCTACTATTAAATTTCAGTGACAAGGAATATCAATTTCTTAACTTTTCTTTTTTTACTTTTAAGATAAAGATACAGATACCACCATGAAGGGGAATATGGATGAATTTGGCTTGCGAGACTCCTTGAGCGTTGCATCAACTGATTCCTTTGCTTCAGCTGCAGAGGTAGGACAGTGTGTTCCCAGGGAGAATTTCTCATTCTTTTTCACCCAGAGAGTACAGTTTTGCCACTGTGTTGTAATCTAGTAGCCATTTATATAGTATTTACTATGGGGTAGATAACCAGGTTACAATGATGATTGTAACATGAACATGAGTTTGCACAGGAACTTATAGTCTTTTCAGAGAGGTGAACGTGTAAACACATACTTCAGAGGTACACTGTCATATACTGTGGATTATGGGTAAGGCATATAAATATCTTAATAGAAAGTAATATCTTACATCGGAACTCTTAAAAAAATGTTTTGAGGGACGCCTGGGTGGCTCAGTGGGTTGGGCCTCTGCCTTCGGCTCAGGTCATGATCCCAGGGTCCTGGATCAAGCCCCGCATTGGGCTCTCTGCCCCGCAGGGAGCCTGCTTCTCCTTCTCCCTCTGCTTGCCTCTCTGCCTACTTGTGATCTCTCCCTGTCAAATAAATAAATAAAATCTTTTAAAAAATTTTTTGATTCCTTAGCTTAGAAATTATACTTCTAGATTTTTTTTGGAAGATTTTATTTATTTATTTGACAGAGAAATCACAAGTAGGCAGAGAGGCAGGCAGAGAGAGGGGGAAGCAGGCTCCCTGATGAGCAGAGAGTCCGATTCAGGGCTTGATCCCCAGGACCCTGGGATCATGACCTAAGCCAAAGGCAGAGGCTTTAACCCACTGAGCGACCCAGGTGCCCCTAGATATATTTTTTTAAAGATTATTTATTAGAGAACACTCAGTGGAGAGGGGAGAGGGAGAGAAAAACAAGCAGACTCCATACTGAGCAAGTGGGACTCTGTCTCATGACCCTCATATCAGAATCTGAGCAGAAACCAAAAAGAGTCAGTCAGTCAACTGATCGTGCCACCAAGGTGCCCCTAGGTATTTCTTTCCAGAAGGTGATTAGATTCAAAGATTTACATATAAAAATAATCACTATGGCATTTTAACAGTAAGGAAAACCTGGAAATAGTCTAATGCCAAATTATGGTGCATACATACTTTGAAATATTGTAGTGCTGAAAACATGTTTCCATTTATTTTTTTATTTTTTAAAATATTTATTTATTTATTTGACAGAGAGAGACACAGTGAGAGAGGGAACACAAGCAGGGGGAGTGGGAGAGGGAGAAGAAACAGGCTTCCCACCGAGCTGGGAGCCCAATGCAGGGGTCGATCCCAGGGCTCTGGGATTAAGACCCAAGCCAAAAACAGCCGCTTAACGAGTGAGCCACCCAGGTGCCCCATCCATTTATTTTTAATGACATGGGAGTATTTGTTAAATGAAAAGAATAGTATATAAAGCTTTATATAGAGAGTGTGGTTGTAATTTTGTGATAAAAAAACAGAAAAGAGGTGCCTGGGTGGCTCAGTGGGTTAAAACCTCTTCCTTTGGCTCAGGTCTCAGGGTCCTGGGATCGAGCCCTACATCAGGCTCTCTGCTTAGCAGGGAGCCTGCTTCTCTTTCTCTGCCTGCCTCTCCACCTGCTTGTGATCTCTGTCTGTCAAATAAATAAATAAAATCTTAAAAACAAAACAAAACCACAAAGCCCAGAAAACTATGTATGGAGTATATTGTGTAAGTATTTAGGCAAAGAAAAAAAGTCTAGATATAAATACACCATTGTGTAAACAATGGTGATCAATGAATTAAAAATTTATGGGTTATTTGTTTTCTACTAAGATTTAAATTTTGTATCTAAAGAGAATGTTTACAGCGTGCTTATCTTTTTATAATTTTTTCTACTTAAAATAGCTTTTAAAATCACATATGCCCAATTTTTCTTAGGAAAACGTTATTTTTATGGTAAATTTTAGATATTAATGCTTTTTTCATATAAGTAGTATCACACATCAGCAATTCATGCTGTAGTGTAGAAAGCTTTAATATTCCAATACCTTGTACCCTATGCCTTGATTTCTGCTTTTTTAATTTTAATTTTATTACTTTTTAAAGATTAAAAAAAATTGTTAGGGAGTGCAAGAGAGAGTGTGGTGGAGGGCAGAGGGAGAGAGAAAATCACAGGCCAGCTCCATGCTGAGTGTAGAGCCCTGTGTGGGGTTCCATCCCAGGACCCTGAGATCATGACCCAAGCCAAAATCAAGAAGCTGATGATCAACCAGCTGAGCCACCCAGGCACCCACTGCCTTTGTTAAAGCTGTACTGATCATAATCTTTTATCTTCTCAAGATTTTTCTTTATATGTATATGTATATTTTTGTTTTGCTTACAGTAGCATTTCTGAAATGTTTGCATTTTCCCTTGTATTTTTATATTTTTAAGTTTGCAAGAGATAAAATATTTTACAGAAAAGATATTCTCTTCCCTTTTACTATTTGATACAGACAGCTTTATCTTTCTGTTCTTTTTTAACATTTTCCCCAGCTTTATTGAGATATAATTGATATACGTGTATAAATTTAAGGTGTGCGATGTGATAATTTGCTACATATATATAGTGAATAATTACCATAGTAAGATTAATTAATATGTCCATCACCTCACAGGATTATATGTATATGGAGGGGGGGAGAATGTTCATATTTACTCTCTTAGCAACTTTCAAGTATGTAATACAGTATTGTTAACTATAGTTGCCATGCTGTGCAATAGATACCCAGGATTTCTTTGTCCTCTTACTGAAGCTTGTACCCTTTGACCAACATCTCCCCACTTCCCTCACTCAGCCTCTGTCAACTGCCATTCTACTCTTTGATTCTATGGATTTAGCTTTTTCAAAAAGATTTCACATGTGAAATCTGTATTTGTCTTTCTCTGACTTACTTCACTTAGCATAATGCCTTTGAGGTCCATCCATATTGTTGCAAATGACAGGATTTCCTTATTTATCATGGGTGAATAATATACACACACACCCATATATTCATACACACATACACACCCATATACACACTACATCTTCTTTATATGTTTATTTGTAATTGGACATTTAGGTTATTTCTATATATTGGCTATTGTGAATAATGCTGCAATGAACATGGCATATCTCACAATAGTGACTTCGTTTCCTTTGGATATATACCCACAAGTGGGATTGCTCAGATTATATGGTAGTTCTGTTTTAATTTTTGAGCAACTTCTGTATTGTTTTCCAAAGTAGCTATACCAGTTTATATTTCCATCAACTGTACACCAGGTTTCCCTATTATCCTTGTCCAGACCAGTATTTGTTTTTTCTTGTCTTTTTGATGATAACCCATTCTAATAGATGTGAGGTGAAATTTTATTGTGGTTTTGATTTGTATTTCCCTGATTAGTGATGTTGAACACATTTTCATGTACCTGTTGGCTATTTGTGTCTTGTTTGGAAAAATGTCTACTCAGGTCCTCTGTCCATTTTTTTTTTTTTTATGTTTTTATTTTTTTTAAAAGATTTTATTTATTTATTTGAAAGACGGAGATCACAAGTAGGCAGAGAGGCAGAGAGAGGGAAGCAGGCTTCCTGCGGAGCAGGGAGCCCGATGCGGGGCTCGATCCCAGGACCCTGAGATCATGACCTGAGCCAAAGGCAGCAGCCCAAACCACTGAGCCACCCAGGCGCCCCCTCTGTCCATTTTTTTAATTGGATTTTTCCATTACTCAGTTCTTTGGGTTCCTTATGTATTTTGGATATTAACTCCTTATCAAATAGATAGTTTACAGATATTTTCTCCCATTTGGTAAGTTACCTTTTCATTTTACTGATTGTTTCTTTTGCTCAACAGAAAGTTTTCAGTTTGATGTAGTCCCACTTACGTATTTTTGCTTTTATTGCTTGTGATTTGGTGTTCTATCCAAAATATCATTGTCAAGACCAGTGTCAAAGAGCTTTTCCTTGTTATCTTTTAGCAGATACATGGTTTCAGGTTTTATGTTTAAGTCTTTTTCTTTTTTTTTTTTTAAGTAGGCTCCATGCCCAGTGTGGAGCCCAGTGTGGGGCTTGAACTCACAACCCTGAAATCAAGACCTGACCTGAGATGAAAGGTTGGAGGCTTACCCAGTTGAGCCACCCAAGCATCCCTTACTTTTGAGTCTTTAGTTCATTTTGAGCTAATTTTCTGAGTGGTGTAAGATAGGTGTTCAAGTCATTCTTCTGCATGTGATTATCCAATTATCCCATCACTGTTTATTGAAGACTATTGTTTTCTCATTGAGTATTCTTGGGTCTCTTGTAAAATATTGGTGAGCCTAATATGCAAGGGTTTATTTTTAGGCTCTTGATTCTGTTATGCTGTTTTATGTGCCTCTTTTTATGCCAGTACTATACTGTGTAATTACTACAGCTTTGTAGTGTAGTTTGAAACCAGAAAGTGTGATGCCTCCAGTATTGTTCTTTCTCAGGATCACTTTGGCTCCTTGGGATCTTTTGTGGTTCCACACAAATTTTAAGATTGTTTTTTCTATTTCTGTGAAGAATGCCACTGTAATTTTGATAGAGACCACAACAAATCTCAAATGGCTTTATGGATTTTAACGATATTAAATCTTTAGATCCATGAACATGAAGATAATTTAACTTCAAGTGACAAGATACTTTCACTTATTTATTCACTTTAGTTTCTTCATCAAAGTATTCAGTGTACAGATTTTCACCTCCTTGGTTAAATTTTTTAAAAAGATTGTATTTATTTATTTGACAGAGCACAAGCAGGGGGAGCAGCAGAGGGAGAGGGAGAAGCAGGCTCCCCACTGAGCAAAGAGTGAGTGGCTCCCAGGACACTGGGATCATGATTCAAGGTGAAGGCAGATGCTAATTAAGCCACCCAGCGCCCCTCCTTGGTTAAATTTATTCCTAAGTATTTTGTTCTTTTTATTACTTTCTAAATGGGGTTGTTAAATTTTCCCTCTCTTTTTCTAAAATTTATATTAGTTTCAGATATACAATATAGTGATTCAACAATTCTGTACATTTGGACCATTTTGTTTTCATTTTCATTTGTCTCCATATAATTTTTGATTTCGTCTTTGGTTTCTTAGTTGACCCATTCATTGTTTAGTAGCATGTTACTTTACCTCTGTGTATATTTGTGTTACTTCTGCATTTTTTTCTTTCTTTTTTTTTCTAGATTTTTTTAAAAAGCTTTTATTTATTTGACAGCAAGAGAGAGATCACAAACAGGAAGAGCAGCGGGCAGAGAGAGAGGGGGAAGCAGCCTCCCTGCTGAGCAGAGAGGCCAATGCGGGTCTCTATCCCAGGACCCCGAGATCATGACCTGAGCCAAAGGCAGAGGCTTAACCCACTGAGCCACCCAGGCGCCCCTTCCTAGATCTTTTTCTTATTGTTGATTTCTAGTTTCAGAACATTGTGGTTGGAAAAAATGTATGTTATGACTGATTTTTTAAAATTTGTTGAAACAGGCTTATTTTGTGACCTAATAGGTGATCTGTTCTGGAGAATGTTCATGTGTACTTGGAAAGAATATACATTCTTCTGTTTTAGGATGGAACATTCTGAATATATCTGTTAGATCCATCTTTTCCAATGTGTTGTTGAAAGTCACTGTTAACTTGTTTACTTTTTGGATCATCTATCCATTGATGTAAGTGGAGTGTTAAAGTTTCCTACTATTATTGTATTACTATTGATCACTTCATTTATGTTTGTTATTAGCTGCTTTTTATATCTGGGTGCTCCCATGTTGGGTGCATAAAAATTTACTATTGTTTTATCTTCTTTTTGAGTTGTTCCCTTCATGATTATATAGTGTCTTTCTTTTTTTCTTCTAACAATCTTTGTTTTATTTATTTATTTTTTTTATGATTTATTTATTTATTTATTTGACAGAGAGAGATCACAAGTAGACAGAGAGGCAGGCAGAGAGAGAGAGAGAGAGAGAGAGAAGCAGGCTCCCCGCTGAGCAGAGAGCCCGATGCGGGACTCGATCCCAGGACCCCGAGATCATGACCTGAGCCGAAGGCAGCGGCTTAACCCACTGAGCCACCCAGATGCCCTAACAATCTTTGTTTTAAAGTCTATTTCGTTGGGGTGCTTGGGTAGCACAGTCAGTTAAGCATTTGACTCTTGGTTTTGCCTCAGGTCCTGATCTCAGGATCATTAGATTGAAACTCCCTCTTGGCTCCCATGCTCAGCACAGAGTCCGTTTGAGATTCTCATTTCCTCTCCCTCTTCCCCTTCTGCTCATGCTCTCTCTCTCTCTAAAATAAATAAATAATTCTTTTAGGGCACCTGGGTGGCTCAGTGGGTTAAAGCCTCTGCCTTAGGCTCAGGTCACAAACCCAGGGTCCTGCGATCGAGCCCCACATCGGGCTCTCTGCTCATCAGGGAGCCTGCTTCCTCCTCTCTCTGCCTGCCTCTCTGCCTACTTGTGATTTCTCTGTCAAATAAATAAATAAATAAAATCTTAAAAACATATTAAAAAAATAATAAAATAAATAAATAATTCTTTTAAAGTCCATTTCTTCTGGGGCACCTGACTGGCTTAGTCAGTAGAGCATATGATTCTTGATTCCAGGGTCATGAGTTCAAACCCCTCTTTGGGCTTAGAACTTACTCTAAAAAAAATAGAGTCAGTTTTGTCCAGTGGAAGTATTGCTTGCCTGGCTTTTTTCCCACTGCCCTTTGCATGATAAATAGCTCCTACATCCATTCACTTTCAACCTGAATGTATTTTTTGGTCTGAAATGAGTCTCTTATAGGCAGCATATAGATGGGTCTTGCTTTTTTTTATCCATCTTGTCAGCCTGCATAAGTATGTACTTACTGCCATTTTGATACTTATTTTATGGTTGTTTTGGTAGTACTTCTCTGTTCCTTTCTTCTTTTCCTCTTTTCTCTCATGGATTGCTGCTTTTATGTAGTGATATACTTGGATTCTATTCTCTATTTTTTTGCTTATGTATTTCTGGTTTTTGATTTGTAGTTACTGTTAGTTTTGTAATCACATCTTATGCATATAGTAGTCTATATTAAGTTGATGGTCACTAAAGTTTGAACCCATTCTTCTCTTTCCCCAGCATTTTAGGCATAGGGTTATATCATAGGTTATATCCTTTTATTTTGCGAGTCCCTTGACTGGTTTTTATAGGCATATTTATTTTTACTGTTTTTGTGTTCGCTGCTTTTCTTTTCTTGTCTTTTTTTTTTTTTTAAGATTTTATTTATTTAACAGATCACAAGTAGGCAGAGCGGCAGGCAGAGAGAGAGAGGAAGAAGCAGGCTCCCTGCTAAGCAGAGAGCCTGATGCAGGGGGGCTCGATCCCAGGACCCTGAGATCATGACCCAAGCCGAAGGCAGAGGCTTTAACCCACTGAGCCACCCAGACGCCCCTACTTTTCTTATTCCTGCATATGATCTTTCCACTCAAAGAGTCCCCTTTAACATGTCTTGTATGGCTGAGTTATGGTTATGAATTCTTTTAACTTTTGTTTGTCCGGGAACTCTTTATCTCCTATTCTGAATGATAGCCTTACTGGATAGATTATTCTTGGTTCCAGGTTTTTTTCTTTTTCTTTTTTTTTCCTTCAGCACTTTGAATATATCATGGCACTCCCTCTGGCATGCAGAGTTTCTGGTGAAAAATCAGCTGATAGTCTTATGGGGTTTCCCTTGTATATAACTTTCATTTCCTTTTGCTGCTTTAAAAATTCTCTCTTTATTTCTAGTTTTTGCCATTTTAATTATTGTGTATCTTGGTTTGGGCCTCCTTGAGAAGATCTTATTGGGGCTCTCTGTGCCTCCTGGATCTGGATGTTTGTTTCCTTCCCCAGATTCAGGAAGTTTTCAGCTATTATTTCTTCAAACACATTTATGCATTGTCTGCCCCCTTTTTTCTTTCTCTGTCTGGGATCCTTATAATGTAAATGTTACTATGCTTTATGGTGTTGCCAAGTTTCCCTTGTCTATTTTCATTTATTTTTATTATTTTTTCTCTCCTATTCAGCTTGATGGCTTTCCATTATTCTGTCTTCCAGGTCATTAATTTGTTCTTCTGCTTCCTCTAGTCTAGTATTTATTCCATTTGCTATATTTTTAGTTTCAGTTACTTAGTTCTTCATCTCTGATTTTTTGTTTTGTTTTGTTTTCTCTTTGTTGAGGGTCTCAGTGAGGTCCTCCATTCTTTTTCAAGTCCAGTGAGTATCTTTATGGCCATTACTTTAAATTCTCTTTCAGGCATATTACTTACCTCCATTTTGTTTAGCTCACTTGCTGTGATTTTGTCTTGTTCTTTCATTTGGAATATATTCCTCTGTGTCCTCATATTGTCTAATTCTCTGCATATATTTTTATATCTAAGTCAGCTTTCTCTTTTGCCCTTAAAAATAGTAAGCTTGGGGCACTGGGTGGCTCAGTGGGTTAAAGCCTCTGCCTTTGGCTCAGGTCATGATCCCAGGGTCCTGGGATCGAGCCCCGCATCGGGCTCTTTGCTCAGCAGGGAGCCTGCTTCCTCCCCTCTCTCTCTGCCTGCCTCTCTGCCTACTTGTAATCTCTGTCTGTCAAATAAATAAATAAAATCTTAAAAAAAAATAGTAAGCTTATGAAAAAGAGGTCCAATGTCCTACAGTACAGTGTCCCCTGTTCACTAGAACCTGCTTCAGGTGTGTCTCCTATGTGTGTTGCATGTGCCCTGCTTATGTGGCTGAGCCACTGTTGCCTTCAGTCCAGTTGTCTGAAGTGGCTCTCTTTGCCTGCTGTGGGCAGGGGGTGGTCCCTGTGTTTTTAGTGGGCCAGTTTGGGGCTGCCTTGGGCTTGAGTTGAGTCAGACCATGCATATGTCAGAGATGCAGTAGCACCAAACTGCAGGGTACTTTCCCTGTGCCCCAAAAAGCTTTCACTTTGGGGCAGTTCCTGCGGTCAGACATGGTATCTGTCCCCAGTCCACTGCTGGAGCCACATTTGGACTGTTGTATGTAGTTATTTTTCCTTCTCCCCAGGGCTGGAATCACTTTGGAGTGTTGCCCCTGTCAGGACTGCTTGCAGACTGCAAGGCTTACTGGATCAATTTGGATGGGCTCCATTCAAGTGTGTTTTGAAGGGGATAGGACCACAGGAGAAATCAGGGGCAGGGGTGGTGTGTTAGCAAGGTTTGTGCAGGTCTGCCATAAGAGGAGACTTGGAAGAAGGCCTCATTGAAGAGGGTGTGTCTGCAGGAGACCACTGGGGCAGGGTGAACGGTTAACAAGTTATTTGTCAAATATTAGTGTTTCACTGCTTATTGGAGGTGTCTGTGTATCTAGGTTGGGTAGGGAAGGGAAATTGTGTTCGCCAGCTCCTTTGTTCCTGGAGAATTCTCCCAAAGATCCCTGTCCCGCCAGCGCATACTCTGACATTAGTAAACAAATCTCCCTCCTGGAATTTTTCAAATTGCGGCTTCTATGCTATATCTCAGTGGGGCTCTTTGTTGTGGTGTCTCTTTAAGAGTGGGGACTCCGTTTCCTGTCACTCTGGCTCATACAGAACCAGATTTTTGCTGATTTTTGAAGTTCTAGGTGTTAAGCTCCACCAATTGTAAGAACTTGTAAAATTTGGATCAAAGCCTCTGGTTGTCTTACTCTGAAGGTTCAGGTGACTCAGGTCCTTGGTATAAGGGTCTTTTTCTCTTCCCTCTCTGCACTGGTGGTGTCCTTACATCTCATGAACAGCCCTATGGGTCCATTTAGCTCCTCACCACACCTCTGTTCTTCCTACCCACTGTGATATGGCCCCTTCTCCACATTTAGCTTTGGAGAGCTTGTTCACCCAGTCTTCAGTCAGTTTTCGGGTTATTTACACTGATGTGAGTATTATTTACTTGTATCCCTGGGTTCAAATGAGCTTAGGATCTTCTTACTCTGCCATGTTCCTCTTAATTTCTCTTTCTGATTGATTGTTGTGAGTATATAGAAATGCAACTAATTTTTATACATTGCTTTTGTTTCCTGCAACTTTACCAGATTTGTTTATGTTCTATCAGTTTTTTGGTGGTCTTTTAAGATTCTTTGTATATATGATCAAATCATGCGCAGACAGAGACAATTTTACTTTTTTCTTTCCAATTTGGATGCCTTTTTTCCCTTGTCTTGCCCGATAGCTCTGGCTAGAACTTCAGTGCTATGTTGAATAGGAGTGGTGAGAATGGGCACTCTTATTTTGGTCTTAGGGGAAAAGCTTTCAGTCTTTCATTGTTGAGTATGATACTAACTATGACTTGTCATATATGGCCTTTATTGTATTGAGGTACATTTTTTCTGTGCCATATTTGAGAGTTTTTAACATAAAAGGATGTTCTATTTTGTCAAATACTTTTTATCTTTCTGTTCTGTAGATACTTGTGTCCTAGATGACTTGTAAGAATTGCTACTCACTTTGCATTTTCCTGCTGTGAGGGATGATATATACCTAATTGCTCCAGTTTCTTTATAATATGCAACTTTAAAAAATATTTTGCCAAGTGTTCATTATACTTACTTTGTTGTTTAAGTTACAGAAGTTTGATAAAAAGACTCTTTATGGAAAACAAAATACATGAAAACCACAAGAAGGACTCAGTATTTGAGAAACATCTTAGGAATGCTTCTAGGGTATAAATGTATGATCTTGGAATGTGAATGTTCCAAAATAAGTTCTATTCTAAGAAATGTTTGTTAAATTATTTTTAATTGCATTTATTATATGCCAGATACTTAAAGTAGGGAAAACTATTTTAATGAAGAAAGTTATTAAGAAAATAAGATCTGAACTCCTTGGGAAGATAAACAATTTGTGAAGATTTGAAAGATTTACTCAGAATTACCAGAAAGATTTCTTCCCTATTTAGATTAAAGAAATCCTGGCATAGGCTTTTTTCTAAGCCAGGTCCGTCATTTGTGAAAGTGATTAACAAGATTTTCCTATATAAGCTTTGCCAAACATTGGTTTGGAACTACAGTCTCTTTTCTCTGAAAAGTCTTTTTTAAATAATAGCTTTACTGAGAAATAGCTCACATGCTATAAAATTCACTTTTTAAAAGTGTACACTTTTTTAGCTGTGTTACCAATAACACATTTCTACTTCCAGAACATTTTTATCACCCCAAGAAGAAACCCCGACCTATTAGTAATCACACTCTGTTCTCTCTTGTCCCCCCTCCACCCTAGTACTGATCTACCTCTGTGTCTCTATGGATTTGCCTATTCTGTACATTTCATATAAATAGAATCATACAATATGTAACCTTTTGGTTTTGATATCCTTTCACTTAGCATAGTATTTTCAAGTTCTGAAAGGTCTTTTAAATGTTAGGATACTGCTGCAGTTAGTGCTTCTAGCTCTCCCATCTGTTAAAGAGATTGTCATTTAATAGGTAGAAACTAATACTGTGAAGAGTAATTTTTAGCTGTGGATTCAGTTTTTCTTAGAATGAACACTCTGCAGCATGTGTATGTGTTTAATATATAAATTATAGGGTGCTCTTTGAATAGAAAATATTAGGGGGCACCTGGGTGGCTCAGTTTGTTAAGTGTCAGACTCTTTTTTTTTTTTTTTTTAAGATTTTAGTTATTTGTTTGAGAGAGAGCGAGCATGCATGTGCATGCATGAGCAAGCTGGAGTGGCAGAGGGAAAGGAAGATGACTTTGCACTGAGCAGGGGGCTTGATAAGGGTTCAATCCCAGGACCCTGAGATCATGACCTGAGTTGAAGGCAGACACTTACCAGGCATCCAGGCCTAAGTGTTCAACTCTTGATTTAGGCTCAGGTCATGATCTCAGGGTCATGAGATTGGACCCCCATTGGCCTCTGCACTGGGCATGGATTTGGCTTGAGATTTTCTCTCCCTTTAAAAAAAAAAAAAAAGGAGAAAAAGTTACTTCCACTAAATGGAAGCTTGAAAATTTTTTTTATTTTTTCTGATCTTCATTTTTTAAAAAAATTTATTTATTTATTTATTTATTTATTTTTAAATCTTTTATTTTTTTATAAACATATTTTTATCCCCAGGGGTACAGGTCTGTGAATCACCAGGTTTACACACTTCACAGCACTCACCAAAGCACATACCCTCCCCAATGTCCATAATCCCACCCCCGTCTCCCAAACCCCCTCCCCCCAGCAACCCTCAGTTTGTTTTGTGAGATTAAGAGTTACTTATGGTTTGTCTCCCTCCCAATCCCATCTTGTTTCATTTATTCTTCTCCTACCCACTTAAGCCCCCATGTTGCATCACCACTTCCTCATATCAGGGAGATCATATGATAGTTGTCTTTCTCTGCTTGACTTATTTCGCTAAGCATGATACGCTCTAGTTCCATCCATGTTGTCGCAAATGGCAAGATTTCATTTCTTTTGATGGCTGCATAGTATTCCATTGTGTATATATACCACATCTTCTTTATCCATTCATCTGTTGATGGACATCTAGGTTCTTTCCATAGTTTGGCTATTGTGGACATTGCTGCTATAAACATTCGGGTGCACGTGCCCCTTTGGATCACTACGTTTGTATCTTTAGGGTAAATACCCAATAGTGCAATTGCTGGGTCATAGGGCAGTTCTATTTTCAACATTTTGAGGAACCTCCATGCTGTTTTCCAGAGTGGCTGCACCAGCTTGCATTCCCACCAACACTGTAGGAGGGTTCCCCTTTCTCCGCATCCTCGCCAGCATCTGTCATTTCCTGACTTGTTGATTTTAGACATTCTGACTGGTGTAAGGTGATATCTCATTGTGGTTTTGATTTGTATTTCCCTGATGCCGAGTGATATGGAGCACTTTTTCATGTGTCTGTTGGCCATCTGGATGTCTTCTTTGCAGAAATGTCTGTTCATGTCCTCTGCCCATTTCTTGATTGGATTATTTGTTCTTTGGGTGTTGAGTTTGATAAGTTCTTTATAGATTCTGGACACTAGTCCTTTATCTGATATGTCATTTGCAAATATCTTCTCCCATTCTGTCAGTTGTCTTTTGATTTTGTTAACTGTTTCCTTTGCTGTGCAAAAGCTTTTGATCTTGATGAAATCCCAAGAGTTCATTTTTGCCCTTGCTTCCCTTGCCTTTGGCGTGGTTCCTAGGAAGATGTTGCTGCAGCTGAGGTCGAAGAGGTTGCTGCCTGTGTTCTCCTCAAGGATTTTGATGGATTCCTTTCGCACATTGAGGTCCTTCATCCATTTTGAGTCTGTTTTTGTGTGTGGTGTAAGGAAATGGTCCAATTTCATTTTTCTGCATGTGGCTGTCCAATTTTCCCAGCACCATTTATTGAAGAGGCTGTCTTTTTTCCATTGGACATTCTTTCCTGCTTTGTCGAAGATTAGTTGACTGTAGAGTTGAGGGTCTATTTCTGGGCTCTCTCTTCTGTTCCATTGATCTATGTGTCTGTTTTTGTGCCAGTACCATGCTGTCTTGATGATGACAGCTTTGTAATAGAGGTTGAAGTCCGGAATTGTGATGCCACCAACGTTGGCTTTCTTTTTCAACATTCCTTTGGCTATGCGAGGTCTTTTCTGGTTCCATATAAATTTTAGGATTATTTGTTCCATTTCTTTGAAAAAGATGGATGGTACTTTGATAGGAATTGCATTAAATGTGTAGATTGCTTTAGGTAGCATAGACATTTTCACAATATTTATTCTTCCAATCCAGGAGCATGGAACATTTTTCCATTTCTTTGTGTCTTCCTCAATTTCTTTCATGAGTACTACTATAGTTTTCTGAGTATAGATTCTGTGCCTCTTTGGTTAGGTTTATTCCTAGGTATCTTATGGTTTTGGGTGCAGTTGTAAATGGGATTGACTCCTTAATTTCTCTTTCTTCTGTCTTGCTGTTGGTGTAGAGAAATGCAACTGATTTCTGTGCATTGATTTTATATCCTGACACTTTACTGAATTCCTGTACAAGTTCTAGCAGTTTTGGAGTGGAGTCTTTTGGGTTTTCCACATATAGTATCATATCATCTGCGAAGAGTGATAATTTGACTTCTTCTTTGCCGATTTGGATGCCTTGTTGTCTGATTGCTGAGGCTAGGACCTCTAGTACTATGTTGAATAGCAGTGGTGATAATGGACATCCCTGCCGTGTTCCTGACCTTAGCGGAAAAGCTTTCAGTTTTTCTCCATTGAGAATGATATTTGCGGTGGGTTTTTCATAGATGGCTTTGATGATATTGAGGTATGTGCCTTCTATCCCTACACTTTGAAGAGTTTTGATAAGGAAGGGATGCTGTACTTTGTCAAATGCTTTTTCAGCATCTATTGAGAGTATTACATGGTTCTTGTTCTTTCTTTTATTGATGTGTTGTATCACATTGACTGATTTGCGGATGTTGAACCAACCTTGCAGCCCTGGAATAAAACCCACTTGGTCGTGGTGAATAATCCTTTTAATGTACTGTTGAATCCTATTGGCTAGTATTTTGGTGAGTATTTTCGCGTCTGTGTTCATCAAGGATATTGGTCTATAGCTCTCTCTTTTGATGGGATCCTTGTCTGGTTTTGGGATCAAGGTGATGCTGGCCTCATAAAATGAGTTTGGAAGTTTTCCTTCCATTTCTATTTTTTGGAACATTTTCAGGAGAATAGGAATTAGTTCTTCTTTAAATGTTTGGTAGAATTCCCCCGGGAAGCCGTCTGGCCCTGGGCTTTTGTTTGTTTGGAGATTTTAATGACTGTTTCAATCTCCTTCCTGGTTATGGGTCTGTACAGGCTTTCTATTTCTTCCTGGTTCAGTTGTGGTAGTTTATATGTTTCTAGGAATGCATCCATTTCTTCCAGATTGTCAAATTTGTTGGCGTAGATTTGCTCATAGTATGTTCTTATAATAGTTTGTATTTCTTTGGTGTTAGTTGTGATCTCTCCTCTTTTATTCATGATTTTATTTATTTGGGTCCTTCTTTCTTTTCTTTTTGATAAGTCGGGCTAGGGGTTTATCAATGTTATTAATTCTTTCAAAGAACCAGCTCCTAGTTTCGTTGATTTGTTCTATTGTTTTTTGGTTTCTATTTCATTGATTTCTGCTCTGATCTTTATGATTTCTCTTCTCCTGCTGGGCTTAGGGTTTCTTTCTTGTTCTTTCTCCAGCTCCTTTTGGTGTAGGGTTAGGTTGTGTACCTGAGACCTTTCTTGTTTCTTGAGAAAGGCTTGTACCACTATATATTTTCCTCTTAGGACAGCCTTTGTTGTGTCCCACATATTTTGAACCATTGTATTTTCATTATCATTTGTTTCCATGATTTTTTTCAATTCTTCTTTAATTTCCCAGTTGACCCATTCATTCTTTAGAAGGATGCTGTTTAGTCTCCATGTATTTGGGTTCTTTCCAAACTTCCTTTTGTGGTTGAGTTCTAGCTTTAGAGCATTGTGGTCTGAAAATATGCAGGGAATGATCCCAATCTTTTGATACCAGTTGAGTCCTGATTTAGGACCGAGGATGTGATCTATTCTGGAGAATGTTCCATGTGCACTAGAGAAGAATGTGTATTCTGTTTCTTTGGGATGAAATGTTCTGAATATATCTGTGATGTCCATCTGGTCCAGTGTGTTGTTTAAGGCCTTTATCTCCTTGTTGATCTTTTGCTTGGATGATCTGTCCATTTCAGTGAGGGGAGTATTAATGTCCCCTACTATTATTGTATTATTGTTGATGTGTTTCTTTGATTTTGTTATTAATTGGTTTATATAGTTGGCTGCTCCCACATTGGGGGCATAGATATTTAAAATTGTTAAATCTTCTTGTTGGACAGACCCTTTGAGTATGATATAGTGTCCTTCCTCATCTCTTATTATAGTCTTTGGCTTAAAATCTAATTGATCTGATATAAGGATTGCCACTCCTGCTTTCTTCTGATGTCCATTAGTATGGTAAATTCTTTTCCACCCCCTCACTTTAAATCTGGAGGTGTCTTTGGGCTTAAAATGAGTTTCTTGGAGGCAACATATAGATGGGTTTTGTTTTTGTATCCATTCTGATACCCTGTGTCTTTTGACAGGGGCATTTAGCCCATTCACATTCAGGGTAACTATTGAGAGATATGAATTTAGTGCCATTGTATTGCCTGTAAGGTGACTGTTACTGTATATGGTCTCTGTTCCTTTCTGATCTACCACTTGTAGGCTCTCTCTTTGCTTAGAGGACCCCTTTTAAGATTTCCTGTAGAGCTGGTTTGGTGTTTGCAAATTCTTTCAGTTTTTGTTTGTCCTGGAAGCTTTTAATCTCTCCTTCTATTTTCAATGATAGCCTAGCTGGATATAGTATTCTTGGCTGCATGTTTTTCTCGTTTAGTGCTCTGAAAATATCATGCCAGCTCTTTCTGGCCTGCCAGGTCTCTGTGGATAAGTCAGCTGCCAATCTAATATTCTTACCATTGTATGTTACAGACTTCTTTTCTCGGGCTGCTTTCAGGATTTTCTCTTTGTCACTGAGACTTGTAAATTTTACTATTAGGTGACGGGGTGTGGGCCTATTCTTATTGATTTTGAGGGGCGTTCTCTGAACCTCCTGAATTTTGATGCTCGTTCCCTTTGCCATATTGGGGAAATTGTCCCCAATAATTCTCTCCAGTATACCTTCTGCTCCCCTCTCTCTTTCTTCTTCTTCTGGAATTCCAATTATTCTAATGTTGTTTCGTCTTATGGTGTCACTTATCTCTCGAATTCTCCCCTCGTGGCCCAGTAGCTGTTTGTCCCTCTTTTGCTCAGCTTCTTTATTCTCTGTCATTTTGTCTTCTATATCACTAATTCTTTCTTCTGCCTCATTTATCCTAGCAGTGAGAGCCTCCATTTTTTTTTTTTAAAGATTTTATTTATTTATTTGACAGAGATCACAAGTAGGCAGAGAGGCAGACAGAGAGAGAGGAGGAAGCAGGCCCCCCTCCGAGCAGAGAGCCCGATGTGGGACTCGATCCCAGGACCCCGAGATCATGACCTGAGCCGAAGGCAGCGGCTTAACCCACTGAGCCACCCAGGCGCCCCGAGAGCCTCCTTTTTTGATTGCACCTCATTAATAGCTTTTTTTTTTTCAACTTGGTAAGATTTTAGTTCTTTTATTTCTCCAGAAAGGGCTTTTATATCTCTCGAGAGGGTTTCTCTATTATCTTCCATGCCTTTTTCGAGCCCGGCTAGAATCTTGAGAATTGTCATTCTGAACTCTAGATCTGACATATTTCCAATGTGTGTATTGATTAGGTCCCTAGCCTTTGGTACTGCCTCTTATTCTTTTTTTTGTGTTGAAATTTTCCATCTTGTCATTTTGTCCAGATAAGAGTATATGAAGGAGCAAGTAAAATACTAAGAGGGTGGCAACAACCCCAGGAAAATATGCTTTAACCAAATTAGAAGAGATCCCAAATTGTGAGGGGGGAGAAAGGGGATAAAAAGAGGTTCAAAAAGGAAGAAAGAAAAAAAAAAGAAAAGAATTTTAAAAAAGAAAACCAATAAGAAAAATGTAAAAAAGAAAAAATATATATATTGGATAAACTAGTTTAAAAACGTTAAAAAAGAAAAAGGTAAAAGTTAAAAAAAAATTACCAGAAGGCGAGAAAAAAAAACAAAAAATGAAAAAGAAAAAAATTAAATTAACTGCAAGACTAAAAAAAATCACAGGAACAAAGCCATGAGTTCCGTGCTTGGCTTTCTCCTCCTCTGGAATTCTGCTGCTCTCCCTGGTATTGAAACCGCACTCCTTGGTAGGTGAACTTGGTCTAGGCTGGATTTCTGGTTGATCTTCTGGGGGAGGGGCCTGGTGTAGTGATTCTCAAGTGTCTTTGCCCCAGGCGGAATTGCACCGCCCTTATCAGGGGCCGGGGTGAGTAATCCGCTCGGGTTTGCTTTCAGGAGCTTTTGTTCCCTGAGCACTTTCCGCTTTCCGTAGAGTTCTGGAGGACGGGAATACAAATGGCGGCCTCCTGGTCTCCGGCCCAGAGGAGCCGAGAGCCCAGGGCCCCACTCCTCAGTGCGCCCTCAGAGAACAGCGCCAGTTACTCCCGTCTGCCTGACCTCCGGCCACGCTCCAAGCTCACCGAACCTGCGACCGGTTCAAGGTAACACCGAGCTGTGAGCTTACTGTCGGCTCTGTCTCTGTAGCCGGCTTTCCCTTTCCAATACCTGCAAGCTCTGCGACACTCAGACACCCCCGATCCTTCTGTGACCCTGCGGGACCTGAGGCCACGCTCACCCCGTGTGGGCTTCGCCCCGATTTAGCCTCTGGAGCGATGTCCCTCAGCGGAACAGACTTTTAAAAGTCCTGATTTTGTGCGCGGTTGCTCCGCTGCTTGCCGGGAGCCGGCCCCTCCCCCCGGGGTCTATCTTCCCATCGCTTTGGATTCACGTCTCCGCTGGTCCTACCTTTCAGAAAGTGGTTGTTTTTCTGTTTTCAGAATTGCTGTTCTTCTTCTCTTCGATCTGCCGATGGATTTTCAGGTGTTTGCAATCTTTAGATAAGCTATCTAGCTGATCTCCGGCTAGCTGAAGTAGTCTCAGCCTGCTACTTCTCCGCCATCTTGACCCCTTAAAATTTATTTATTTGAGAGAGAGTGCAAGTGCAATAGCATGGGGTCGGGGAGGGGAAGAGAGAATCTCAAGCGGACTCCTCACTTAGCTTGGAGCCAGATGTGGGGCTTGATCCCATAACCCCGAGATTATAATCATAGCAAAACCAAGAGTCTGGCACTCAACTGATTAAGCCTCCCAGGCATCCCGTGAAAAGCTTTCAATACCCACCTCTGACTTGATAGCACTTGTTGATAACAATCCAAAATAATATACTAATTATAATATGCAAAATAACAAGGATAAATATTTATAATAATAATAATCTGAGAAGGGAGAGCTGTATCTGCCATTTAATATTTAATATTTCTATTTCCTGAATAGTTTCCTTCCTCTGGGGTCAGTTTTGTCTATATTGGGCTCTCATTCTTGTACTGATGGTTTCCTTTTCAAATTTGAAAGCTTAATTGGTGACTAGACTAGTTAATATTCTTAGATAGAGTGCATGGGTTTGCATGTCTTTCCCATGAACAGGAGACTAACTATACTTGGTTTATTTCTTCGAGGTCTGTTGATTGATAGGCTTTTCTTTAGGATAATGATCTGGAAATAGCCTAGTAGGCAGGGTACAGCTCCATAAAGAATGAAAAAGGCCTTATTTGGTGGAGGGAGAAGGGACAGAAAGAGAGAGAGAATCCCAGGCAGGCTCCACACCCAGAATGCAAAGTCCAATGTGGGGCTCAATCCCCCCACTCAAAATACTAATGATCATGATGATCATAACAGACCTGAGCTGAAATCAAGAGTCTGTCGCTTAACTGACCAAGCCACCTGGGTACCCTGAGGATAATTTTTAAAGGGAAATGTTATCTGGTTGAGAATTTGTTTTTTCTATAAGCTATCCTCCTGTTCAGGGATGAAAGGGAAAGAGCAGGAATTAGAATGTGGGACCACTATAGTTGTTTCGACACAGACTTTCATTTAACCTTTCATTTTTTTTTAAAGATTTTATTTATTTATTTGACAGATCACAAATAGGCAGAGAGGCAGGCAGAGAGAGAGGAGGAAGCAGGCTCCTTGCTGAGTAGAGAACCTGATGTGGGGCTCGATCCCAAGACCCTGAAATCATGACCTGAGCTGAAGGCAGAAGCTTAACCCACTGAGCCACCCATGCACCCCTAACTTCCCATTTTTAATCCCTCTTCTTCACTCCTGTCACATACCTGCCTACTTCAAGCCTGGTGTCTTTGAGACTCTGCTTAGCAAATGTCTCTCTCTTGACTATATCGCCTGTTAAGTATATTTTAACAGGACTATGGGTTTCCTCATCATTTACATCTCTCCACACTCTTTCATTTGTTTTCTAGTTTCTGGAAATTTGTGTGTCTTTCTTTTGCTGTTGTATTGTTCCCACTATTATATTAGTTATCCGTTATTGTATAATAATTACCCAGAACTTACTGTCTTAAGACAAAAATAAAACTCAGGTGTGGACTTGGGACTAGGGCTAAAGCTGTGAGGAACCCCCAGGCCCTCAGGGGCATGTCCTGGATAGCAGGATTCTGTGCCCTAACTGGGGGGTTAATCCTGGGTGTCCTTGATTTCCTGGGGATTAAGTTGGGCAGAGGGCATATATTTTAGCATTAATCTAGTAGTTAGAGCCTTCTAAATCCTGGGAGCCCCACACTGGCCTCTAATGAAGCCTTGAGTGTTTTGGAGGTTATTTTTTTAAAGTTCAAATTTTATAGGATAGTTTTTTGGAAATGAGAATTCAGTCCTAATGGCTAATTCGGGGAACCCTTTGTTTTGGTATTTAATTCTGAACCTGCATATATTAGGTAGGGAGTGTCTCTTGGTCTAAGCTAGCCTACCAAAAGCAGCTGACCATCTTTCAAAATAAGGAAGTCTTGCTTGGAGAAATTAGCAAGGAGAAGCTCCCGCTCCCGCAAGAATGTTTGTCTGGGCCTCAGGATGGCCAGGGAGGCCATTGAAGGCATCTGTAGTGACAAGAAATGCCCCTTTATTGGCAAGATCTTGTTTGGTGTTGTAACCAAGATGAAGATGCTGGGGACTGTTGTCATTGGCCAAGACTGTCTTCACAACATCCAGAAGTTCAACTGCTTTGAGAAGTACAGTAAGAATATTTCTGTATACTTGTCCTACTTCCTTAGAGACGTTAAGATCAGTGATGTAGTCACAATCAAGTGTTGGCCCTTGAGCAAACCATGTGCTTTAACGTGCTCAAGGTCAGCTAAGCCACTGGCACCAGGAAGCAGTTGCAAAATTGTGAGACTGGACACGTTCCCAGTCCCCCAAACAAAGCTATTTTCCCATTCAAAAACAATAGTTAACATTTATTATATCATCGGGGCGCCTGGCTGGCTTAGTGGGTTAAAGCCTCTGCCTTTGGCTCAGGTCATGATCCCAGGGTCCTGAGATCGAGCCCCACATCAGGCTCTCTGCTCAGTGGGGAGTCTGCTTCCCTTCCTCTCTGCCTGCCTCTCTGCCTACTTGTGATCTCTGTCTGTCAAATAAATAAATAAAATCTTGAAAAAAAAAACATTTATGGGACACCTGGGTGGCTCAGTGGGTTGAGCCACTGTCTTCGGCTCAGGTCATGGTCCCAGAGTCCTGGGATCGAGCCCCAAATCGGGCTCTCTGCTCAGCAGGGAGCCTGCTTCCTCCTCTCTCTGCCTGCCTCTCTGCCTGCTTGTCATCTCTCTCTGTCAAATAAATAAATAAAATCTTTAAAAAAAAACCATTTATTATATCATCATTTTTGAAGGTCAGGAATTTGGAAGTGGCTTAAGAGGGTGGTCGGGCTTGGTGTTTTTTTTGTGAAGTTGTGATCAAGTATTTTGGCCGGGGCTATAGTCATATGAAGGTTTGACTGGAGCTGGAGAATCTCTTCCCAAGACAGCTCACTTAAAGCATGTTGGTGCTACCTGTTGTTGGAAGACCTAAGTTGCTTACCACATGGACTTCTCTGTAGGACTGCTTTAGAGTTATCACAACATGGTACCTGGGCTTCCCCCAGAGGAAGTGATACAAGAAGAGTGAGAGCAATGCAGTGACTATTGATGATCTAGTCTCAGAATTCACACTCATTATTTCTGTAGTATGCTATTGATTACACAGGTTGGCGCTCTTCAGTGTAGGACGAGGCATGAGTACCAGAAAGAGAGAGTCATTGAGGGCCATTTTGGAGGGTGGTTATTGAGGATTTATTTCCTTTATAATTTCTTTTCTTTTAGTGAGATAAGGGAATATTGTCAGCCTGCTTCCTTTAACTGTAAGTCCTATTTACAATTTTAGGAGGTGGGTTTCAAAGGAAAATGTAAACATGTAAAAAAAAGTCCATGTTAAAATGGAACGTAGCCTATTTCATGATCCTATTTTGGGACTTTGGACATATCTTTCATGGTTGTTCAGAGCCTTGAAAAATAGTAAGGCTTTTAAAAAATATTACTTCACATTCAGCAAAGTCATTGCTTGCCAAGGAAGATAAGACCCAACCATGTCCCTCCTTACTCATGGAGAGTAAGAGACAAGTAATTTAAGATGTTGGAAATCTGCAGCTAATAAAAAATTTTTTTTGCATATTGCTTCATTTGTGGATTTTATGTATTTTGTCTGTTTTATTGTTGCTGCTGTTAATGACTTAATTTGATTTCTTACATGGTCATTTTTATGGTACTTGTGAACCATGGGAGATAACTAATGAAGTAGAATGATGCTTTGTCTTTTTGAAAATATTAAAATCTGGTTTTGAGAAGTGCCCTTTGGGGGAAGAATAATTTAGAAATAAAGGACATTTCAAGTTTCAGCTAGCAAAAAAACAAAAAACAACAAAAAAAAACCCACAAAAAACAAAAATACCAGAAACCACCCCAAACCCTTTTTCATGGTAACGTGTTACCATATGCAGGAATTAAACTGTTTTACTGACCTCTGCTTCAAAAATAATATCTCAGGGGCACCTGGGTGGTTCAGTGGGTTAAAGCCTCTGCCTTCGGCTCAGGTCATGATCCCAGGGTCTTGGAATCGAGCCCCGCATCGGGCTCTCTGCTCAGCAGGGAGCCTGCTTCCCCCACACCCGCCTCTGCCTTCCTCTCTGCCTACTTGTAATCTCTGTCTGTCAAATAAATGAATAAAATCTTTAAAAAAAAAAACAGCTATAGTGAAATGTTAATCTTTTTCTAAAACTTTTAAATGGGTTTTTGGCAGTTTTCTCAAAAAATTCTTCTTATACGATATAGTTTAAAATGAGGATTTAAGACATCATGTTAGTAGTTTGTTTTTTGCTCTTAAGAAATTAATAATTTAAATAAATGTCTCTGGTTATCATTGTCTTTTAAGAAGAATTGATGATAATGCTAGTATCAGATCTTCAGTATGATGTATTTTCACAGCTGTAAGCTTATTTTTAAAAGACTTACTCAGAGGCACCTGGGTGGGCTCTTGATTTTGGATTTTGGCTCAGGTGATGATCTCATGGGTTTTGGGACGGAGCCGCCTCCACCCCCCAATCTGGCTCTGCTCTGTGCTCAGCAGGGAGTCTGTTTCAAGATTGTCTCTCTTCCCACCTCCCCTCCAAACACACATGTGTGTGCATGCTCTCTTAAATGATCATTTCAGTGAAACCAGCAATAAGCAAGGTAGACCAATAAACCAGGGCTTGACTCTGGAATCTCTCATTGTTGAATTTATTCATTTCTTATTAGTATAAATTATTTTAGGTAGAAAGTTTAGTTGGAGTCACTTTTTCCTCCTTAGGATTTTTCCCTATTGGCCGGTGAACATAAATCCTATTTTTTTTTATAGTGGTACAAAACTTTAAACTATTTAATATCTAAAGAATTTTTAAGTTATTTTAAAACATATTAGTTTTTTTTTAAAAACTCAGAAACCTCAGAAGCACATTACCTTTAGCATAATATGTTTCCCTTAAAACGTGAGGGGAGATACTAAAGCAGAGAATATTCATATCAGATATTATCATTTCTGTTTACTTTTTTTTTGCCTCTGATATAATGGCTGTATTTATACTACCTTAAATATTTCTGATGCTTAAACTTCTTTTCTCTCGGGTTTTTGGAGAAGGCTAATAGGAGAGTGTAATTTGATATTTAAAAGTATAAGCTCTGGAATTAATGCCTGGGTTTAAAAATCAGTCATTTGGTTTTGGGACTTGGGGCAAATTCCTGCTAATCTGAATCTCTGCTTCTCTACCTGTAAAATGGGGATAATAACAGTACCTACTTTATGAATTGTTGTAAAGACTAAGTCATATTATCAAGTTAACCCATTTAGCACAGCGCTGGGGAAGTGCCAGAACTACAGCATGGAAGAAATACATCTAGAATAGTAGAGTAACAGAGTAAAAATCTCCTCCACGAAAGTAATGAAAACACTGGGAAGAATTGTCAAAAGCAAAATTTTAAGAACTCTGAAAATTAATGAAAGACTTATTTCTGAAATTGATGGAGCTTTTTATTTCAAGAAAAATGGCTGAATCTCTGTAAGAGCAGTGAACTTTGTGGATTTTTAACTTGATCTATTTCCATCCCCCTCTCTTCCACAGTCTTGAAAACTAACAATCTTACAACAGAGGTAACTGCAAAAACGAGGCCTGGCAACCACTAAAAGAAACTTAATGATTTTGGAGTTTCACAAAATTCTATTTTGACCTATATGGCAGCTCCCTGCAAAGTTCCATTCTCAGGACTTAATCTTTATTTGACCTGATTTGGCGCTTGCTCCAAAGGAAAGTTCATATGGCCTTTGTTCAAAATAATCAGTGGCAAATGTTTAACATTATAACGACCTGAGGTGGTGATACCAGTGAGGACTAATAAGAGGCCGACCAAACAACTTAAAGGGAAAAATTGAGCAATAGATTTTAACAGGGGGCCTTGAAAAATTCCAACATATTCCTGGGAATCTAGAAGGCCACAGGCATGTGCAGGATTGTGTATATGTCCAGGAAAACCCACAGAAGTCCCTGAGCCCTCACCTCTGGCTGCCCTTGATGTTCTGCATAAACAGGGAGTAAATGTTAAGGCAGAAAAGGGAAAAATGATTAATTGGAATTTATCAAAAATAAAAACTTTTATGGTTCAAAGGACACCAACAAGAAAGTGAAAAAACAATAGATTGTGAGAAATATTTGTAAATCATGTGTTTTATAAAGACACATATCCAGAATATATAATGAATGTTACAACTCAACAATAAATGGACAAATAACCCATTTAAAAATGGGCAAAGGATTTGAATAAACATTTTTCTAAAGAAGATATGTAGAGGCCAGTAAGGAGATGAAAGATGTTCAATATTGTTGTCATTAGTGAAACTAACCACTTCACACCTGCTAGAGTGGCTATAATGTAAAAAATGGATAATAATAGGGGCATCTGTTGGCTCAGTGATGATCTCAGGGTCCTGGGATTGAGCCCTGTTGGGTTCCTTGCTCAGCAGGGAGTCTGCCTCTTCCCCTGCTTGTGCACTTGGGCTCTCTCTCTCTCAAATAAGTCTTTAAAAATATATAATGATTATTGCTGAGGGTGTGAAAAATCTTTATCGTTATACATCGCTAATGGGAGTGGAACATAGTGTAGCCTCTTTGCCAAATAGTTTGGCAGTAGGGCACTTGGGTGCCTTAGTTGGTTAAGCATCAACTCTTGGTTTTTGGCTCAGGTCATGATCTCAAGGTTGGAAGATCAGTCCCCATGTTGGGGAGGTGGGGAGCTGGAGCAGAGGGGGAGCAAGAGAGACAGGCAGACTGAGCACTGAGCCTGGACCAGATGCAGGGCTCAGTCTCAGGACCAGAAGATCATGATCGTGACTGATGATGGGTAAGGGGATTCCTGTTGGGGTGGTAAAAATATTCTGAAACTAAAAGGTGGTGCTAATTGCAAAACCCACCAAATATGCTAAAAAAAACCTCTGAATTGTACGCTTAAAAGGATGTGTAGCCTGTGGATTTAAACTGTTGAATTCAAATGCTTGTTATAAAGGTTTACTCGTTTTTACAACTGAATTTTGAAACAAAGTGCAGTTAGAGTTCACTAGCTCTAAAATCTTAGAGTGATTTTTTTTTTAAGATTTTATTTATTGGGGCGCCTGGGTGGCTCAGAGGGTTAAGCCTCTGCCTTCGGCTCGGGTCATGATCCCAGGGTCCTGGGATCGAGCCCCACATAGGGCTCTCTGCTCAGAGGGGAGCCTGCTTCCTCCCTCTCTTTCTGCCTGCCTCTCTGCCTACTTGTGATCTCTGTCTGTCAAATAAATAAAATCTTTAAAAAAGAGGCGGAGAGGCAAGTAGGTTTCCTGCTGAGCAAGGAGCCCGATCCGGGACTCAATCCCAGGACCCTGGGATCATGACCTGAGCCGAAGGCAGAGGCTTTAACCCACTGAGCCACCCAGGCGCCCCTTAGAGTGAATTTTATGGTTTAATCAAATTGAGTATGTTTTGATGTTAGCAAATCCTGTTTTCTATCTTTTATAGTTTTTCTTCTTCTGTCAGTGTCATCTGTTGTAACCCACTGTATTCTTAGCTTGCAGAACACAGGGAAGGACGGCATGCCTACAGTCTAGAGTCTCTCTGCCACTGCCCTTTCTATGAAGAAGCCATGCATTTAGTTGAAGAAGGGAAAATTTACTCAAGAGTGCTTAGGTACCATTTCAGTTTTGCTTTTGTTTATGAAAAAATATTAAGGTACTGCTGCTATGCTTGTGTAATATTTATTAAAGATGTTTATGAGAATGGGGGGAAGTTTCTTTTAGGCTCAAAATTTTTTTTTTACATTTTTGTCATTATTGAAAAGACATGTGTTTTATATTAAGGTCCTGAGGTTAAGCCTTACTTGAGTCCAAATTTGTAGTGGGCTTGATCTTGAATGCAGTTTAACAATTGTCTTCCCTGTTTATTACATAGAACTGAAATGTTGGAGTGCCTCGGAGACAGTGATTTTCTTGCCAAACTTCACTGTATTCGACAGGCTTTTCAGGTATTTTGTTTAACATTAAGTGACTTCACCTAGCCACTCATCCCCACCCTCATGCTATAGAGTCCAGCTGACTATAAACAGGACAACTCCTTGCTCTTTATTATCCTTATTTTTAATGGCAAGTATAAAATCTAAGTTTATTTTTCCTGCCTGCTATTTCCTTTCATTTTATTTGTCTTCATTTGTCTTTGTCCTCTGCCATGGCTTCCCAGGTCTACCATACTTCGTCAAACAGGGAATTCTGATGCTGGAGATGGGTACAAATGACTGCTTAAAATAAAAATCCTCTTATTAGCAATTAGTATGCTTTCTGGATTGTTTTGTATTTGAATCACTTCTAAAATCACTGATTTCCTAAAATGAAATAAGATCACTTAACAAAAAGATCATCTTTATTTTTCTATATTTTGGGGACTATATAACATTTATTTTGGATTTTCTAATATTAAATTGAACAGAAGTTAAATTCGTACTTATTTCCCTTTATTCTTTTTTGATTATAGGTTCCTAGAGCTCCTTTTGCGTTAGTAAATTACGACTTTCCTCTGTGGTCTACCTGCAGAAATAGTGCCACATGCAGTGCATTGACTGTATTAGGGTCATTTATGTGTAGATGTGCTGTACAGTCAAATGTCCATTCAGATTAATTATAGGTTTCTTTTTTCTTTGGGGTTGGATATTTTTTTAGGTAATACTTTCGGAAACAGCCAACAGGATATTCCTTGCTGAGAGTGGAAGGAAAATTTTATCAGCATTAATTGTGAAGGCACGGAAGGTAAACTTGCTTTGTTGGCAAGTTTTTTACTGTTGTTTACTGGAGATTACCATACATTACATTACAACACATTGAATTTTTTTTTTTTTAAGATTTTATTTATTTATTTGACAGAGAGAAATCACAAGTAGATGGAGAGGCAGGCAGAGAGAGAGAGGGAAGCAGGCTCTCTGCCGAGCAGAGAGCCCGATGCGGGACCTGATCCCAGGACCCTGAGATCATGACCTGAGCCGAAGGCAGCGGCTTAAACCACTGAGCCACCCAGGCGCCCAACACATTGAATTTTTAACAGGAGAAAAAGTTTTTGTAGATTGTTGCAAAGGTTCACATATAAAAAGTAAATTACCCAAAGAGCACTGACTTCTACTTCGGTTGATTTAGTTTCTATGTATGAATTCTACACTATTTTGGTCAAGTTGTTCCTCATACATTATTCTCAGTTTGCTGTAAAGTCTGTGAATGTCATGTGGAGATTACTATTAGATCTGATACTACAACCACCACTCTTATTTCTAATACCTCTTCACTTACCTCCCTCAAATCCTATTCAGTGAGGTTCCAGGAAATAGTGGAGATCTCAGAAATCTGGAAATACAAATTGAGCTGCCTCTTACTCTTATTCATGGGACTGAATGAGGTAGAGCGATCACAAGAATTTCATTAAGACTGTAAGGAACCACTTCCCTTTATGTAGGGTGTGCCCAGATGTTGAGAAAAAATCAGGTAAAACAGGCCTTCCTTGAGCCATTTGAACACCTGGTTTTCTGACCCAATCCTTTTGAACCTCAATTACCTCATTTGTATTATAGAATTATATTTATGGTATACTTTGTCAGAGGGTTTATGATCACTAATTAAATGATAAGTGGGAAAGCACAATTTTTTTTAAGGTGCAAAATAAACGTAAGGTGATCTTAAGTACTTGTAATTCCCATTGTGTATCTTATGTTGCTTTCTTGACCTTCCTGTGACAGATTTCACCTAGCTTCCTCTGAGAGGAATGGAATTGCATCAAAACCATCACATAGTATCTGTTGTCACCAAGTTTTCATCAGAAGGACTGACTTAAATAGGCATACATACATATTTGATTATGACATTTTGCTTTTGACATTTTACTAATGTTCTTAGTCTCGGGTTCTGCCCAATGTTGGAACAACAAAATATCAGACCAAGTGAATATGTCATACCTTGAAAATGTATTTTAATTTGTTACTTAATAGAATAAAGAGCTAACAAACATACTTGAAGAGTAACTCATTTACTTGGTAGGTTTGAGCCCTGTTATAAAGTTGAGTTGAGGATTAAAGTTTGTTTTCTTCTGCAGAATCCAAAGAAGTTTGAAGATGTTTTTGATGAAATGATCTATTTTTTAGAGCAGACTGATCACTGGGATAGTACTGAAATGGAACTTGCTGCTAGAGGAGTAAGTTTCAATTTTTTGTAATATTCATTCCATAACATTAGTTATGTACATATAATATTTATATAATCTGAGGCCACTGTTTCCTTGCCTGTTAAATGACAGTAAAACCAATTATGTGGTAGTGGTTATGACAGTCATAAACAATAGCAACCACAGTCTTTATACTTAGGGATGATAGTTGAAAACGATTGTTTTTTAAGCCTGTCCGTCCATCTGTCCTTCCTTCTTTCCTTCCTCCCTCCCTCCAATCCCTCCTTTCCTAGTTCCTTCTTTCTTCCTTCATCAGTAAGAAGGCCTTAGCAGAGTGAGTGGTGGCCTGTGCAGGGATGATTTTGAATGGGACAACAGACAGCTTAGAGGGGCCAGAGGATTTGCTACACAGGATTAAACAAATAATTAAATTTATTGAGACTAATGGCAGCCAGGTTTCTCACTCTCAGGGAGGGAAGATATAAAAAGCTTAAGATTGGAGTAGGAGCTGTCCGGGTCAATTTGTAGTTTACTCTGTGTGTGTATAAAGATGTAGAAATAAATATAAAGGTTTGCATATTTAGAAGCATATGTGGACTTCTTAGTTCTGTTCACCGAGGGTCTAGGAGCAGCAGCACCTCAAAAGAAATTACTCCTAGCACACGGAGCTTGGCTTCTAAGTACCACTGTTCACTAAAAGGAATCTAGGACTCCTTGGAAAAATGGCTGATGTCAGTACCAGGATAGGGGAAGTATATAATGAGCCTGGAACATTTTGTTGTACCATAAGCTTAAATAATGAATTTGCAAGGGGCTTCAAGGTTTTCTAGGTAAAGAAAATAGTTGGTACAAAGACAGAAAGACATAATCTTTCTTTTTTTGGTGTTCCCTCACTTGGTGCAGGGATTGGTAACTAGTCAGTTGTGCAGGCCAGAACCCTGGGATTCACCCTTTACACCTCCTGGTCTTTGCCTACCATATCATGTTTATGTCTAAATTTTGTCAGTTTTTTAGTTTCTTCATCTTCTTTCTAATCTTGCCGTTCTTTCTAATTCTAAACATTGTGCCTGAGCAACTGCTCTTTCTCCCCGGACTACTTCAGAGTCTTTGCATTGCCAGATTCCCCGCGACTCCTCCGCTCTCTCCTCTCCATTCCAGTCTCTACACTGCTGCCAAACAGTCTTTAAAAAAAGGCAGATCTGATCATCCACCCCCCCTCTACCACTGCCCCTCCAAAATACTGGTTAAAATCCAAAATTATGAACAGGGATCTAGCCCTTCCTGGTTGTGTCCAACCACTTACCCCTGTGCCCTCTGCTGTAGCGTGCCACAGCACACTGTCGATGGTTTTCTTCAACTCAACACCACTGTGTTCCTTCTTACCTGAAACACTTTGACAAGTATTTCCATACCTGGGATGCCTCTGTCACTAAAAAAAAGCCCTCTCTGACATCTAGTCTAGATTAGACTCTCCTATCGTAAGCTCTCATAGTCCCCTGTCCTTTTGCCTTTACTGGGTTTATCACAGTTTATAATTGTGTGTTTGTGATATTATCTGTTCCTGTTTGTTTTCCCACTAAATTCTAAGCGTCTCATTTGGTTGCTATAGAAGTGTGAGCACCTGATACAGCATGTAGTACAACATGGTATGCATGGCTGAGTGAAAGAGCAAGAGGCTCACGATGTGGTGGGGAGGGCAGGCAGATATCCTAGGAGCTGTAGAACAAAGTAGCTAGAACTTGGCAGATACCATAATCAAAGCACGGACAAAGGACTCCTAGGATGCAGTGAAGGAGAGATTAATTTCACCTGAAGACATCTAGGAAGGAAGAGCTGTTATATGAATTATAGTTTCTGGTGGTGGGGTATTTTCATATTTGTCTCTCTTCCCCTTTTCTCGTCAGGGATATAATCTGAGTCAACTATAAACACCCTGCTATTATAAAGTGTGAAGCACTGGTTCGGATTTTATTTCCACTCTATGTAACAGTAATTTGTGTTTTAACTTATAATTTAATGCAGGTGAAAAACCTAAATTTTTATGATGTTGTTCTGGATTTTATATTAATGGATTCCTTTGAAGATTTAGAAAACCCACCCACTTCCATACAGAATGTAGTAAATAATCGCTGGCTGAACTCCTCCTTCAAAGAAACCGTAAGTGGTGGTTTACCTTTATCTCAACCATTTAAATTTGATGATAAATGGTCAGAGCTGGGAAGATCAATAAGATTTACTTATATATCTGCTTATAGAATGATTAATGGGAAAACTGGGTTCAGTCTTTGTTACTGGGATCAGATGTGTATGATACACAAATCTTCAGATGAAATTCCCTTTGGCTCTTCTGTCTGTCCCTGCACTGACCTGGAGGACCAGTGCTTTCTTCAGATCTCAGACTCGGGCTTCAGACCAGTTCATGCCTAACCAAATAACTGAACTGGCTCTGTGACTAACCTGAAATATAGCAGTTGTAAAAAAGACAGTATGTATCAGTATGTATTTTTTAGAGGAAGATATGGAGATTTATGTTCTCAAATACTATAAAAAATGAGGGGAGGGAAGGAGTGCCTCATGGGCTCAGTCCGTAGAGAATACAACTTGTGATATCAGGGTTATGAGTTCAAGCCCTACCTTGAGTGTACGTAAAAATAAATTTTTTTTAAATGAAAGAGAGGGGGAGTAAGAGAAATAGGCATATGCAAAAATAAAACAGGTTTAAACTATATTCTGTACTTTGAATGTTTTCAGTTTCTCTTGTTTTTTTGCACTCAGATCTCTATTTGACATTGTTTTTTTTGTTGTGCTTTATTTAAGTGTGTACTCGGAAGGAAGTAGGTAAAATAGATATTCATACTGCAATAGAATGCCTTTAAAAAAATGTTCCAGCTGCCTATTTCAAAATTATTTTGGAAATTTCTGATATTAAATTTTAAAGCGTTTTTAATAAATCCACTTTTCACTTAAGATGTGTTTTAACCATAAAAGTTATATGTTCTCTCATTTCTTAACTGATTTGATCAAAGTTGGGCCATGCCAGATTTCGTTAAGATCTACTTGGGTGTTTTAGTCCCTATCATTTAGGTTATATTTCTTAGTTTTTTATTGGAATAAAACTGTTAGCTCTACCCACAACTATTTCCAGCAATACTATTCTTAAAGAAAAAAAAATACTACATTGTCTTCATTATTATACATAAAATGGCTATTGCTATATGCGTCTTTGTGTACACGTATTTTTATTCTTTTCCTATAGGAACAGAACTAAAGATTTCTGAGAGTTGAATTACAGTTAACCAAGTTTCTTGGTACCAGAGCTCAGCCTTTTCCCTTCAGTGCCTTTGTATTTAATTTTTAAATTTATAAAAACAAAATACCATTATTATTCACAAATAATAGAAAGGAAAATGTTATTAATGTTTTAAACATTTTAAACCCACAAACCTATGAATTTCTCACAAAAATCATTCCTAATGCAAAGTCGCTAAGTCGTAAATGTAAGTCTTGCTTTTTCTCCTTTGCATATATTTAGGCTGTGGCTTCAAGTTGTTGGTCAGTGCTGAAACAGAAAAGGCAACAGATGAAGGTAAATTTCATTATGCCTTGGACTTCTTCTTTTTTGGGTAATTTGAGGCTCTTGTCAAAGAAACTGCTGAGTCAATTCTCAAGTGGGGATGGAAGCTCTTGGAACCGTCCCTCAAGCTGGATGAGTGACTGATTGACACTGGGTTGGCTTCCCTGTTTTGAATAACTTCTCCCTCTCTTAATATTCTGTATAGTTCAGTAGAGCAGATTGAGGCATGCATGGGATTTCTACTAGGTGAAAGAAGGTTTAGGGTTAGAAATGGCTCTGAAAGAATTTTTAAGATAACTGGGGACCAAGTAAGTGAATAATTCTTGTTTAAAATGATTCCAGAGGACAACCTTCTCAGGCCCCCTCCCTCCTCGCGAGCTTTGTAGTCTATCATTCAGTAAACTTAAAAAGAAAAAAAAAAAAAGATTCCAGAGACCCTGTGTTTTAAACAAGCTTTTCAAATGATGATTATGAACTCTAACATTTGGGAACCACTGGTTTGGGGCTAGGGAGAAGACTTGTAGACTTGGGCTTGATTCTCAGACTAGCTGTTCTGACCTCAGGCAAGTTCCTGTCAGCTGACCTCCATTTCTGTTTGTAGAATGGAATTGGTGCCTACTCATAGGGTCGGTGTAAGGATGAAATAAGATAATATTAACCAGGTTCATTTAAGTATAAAATAAAAAGTAAATATAAAAATGAGCTTAATAAATAGTAGTTTCCATAATAATCACAATAATAATAACATTTATAACTTTATGTTTTCTTAGAATAAATCCTGTACCTTAGACTAGTCTTCTTCTTCTTCTTTTTTTTTTTTTAAAGATTTTATTTATTTATTTGACAGAGAGAGATCACAAGTAGGCAGAGAGGCAGGCAGAGAGAGAGAGGAGGAAGCAGGCTCCCTGCTGAGCAGAGAGCCCGATGCAGGACGCGATCCCAGGACCCCGAGATCATGACCTGAGCTGAAGGCAGCGGCTTAATCCACTGAGCCACCCAGGCGCCCTAGACTAGTCTTCTGTCCGTATCCACAGATTACCTATATGTGTTCACCTCGTGGAGAACTATTTTCTATACCTGGAATGCCATACTCTTTCCTGTGTATTTAAATATATTTTACCTCTTGTTGAGTTCAGCTCATGTTATTACTTGGGGAAGCATGTCTCTTCAGTCAGCTCATGCTAATGTCTTACCTGTTTGAACTCTTACTCTACAGTTAGAGTCTATGGGGTTTAGAATTTTAATATAAGCAGAACCTCTCAGACTAATAACTTTGGTGCATCCTTCGTAACCTTTTGGCTTTCACTGGTTAGCTATGTGTGACAAAGGACAGGTTTCTTAACTCCTTTGATGTATCACTTTCTACATGATTAAAATAATGTCAGCATGACCTTTTTTTTTTTTTAAGATTTTATTTATTTATCAGAGAGAGAGGGGGGAGAGAGCAAGCACAGGCAGACAGAATGGCAGGCAGAGGCAGAGGGAGAAGCAGGCTCCCTGCCGAGCAAGGAGCCCGATGTGGGACTCGATCCCAGGACGCTGGGATCATGACCTGAGCCGAAGGCAGCTGCTTAACCAACTGAGCCACCCAGGCGTCCCAGCATGACCTACTTTTTCAAGAATGTTTTATTAGATTAAATAGAACCTAGCATTTTATCTGGAATATAACGGGTACTCATTAAATGGTAATTGCTGCTAGAGTATATGTATATTTTAAATCAAGGTTTAGAAGATGTTTTGGAAATAACCCCTTCAGGAGACAGAATCTTAAGGCATAGTTATCCCCAGTTGATGCTATATGACAAATCCCACAGGACATTATTTAACAAGGGAAATTCAGAAAGTTATTAATAAACTTAGGTTCTTGAATTACAACTGTATGTAATACTATTACACAAGAAGAGGTAATAATTACACAATTAAATGCTTCAATAATACCTGGTTCCTCGGGACGCCTGGGTGGCTCAGTTGGTTAAGCAGCTGCCTTCGGCTCAGGTCATGATCCCAGCGTCCTGGGATTGAGTCCCACATCGGGCTCCTTGCTCGGCAGGGAGCCTGCTTCTCCCTCTGCCTCTAGCCTGCCACTCTGTCTGCCTGTGCTTGCGCTCTGTATCTCTCTCTCTCTCTAACAAATAAATAAAAATCTTTAAAAAAAAAAAAATACCTGGTTCCTCAACTAAAAGTTGGGATTCTATTAAGCATATTTTTGTGCTAGTCATTTAAAAATCAGTTTGGTCTTTCTCAGGTAATCTAATTAAGTGATTGAGGGGAACTGTTTAATAGCTGAAACCATGGTAATCTCATTCATCCTAAGAATTACTGCCAAAGAATACCATAGCATTCTTGTTATTGCTTGGTTGTAACACTGATATGATTACTTTTTTATGAAGCATTTTTATGAGGTGAAAAATGCCTTTAAGAAATAATGTTCCTCAGCACATTTGAAACTGTTGGCTAGGATATGAAAATTATATAAAACATTCTGTGACTCCAGAAGTTACTTGTATAAAACATTCTGTGACTCCAGAAGTTACTTGTAAGCTTATTCAGTTCCCTAGCAGACTGGCTCCTCATTCACCCTTGCTCTGTCCTCAGAAAGAGCTGATCTTAAGATGGATAGCAATTTAAGTTTCTCTGCTAGAGATAGCTAATTCAAGAAAGTAAGAATAACTCAATTCTCCTTTCTTCCCAATAGATCCCAGATGGATTTTTTGCCCATTTTTATGCCATTTGTGAGCAAATCAGCCCTGTCCTCGCCTGGGGCTTTTTGGGTCCTAGAAATTCTCTCTATGATTTATGTTGCTTCTTTAAGGTATGTTCAGTCATTGAATCACCTCTTTTTTTCTAACTTGAAAAGTGGATGGAGACTTTATTCTGTTTTGTTTTTGCTTTTGTAGGAAAACGAATGTTAGTGAAAGGTAAAGTTATGAAAGTCACTTAAATTCAGTGTTTAAACGCCAGTGGAACATTTAATATATAGATTTGGTGCTTTATTCTGGAGTAGATGCAACAAGTCCATTCCTCTTATCGATTCCTTCTGTAAAGGATGCGTGCTGTTGTGTGGCGTTACCGTGTTACAGTCAACTTGCTGCAGACAGTTGTTCTTCACCTCTGGACTCTTGAAATGTATAAAACAAATAATAATGTGCCTTGTTGCACATGTAGGCAATTTAGAAGTAAGTTCTGATTTAAGGTAACTTGAATGATAAAAGCCCAGTTGTGAGAGATACCGTGGGAGTTTAAGGTTGTATCCCAATGTCAGTGGTTTGCCAAAACACAAGTTACAGCTCCTCGCAGAATTTTCTGCGTTGCATAGTGCCAAGAAAAGTCTCACTATTTCATAGTCTTGAATTTAGACTGAGTTTCAAGGAGCAAATAAAAGTAAACATCAGTATGAACTTGAAAGTCTTTGATGTTTGAAAGTTTGGATGTTTCATTCTATTCATTTAAAAAGTTAAATCATTATGTTTATATGCTGTTAATGTAACATTTGTTTAAATGTTTAGGAAGTAATTATCTTACTGTCATTCAATAAAACTGATCAGTTTTTGACTCGTGTTTTTTTGAACTCCCAAAATGTAAGGTATGTGGGAAGAATTTGGACTGGGAATTAAGTTTATCATGAATGAATGAACAGCCTGACTCTGGGCAAATCATGTACAGATCTGTCCTCCTTCTCTTCATCTGTAAAATGAGGGGGCTTGACAAGTTCATTGCTAACGACGCATCCAGTTATAGAGTCAAGCAAATCTATGAAGTGTGCCTTCCTAGTACTTCTTAACACCCAATTTCTATGGGATAGAAATTAAGTATTTCTGTTTTTTGTTGTTTGGAATTACCCCCCCCCCCCAATCATGGCATAACAGCCTGTGACTTAATACATACAAGTAGGATACAACTTGTTTAAAATGAGTTTCAGCAAAAAAGAATGAGATTTTGCCATTTTCAACAGCACGGTTGGACCTACAGGGTATTATGCTAAGTGAAATAAGTCAGAGAGAAAAAGACAAATGCCATATGATTTTACTTATATGTGGAAACCAGAAAACAAAGCAAATGAACAACAAAAAAATATGTAGAATGGTAAGTACAGAGAACAAACTGGTGGTTGCCGTAGAAGGGATTGGGAGAATGGGCGAAATAGGTGAAGGGGAGTAAGAGATAAACTTGTAGTTATGAAATAAGTAAGTCACGGGGATAAAAAGTACAACGTAGGGAATATAGTCAATAATATTTAAAAAAAATTGTATGGTAACTACATTTACCATGGTGAGCATTGAGTCATGTGTAGATTTGTTGAATCACTGTGTTGTACACCTGAAACTAATAAAACACTGTATTTCAACCATACTATAGTAAAAAAATGAGTTGCAACACAAGTATTAACTTACTGAAGTGAAATATCCTTCAGATCTTCACTGGTTTGAGACCTGAAATTTTTAATTTTCATGTATCTTAAGTTTTTATATACAGAAAAGTATACCCTTAAAACTTAAAAGTTAGGGCTCCTGGGTAGCTCAGTTGGTTGAGCGACTGCCTTCAGCTCAGGTCATGATGCCGGGGTCTTGGGATCAAGCTCCGCATTGGGCTCCCTGCTCAACGGGGAGTCTGCTTCTGCTTCTGCCTCCGCCCTGCTCATGCACATGTGCACACACTCTCTCTCTCTCCTCTCACAAAAATAAATAAATAAATAAATAAATAAATAAATAAAATCTTTTTAAAAAACAACTTAAAAATTATAGGGGCGCAAAAAAAAAAATAAAATTACAGGGACGCCTGGGTGGCTCAGTCAGTTAAGTGTCCAACTCTTAGTTTTGGCTCAGGTCATATCTCAGGGTTGGAGGATCAAGCCCCAAGCAGGGCTTCACGCTCAGTGCAGAGTTTGCTTGAGATTCTTTGTCTCTCCGTCTCCATCTGACCGTTCCCCTGCTTGTGCTTTTTCTCTGGCTCTAAAATTAAAAAAGAAATAAAAGTTAACAACTATTGGAAATCGTTTACTCTTGGGTCTTAAAGTAGTACCAATGTTCAGAGGTAACACTGAAAATATCAATTATTGAGAAAGAATTAATAATAGCCCTTTACAGTGCTTTAGGGTTTACAGGCATTTGCCATAGTTTTTTTTTTTTTTTTCATCTTCACGTCAGCCCTGAATATTATAAAGGAGAAGTAGTAGTTTCCCGGATTTTACAGATAAAGAAAGTGAGACCTAGGAACGGTTTAATCACTTGTTCAAGGTCCCTTTTCCAATGAGATATGAGACTAATACTGGAAGTCAGGCCTTCTGACTCTTAATTCAGTGCTTGTTACAATATTGGTAACTACTTTTTTTTCAAAGATTTATTTATTTGACAGACAGAGATCACAAGTAGGCAGAGAGGCAGGCAGAGAGAGGGAAGCAGGCTCCCTGCTGAGCAGAGAGCCCAATGCGGGGCTCGATCCCAGGACCCTGAGATCACGACCTGAGCCGAAGGCAGAGGCTTTAACCCACTGAGCCACCCAGGCACCCCACAATATTAATAACTGTTTAGATTAATATGATTTTGGTCTGATAGTGCATTTGTTTTGTGTTCATTTTCCAGAATCAAGTTATTTTCTTCCTCAAAGACATTTTTGACTTCGAGAAGGTACGTTATTCCAGTATAGAGACTTTGGCTGAAGACCTCATGCAGTTACTTATTCGCCGCACTGAACTCTTGACGGCTTATCTTGGAGCTGATGCACTGAGGCATACAAGTAGCTGTCTAAGTAGTCATGGTCATGTCGTGTCCAGTGGCCTATTGGAAGCCAAAGTGCAATAAGTACCATAAAGAACATACGGTTGGAATGTACTATGAAATAGTTAAGGTAACTATTGATTTTGTACCATGTATTATAATGAATTGGGGGATATGGACTCAGGGAGGGAAAAGACATCTGGTAGAGTATGAGTGATCATACTGTATTTACACAGTTCTGTCATTGAATCCCTGTGTACTATATCCAAAGTGACGCTTTCTAGTCTTTAGGTAATAATTTAAGTCATGAAATGTTGTATATTTTACAGAAATACTGCTTGAATTAAAACCAGTACTTGGGAGTTAGTTGATTTGTCTTCCCAAAGCTGTCTGCGATGTCCAGTATCATTTTCAAAAGCTCTGTTTTTATGCTTTGCACCTTGAAAATATACACTGTAGCAAGACCTTCGTGGCACTCTTATGTAAGGATATATTACTCCTAGTGTCAACAAATTTAACTTTGCCTGAAAATGTATTTTTCACTGTAAAGTTATTTATTCAATCAAGTTTAGGCAGTAGTGGTGTTTAATACGTACTGCTTACATTATTGCTCGTGCATTTGCTCATGTTTGAATCAAAGAAATTGTAATGGCTGAGTATCATTATAAAACATTTAAATGAATTGACACTGAGAAGTTTACAAGTTTATATTAGATTTGCTGCAGTTTCCAAAATATATTATTGTTGGTCCTGTAAGTTAGAATAATGAGACCGAAGAAATTTTTTTATCTTTTTATAGATTAGAGCATTTTCCCCTTGAATGATTATTGATTAAAAAGATAACATTTATTAACTCTAAGAAGTTGTTAAGATTTTTTGTGTGTAGTTTTGAAACTATTCCCCAATATCTGAAGATACTAATGTGGATACAGTAAAATAGTTTCTAAGTTCTCCTCCTATAGAACTTATAGTGCACTGGCAATTTGTCATATTATGCCCAATTTAAAAAATATTCATACTTTGACTCTTAGTGAGGTTTTAAAGGTTTTTTTCCCTCTGAATATAAAACAAAATATTTTTTAGTGGCATGGAAGTATATTTCATGTCCTTTATGGTAAATAAATGAACAAATGGGTTGTTCATATGAGTAGGGTTCTTCAGAGTATATTAGATACATTCAGAGCTGTGTTAATTTTGTGTCTAAACCATATATCGCTTATTTAATGTGGCTCACTCAGCATATCAAAGCACTGGACTCGTTGATTTTGTTCCTAAGGTGAGCTTTATCTATTTCGCGAGGGAGTTACCCAGAAAGATTTAAATATATTTTTTAAAAAATGAATTTTTAGATTAAAGTGCCTAGTTTCTGATGAATGAATAGAAAATGAAAAGCGAGGGAGAAAAGCATAATCTTTTAAGGTTTTAAATTTACATTTGTGCCACACTTATGTAATAATCAGTTACAAAATACGAGTTTCAGAATCTTTATGCTGTTTGCATGTATACTGTGTCCCATAATGTGTGGGTTACAGAATTAAACAATATGAAATACTGCTCAGATATTTAGTTCCTGACGTTTCTTACATATATTCTTAGTTTTAACAATTGGCTATTCATAATTGTTATTATTGATGGAGGAATAGCGGTAGAAGTATCAAAGCTAAAAATTGCATTATGTGTTGTTTTATTTTTTAATTCATATCTTGTACTTTAACTTCTTGTCGGGTACCATTGGCCTTGAATGATTCATACACGTGTGTGTGTGCTCGTGTTCCCATCCTTGTGTAGGCAAGACAGGTATTGTTTATATTTATCTTCTGGTTGGGGCGGCTAAATGTTTTAAGCTGTGGTTTTATAAACAGAGCTGTAAGTAAACTTAATTACTTTTTTATTTGAGGAAGATATTATTTGAAATCTATTTTGAAGAATTGCACTATTTAATAATGCTGCTACTACATAAGGTAATTCTGGGGAATTTATTTCATCAGATAAGATGAATAGCTTTCCAGAAGGTGGGTTTTTTCCTCTTTTATACTTCACCTTAAAAAAAAAAAAAAAAAAAAAGTTGCCCTTATTCAAGAGGTTAGTTTGTCAAATTCAGTGTTTTGAGTTTGATTCATTTCTGGTCAGTTATGTAGCTACTACTTCAAAAAAGTGCTTTCTTTGTGGCCTTTGACAGAAGAAATGAGAGTGACCAAATAGAATTTCAGGGTAATTAGTATAGGTTAAAAAAAAAAAAAAACAAAAACAAAAACCCTCTGTTTTATAAGGGAAGAAGCTTGAACTTTTTAAAAGAAACATCTCTTTAAAATGGTTCTGACCACAGCAGACGTACTTAAGACATATGTACCAATTTCAGCTTGCCTTGAAATTGGGTTCAACAACTAAAGCAATGTTATAAATAATTATAAAAAAATGATTAAAATAGTCTAGAGCTTTTTAGGAAAAAACCCTGTTAGACGCATGCTGGTACAGTCGGAAAACTGCCATTGCCACCACCAGTCCTACTACCGTCCCTTTCCCTGTGTACATGATAATCAGAGGGCCTTGAGTTCATCCTGAGAAAATGCTTTTTTCCTCCCGTTTTCTGGAAGAGAAAAGATCCGTGTTCAGGTGATTTATGTTTGCTAACTTTCTTTCTGTTTTGGTTTCTCTATGTTTTTGTTCAACTAAAAGTCTAGTTATTTCTTCATTTAAGGCTTACAATATGTTTATAAAATAGCAAAATGAGATTTTTTTTAAAAAAAGAAGCCAAGAGTCTCATATGGCTATAATCAGCTCCAAAAAACTTTCTATCATAAAATAGTACTTTTATTTGGATCCATTTATTTTTATTCTATTGTTAAATTACCTGGCTTTATAAAAAATATTTACAAACTTTTTCTTGCCTTAAAATGTAACATTTTCACACCTGAAACTAATGTAACATTGTCAACTACACTTCAATTAAAAAAAAGTCACATTTTCTGCTTAAATGATTACCTAAAGAGCAATTATTTGCATCACAAAAGAATTTAGTTTATTATTCCTCTAAACCTATTAAATAGGAATGCCAAAGTAACATTTGATACACTTCTCTGTGACCTTTCATAATCAGAAATACAAAATTATGTTCATGACAATTTGTCTTTAATATGAACACATATTAGGAAATTATTTGTAATATACATTTCAAAGTGATTATAAGAATTAGACTGAATCCAGATCTTTTGTTTTTTGCTTGGATCAATTACATCTAGAAATTTCTCTGCAAGTGAGACTTAAGAATTTATATAATCTGTGATTAATGGAGATAATAGAAATGGGCATTCTTTATTTGATCCTAGTGATTCTGTTATTTTTTTGCTTAGTTTGTAACAACCATGTATTGTCCTTACTCGGCTGATTAGTAAATGTGTCTATTTCCTAAATGTAGGGATTGTACTTATTAATTTATGTAAAGGTGAAACACTACAGTAGCAGAAGAAAAAAAAATAGCACTGACTCTTTAGCTAAAATAAGCACTGTAACATGGATGTATTTCTACTACTGCCAAATAAAATAGTGATGGTACATTTTACTGATGTTTCGAGTGTTTTATACAATGCTTATATGCATATTTGCAAGATCACACTGGTCTCATCCGACCCCGTCCTATGGGAGCTCGTGGTGTGGTGGCCGTAAGACCACATACACAGGCACAGAGAACACCGAGGACTGCAGAACTGTTGGAATCAAGTGCCAAAGCACATGTCTTCTCTGTGGATGAAGTGGGAGAAAGGACAGTTCTGTGATGAGTAAAGCCAGAATACTTGTGTTTTGTTTTGTTTTTTTAAAGATTTATTTATTTATTTGACAGACAGAGATCACAAGCAGGCAGAGAGGCAGGCAGAGAGAGAGAGAAGGAAGCAGGCTCCCGGCTGAGCAGAGAGCCTGACGCGGGGCTCGATCCCTGGACCCTGGGATCATGACCTGAGCCAAAGGCAGCGGCTTAACCCACTGAGCCACCCAGGCGCCCCTGGAATACCTGTGTTTTAATTAATAAAGTGTTGGGTTGGGAATGCCATCAAGCACACTGTAAACTTATCTAATTCATGTTCGTGCATCTGTCCCTATTCGGACCTCCTGCTTCCCCCCACTTCCTGGTCAGAACCCACATACGGCTAGTCAAGGAGAGGGGATGCTGCCAGGCTGGCCGTGGGGGCACCGGATGACACGGCAGCTTTCCTTGGATGTAAAAACAGTCCGAGGCACACAGTCCGCGAGCACTCTTCGCAGCGAGGAGACGGGGCTGGATGTGGACGGGAAGCTGGAGCAGCACCTCAGCGGCATCTTTTGTTTTCTGTGTCGCCTGCCATCCTCCAGGCTGTCCCATGCCATCCTCTTTGCTCCCGCTCCCCGAATATCACGTTTTGTATATTTTAAACATCTCTGGGTTTCAGGGCGCCTGGCTGGCTCAGTTGGAAGAGCATTTGACTTTGATCTCAGGGTCATGAGTTTAAACCCCATGTCGTGTAGAGATTATTTAAGTAAATAAATTAAAAAAAAATCTTTAAACATCTCTGAATTTTTAGATATGTTTAAAATACGTCTCAAGCAAAAAAAAAAAAAGGGGGGTGGGTGATGCCTGGGTGGCTCAGTTGGTTAACCATCCTTTGGCTCAGGTTGTGATCCCAGGGTCCTGGGATCGAGTCCCGCATAGGGCTCCCTGTTGGGGGAGGAAGGAGAGTCTGCTTCTCCCTATCCCCCTCTCCCCGGCCTGTGGTCTCTCTCTAATAAACAATCTAAAAAAAATAAAATAGGTCTCTACAAGCATCTCAATGTCTTATTGTTATATTATTTGTAGGGCTTTGCTGGAAATCTCTAAAACTCGTTTGGTTCATCCACTGTTGTCTTTACTGTTCTTATGCCACTTTTGACTTTTGTTATGTAGTATTTCTTTTCATACCGGGTATTCTGTCATACTTTACCCTGCCACGTCTTCTCCTTTAATCTTGCTCTCTGCTCATGCTGCTGACATCTTTGATCATGCTGCACAGCTCTCTTGTCTGCTAAGGTGTTTTTGGTTCTTTTTTTTCCCCCCTATCTCTAAGTAACCTTCATCGTTTGTGCAGGGAAGGACTGAATTCCAGTACAGAAGAGAAAAGCAAACCTTCCTACGACACTTTATTCTTTACTTGAAAGCCACAGCAAAGTAGTGGGTACATCAAATACCACCTCAGTGTTTTGCTTTTAACTGTCTCTTATGTGTATCACAAAAGTCTTTCACAAAGTACATTTATATATAGGAGATTACAGAACTTTTATAATTTGCTACGTTTGAAATAATACCATAATGCTTGAATACAGAGGAGCACTTTGACATTTGCAAGCACTTGAAATATATGATTTCCAGAACTTTGCCTTTTTTTTTTTCCTTGACACTGTGAGAGATAGGAGCACAGACTTTAAAAAGGACTGGATCCTTAATGTGGTAGGGGGTGGGTAATTTTAAAAAGTAAGTTAAAGCAGTTGTGTTTGTTATCCACAGCTGCATAACAAATTATACCAAAATTTAAGCAGCCTGAAACAACAAATATCTGGCATAGTCACTGAGGGTTAAGAATCTGGGAATGGCTGTTTCTGGTTGTTCTGGCTTAGGGTCTCTCCTGAGTTTGCAGCCATTTGAAGGTCTGACCAGGACTGGAAGATTCGCTGTCAAGATTTGCATACTCACATGGCTATTGTCGGGGATAGGAAGGGGCGATAGGTCCTTGCCCTGTGGGCATCGTAACAGAGCTGCCTGAGTCTCTTTAAAACTACTGCTGGCATCTCCCAAAAGATGGTATCAAGGCAAAAGACACAGTATCTTTTATAACCTAGACTTGGAAGTGACTTACCATAGTGCCATGCTAACATAGCATGTTATGTTGATCATACAGACCACCTTTTGACACGGTGTGGGAGGAGGTTACACAAGGGTGTAGATATTAAATGGTGGGATCGTTTGGGGTCATCTTAGTGGCTTGATGCCACTGCAAGGAATGACAGTACACTCTGTAGTTAAGGTAGACCTTTTTCGTTGGGCAACCTTGAGGTAGGATCAAGACCTTTGCTTGGAATATGGATCCAGTCGGTATTCGGAGATGTCTTCGTTGTAGAAACTACACCACTAAATCATCATCTGGGATTTCCACATTTCCCTTACTTAGGAAGGGAAAGGGATTTCCCGTTTCCCTTACTTACGAACGAGAAAAAATTTACATGAAAAAAAATTTACATGAAAAGCAATGGATGCCGAGTCCCCTTAGTTTTTATAATTTTGTACCCAATTTTATACATTTGTCTTCCCCACATCTAGCTTGATGGTAATTTTTATATTGTTTACCTTTATCAAGTCTTCAGAACTTTCATCCTAGCTTTTATAAAACCCTAACTCATTCTGCCTTTATCGCTCTTCCTTTTGTAATGTTGATGTCATTTCAAGAGCATGCAGCTGATCCGATCAAGTTGAAGAACAAACCCAAGTGACTCAGGGTAGGTATATGAGGAATGTTCATACACACTGGCGAATCTTGGATTTCCGGTAGCCTTAAACTTAGCATGTCCCAAACTGAGCTCCTGACTATAGCTGCTCCACCTCCTCCGGCCAGTCTTTCTCATTCCAGGAAATGACAACTCCATTCTTCTACTCCTTGGGCCAAAAACTTGGTCCTCACATCGCATGTTCAATCTGTTGCCAAAATCTCCCAGTTCTACTTCTTAAAATGGACCAAGAAAAAGAAAGTGCCAAGCACGTATCCTCACAAGGCATCACTGTGGTCCAAACTCCCATCACCTGCCAGCCCAGTTATTTTGGAAGCCTCCCAGATGGTCTCCCCGCTTTATTTAGTGTATTTGCAGCACATCAACCAGAGTGAAACATGTTAAAAATATGTCTGATCATGTCACTACTTTGTTCAAAATCACCATGGCCACCCACCTTAAAGGCCAAAGTCCTTCCAATGTTGGGCAAAAGGGTTCTCTACCAGCTGTCTCCTGCCCCGCTCCACATCCTCTTTCCCCCTTGGCCTGCTCAGCTTCACCTGCACAAGCCTCCTTCCTCTTTCTAGAACATGTCAGGAACCTCCTTGGGGTTTCTATATCTCCTCCTGGACCCTTCTCCCCCAGTATTTCCAGATATTTACATGATTCATGTTCTCATGCATCTCCAGAGATTTACCTAGCTCACTGTCTCACTTTCCTCAGGACTGATTTATATGAGGCTGTCCCCAACCATGCCATCTACAAGAACAGTATCTTCCTGCCCCATTCCCAGCATTCCCTGCTTCCACTGCTCTGGATCTATCCTTCGAGCATATCACTAAGTACATAGTTGATTTGCTCACCGTCTGCCCTCTTCCACAAAATGTCTCGAATACGACGGCAGAGCTTTTTGTTTTGTTACTGCTGTATCCTCAGTATCTAGAACTGTGTATTTGTTCAATGAGTGAATGAATGAATGAATGAATGAATAATGGATTGGTGAAAGAAGAAATAGGCCTTGCATGCTGTGGGTAGCTATCAGTTTTGTAGGAAGACTGGATTAGTCTGTTCAATCTGGTGAATCCACTGAGTGGATGTCCCTTAAGAGAGCTACGCATTTCTTTTAAGTCATACAAATAAATGTATCCTTCGAAGTTGAAAAGTGTAGGGAGGAAAGGGGTAGAATGAGAGTTTATAATAGGGGACACTGGCACAGACTGGAAGTGAAAGGGAAACTTTTCTGAGAGAGCAACCTTTAAGTAGACAGCGAAAGCTTGTACTGAAGTTAGGTAGGTAGGGAGTGGGGGAAAGAGGATTTCATGCAGAGAGAACAGCTTGTGCAAAGGCCCTGAAGCTGGCAAGTTCCATGAACTAAAGAAGGTCAAGATGATGGTATTGAAGGGAGCAAGGGGGCAGGGTGAGCTAGGTCACCCAGGTCACATGTCTGTATTAGCTTAAGTTAAAATAGCTGTTTTAATTACCAATCTGGAACTTTTCTCTAATGGAAGAATGAGTAGCTTACACCTTTTAAAAGAATTTCCAACCCAAGTAAATAGTGAATGTGGATGGGGTGGACAAGAGAAGTTACAACTGAGAGTAGAAGGCCTTCTCAATACCCTGAGAATATAACCCAAGAGCACCACTGTCCGCCCAGAACTTGAAGTTGGAAGTGGGTGTCCCTGGTGGATTTCTGTGGATGTTAGTTCAATTAAAAACATTTTTTTCGGGACGCCTGGGTGGCTCAGTTGGTTGGACGACTGCCTTCGGCTCAGGTCATGATCCCGGAGTGCCCGGATCGAGTCCCGGATCGAGTCCCGCATTGGGCTCCCAGCTCCACGGGGAGTCTGCTTCTCCCTCTGACCTTCTCCTGGCTCATGTTCTCTCTCTCAAATAAAATCTTAAAAAAATTTTTTTTTCTTTCATCGATATTTTATTATTTATTTTCTGCCTGCAGCGAAGAATTGAAAATCTCCCCAACCAGAAAAATTCCCCCTCTGGATAAGCATTTCAGGTTTTAATATGGGTTGTCTGATGGGTTTAATTGACAGGCTTGTGGTCCAGGTTGAAAAGGCCCAAGAGTGCTAATATCCGCAGCTGTCTTTATGTAGGTTTAGAAGGACTGGAGACGATTTGCTTTCAACTAAGGAAACGTGGGAGATTGCATAAGTATTACTTGTTTTTAGGGTTTGGGGGGTTTGTTTGTTGAACCTCCTCTCCCCCCTCCCCCTTCCACTCTCCTCTATCACCCCTCTCCTCGGAGTTCAAGAGGAGAGCCAAGAAAAGGACAGCCACAGACAGACGAAATGGTCCCCGGACTGCTGCCCTATGGCCTCAGCAATAAAAGAAAAACTGGCCAAAGGTCATGCTTTGGAGGAAGATAAGGTAGTGAGTGGCTCGGCGTCTTGGTTAGAAACCAGGACGGGAAGAGTCGCCGAGAGAAGTGGGCCCCAGGGCCAACCGGCTGTGGGTGTTGGGGAGCCAGCTCCAGCCCGTCCATGAATCCCATTCCAGTATCACTCCCTTCCCACCGGGGAGGCGGCCTTCGGTCCCCGGCCCCCGCCGAGAGGTGGAGGCAGACCCCTTGTGAAAGGCTCCACGACCCAGAGTCGGGCGACTCGCAGGTTCTGGCGGAAAGTTGGCAGCCACCGCCCCCTCTCCCATCTCCCTCCCCGACACCCAGCCCTCTCCGGGCGCTACGGCGGAGGTGGGGGTGGGGGGAACTGGCCTAGTGTTCTGGAACAGCTGCCGCCGGCGCTGGGCCCGCCTGGAATGCGGGAACAGGCTGCGCACCAGGACTTTTATGGAAACTTGCTGGTGGAGCCGGCGGCGGCGGCGGCGGCAGCCAGAGGGCTCCCAGCGGCCGGAGCGGCAGCGGCGGCGGCCGGAGCGCCCAGACCCCCGCCCACACCCAAGCGCAGGTCGCGCACAGCCTCTCGGCGCGCATCGAGGACCCCAGCTCGTCGCGGGCTCCTGGCGGGTGAGAGGAGTCGGGGAACGTGGGGCGGGGGCGGAGGCGGCGGACCGGGAGGGGTCGGGGCCGCCGCGGGGGCGGGGGCCGCGGGGAGACGCGCCCCCCTCCCGGCTCCCGGCCGGGCTGCGCCGCAGCACCCGAGCGCGCGGGGCTGCGGCCAGCTGGGGCGGCGCGCCGGGCCCGGCCCGTCCTGCGGACTCGGCGGGGTGGCGGCCCGGGTCTGCGCGTCTGACCGCGCGAACCGGTCTTTGGCTCCGGCGGCCGTTCCCTCGTCCGCCGCCCCTGCTTCCAGCTGCCCTCGCGCCGGGTCGGCCGAGTTGCATTCGGGCGCTTGCTCCACTCCTGCAGGGAAGAGCCCCGCGCGAGCGGCGTGGGTGCAGACCCTTCGCTCTGCCCTTGGGGTCCAAGCGGGTATAAAGTTCAGTGTCGTCCCCCACCCACCACGTGCCCCCGACGCGGTCTCTATCCCGCGATGCCTGCTGTTTTTAAGAGAAATCTTTTCCTGGTCTGCCCCTGCGGATTCTGGGGAGTAAAATGCGCTTTAACAGCCTACCATCTACCCCCTCCCTCCAAAGTACGTTTTGGAGGCGATTTGGTCCGAGGTGGGATGTTGGGGTGCGCGGCTACAGTTGGAAGTTGGAGTGCATGACGTGGTCACCTGAGACCTCCCTTGTCCCTCTGCGTTTTCCAAATGCGAAGCCATTCCAACTGTTGATAAACTGTGACACGCTCTACGGTGCTAAAAATGTATTGGCATTTGTACGGAAAATAACCAAGTCCAGAGGTTAGTTGATTGTCGCAGTGGCTTCCAGGGCTTCGTTTTATATTTATTTAAGGTCCATAAGGCGAACAAAGAGAGTTGGGGGGAGGGTGCGGTGGAGAGAGAGCGAGAACAAGGTAAAAAATAGCATAAGGAGATGTCCTAACAAAATGTCTGTCCTAGGGAAAGAGGCAGGTAGAAAAATGAAGTGAACCGTAAGAAAGAAAGAGTTCCACGAGCAAAGCAATGGCAGCATCATTCATCAGCTCAATTTTGTTAATGAATTCATGTAACAGGCCCATTGGCCCGCGAGTCACAACATAGCTATGTGTTGGGCAGTACCATTAAGTAAACCTGAGTATTTATACCATCTTAGTCACACGTCATTACGTGAACCTCATTATTTACCCCCTCCAGTCCTTGTACAACTTAAATAACTGCCATCAGAAAACTCAGACGACACAGCAGTCTCTGAAATTCTTTTGACTTTGAGGTGAGCAGAAGTGGAAAAATGCATCTTCAAACTGAGCGACAGTTTTCTGGGGAGATGAAATTTGATTATTTAATATAATTAGTTCAGATTTATACTTATAGGTATTAGCCCCCCTGTTTTTGAAACTCTTTTATATTTTGACTGAAATAATTTAAGTAAAAATGTGGGGAATTGTGTATTTTATCTGCAACAACTTCCTTAAGGAGCCCTGAACAAAACCCACAGCAAAATTCTTTTAAATCCAGTTTCCCTCAATACAGTATTGGTGTAATTGTTTTAATGGAAGATTCACATTTCTAAAACCATTTTAGGCAGAACTGTAGTGAATAGCAATTTTTCTTGCTCACCTTCAATGGAATCTGTGCTATTTTTGAAAATTTGATATGTAAGACTGATCATTGTCAAAATGTATGTCATCTTGAGATGGCTATATTTAGCATCAACAAAAGAATGCCTTATCTAGGCTTTTGAACAGTATTTTTCCCCTGAAATTACACTTAAAGTATTTAGGTTAGGGTTTCATTTGTGAACAGAATGAAAACTAAGTATGTATATTTGGAAGAGATTAATTGGGGATTTAGATTGCTTAGAACCAAAGTGACCTAAAATTACATACTTCATTTAGGGGGAAAAAAAAAAAACAAAAAAAAAAAAACCCTACTGCTATTTTTAAAACACCATAAAAGCAAATAAAGGTATTGTTTAAATAAAAACACATGCCTATAAGAAAGAAAACAGTGCAATAAATGTAGAAAAGTAGATGGGGAGATGTCTAAAAGTTTTTTTATGGAAGAGAGGACTCAGTACATTTTATAGTATGTAGGCCATATACACACACAAAATAACTTGGTAGTCTACTTTATAATTTAGAGGGAACATGACCTACAACATTCTTTTTTTTTTTTTTTAATATTTTTTATTTAACAGAGAGAGAGATCACAAGTAGGCAGTGAGGCAGGCAGAGGGGGTGGTGGGGAAGGAAGCAGGCTCCCTGCTGAGCAGAGAGCCTAACACGGGGCTGGATCCCAGGACCCTGAGACCATGACCCAGCTGAAGGCAGAGGCTTAACCCACTGAGCCACCCAGGTGCCCCAACCTACAACATTCTCAATAACTTCACCTATTTCTGTTCTTTAATCAATTTGTGCTCTGTATCACCTGTGTAGTTTTTTCATTCTCTCTTCTGGTTTTGTAATTGCAAAATCACATATTGTTTACATACACTTGGAATTGTTATATTTCCTCTTTCTGTTTAAATAGTCAGTGCTTGTTTGGCCGGACTTAGGGTGGTGTACTTTCTACTCTCTAAGATGAGTGGATTTTTATCCTGAAATCCAACTTACTTAACTTCTAGTCAAATTTGTTTTTGTTTGTTTGTTCTAAAGACATAACCATATTTATGGTTAAAAATGATCAAGAACGGAACAGAGGACTTTTAAAAGAGGACACATGTACTGTTAGTGTTTTGATACGTTTCTCCTTGTCCCCGTGCACAGGACTTTTTTCTTGTGTTGCCGTATCTCCGGGAAGCCGTGTGCGCACACCCCCAGTGCAGTCTCTGCCATCCAGTAAGTGTTCAGTACCTCTTCTTCTTTTTCCTCCCCATGCCTCCTTTTGTTGTTTTCCTTCTTGTCAGCTCCTTTTTGCTATCAGATTAGAAGACAGACTGGGGCTCCCTGGGCCACGTTTTGAGGCTGGTGAAACTTCACCTTTCTCGCTGGGCCCCTCCTTCTTGTCCTTTCCTCCCCTTTGCCTGTGCCTCCTCCATTCAGGCCGAACTAGGCCTCCCTTTGTCTCTCTATTTTCTCAGCGCCGCCTGTTCCTTTAGATCAGGGGCCGCAAACTGGCAGCCAGAAAGCCACCTGCAGCCACAAGCCTGGTTACAAATTGGTACATTTTATGATAAAATAAGGATTTCCAGCCTCTCCTGAGAAACTGGGTCATTTCTGCATAGCCGCAGTACCCTGGGACGAAGTAGTTGCCCCCCCCCCGCCCCCCCGAGAGCACACATACCCCTTCTGACACCCGTCTCCGCTGTTACCTGTTCCCTTACAACCAGCCGTCATCCACTCACATGGCCTGTTGGTGACACTGCCCTGCATTGTCTTACAGTTACATCACCTGACCCTAAACTCTTGAGTATGCAGTAGCCCCGATGGAAGTGTGAGGCAGGTCTGAAGCCGTGATAGGGTGGGAAGTCTGGACCCGGCATTAGGAACCTGAACTTGAAATGCTGTAGATGTATTTGGGTTAGCAATCCTTCTCGCAAAGGAGAGGATCACGGGAATGAGAAGTTAGCATTCACTGGCAGTAACTGCTCGTGTAAGTTGGAGCTACAAGGGGCCATGTGTAACTAACTAAAACATATTAACTGCTGGGATTTCAGAAAGCACAGGGTAGGTATTTCCAGGAAAGAAATCTTTCCTAAAACTCTTAAAATATCCTCCTCTCTTTCCACCCTAGAAGTATTCAGAAGAGTTTAGTTTTGTTTTTAAACCTTCTAGAGATTGGCCATAAGGAGGACTTAATGGCTGTTCCTCTTCTGCCTCCCCACCCTCCCTTGGTTTGGAGCCTGATGTCTGGGTCTGTCGGTTCCCAGCTGTGTCCTTCGTTGAAAGGCCATCAGCTTCCACCTGCCCAGAGGGTCAGGCCGCCCGGGCTCCTTCTGAGATTACCACGTCCTTGTGCTTGGGAAAGCAGCTTCTGGTTTTTCACAGTTTAACATAAACCCATTTGATTTTATTTTCTATTCATTCATGGATGCGTCCTCATCATCAGCCCTCTTTTTGGAGATGCTGATCGCAAGTTTTTTTTTTTTTTAAAGGTTTTATTTATTTATTTGTCATAGAGAGAGAAGCGAGAGAAAGCACAGGGAGACAGAATGGCAGGCAGAGGCAGAGGGAGAAGCAGGCTCCCCACCAAGCAAGGAGCCCGATGTGGGACTCGAACCCAGGACGCTGGGATCATGACCCGAGCCGAAGGCAGCCGCTTAACCAACTGAGCCACCCAGGCGTCCCTGATCGGAAGTTTGACTTGGGCTGGCTTTGGATCAGGCAGTTTTTCTCTTATCTCTTTGTCATTCATCCACTCCCGCCAGTGTGAGTTGAGTTTATACCATGTTCTAGTTGTTGTGTGAGACACTGAGGATAAAAAACAGAGTAGAGCAGCATTCTTTAAGGGGCGTATAATATGGTAAATGCTCTTTGAAAACTATCACATACTGTCATATGAGAGCAAAGTGTTATACATTATACATTATTATTATTAATAATTAATACAGAATTATTTGATTCTGTATTTATTTAATACAGAATTAATTAATACAGAAGAATATCAAAGGTTGAAAATAAGATTCTTGGTTATCAGTGAGGAATTGTTTATTGGTAGGAGGGGAAAAAAACCTCATTATTTGAAATAGATAAAATATTTTTGAATTATGACAGGGTTTATGATTGGCTTTATATTTTGATTTAGCTTATTAAATTTTATTTGTTTAATTGACAGCACAAACGGGAGAGAGAGGGTAGAGGGAGAAACAGACCCCCCAAAGAGTGGGGAGCCTGATGTGGGCTCGATCCTAGGACCCTGGAATCATGACCTGAGCCAAAGGCAGATGCTTATCCAACTGAGCCACTCAGGTGCCTCATATAATATTTTTAAAAGTTTAAGGTTATAATGTTTATTAACTAAATGTAATAAAGTCACATTATATTTAAGCATAGATTTCTGCCATAGTGAAAAATGATAAAAATTTGGGCTCACATTTTATAAAGCTCAAAACATTGTTCAAAGACTGTAAAGAGGTAGGTTTTTAACAATTATTTATAGTATACAGTTAAGTGTTCTAAAATCTTTTTTTAAAGACTTTATTTATTTATATGACAGAGAGCTAGAGAGCACAAGCAAGCAGAACAGCAGGCAGAGGGAGAGGAAGAAGCAAGCTCCCCCCTGAGCAGGGACCCCAATGTGGGACATGATCCCAGGACCCTGGGATTAAGTCCTGAGCCAAAGGCTGATGCCCAAATGACAGAACCACCCAGATGCCCCAAGTGTTCTAAAATCTTAAAGGAATGCCTGGGTGGCTCAGTCAGTTAAGCGTCTGCCTTTAGCTCAGGTCATGATCCCAAAGTCCTGAGATTGAGCCCCATGTCAAGCCCTGCTCAGCAGGGAGTCTGCTTCTCCATCTCCCCTTCCCCTGTTCATGCTCTCTTGGGAACTCTCTCTCTCTCTCTCAAATAAATGAAATCTTGAAAAATAAAATCTTCTTAAAAGTTGAGACTAAGAATTTACTTGAATTTAATGAAATGCAGATTTAAAGCTGTCCGTCTTGACGATTCTGTTCCTTGAGAAAGGAGATAACACATTATCACAATGAAACAGTTATTATAAATGATAGCTATGATTTAAAATTCTTGATTGATGGATTATTCGCTATCTTGGAATATTTTAATTGTATGTCTAAAAAGGAAAATTAATTAAATTTAGAAAATACAGAAGTCAAACATGGATCCAATGAGATTCTAGAACCGAAATACTAACATGCATATTTTTAGGTCCACTGTGCTTAATATTACATTCTACTATAAGACTTATATATTATCTCACAGCTGGAGCTTCACACCTTAATATCCAGCCTGGAAATTGTAACAGCCCAAAATTATACTCTATTCTTGAACATGACATTTTATCAGGCTATGAAGTCATCTTCAAAAACTTCTTGAAGCTTATCTCACTAATTGCTATGCCTGTTAATACAAATATTAATATTACCATTGAGCATGTTATATATGTTTCATGTACTTAAATTAGGTAAAAATGGAGAGTGATATGGTGAAGTGAGTAGTTGAGTAATAGTCAGGAAATTGGAGTCTAGTTCCTTGTTTGGTGACTGAATGGCTTTGCAACCTGGATAAGTCACTGAATCTCTTTGCGGCTATTTTTTCAAGTGGTAAATGAAGGGGTTGGACTAAGTGATCTTGTTTGTTTGTTTATTTAAGATTTATCTGAGAGAGTGTGTGCGCATGGGCCCATGTGTGCAAGTGGGGGGAGGGGCAGAGGGCAAGAATCTTACACCGGGCTCAATCCCAAGACCCATGACTGAGCCAAAAGCAAGAGTCCGATGCTTAACCGACTGAGCCATCCAAGCACCCTGGACTAAGTGATCTTTAAGGTCCTTAAATAATGAGCTCTAAAAATTCATGATTTTTTAAAAATATTTTTTTTATTTGACAGCACTAGCAAGGGGAAAAAGAGGGTGAATCAGGTTTCCTGCAGAGCAGGGAGCCTAATGCGGGCTCCGTCCCAGGATCCTGGGATCATGACCTGAGCCAAAGGCAGACACTTAACTGACTGAGCCACCCAGGTGCCCCAAAATCCATAATTCTTAATACATGTATAAACAGACCCCAAATGTAATTTTGAAAGGTAGTAAAACCTGTTCAAAACTCTACTCATTTTCTTCAAACATATTTTCAAATTTAATCTCAATTAATGGTAACTCTGTCCACTCATTCACTCAAGCCAGAAACTTTGAGTTAATTCTTCACAGTATTTGTCTTCTCTCCTCTCCCTCTCTGGATCTAACTGGCCAAAGTTCTTGCAGTAGTACCTTGGCTCCAGGGTAAATTCCCTGGATTCAGGGACTTATTGTGTTGGTTCACTCTCATCCTTCCACAGCCTAGAATAGTGCCTGGCCTATAGCAGGAGTTTGATAAACCCTGGTTAAGTAAGTGGATGAATGGGCCACCATGTCCTGTCAATTCCACTTCTGAAACGTCTCTTTCAACTTTTCATTCGTAATGCCACAGTCTTAATTCAGGCTCTTGTCTCGCCAAGAGCACTGTGCTTGTCCTCTTCCCTGTAGCCTTCCCCCATTTACTCCAATTTTTTTCATGGCTGTCAGAGGGCTTTTTCTTTCTAGAATACCTACCTGATTCACATTCTTTTTTTTTAAGATTTTATTTATTTATTTGACAGAGAGCGAGGGCAGGAACACAAGCAGGGGGAGTGGGGGAGGGAGAAGCAGGCTTCTCGCTGAGTGGGGAGCCCCATGTGGGGCTCAATCCCAGGACCCTGGGACCATGACCTGAGCTGAAGGCAGATGTTTAACGACTGAGCTACCCAGGTGTCCCTGACCCACATTCTTGCTTTAAAAATTCCTTTTTTGGATCCTCACTGCCTAGTTTAGATCAAGTCTAAGCTTTCTTAATAAGACATGTAGGAATCTTCCCAGTACGTGCCTAGCCTTTCCAGTTTCACATGGATTTGCTGGATAACTTACAGCTCCCCAAATTTGTAGTGGGTCATCAGGCATTGGTGCTTTTGTTCATGGTGATTCTTTTGTCTGAATGTGTGGAATCCTATTTATCTTACATCTGTTTGTCTTTCAAGGTCTAAATCAAATGTCACCATCTCTATGTAACTTTCCTTAAGTCCAGCCCGTCCTTCACCCCACTGTTGTCTTTTCCACAACTTTTCCATGTTTCTATAGTCCTGTACATATACTGCTATTTTAGTACTTAATACTTTAGTACTTTAATACTTAATACTTTGTGTTATAATTATTTCTGGTCCCATCTATTTCACCGAACAAATGTACGTGACTTCAAAGGCTTTTTCATGCATTTTGTATCCTATTGCCACACATAATGTCTGGGACAAAGTACGTTCTCCTTCTCATAAAAATACTATATTGTAAATATAAACCAAATATGTCAAAATTGAAAAAAAAATGGAGCCTTTCTGATAAATCATTTAACAATATGCTATAGACTGTAGTAATGTTACAATACGGTCTCTGAAACCTATGATGTGTACTTAGTTGTCTTCATTTGACATGAATGATTAATATGTTAGAACAGAATCATTAAATCCCGTTATCATCCCAGCTTTCTTTATTATGACCAAGCTCTAACTGATGAGCTGCATGTTTAGCCTTATCTTTTGGTGTTTTCTCTCTACTCATTCTTCATAACAATTCATCTGTGCCTGTGATCTTGAACACTGAAACAGTGCAGAAGGGCTGGATTGTTGTGTTGCTGCTGCCCCCTGAAGGTGGCCAAGGGCATTGCATCTGCCTGTGACGGCAGAAGAAAAGCCACTTAATACTAGGTTTAGAAAAAGGCCGTGAGATTCCCCATATAAAAGCCTTTGACATTCAGGTTGCTGAGTATAGGAATTAAGTTATTAAAATAACTTCTAAAACAGTTATGGGAGTGCTCAGTCCAACTACTTTGTGGAATGAGAACTGACGAACGAACGTTCTTTCCTGTAATTCAGCCAATCTCAGAATGTGGTTTTAGAATACCAGGGAGTCCCTAGGAGCCTTTAGGAGCCCCTGAAACCCTCTCTTTTCCAATTACATGTCTGTATGAGGCCATATCTTTAAATACTTAGAACAACATATCTCAATAGTTTGAATGCAGAAGCAGGTATGAGAATGTATCTGTCTCCTATTAAGCCAGAATTAAAGAGATGTGCAAAAATATAAAACAATGTTACTTTCAATATATTTATTTTGAAAAAGTTATTTTTTTAAAGATTTTATTCATTCATTTGACAGAGAGAGAGAGAGATCACAAGTAGGCAGAGAGGCAGGCAGAGAGAGGGGGAAGCAGGCTCACTGCTGAGCAGAGAGCCTGTTGTGGGGCTCAATCCCAGGACCTGAGCTGAAGGCAGAGGCTTAACCCACTGAGCCACCCAGGTGCCCTGAAAAAGTTATTTTTTATAAAATGTTTCTGTTGATATATAATGGGTTTGTTATTAGTTTAAAAATGACTCTCTTGGGAAGACTTTAAAGTAACCACTCAAAAAAAATTTGTAAGTATCTATTTGATGAAGTCATTAATAAGATTAAGTTCCATATATAAATAAAATGTGAGATTTTTTTAATGTAAGGATTTTTTTAAAAGCTGCAGTATGTTGCAGGGTAGACCTGGGGCCTCTTTACTGAATAAAGAAGAGTGGGAAGAATCTTTACAAAACATTAAATTTACAAAACATTAAATATCTGTAGATATAATCTATACAGAAGTTCTCTCAGGCTTCTCTATATGGCACAGACATTAATCCCTGAACTCAAAAAATTTGAGAACCACCCCTCTAAATCATAGCCTTTCTTCTACTAGAGGCATTTTTTAAAAACATCAGAGAACTTATTTTTATATGTGTTCACACTTTCAGAAGTTATTTAAATGAATCATTTTTAACTAAAAATGTTAGCCTCTTTATATTGTTAATTATCTTTTATCCCATATAAGACTATGAGCTCCATGAAAAGATATCTTAGGTGGCTCAGTGGGTTAAGCCTCTGCCTTCAGTTCAGGTCCTGGGATCGAGCCCCACATTGGGCTCTCTGCTCCTCTAGGAGCCTGCTTCCCCTTCTCTCTCTGCCTGCCTCTCTGCCTACCTGTGATCTCTCTCTCTCTCTCTCTCTCTCTGTCAAATAAATAAATAAAATCTTTTTTTTTTAAAGATTTTATTTATTTATTTGACACAGAGAGATCACAAGTAGGCAGAGAGGAGGAAGCAAGCTCCCTGCCGAGCAGAGAGCCCGACGCGGGACTTGATCCCAGGACCCTGAGACCTGAGCCGAAGGCAGCGGCTTAACCCACTGAGCCACCCAGGCGCCCCAATAAATAAAATCTTAAACAAAAAAAGATATCTTAGGGGTGACTGGGTGGCTTAGTCAGATAAGCATCTGACTCTTGACTTAAGCTCAGGTCATGATCTCAGGGTCATGAGACTGAGCTCTCTGCTAGGTGTGAATCCTGCTTGACATTCTCGCTCCCTCTCTCCCTCTCCCACCCCTCCTTAAAAAAAAAAAAATACGAAGAGGGATGGCTGGGTGCCTCAGTGGGTTAAGCCTCTGTCTTTGGCTCAGGTCATGATCCCAGGGTCCTGGGATCGAGCTCCGAATCAGGCTCTCTACTCAGAAGGGAGCCTGCTTCTTCCTCTCCCTCTGCTTGCCTCTCTGCTTACCTGTGATCTCTGTCTGTCAAATGAATAAATAAAATCTTTAAAAAAGTGAAAAAAAAAGATTTTATTCTGTTCATCTATGTAGTGCCTTACACTGTGTCTAGCACATTGTAGAACGTTGTTCAATAAGTTTCTTGAATGAATGAATAAATACTTGCTTTAGCTAGTTTCATCTTTTCTCATTTATTCTTAATTCTACCACACTCCTAACATCTAAATATTATAAAATAACATGCAGACCATCTACCGCGTGGCCTATTATAGGGACTCCTTTGTTTCCACTCTTCTCCTTTATTCATTATAGATACCCCAGGTCTTTCCTGCAATGTACTGTAGCTTTAAAAAAAATCCTTACCTTTTGTTTATGTATGTATCTTGATTTTAGTAATGATTTCATCAAATGGGAACTTAGTGATTTTGTTTGAGTAGTTACTTTGAAGTCTTCCCAAGAGAGAATAAAAGGCAAGAATTAAGGATTTGATTTGGAGAGTAGGAGGCTGTATTGTGGGGAACCTAGCATGCGGTGGTTGCCCCTGCAGTAGGATTTAAAACCCCTAGGATGGGGGCACCTGGGTGGCTCAGTGGGTTAAGCCTCTGCCTTTGGCTCAGGTCATGATCCCAGGGTCCTGGGATCGAGTCCCGCATTGGACTCTCTGCTCAGAAGGGAGCCTGCTTCCCTCTCTCTCTCTGCCTGCCTCTCTGCCTACTTGTGATCTCTCTCTGTCAAATAAATAAATAAAATCTTAAAATAAAAATAAAAATAAAACTCCTAGGACATACTCATGTGTTGTGCTGCACGAGACGCACAAAGACGTATTGTTGAAGATGATGGAGAAAGTGAGTGATCATTGAAGTTTCTTGATGGGTATGTGAGGTTATGTTATATTAGTCTAATTTTATACATGTGTGAAATTTTCTTAATAAAAAGGTAAAGAAGATAGATTAGACTGATAGTTCTGGGATGTTTAACCATATAAAAAATTCTAAAGTTTATACCGGGTATACCTAGAAGCCTAAGCACATTTAGAGGTCTCAGAGACCGAAGGAGAGAAAACATTCATGCTTAGGGTTTACTGGGAAAAAAATCGCAATTTCTACTATAATTAGTTTGGGAAAATACTTAACTGGTAAAAAAGTGGTTTAGGAATTGTGTTGGCAGGGGGCACCTGGCTGGCTCTGATGGAGCATGGGACTCTTGATCCTGAGGTCAGAAGTTTGAGCCCCACAGTGAGTGTAGAGATTACTTAAATAAATAAAAACTTAGGGGAAAAAAAGAATCCTCTTGGAGGTGGAAATGAGCTACTGAATGTGTATGTTAGGTGAGAGGTTGAAGGAATGAGAAGGGAAACCATGTCTGAGGGAGTGTACAGAAGGCTTAACAAGCCCAGGTGAGAATCTTCATTGTGATCCGTGCTGCCCCAGCAGTTCATGTGCTCAGAGCTGGAGCCATAGGCCAGAGTTAAGGAGCACAGAGGCGTTGGGGATGTGGTGGTTGACTAGGTGAGCCTGATGAAGACAGAAAGAGGGTGACTTGTTACCGTACTAGAAATCAAAGGAATCATGGCTACAGGTTACTCTGAAAACTTTACTGAACCTCATTTTACTAACCAAGTATACTTAAAATCATTATTCTGATAATATGTAACCAGTTTCTTTCTTTCTTTTTTTTTTTTTTTTTAAGATTTTATTTATTTATTTGACAGACAGAGATCACAAGTAGGCAGAGGTGGGCAGAGAGAGATGGGGAAGCAGGCTCCCTGCTGAGCAGAGAGCCCGATGCGAGGCTCAATCCAGGACCCTGGGATCATGACCTGAGCTGAAGGCACAGGCTTTAACCCACTGAGCCACCCAGGTGCCCCTATGTAAACAGTTTCTTAACTTTGAACAGTTTCTTAACTTTGAAGAAACTGCATTAAAACAGTTTCCCTCTAGAAACTGAAGTAACTTTATGTACTTACCATACTTGGATTCTGGGACCTATGGATAAGACTTGATAATTTGAAAATGTTTATTAGGATTCTGAAGAAGAGAAAACTGTTAAAATGGATACTTTGAATTTTAATAGCTTCTCCTCTTATAAGTTTATTAATCAAAATGACAGTAATATGTGTGAATACTAAATATATGGGTATATTTGGTAACTTTAATTATATGAAATTAAAGGAGGGCTTGGGGGACACCTGGGTGGCTCAGTTGGTTAAGCAGCTGCCTTCGGCTCAGGTCATGATCCCAGCGTCCTGGGATCGAGTCCCACATCGGGCTCCTTGCTCGGCAGGGAGCCTGCTTCTCCCTCTGCCTCTGCCTGTCATTCTGTCTGCCTGTGTTCGCTCTCTCTCTCTCTCTGATAAATAAATAAAAATATTAAAAAAAAAATAAAGGAGGGCTTGGGGTCTCTGCTCTAAAAGGGCAAATTCCACGTTTGTAGACTAGCAGATGAAATGTTGACTAGTAGCATATAAAAAAGTGTTAAAGTGGGAGGCAATGATAAAATTAGTCTAAAATTGAATGGATATTTGGATTTTGAGAATATGTGCCCAAAAGATTAGATTTTAAATCTTCTGTAACTGTCTAATAGCAGATTTTAACACAAGTACAGTTAGTTCATTAAGGAAATGAAAGTTGGGTCAAAGGAATGGGATCTTTTAGACGATTCAGTTTTGATCATTTCTACATAGATATTAAAACTCTTTCCATGATAGCTTTTGGGGTTTATTTTTAATTATAACGTATTATTTAATGGGCATTGAGACAGGCTCTTCTTTTGGGGAAGAGCCAATCTGCTATAATCTGGGAAAGGAGCGTAAAGTCTATCAGATGGACAGGTGAAAATCTGGGAGGAAGTAAGAGAAGTGCAAACAGTCTCAGAATGGAGGTCATTATCTTGGGGATATAACTGGAACGGGGAGGTATGGTGCATGTTGCTTTCCAATTTTATATCAGAGATAGTTGATGTTAGAATTTTACCCATGTTGGGGCGACCTATGGGTGGCTCAGTCTATTAAGCATCCAGCTCTTGATTTCGGCTCAGGTCATGATCTCAGGGTCGTAAGATTGAGCCCCACATTGGGCTCTGCACTCAGTAACAAGTCTGCTTGAGATTCTCTCTCTCTCTCTGCCTTTCCTGATCTCCCTCTGTCCATCTATATCTCCCTCAAATAAATAAATAATTCATTTGGGGGTATTTATTTACTGAGGATTTTATTTATTTACTTGACAGAGAGAGACACGGTGAGAGAGGGAACACAGGCAGGGGAGTGGAAGAGGGAGAAGCAGACCTCCCACAGAGCAGGGAACCCGATGTGGGGCTTGATCTCAGGACCCTGGGATCATGACCTGAGCCAAAGGCAGACACCTAACGACTGAGCCACCCATGTGCCCCATCTTTTTGTTTGTTTGTTTTAAAGAACTCGACCTTGCCTGTAGATAGTAAAACAGACTGGACCATTAAAAATTCTGTTCCAAGGCTTTTGTTGAGAGTTTGGGCCAAGGGACTGTTAACAGCATATGAGACTAGGAAGAGTGTCTCTCTGTTCATTGAACTGTATTTCTCAATGCTCAGCAGAGTGCCTGGCACATAGCAGATGCTTAATAAATATTTGTGTAATAAATGGTTTGTTCTATTTATATTGTATTCCTGCATGATGAAAATCATAATGATAGTAATAAATTATATCCCCAAAACTTTAACTGTTTACAAAGTACTTCACCTTGAAGTTGGCAGGATTTACTTATGTAGTAAATAGTTATTATGTATGTCTTCTGTATGCCAGGCACATGCCTTGGGCTATGGACACAGTAGTGCATAAACTACAGTCTGTACTCTCAAAGAGCTCACACTCTGGTAGAGAGGTAGCCAAGAAAGTGGTTCATTAGCATACATTATGGTTAATACTAGAGTCAGGGTAAGCCTGCGGGCACAATGGACAGGAAAGCACATAGTCCAGTCTTGTGGGGTCAAGGAAGACTTGCTGGAAAAAAATGACTATCGAAAACCTAAAAGATGAGGAGGAGTTAGTGAAGAGCTTTAAGCTGAGGGAGCTAGCTGTGCAAAGGCTGGAGGGGTGCCAATTTTTCCTTGTGGATGATAGCATGAAAGGAAGGTGTGGACACAGAAGTGGCTAACAAGGCAATGAAAACTACCAAAATGTATTACATCACTGAATAAAAAGTGTAGAGTGAGAAGAAAAGGGCAAAGACTGAAACATGTGGGCAGACAACATAGAAGAAGTGGAGAGAAGCAGAGCAGCCCTCAGAGGAGACAGAAGGAATGGTCAGAGACACGGAGGAACAGGGAGAGAGCGGCGTCCTGTGCCAAGGGAGGAGGATTTCCCAGTGGAGGCGTGCCTGAGAATGTCAGATGCAGCCTTGACATTCTGAAGGCAGGAACTGTCCATTTTATTGGGCAGTGTAATGAGAAAGGTATTGTTGTGCCCATTTTTTATATGAAACTGAAGTTCACAGAAGTAAACTGGCTTGTCCAAGACTAGGCATCTAATAAGGAGCCCAAACAGAATCCCTAATACAAGTTTTCTGGGTCTAACTCCAGTGCTTCCTCCACCATCGCGGTGTTCCTAATGTGACTGGAAAATCAGCTGTTTCCTGAGAAAGTGTCATCAGGATATAATTTTGAGCATTTTGCTACAAGGGTCCTTAAGCAACAAAAGCTCTAGTTGAATACTTTGGAAGACTTCAAAATATGTTTATTAACCTTTTGCCAAATTTAAAAATACATTGGTTTAAACATTTTTATATGAGAGGAAGTTTATGAAACGTTAGGACAAGATTGAACCTGAATATGCAGTTTTAAAAAACTGAAGTGTTGTTAACAGAGTTTTATATTAGTTTCAGGTGTACAACATATCTATTCAACAATTCTATTCATTATTCAGTGTTCACCACGATATGGGGGTACTCAACCAGTTGTCACCGTATTTACTGTGTTCCCTATATAGTGCTTTTCATTCCCGTGACTTATTTATTTTAGAACTAGAGTTTGTACTTCTTAATTCCCTTTATATATTGAGCCCATCCCTCTACATGCCTCCCCTGCTCTGGCAACTACTGGTTTATTCTCTGTTTTTAAGAGTTTACTGGGTTTGTTTCTTTATTCATTTGGTTTTTTTAGATTCCACATATATAAGTGAAATCATATGGTATTTGTCTTTCTCTGATTTATTTCACTTAGCATAATGCCCTGTAAACCCATCTGTGTTGTCACAAATGGTAAGATCTCATTTTTATGCCTGAGTAATATTCCTGTGTGTGTGTGTGTGTGTGTGTGTGTGTTTATCTTCACATTTTCTTTATCCATCCACACACTGATGGACACTTGGGTTGCTTCCATATCTTGGGAATTGTAAATAATACTGCAGTAAACATAGGGGTGCATTTATCTTTCTGAATTATATATGACCATTAGAATGGCAAACACTGGAATCTCCATGCCATCTTTCACAGTGGTGGCGCTGGTTTGCATTCCTGGCAACAGTGCATTACGGTTATGTCTTCTCCATATTCTCCCCAACACTTATTTCTTATCTTTTTGATACTTAGTCATTTTGACAGGTGTGAGGTTATAGCTCACTGGGGTTTTGATTTACATTCCGTGATGATTAGTGATGTTGAGCATCTTTTCTTTTTCTTTTTTTTTTTTTAATATTTTTATTTATTTATTTGACAGAGATCACAAGTAGATGGAGAGGCAGGCAGAGAGAGAAAGAGAGGGAAGCAGGCTCCCCACTGAGCAGAGAGCCCAATGCAGGACTCTACCCCAGGACCCTGAGATCATGACCTGAGCCGAAGGCAGAGGCTTAACCCACTGAGCCACCCAGGCACCCTGAGCATCTTTTCATATGTCTGTTGACCCTCTGTACATCTTTGAAAAAAATGTCTGTTTGGGTCCTCTGCCCATCTTTCAATTAGAGTGTTTTTTTTTTTTTGATGTTGCATTGTATAACTTCTTTACATATTTTGAATATTAACCCCTTATTGCATATGTCATTTGCAAATATCTTCTCCCATTCAGCGAGTTGCCTTTTTGATGGCTGATGGTTTCCTTTGCTGTTTCCTTCATTGTTTTGGTGTAGTCCCAAGAGCTTATTTTTGCTAAGTTTCCCTTGCTTGAGGAGACCTACCCATAAATATGTCGTTAGGGGCGATTTCCAAGAGATCACTGCTTTTGTTTTCTTCCATGCATTTTATGGTTTCAGGTCTCAGATTTAGGTCTTTTTAATCCATTTTGAGTTTATTTTTGTGTGTGGTGTAAGAAAGAGAAGTTTCGTTCTTTTGCATGTTGCTGTCCAGTTTTCTCATCACCATTTATTTTTCCTCTTGTATGATCCTGCTTCCTTTGTTGTAAATTAATTGACCATGTAGGAGTGGATTTATTTTTGTGGTCTCTATCCTATTCTGTTCCGTTGATCTACGTATGTCTTTTTGTGCCAGTACCATACTATTTAGATTTCTACAGCTTGTTAATATGTTTTGAAATCTGGGATTGTGATACCTCACTTTGTTCTTCTTTCTCAAGATTGCTTTAGCTATTTGAGGCCTTTTGTGATTCCAGAGAAATTTTAGAATTATTTGTCCTACTTCTATGAAAAATGCTATTAGTATCTTGATAGAGATTGCATTGGATCTGTAGATTGCTTTGTGTATGTTTTGGATGGTTTTTTTTTTTAAGATTTTTATTTATTTATCTGACAGACAGAGATTACAAGTAGACAGAGAGGCAGGCAGAGAGCAAGGAAGGGAAGCAGGCTCCCAGCTGAGCAGAGAGCCCGATGCGGAGCTCGATCCCAGGACCCTGGGATCATGACCTGAGCCGAAGGCAGAGGCTTTAACCCACTGAGCCACCCAGGTGCCCCATGTTTTGGATGTTTTTAAATGATATCAATTCTTCCAACCCATGGGCATTATATCTTTCTATTTGTTTGTGTTGTCCTCAGTTTCTTTCATCTATGTCTTAAAGAGTTTTCAGCATACACAAAAATTAACTTCCTGGGTTAAACTTACTCCCAGGTTATTTATTCTTTTTAGTGCATTTGAAAATGAGATTGTTTTCTTAATTTCTCTTTCTGCTACTTTCTTATTAGTGTATAGAAATGCAACTGATTGCTGTGTATTAATGATCTGGAATTTTTGTATCCTCAGATACTTTGTATCACAAAAAATTGTGATCATTTACATATTAGGCAGCTATTATTTAGTCCAAGTTGGTCCCTAGTTGGCTGATCTATGAGAGGGAGGCAGTTTGGGCCCAGTTGAGGTCACTGTGCCCTTTTGGGAGGGCCAGAGTATTTAGGACATTGTGGAGTGAAGATGGAGAGGGTGGTAGCAGACAGAAAGGAGAAGATTTAAAGGAAATGGAAAACTTTCAGCTTAATGATCCATTCCTCGGCTAAGTATCAGTACTGTTGGACTTCCTTCTGCAGAACTTCCTTGAAGAATGTATGGTTCATTGTTGAGATTCACTAACATGTGTGACATTCACATAATTTTTGAACATTTCAGTCCATGTCATGACTTTTTTGGAATCACATATACTCAGGGCATGATCTCAGGGTCCTGGGATCGATCCCCACATCAGGCTCTCTGCTCAGCAGGGAGTCTGCTTCCTCCTCTCTCTCTCTCTCTCTCTCTCTGCCTGCCTTTCCGCTTACTTGTGATCTCTGTCTGTCAAATAAATAAATAATCTTTTGAAAAAGTAAAAATAAAAATCCCTCATAAAATCAAAATACAATTAAAAGTGAATTTGGTAACTATAGGAGTATACTTTTAAGTAATGTTCTGCTAGATAAAGTCAGAGGCAATTTAGTAGAATGATAAGAGGTCATTCCTTAAGAGAATGACATTCATGTGAATATTGTTACCTGATTTTTCACTATCATTAATTACAACAAAAAGAGTGCTAACTCTTGTTGCTAACTCTAACTCGTGTTGCTGACTTCAGTACTTTTAGAATCAGAGAATATAGTACCTGACTTTATCACATGTGAATGAATTCTCTAAACCACAACCAGCTGAGTTAACTGCTTTTCATTCAATACTTGAGAATCATTTAATAACCTAACTGTGGGATCTACTCAACTCCAAGTAATTCTAAGAGAATAACTGCTAGCACATATCAACTTAAAATGAAATAAATGTGCTTAAATAAAAATTGTGCTCTTATGGGGCAAAATATCAGCACCATATTCTACTGCCAGTTGCCAGCTCAAGACTACAAATTCATTAAAGGTAGAGAATACTATCAGTCATGTCTTCTGAGCTTCCAGTATATTCCTACTGCTCAGAATTATGGTTCTCAAATATTTTGACTACATAGTAGGTTAAACCTTCTAAGCTGGCTGGTATTGCCCTCCCTTCACCGCATACACCAGTTGTACTGTTTTTGCTTGCTTTCTTTCTTTCTTTCTTTCTTTTCCATTAGTATAATACAGTGGGTAAGACTGTAGAGTGTGGGGGTGTCTGGGTGGCTCAGTGGGTTAAGCCTCTGCCTTTGGCTCAGGTCATGATCTCAGGGTCCTCAGATTGAGCCCCACATCTGGCTCTCTGCTCAGCAGGGAGCCTGCCTCTCTCTCTGCCTGCCTCTCTGCCTACTTGTGATCTCTTGTCAAAGAAATAAAATTTTTAATTAAAAAAAAAAGAAAAAGACTGTAGACTCTGTAGTCAGACAGCCTGTTGTATCCTGTGTCCACCAGTCGTTACTTGTGTGGTCCTGAGCAAGTTACTTAACTTTCTAAGACTCAGTGTCCCATCTGTAACAGTTTACAGGCTTCAAACCTATTGATAAACTCAAAGATATTATTCTTGTCTTGATATTTTAAGAATTTTTACATTACTGGGCTTGGAAATTTTGAGAGGCTTTACCTGAAAGGATTATTGAGGGGACTGGATGAAATAATGCTTGTTAAACACTTGGCACGTTTCCTGGCACACAGTAAAGTCTCCATGTTAGCTTGAATTATTAATATCATTTTATTCATATGTGATCAAAAGATTTATTAGTGAGATAGTCAGTTTCAATAAGAGAATACAATCATGGACTGTGGAACAGAATTCTTTCTTGTAAAGTTACTGATCTAAACGTAGTTAAATTCATACCTTAACTTTAGCTCAGGAAGATAACAGGGTTAGCAATTGGAATGTAATGCTTTTTCTACCAGGCAGAGTTACACTTTTTAAAAATTTATAAAGGAATCCTGGGGTGCCTAGGTGGCACCATCGGTTGAGCCTCTGAGTCTTGATTTTGGATCAGGTGGTGATGTCAGGGTTGTGAGATCAAGCCCTGTATTGGGCTCTGTGCTTAGTGTCGAGTCTGCTTCCCCCCTCCCTCTAAATAAAATCTTTGAAGATAATAAAAAATGTAAAGGAACCCTATAGATATTTGCCTTCTTGTTTTTGAAAATTTTTTCTCTAACATGAAACTATTTGAGAGATAGGAACCCTACTGGTTTGTAATCTACACCTTAAAAGACAAGTCTGGGGATGTCTGGGTGGCTCAGTCGGTTGAGCATCTGCCTCTTGCTCAGGTCATGATCCCGGTGTCCTGGGATCGAGGCCCACATTGGGCTCCCTGCTCAGTGGGGAGTCTGCTTCTCCCTCTCCCTCTGCTGCTCTCTCTCTGTCGAATAAATAAATCTTTTTAAAAAAGACAGGTAAGACAAAAAACCAGTAAACTTACTGTGCTACGAGTTTTTTATCATCAAAATGCAGAACAGAGCAAACTCTGCAAAGGATCACTTATATTTTATTTTAAAAAGCTAAATTTAGGGGCACCTGGGCGGCTCAGTTGGTTAAGCGATTGCCTTCGACTCAGGTCATGATCCTGAGTCCCGGGATCGAGTCCCGCATCGGGCTCCCAGCTCGGCAGGGAGTCTGCTTCTCCAGCTGACCTCTCTCATTCTCTCTCTCTCTCAAATAAATAAATAAAGTCTTTTAAAAAAAGTTAAAGTTAGTACTATTCAAATTTTCACAGACTTTCAGAGCTCAGAATACTGAAATGATATTTAAAAACTTTTGACTGGTTTTACTCATACTGATTTTAAAAATTAAGCTTATTTTATTCTGAATCTATAAATAAGTCAAGATATAATTTGGAGATTTTTTAAAAAATTAAATGAAGGTAGCTGATTCATTTATTCTCCAGGACTATTCTTGACGGGCTAATTTTTCATCAGCAGTAAACCACACAATTTTCTTTCATTTCACTGCACACACAGACAAAAAATGTTCCCTAAATTTCCCTCTGGCCAGTTTATCCAGCTAAATTTATCAATCCCTATAATCCTATGTGAGATTGCTCAAAATTTCCTCTTGTCCTTTGGTATTACTCTTTTAGATTATGCAAATAATATATTAATATGTGCTCACCAGCAGGGGAATGTAGATTTTTAACTGAAGACAGTAAAAAAGGTAGTGAGGGAGACCATGAGTAATGAAATTGATCAAAACTGTGGGTACCTACTAATGTTAGGTATTGTTCTAGAATTTTTCACATATGTTATCTACTCCTAACTGGGAAGCACAGAATCGAAATTTGGATTTAGGTGTGATTATCAAATTGTGATCAAAGTGTGAGGTGTTAAAGGCTCACCCGTATTATTTATGGAGGCAATGAAAATAGTGAAGTAATATATTTGAACAAATTTGAAAGAACCATTCACAAATCTTTGACAATCTATCATAATTTAGGAGCTCTAAAAGAAGAATGAGCCAGAAATCATTCTAAGGTTTGAGAAGCTAGGAGAATGAAGGGTAAGTTTTATTAGTTATACAAGAAGAAATCTCTGCTAGTTAACTCTAGATGTGATAGAGTGACTCAGGTAAGAGCTCAGGACTAGAGCTATTTGTTATTTTTATCTCAGGCACACAGATTACTCACAAACCTTGGTAATGACACACAGTCACATGTGGCCTGCTTTTATTAGAAAGTATTATTAATAATGTAATAACCACCTACAGGCTCACTGAACAGTAAAAGTTAAGACTTTGTTGATAGTTTTATGGAATTCTGTCCCATCCACCTCCATCATATTGTCTTCTTCCAGAGAGAAAACTTCAGCCCCAGATGGCTTCACTGGAATGTTCTTGGAAATATTTAAGGAAAATGTGATATCAATTGTACATGAGGAAAGTCTTACAGAAAATTAAAGAAGAAATACTTCCCAACTCAGTCTATGAGAGCAGTATTACTTTGTTAACAAAAGCAGATGTTACCAAAAAAGAAAACTACAGACCAGTATCTCCCATAAACATCGATACAAAACTTAACAAAATTTCATCAAATTGAATTTATCAGTCTGTTAAAAAGATAATGCATCATGACCAAATAAAGTTTATCCTAGGAATGTAAAGTAGATTTAATGTTTGAAAAATAAATTAATCTATAATAAAAATAAAAACCATCTGATGAACTCAATAGATACAGGAAAAGCATTAGATTAAATCCAACATCCATTCCTGAAATTACTCTTGCACAATAGGAATAGAAAGGAATTTAATTTCATACAGGGCATCTAATAAAAATCTGTAGCTAAGATCATAGTTAATGGTGAAAGACTAATCATGTTTCTCCCAAGATCAGGAATAAGGCAAAGATGTCTGCTCCCCTCACTTCTATTTGACTTTGCATCGACTCTCCTATAGCCAGTATAGTCAGGCCAAAAAAAGAAGTAAGAGACATCCAGATGGGAAGGGAAAAAGTAGAAATGCATTCATAGATGATATAATCATCTATTTAGAAAATCTAGTGGAATCTCCAAAAAAACTCTGGTGGAACCAGTAAGTTAGTTTAGCCAGGCAGCAGGATATAAGATCAGAATTTAAAAATATATTTCTCGGGGCACCTGGGTGGCTCAGTCAGTTGAGCATCTGCCTTCAGCTCAGGTTATGATCCCAGGGTCCTGGGACCGAGTCCAGCATCGGGCTCAGCGGGGAGTCTGCTTTTACCTCTTCCTCTGCTTCTTCGCCCAGCCCCCAACTCGTGCTTGCTCACTCTCTCTCAAATAAATAAATCTTTAAAAAATTATATTTCTATATACTATCAACAAATAATTATCAATTGAAATCTAAAAAAATAACACCATTTATAATAGCATCAAAAATATGGAATTATTTATGGATAATCTCACAGAATATGTGGAAGACCTGCATACTGGAAACTACAAAACATGTCTGAGAAAAAAAATTATAGAATATATAAATAAATGGAGAGTTGTATAGATAAATAGAGTTAAAATGGAGAATTCATGGCTTAGAAGACTCAAGATGTCATTACAGATTCAGTGCTGTCCCAATCAAAATCTCAGCAGGCATTTTTATAGAAATTGATTACCTGATTCTAAAATTTATATGTGAATTCAAAGGACTCAAAAAGAAGTTTAAAAAAGAACAAAGTCAGAATTACATTAACTTTTTCAAGATTCATTATAATGTTCACTAATCAGACACCGGGGTGGCTCACTCGGTTAAGCATCCCAGTCTTGATTTTGACTCAGGTCATGATCTCGGGGTCCTGGGATAGAGCCCTGCATCGGGCTCCCTGCTCAGCGAGAAGCCTCCGTCTCCCTATCACACTCCCCATGCTTGTGTTCCCTCTCTTCGCCGTGTGTCTCTCTCTCTGTCAAATAAATAAAATCTTTAAAAACAAAGAAGTTAAACATACATCTACCATAAGTCTTGGCCATTATACTTTACTTGAGAAATAAAAAAGCGTATGTTCACACAAAGACTTGTACATGAATATTCATAGCAGTAACTATAAACAACCCAAATATCCATCAACAGATTGTGGTATATTCATACAATGGAGTAATATTCAGCACTAAAAAGGAATGAACCTTTGATATATATAACAACATGGATGAATCTCAGAAATAATTATGTTGGGTAAAGAAGCCTGACAAAAGAGTAATACTATCTGATTCCATTTATAGAAAATTTCAACTGCAGTGACCAAAAGCATACCTGCCTGAGATGGGGGTGGGAAAAGCAAGAAAAGGAGGGAGTTAAGGGGTCTGAGAAAAATTTTGTGGGTAAATATATATTCTTTTATGGTGATGTTGTCACAGGTACATTCATGTGTCAGCTTATCAAATGTGCACTTTTTAAAAGTAGTTTATTGTATGTCAGTTAGTACAGCCTTTAAAATTTTTTAAGCCAATGGATAAAATTCTAAAAATTATTCAATTCAGAAGTAGGCAGGGAAACAGTAATAGAAGAAGGGAAAAAAAAAAGCAAGCAAGAAGCAAATAGTTAAATGGTAGACTAAAGCCCACTGATGTAAATAATAACATTAAATGTTAATGGACTAAATGCTGCAATTAAAAGATATTATCAGAATTGATTTTTCGGGGCTCCTGGGTGGCTCAGTGGGTTAAAGCCTCTGCCTTCGGCTCAGGTCATGATCTCAGGGTCCTGGGATGGAGCCCTGCATCGGGCTCTCTGCTCAGCAGCGAGCCTGCTTCCCCTCATTCTCTCTCTGCTTGCCTCTCTGACTAGTGATATTTGTCTGTCAAATAAATAAATAAAAATCTTAAAAAAAAAAAAGAATTGATTTTTCAAAAAACCAAGGTCCAATTATATGGACCAATATGAAGTAAATAACTAGAAAATTATATACATCATTCAGGTTAAAGTTGGTGCAGCTATTTTAATATCCAATAAGTTCAAGACAGATCAAAAGAAAATTTTATATTGATAAAGGAGTCAATTCAAAAAGAAGATACTATAATGCATATCCACTTAAAAGAGCTTGAAATTACATGAAAAGAAATAGACGGAATTAAAGGAAGAAATAGCCAATTTCACAGAGTTGAAGACTGTTAGAAGAGCTAGGCCACACACACAAAAACAATTAGTAAAGACACAGAAGATCTAAATAACACAATCAACTACCTTGACCTAGTTGATATTTATAGAATAATATACCCAGTAACTTCAGAATACCAAATTCTTTGCAAGTACACTTGATACATTCAACAAGCTCTTCTGAATTTACAAGGATCTTTTTTTTTTTTTAAGATTTATTTATTTGAGAGAGTGAGAGCAAGGGAGCGAGGGGGAGGGATAGAGAGGGAGCAACTCAAGTAGACTCCGTGTTGCGCATGGAGCCTGTCACAGGACTTGACCTCATGACCCTGAGATCATGATGTGAGCTGAAATGAAGAGTTGGACACTACAGCTGAGCCACCCAGATGCTCCTATAAGGATCTCTTAATCCCTAATGTGCCTTGTCCCTTCTATACTCTGAATCTTGGAAAAGGAAGCTGAAGGTTATCCCAGTTTATTACTTGCCTGGATTGTGTCAGTGTTTTTTGAGGAGCAATTAACATGCTGTTTCTATTTACAAATATACATAACATATTAGGAATTAAGTCATTAAAAATTGTTACTCAATACTAATATATTTTTTCAGGTGCAAAAACATATAGAACTCCAAAAACCCCCTGAGACCGCATTCAGCAAACATGAATGATATTTCCCAAAAGGCTGAGGTAAGTCTCCAAAGAGGAAACATAGGATTGACTACAGAGCTCCAGAAACATAGATATGCTTGGTGGGAAGGTCATAGTTCATAATGATACAGTGTCAGGACAGAAAATGTAAAAGCTAAAGTTCATAGGCTGTTCCTGGGCCCAGTGTTTTCATTTGGGTCCAAATCTTGGCAGCATAATTATTAAATTTGTGGATGACTGTGAAGTAGATGTGATGGCTAGCACCTTGAATAGAATTTTAATACTTTGATAAGTCTTAGAAGTTTTTTTTTTTTAGTATTAAAAAGCCAGATTTGATGTTTATCTTTGGGAGAAAGCAATAATTCACTTTCAAGTGAGGCTCCTTCTCAGCTACTTTTTCCAGCAGCTGCAGTAAAACTTCTCTTCACTTTTTTTTCTGGTTCTTGGCTGTACTTACTGGGAGTTGTAGTAAGAAGAGTTCATTTGCTGACAGCCCAGCATTATGAATTAAAAAAAAAAAAAAAACACCTTACATGGCCAATGACAGCACAAGACAATAATAAAATAAGGGCTGGGTATGCCACAGATTAATAAGTAATTTTCCATTATCACTAGGAGAAAAGGGTTTGGTGTTCTGAGGCACTGACGTTTTATTTACTGAAACTTTTTAGCAATCAGCTTAATTTTCAAAATGATTAAAACAAGCGGCTTTCCTGGTTTTAGAGTGGAGGGAAATATTTGCTGCAGTCTTTTACTCGATTCCTCCTTTTTTGGGAAGCTCTTTTGCCACCTTAGAGTTCAACCTGCTTGGAGTGATACGTTTTTACACATTTTTAATGTTGGTTTACAGACATTTTAGATGGGCTGTACAGCAGCAGTACCAACCTCAAAATCACTGCTTATATATAAAGACCCTAGTATACCTCAGCCACACATGGAAATAAAGGACTGCCTTCAGTTTGATTCATATTTTTTAGGGAAACAAGCAAGAGTGTTGATATATGAATTAGACTTTAAATCTGAAATCCTGAACTTTTGCTTTGTTTTACCTTCACCTAATTTATTGAAATTAGTCCTGGTATCTTTTAAGGGAGAGATGACAAATCTGAATCTTTAATTATGGTGTAGGAAAATAGAGTATATTGTTTTAAATTACAACCCAGTATTCAATTTTTCTATTTCACTAGCCTTCAGCTTCAGGGGAATACACCTACAAAATGGTACTTCTTTATATTAATAAAGGTTTTACTCATATTTTCTTAATTTCATGTTTCATACTTAGACTTTAGCAAGTAATCAGATTATGATCGTACAAATGTTTCAAACTTGTTTCTATTTTGTTCTAATAAGTATTTCTTATGTTGCTTGTTCTGATCTATCTTTATCTGATTTCTTCCTGTGTTTTTTTTTTTAACCTTTTTCTCTTTATTTTCTTCTAACGAAGATTCTGCTTTCTTCATCTAAACCTGTCCCAAAAACCTATGTGCCAAAACTTGGCAAGGGTGATGTAAAGGATAAATTTGAAGCCATGCAGAGAGCCAGGGAAGAAAGAAATCAAAGGAGATCTAGAGATGAAAAACAAAGAAGAAAAGAACAATATATTAGAGAGAGAGAATGGAACAGGAGAAAGCAGGAGGTTATTTTATTTTATTTTATTCTTGTGCAAAATTAATTTTCATCTTTTTAATTTAGACTTTATTATTCACATTAACCATATTTTATATTAACTATAATTAAAATAATTTTCTGTATAAGTTAATTTTGAACTCTGAATATAATATAATTTAGTCTAAATTTTGGACACGTTCATATTAATTTATTTAACCATTTAGATTAAAGAAATGCTTGCATCTGATGATGAGGAAGAGGCATCTTCGAAAGTAGAAAAGGCTTATGTCCCAAAGCTAACAGGTAAGAAACTTGAAAGGTAAATTGTAAATGAAATTGCAAAAAGGGAAACGTAGCAAAATATCGAACGTGTTTCATATGTTCTTAGGAACTGTTAAGGGTAGATTTGCTGAAATGGAGAAACAAAGACAAGAGGAACAGAGAAAGAGGATGGAGGAGGAACGAAGACGCAGAATTGAGCAGGATATGTTAGAGAAGAGGAAGATACAACGTGAATTAGCAAAAAGGGCTGAGCAGGTATTCACTAAATATTGAATTGGTATGTGCTTCAGAAACTAATTGTACAGAGTAAAACTAACGCATACATTTCCTAATTAAAAGATTTTAATATAACGTTAGCTTATTAAGTAGCAGCTAACTTGAAAACAAGATCTTAAGTACAAATATTTATTATCAAATGCCAAGAAGGATAAGGGCAGAATGTACTTAATTTTAAGGTTGAATGCTGAGATAACTTTTGTTGTGTACCATCTTGTCATTCAGTCCATATTCCTTACATGGTCCACATTTCTTGTTTTTCCTGACATGTTAGAGGGTTTCACAAAGATGTAAGGCAGTCTCACATAAACTATCCACAATAATTGAAATATTATTTCAATATTTCAATACTATTGAAAGGCAATGGTCTTTCAATAGTAATCAATAAATACTTGTTGGTTATTACACATGAAGCTTAATTAGGATATCTTCCTACTCAAGAATTTGAGACAAATCATATATTATTTAATAATGGTATTATTAGATTTTTAAAAAAGATTTTATTTATTTATTTATTTCACAGAGAGAGAGAGAGCAAGGGAGGGAATGTAAGCAGAGTGAGTGGAGAGGGAGAAGCAGGCTTCTCATGGAGCAGGGAGACTGATGCAGGGCTTGATTCCAGGACCCTGGGATTATGACCTGAGCTGAAGGCAGACGCCCAACGACTGAGCCACTGTTAGGCTATTAACTAGCTTATTAACTTTTTTTGCTTTTAGAGTTTTTTTTTGTTTTTTGTTTTTTGTTTTTAGATTTTATTTATTCGTCAGAGACAGAGCACACAAGCAGGGGGAGCTGCTGGGTAGAGGGAGAAGTAGGCCTCCGGGCTGAGGAAGGAGCCCAACACAGGACTTGATCCCAGTAGCCTGGGATCATGACCTGAACAGAAGGCAGACACTTAACTGAGCAGCTACTCAGGCGTTCCAGCTTTTTTTGTTTTTTTTTTTTAAGTTGGGTATGGTGGTACAAAAGGGCAGAAATGTGTGGCAGCTATTTCCTTCGGATAGCCATCATTGATGCTCATAGCCACAAGGAACAAATTAGAGGGGAGAAAAAAATTACTACTATGATCTTAATTAGTCCTTTTTTTTTTTTTTAAATATTTTATTTATTTATTTGAGAGAGAGACAGTGAGAGAGAACATGAGCTAGGAGAAGGTCAGAGAGAGAAGCAGACTCCCCGTGGAGCTGGGAGCCCGATGCGGGACTCAATCCCGGAACTCCGGGATCATGACCTGAGCCGAAGGCAGTCGTCCAACCAACTGAGCCACCCAGGCGTCCCTTAATTAGTCCTTTTAATGAATTTTGATTCCCATATTTTTTAGCTTACAGCATAAGAACTAAGAGGTTGGTAAGTATTTTTAAAATACTCAAGAATCTGAGGGCACGTGGGTGGCTCAGTGGGTTAAGCATCTACCTCCAGCCTGGTCATGATACCAGGGTCCTGGGATCAAGCTCCCCATCCGGGTCCCTGCTCCGTGGGGAGTCCGCTCTTTCCTCTCCTTCTGCCTGCTGCTCCCCCTCCTTGTGCTCTCTCTCTCTGTCAAATAAATAAAATCTTTTAATAAAAGAAAAGTCAAGAATCTGATCTAATTTTCAGAAAATCTATTCTCTCAAAATGATTAATGATTATAATGACATATAAACTTGAAGTCTAATAGTCTTAATTTTATTTTATTAAGTAAAGAATTGATCAATTCACAAAATTTCATTCATGCATTGATTCTTGTTTTATATTATAAATTATCTGTAGTCACAGACTTGAAAGGATGACAGTGATACTGTTTATGCACTTTACCTAGTTTGTAAGATCAAAAGAGACAATCAGTGTATTGAGGTTAATGAAATGGTACTTATTGCCTAGAGTTGTTGATAAGATTATATGAGGGCCTCTGTTAAGTATCTGACTCTTGGTTTCAGCTCAGGTCATGATCTCGCGGTCCTAAGATTGAGCCCCGCATCAGGCTCCCCACTCAGCAGGGAGTCTGCTTCCCCTCTTTCTTTCTCTGTGTCCTCACACTGCTCATGCACACCTGCTTGCTCTCTGTCTCTCTCAAATAAATAAATAAATAAATAAATAAATAAATAAACAAATCTTAAAAAAAAAGATTATAATGAGTGCAGAGCACTTAGAACAGTGCATGGTAGACAGTAAGTAGGCTATATATAACATTTCACCTAAATAATAGTACATGTAGATAAAATATCATGAAACCATTTTAGCTTTTCCTCCATCTCTCATCATTAAAAATTAACATAGTCTTCACAGTATAAAACCATTTTTATTGCAAAACTATACTTGGCTCTTTTTTTTTTTTTTTGTATCTGGCTCTTTTTTGCCTACTCTGCAAGTGCCTTCAATCTATTTGCTATGCTCCTTAAAATTTCTTATCTTTCTAAAAAGAAAAATGACAAAGAAGGCAAAGTGTATGCCACACTTACATGTCAAAGAAGTTTACCCAAAATTTGAAAAACAAAACAAAACAAAACAAACTTTCTGGGGGCACCTGGATGACTCAGTGGGTTAAAGCCTCTGCCTTCATCTCAGGTCATGGTCGGAAGGTCCTGGAATCGAGTCCCGCATCGGGCTTTCTACTCAGCAGGGAGCCTGCTTCCTCCTCTCTCTCTCTCTGCCTGCCTCTCTGCCTACTTGTGATCTCTGCCTATCAAATAAATAAATAAAATCTTAAAAAAAAAAAAACTTTCTGTGCCATGAATAGCCACTTGTATAGTGGCATATAATGACATATACCAAGGATGCCTGGGTGGCTCAGTCAGTTAAGCGTCTGCCTTGGGCTCAGGTCATGATCCCAAGGTCCTGGGATCGAGTCCCACATCAGGCTCTCTGCTCAACAGAGAGCCTGCTTCTCCCTCTGCCTGCAGCTCCCCTTGCTTGTGCTCTCTCTGTCTGACAAATTTTTTAAAATGACATATACCAGATGAATTATAGAAAAGAGTTAGAATTACCTGTATTTTATCGCTTTGTACCTCTTTATCTAAAGAAAGGATGGCATGTACTTTATTTTTTATTTTAATTTATTTTTAAAGATTTTATTTATTCATTTGAGAGAGAGAGAGAGACAAAGAGAGCACAAGCAGGGGGAGAGGCAGAGGGAGAGGGAGAAGCAGAATCCCTGCTGAGCTGGAAGCTCCCCCGTGGGCCTTGATCCCAGGACCTGGAGATCGTGACTGGAGCCAAAGACAGATGCTTAACCATTGAGCCCCCAGGCGTCCCAGGATGGGCATGTACTTTCTCTCTCCCATTTCCAGTCACAAAGATGAGAATTAATTTTGCAATGAAATTTCACCCGGAAATACAAATATAATAAGTATTATAGATTTTATATTATAAATATAAACTATACTAGCATATATAATTACATTTATAATGTAAATTATAAAATAAGGTAATAAAATTTATAATTAAAATATAAGGTATTTGACAACAAATAGTGGGTATGTACAGGTGGTTGGTCTACTTATTTTAAGTTTTATATACTTTTTCAGAAAGCACTAACTAGACTCATGAGACTTTAAGACCCACTACAACCCCAAGAACTGACTATATAGACAGTGGTTTCTCAAGGAAAAACTATGCCTGTGTTGAAGAAGTGAGTTTGAATATGATGAAGATATGGGATACTAAGAGAGAGAGGGAGACAGAGTATTGTGGGGGAAAAAAAGCCACTTCTTTAGTAACTCCAGAAACTACCTGGCAGGGTGCCTTAGAGTCCTGCTTAATGAAAATTTTGGCTTATTACATTATTTGAGAATGTGTAGAGCAAAATAAACTATTAATAGTAATTTTATCTTACAAATATGGAAAGTCCAATTAAAAATTTTTTTTCTGCTCACGTCTAATAAAATTGAATCTATCTTTGAATTTAAGAAGTATGACATAGGCAATCAAGAAAAATCTCAATGTTGGGGCAGCTGGGTGGCTCAGTTGGTGGAGCATATGACTTGATCTTGGGATCATCAGTTCGAGCCCCACATTGGGGATGGAGTTTACTAAGAAAAAAAAGTTTTCATGTTAATTTGAAAAACCCACTTGTACAAGTCCATATCCAAGAATGCTTGAGAAGGGATTCCTGAATTAGGAAGATAACTATGAGATTCTAGGATCTTATGATGAATTAAAAATGGGTAGACTTCATATACTAAATGTTAGAATCAAGACCTATAAAATTTGGGGGAGAATCTTAATTTACTATAATCTGGCTATCTTTGAGGATACTCCAATGGGCAAGGTTAACATCTGTCAACTTATAAAATGAGAATTTATTGGTAGAAGACTGGGATGTTGGAAACAAAGGGGTCAAAAGGAAGTTGCTCTGGGAAGGAGTAAAACGAGTTTCCTTTTCATAATCAAAAGAAATAGTTGAGGGGCACCTGGGTGGCTCAGTGGGTTCCCAAAGCCTCTGCCTTCGGCTCAGTTCATGATCTCAGGGTCCTGGGATCGAGGCCTGTGTAGGGCTCTCTGCTTAGCAGGGAGCCTGCTTCCCCCAACTTCTGCCTCTTTCTGCCTGTCTCTCTGCCTGTTTGTGGTCTATCTCTCTCTATGTTAAGTAAATAAATAAAATCTTATTAAAAAAAAAAAAGTTGCAAAGCATTTCTTGGGTGGTAGCTTCTGAGAGCCAACAATATAACAGAACTGAATGTTTCAGTTCTCTGTGAATATACTGACAACATGGCCACTCAGACAAATTCACCTTTTCCTTTGTTTATTGAAACCCAATGGAAATAAAATTCTGTTTTTGTTAAAGTTTTAACAGTGGCTTAAAATGAGTAATGAAGCCAGCATACAACAACAAAATAAAAGCCACTCCAGATATAATTTATTATCTTACCATAAGCTAATAAAAATCAGAGTATGTTTTAGCAGCAAGTAAAAAAGAATTTCTTTCCTATACTCTCAAAGTTTGGCTTCTCACCATTTCTCCTAGAACTTTTTATTGAGAGACAAATGTGATTTGTCAAGGAATTGTTAGCATTCTTTAGAAGGTAAATACTTTTTTTTTTCTTAAGTTTATTTATTTATTTAAAGTAATCTCTAGAGGCCGCCTGGGCAATTGCCTTTGGCTCAGGTCATGATCTTGGGGTCCTGGGATCAACTCCCTGCTTGGTGGAAAACCTGCTTCTCTCTCTCCCACTCCCCCTGTTTGTGTTCCCTCTCTCTCTCTTTCTCTCTCTCTCTCAAATAAATAAAATCTTTAAAAAGAAAAATCTCTACATCCAGTGTGGGGCTTGAACCTGTGACACTGAGGATCAGGTGTCACATGCTCTTCCAACAGAACCAGGCCACTGAAGAGAAATAATTTTGTAATTATTTTATTATAGTATAAAATTTTTCTTAGTAGAACACAGCACTCACTAAAACTTTCACCATTTACATAGCAATATATGTAATAAATAATTGTGCAAAAGAAATTATTCTAAACACAACATAATAAAATTAATGTGTAAAATCCAATTTATTGTTAATTAAATTATTCAGAATTTATTTTTCAAGAAATTTGTTATCTTAATAAAATGTATTAATTCTCCCATGACAGAGAATATAGAAAAGGAAAGTGAAATGATGAAGAACAGGGACTTAGCCAGTCTAGTTCCTCCTATGAACCAAGGTAAAACAGAATTCCCTTAGACTGGTTAAGGAATGAACTACTTCCAGATTCTTCCACTGATGTTAAAAACCATGTCAAAACATAAACAATATGAATGTTTACTTTCTAACTTCTCCCATTTTCCCACTGCTTATGTTTCCTTTTCCTGAGATCTCAAACACTGCATTATTTAAACCATCTATCTTCTCTCTTGTTTCTGTTTGTTACATACATTAGCCTGCCCCTTAAGCTGCCCTTATGGTGTTTCTGATGAGTAATGTCCAAGTTGAGACCCCTTCTATTGAATGAGTGCCTTTTCCTCTTAGATGTGGTTAAAATAGAGAGTAAACGATTATATCTACCCGAGTTCTTGTCCCTACTAAACTTGCCATGTGAAAGCTAGTGCACTGCACTGTATTACTGTGTCAGTTATATTTTTTCCATATATTGATATTGCAAAATATAGTCATGATTATTTGATTACTAATGATAGGTTTTACTTTGGCTGGGGCAGAGACAGAGAATGGAGAAATGTTTCTGTATCTTAGTTTTATTGCTAATTTATAATTGCTACTTGTAAGCTTACAGCAGGTCATAAGAGTTTGGTCCACTCAAATTGCAGAATTACAAAGGTAGGCTTTATTTTCATTTTTTTCTTAATATATTCCCTAGATACTGATTTTTATGTCAAAATACAAAAACTAATATAAGGTTTAATCTCCACTTAAAAGGACATAATAGGCTAATTTGGAGAAACATAAAAATATTCAAAAATTATAAATTTGAAAATTTACCATAAATCACAGCTAAATTACTTTTCAAGTGTATATTTAAAAGCAGAAAGCAGAAATTCAATGTAATGTAATGATATGAAATTCTCATTCAATAGATTGAGGACATAAACAATACGGGAACTGAATCAGCACCAGAGGTAAATGGACATTTCCTTTAATGAAACATCACCTAAAATTATCTGGTTCACAAATAATCTTTTAATTAAAAAATTAAAAGCATTTTTATTTTTATTATAATTAGAGCAACAACAACAAAAAGGACAAAAGTATTTTGCAAAGCAAGATCATACTTCTGCACTTTCAAACAATAGCTTAGTGTCTTAAAAGTATGAAAAAAAAGTATGTTTTTGCTTTCATGGTTAGAGACACAAGCCTCAATTTGAGATACTCTGTCAAGACTACACATTTCTTGAACTGTTACTAATAGTCAAGATTGTTGAAAGCTAACATTTTTTAAAAGCAGGGTTTTTTTTCATTTGTCTTCTTTCCTCAGAGTTCTTCATAAGTTTGTTTTGATTATCACATACTAGTAGAAAGTACAGTGTCTAGTACAATGAAGGAATGTTCAACAACCACAGATATTTTAGTTAATCCCTTTTTATCTAACAGAGAAAGTTGAACATCAGTCAATTTGATGGTGTGCCTAAAACTACAGCCACATAAATTGGAAGGAATTTTATTTTAGAGGCTTGTGTTACATATTATAACTTTATTTTTTAAAAAGTTCAGAGGTAACAATAGATTACATAATAGAACTAATTAAAATGAATTTTAAAAACAAATTTAAGAATATTTTACTAGGACCAAATGCTAATGAGTATTGTCTATAAGTGTTTTATAAATAACTTAGAAATACTGTTTGTTTTTCCTCACTAAATAATACTTTTGTTAAGTATTTAAAAACTTACATGGAGGAACAAAGCCCTATGGAGAGACTTTTGTGTGTGTTTAAACTGTATCTATCCACCATCAAATTGATTGAGAGTACACTCACATGTATATCACCTTTTGTGGAACTAGTGCACGGACAGCTAAATTCAGATGATGTCATGCGGTTTTATCCAAACAGCTGTATTAACACCACCTTCTAGGAAAGAAGATGCTCCTTGAACCTTATCAGCAATGGATTTCAGTTAAATTAACTCAATGTACAGTGAATTCAGAGAAAGAACTATTGAATAGAAATCGGTAAAAAAAATATATATATAAATTTTTGTTCTTCATAACATTGATGGCAATGTAATGAAATACACCAATAATGGAGGTAAAGTCCCCTGAAGCCGAAACTTTGGTTAGCAAGAAATTTGCTAATTATCTATTTTATAAATTAGGAAGGAGATGATTCACTACTTATAACAGTGGTACCTGTCAAATCACATAAAACTTCTGGAAAGATAAAGAATTTTGAGGATCTAGAGAAAGAACGAGAAGAAAAAGAAAGGATCAAGTATGAAGAAGATAAAAGAATAAGATACGAAGAACAACGACGATCTCTCAAGGAAGCGAAGTGTCTTTCGTTGGTCATGGTAATTTTTATGTTTTTGTTTTTTTAGGAACAAATCAAAGCAGTTAAGTTACCAGCACTTCTTTTTGTGATTAATAGACGTGTTTTCACAATGTTTCTTAGGATGAAGAACTAGAAAGTGAGGCAAAAAGAGAATCACTCTCTCCTGGAAAATTGAAACTAACTTTTGAAGAACTGGAAAGACAAAGACAAGAAAACCGAAGGAGGCAAGCGGAAGAGGAAGCAAGACAACGTTTAGAAGAAGAGAAACGTGCTTTTGAAGAAGCAAGGCGGCAAATGGTAAAACATATATATAAAACGTATTTTTAAATATATAGAATATATATATTTTTAAGTTTTATTATATTATCTTTATATTCATTCAATGTGGGGCTTAAACCCACAAACCTGAGATCAAGAGTTGCACACTCCACCAACTGAGCCAGCAGGTGCCCCATAACGTATATATTTATATATAATGACATTATATATAATGATATATAACCTATAAATTACATTTTTATACATGTTACATAAATGTGACATATAAAACACTATTAGGGAAGGAAGCTGGCTTTAGATAAAATTCATTCCTATATTCAAGGAGATTTTCTATATAAAAAGTTCTGATTTTGAAACTGTACATTTTTCCTATATAAATGCATCTGTATTATTTTCTAGTTTCCCTTAATGGGACATTTTACCAAATATGCTTTAAATTTTTTCTTTTAAAGATTTTGACAGAGACAGTGAGAGAGGGAACACAGGCTGGGGGAGTGGGTGAGGGAGAAGCAGGCTTCCCACAGAGCAGGGAGCCCGATGCAGGGCTTGATCCCAGGACCCTGGGATCATGACCTGAGCAAAAGGCAGAAGCTTAACAACTGAGCCACCCACGTGCCCCTATGCTTTTTAAATTTTTATTTTTATATTATAAATCATAAATATGCAAAATAGTCGATGAGCCTGGTTTCTCTTTATCTTTAGTTCAGCCTTTAGTATATTTAATGACAGGGTACAGTACATGCATACTTTCAAGTCTAGTTATAAATGTACATTTAGTTTTGGTCCAGTTTTGAACATAACAAAATGTTACCTATAGAATACGCAGTTTGTCATATAAGGTATATCGATATATATATGTGTGTGTAAGTATAGAGTATAGTGGCTAAGAGCATACCTTCTGGATTCATGTATCTGGATTCATACTGCCTGGATTCACATGTCTACTGTTTATTAAGTGTGTAACCAGAGACAAGGTATTCAACCTCCCTATGTCTTACTTTCCTTATATGTAAAATGGTGAAAATAATTGTCTACTTCTTAAATTGTTGAGTGAGTTAATACAGAAAGCAGTTAAAGAAATGTCTAGCATCTAATAAGTGCTATAAAATGTTAACAGTTAATTATATTGATGACTATATCAATAAAAAATAAAACTGAAATAAGAAAATACTGATTCTAAATCTTATAAAAATTTTAATGGAATCTCTATAATTTTTTAAAAGTTTAGAATTTCTTCATCAGCTTTCATTAATGTTCTAAGGACTGTATCTACAAAAGTTAAATTCTATAGACATTTGTTTGAAAATGTTACTACTTTTGGGTAACTTAGCTATCAGTGGTGGTCAATTTTGTCAAGAGAAAAGAGAAATATCAATTAAATCATAAACTTCAATAAATAATATTTAACTATAATTTTAACTCTAAAATCATAAAATTTGAATTTTATAAAAAATAGTACCAGGCAATCTTTTATCTGATTAGTATAAAGAAAAGTACCATAGTTCATAGTAAAATATCCATGAAAATTACAAAATGAGAACTTTATTTTACTACAGAAGAGACTCTCTGTAGGTATACTTGAAGCATAGTAAGTATACACACACATATTTTATGTTTTGTTCTGAGAGAGTTTTGTTGTTGTTGTTTTTTTTTTTAAGAATTTTTACTTATTTATTTGACTGAGAGAGAGCACAAGAAGAGAGAACAGCAGAGGGAGAGGGAGAAGCAGGCAGCCTGATGCGGGGCTTGATCCCAGGACCCTGGGATCATGACTTGAGCAGAAGGAAGCTGCCTAACTGACTGTGCCACCCAGTTGCCACAGTTCTGAGAGAGTTCTAATAGAACTCTTAAATGAGCCATTAAATTTTTTCAAGCACTCCATATCTCTATTTAAAAACTTGACTTTCTTGGGTGCCTGGGTGGCTCAGTGGGTTAAAGCCTCTGCTTTTGGCTCAGGTCATGATCCCAGGGTCCTGAGATTGGGCCCCGCATCGGGCTCTCTGCTCAGCAGGGAGCCTGCTTCCTCCTCTCTCTCTCTCTGCCTGCCTCTCTGCCTACTTGTGATCTCTCTGTCTGTCAAATAAATAAATAAAATCTTTAAAAGGAAAAATAAATTGACTTTCTTGGGAACTGTTATTTAACTTGAGTACATCTTTATTTGGAATTTTTCCGAATTTGAATACTTTATCAGATAAGACATTATAAAGGAAGGGAATTTTGATCAAATGTATTAAAGGCAAGAAAATATTTTTGTGTGTGGTGGCCAATTCTGTGCCTTTTCACTGATAATTCATTCCTGCCTTTGATGAATTGCAGTTCTTAGTAATGAGTTGTTTCTTCGTTAGGTGAATGAAGAGGAGGAAAACCAAGACACAGAAAAAATTTTAAAAGAATACCGCCCTGGTAAACTCAAACTCAGTTTTGAAGAAATAGAAAGACAGAGGAGAGAAGATGAAAAAAGGAAAGCAGAAGAAGAAGCCAGGAGGAGAATAGAGGAAGAAAAGAAGGCGTTTGCTGAAGCAAGAAGAAGCATGGTAAGATAGAATGTAACTGGAGAATGCCATTAGGATTCAGCTCTTTAAAGAGTATATTAAGATGGGGTGCCTGGCTGGCTCAATCAGTAAAGTATACAACTCATGGGGTTGTGAGTTTGAGCCCCATGTTGGGTATAGAGATTACTTTAAAATTTTAAAAATCTGGGTGCTTGGGTGGCACAGTCAGTTAAGTGTCCACCTCTTGGTTTCAGCTCAGGTTGTGATCTTGAGGTCTTGAAATCGAGCCCTGTGTCAGGTTCCACGCTCAGCACAGAGTGCTTGAGACTCCTTCTGCTCCTTCCTCCTATACACACACACACACACACACACACACACACACACACACACACACACTCACTCTCTCTCTCTTAAATAAACAAACCTTAAGGGGTGCCTGAGTGGGTCAGTGGGTTAACTCCTCTGCCTTCAGCTCAGGTCATGATCCCGCGGTCCTGGGATCAAGCCCCGCATTGCGCTCTCTACTTGGCAGGGAGCCTGCTTCTCCCCACCCTCCCCTGCCTCTCTGCCTACTTGTGATCTCTGTCGTCAAATAAATAAATAAAATATTTTTAAAAATAAACCTTAAAAATTTTTTAATTTAAAAAGATTAAAAAATAGCGAATGTTAAGAAAAATAATTAAACTTTGGAGAATATTATTCCTGGAATCTGTCCAAAGTAGAGATAGCAAATAAGCTTTAAAGTCTCCTATGGCATTAACACCAGTCAGTTAAAGATGTTTGCTTCTCGACATGAAGTTAAGTTGCTGTGCCTGGCTTAGAGGATTGAGTATTATCTTCCTCCTCTGGGAAGGCATGTTTTCCAGAAGTAGCTAAGCAGGGAGTTTCCTACTGTACCTTTCCTTCCATTCTCTCTATTCTTCTTTCCCTTCCCACGTTTCTTCCTTCCCTTGATCCCTCCCTCCTTGCTCCCTTTCCTTCTTTCATTTCACCTTCTATCCCCTCCAGTACATATGAAATGACCAAAGGCATTTAATCACAATTATTTAATTCTCCGAAATGCTAACCCATCAACTTCTGGGTGATTGCTACCAAACTTAATTCTGTCACAAAGTTACACACCCTATGCCACTTTAATGTTTGCAAAATGCACAGTTATCTCACAACTGTTTTCAAGCAAGTAAAGGCTATATCTCCTTCTTGAAACATTTTTAAGTAGGCTCTACACCCAACATGGGGCTTGAACTCACAACCCAAAGATCAAGCATGGCAGGCTCTACCAATTGAAACATTTCAGTTGGTTTCAGTGATATCACGACCTGGTTTTCTTCCTTTGTCTGGGGGAGCTTCAGGCATAGATATCCACGTGCTTATTTAGCTTCATCAACCATCCTAGATGCTCAAATCAGAAAGTTGGGAGCCTTAAAGACTTCCACCTTCTCATTCATGCCTCACATCCAGTCATTCACTAAGTCTCTCATTCATTCTACCTTCTTTTTTTTTTTTTTTTAAAGATTTTATTTATTTATTTGACAGAGAGAAATCACAAGTAGACAGAGAGGCAGGCAGAGAGAGAGAGAGAGAGGCAAGCAGGCTCCCTGCTGAGCGGAGAGCCCGATGCGGGACTCGATCCCAGGACGCTGAGATCATGACCTGAGCCGAAGGCAGTGGCTTAACCCACTGAGCCACCCAGGCGCCCTTCATTCTACCTTCTAAATCACTCTAAAAGTCAGTTTTCCCCTCATTTCCACTGTTGTTATCCCTTGCTTGGGTTACCTATCTCTTCCCACATCAGTTACCTCTAGCCTCAAACCAACTCCTGTTTAACTTGCTTTCTTGCCTATTATCCACTCTTCTTTGTAAAGACAAGAGTTCTCTTTCCCACTCTCTCCTTCTCTTTCTTTCAAGTAAATGTGTTACTGGGGCTCCTGGGTGGCTCAGTTGTTAAGCGGCTGCCTTTGGCTCAGGTCATGATCCCAGAGTCCTGGGACCAAGCCCCACATCAGGCTCCCTGCTCAATAGGAAGCCTGCTTCTCCCTCTTCTGCTCCCCCTACTTGTGTTCTCTCTCTCACAGTCTCCCTGTCAAATAAATAATTAAAATCTTAAAAAAAAAAAAAGTATATGTGTTACTATTTTGCTTAAAAATTTTCCACTTCCCTTAAGCAAAAATCTAAAAATTTTAAATCTAAAAAAATTTTTAAACAAATTTCTTGGGGCACGTGGGTGGCTCAGGGGGTTAAGCCTCTGCCTTCAGCTCAGGTCATAGTCTCAGTGTCCTGGGATCAAGCCCCGCATCCGGCACCCTGCTCAGTGGGGAGCCTGCTTCCCCTTCTCTCTCTGCCTGCCTGTGATCTCTCTCTCTGTCAAACAAATAAATAAAACCTTAAAACAAAACAAAACAAAAAAACCAAAACAAATTTCTTTATAATATTGCCCAAGTGTTTTTTTTTTCCCCCGATTCATGTCTTGATTCTTCCTTAATCAGCCATCTTTGTTCCAGACCTACGAAATTTTCCCCAATGTCTTCAAAATACTGTGCTCTCATCCAGCTCTAGACTTCATAAATGCCGAATGAAGCGTGTCCTTTTTTGCTTTCCCTGTGCTCTGCTGTCTTCTCCTCATATTTTCTGTTTCCTCTGGGAAGCCTTTCCTGAGAACACAAGTTCCAAAGACTTTCTTGTATGCATTCTTACAGCATTTAGTACTGCCCTGACATAGGACTCCTGCTTTGTTATTCTTGCTTCTCGCTGTCATGTACACTCACGAGGCTGAGACTGTTCATCAGGCATGTGGCACAAAGCATTCTAGCATAACGAATTTCCTATAAATGTTTGTGGAGTATATGAAAACTATCTTTTAAAAAAATAATTTACTTACTTACTCAGTAAATGCTACCCTGACATGGCGCTTGAACTGACCACCTCAAGATCAAGAGTTGCATCTCTACTGACTGAGCCAGCCAGGGGCCCCTGTTTTAGTTCTTGTGTGTGTTACTAGGTAATCCTTGACTCACAAGTGATTTCTGCACAGAAACTCCACAAACATTGTGACGGTACTTAATGTATGGAGAATTAGCAGGTTCAGAAGAGATAGACAAGAAGTAGCTGTGAAGATCAGAGATCAAGTCCCAGGGGCAGATTTTTAGGCTGAAACTGCCATGATTCATTAGTAGAAAAAGTGCAGGGAAGGAAAACTACATTAAACCGAAACTGTAGTTTCCTAGAGATATTTCTGTTTCAGGAAAGCGAAACTTTTCTCTTCATTTATGCTGTTTTCTTATCCAGGGCCATATTTTAATTTTGTATTACAGCTCAGTTAGCTCATATATTAATAAAAAATTTTGGCAATCATATACACATTGTTTCTGAGTCAAACTTATTCTTCAGTAAAACCTGTCATATATAAAACTTGGAACAAATAAATAATTACTCTTTGCCCTTTTATTACCCTGTGTCTTCTTTAGCCACAGGGTCACAATTCAGGCCAGAGGTTTATTTTCTACTTTCAGGGGATAGAAAAACAGAATTAGGCAATTGCTTTTCATGGTAAAATGTATTCCAGTCAGTGATTTAAAAACCGAAGTTTCTATTTGCAATTTAGGGATTGCCTTTATTATAGGGAATGATAATGTAATAATAAAACTGCCATTGGGGGAGGCCTGGGTGGCTCAGTTGGTTAAGCTACTGCCTTCGGTTTGGGTCATGATCCCAGCGTCCTGGGATCAAGTCCCACATGGGCTCCCTGCTCAGGGGAGAGCCTGCTTCTTCTCCCTCTGCCTCTGCCCCTCCTCCCTGCTCATGCTCTCTCTCTGACAAATAAATAAATAAAATCTTTTAAAAAACCCTCCTGTTGGGAACTTATCATTGGGTATCAGGCACACTATCAGTGTTTGATTCTCATGACAACTCTGTGAAAAGTCATCACAGAAAGGGAAACTCACACAGGCTGGATAACCTGCCCAAGGTCACAACTTAGACATGTAATTTGGGAAATTACAAAAAGATAATCTAAATCATTATTTATAATTTTATTAGACTTTTGAAGGTTTGAATCCCACCTTTGCCACTTAATATTTGTGTTGACTTTGGAAAAGTTACTTTTCAGGACCTCAGTTTCTTGTCTATAAAATGGAGGATACTAGTAATATCTACTTCATAGGATTATAGGATTAAATAAGTTAATACATGTAAAGTGCTTAAGTGTTTTACATGGCTCCGAGTAAGTATCAACTATTATTATTTAATTAACTAGACAGTAAATAAATTAGTATAAAAATTACAGCATTAAGAGTGATTTTTACCTGATTATGAAAGAATCATGATGGGCTATATAATTCATTCAGACAAAACCATGATTTAATGGAAATGCTCTATTTTAATTAGCAGAATGGAAATAAATTATAATTCAATTAAAAGTGTTCTCAGTATCAGAAAATCTTAATATCTAATTCAAATTACTCGTAGTACAAATTTAGAGGATTTGTGTTCACTGGAAAGGAAAAGAGATAGTCACCATTTCCTCTGTAACCACAAAATACCATAGTGTTTATATTTTCTAGTAATTACTCCCTTTTTATTGTTTTATACTTTTGAAGAGATTTAGGTCTCCAAATTTTTAGTTCGGTGTGAAGCCTTTCTACTCAAGTGATTACAGTTTCTAAAAAAAGAAAAAAAAAATCCTCTTTAGTTTATGTAATTTTGGCAAAAGTAATGAAAGAATTATTTTAAATAGGTAGTAGATGATGACTTCCCAGAGATGTACAAAACTGTTTCTCAAGAATCTCTTACACCGGGAAAACTGGAAATTAATTTTGAAGAATTATTAAAACAAAAAATGGAAGAAGAAAAGCGACGAACAGAGGAGGAAAGGAAGCATAAGCTAGAGATGGAAAAACAGGAATTTGAACAACTGAGACAAGAAATGGGAGAGGTGAGATTTTAAGAAATACCTATATTCTCCAAATACTTATTAATATAAGTATTTTACAAGTAGTATCTTACAATAACTTTTTAAGTATTATTGTTCACATAAAGGACACTCAGCATACTGGGGCGCCTGGGTGGCTCAGTGGGGTAAGCCTCTGCCTTTGGCTCAGGTCATGATCCCAGGGTCCTGGGATTGAGCCCCGCATCAGGCTCTCTGCTCAGCGGGGAGCCTGCTTTCCCTGCTCTCTCTATCTACTCTCTGCTTACTTGTCATCTCTCTCTCTGTGTCAAATAAATAAATAAAATCTTAAAAAAAAAAAAAGACACAGCATATTAAGCACTCGGTACAAGTTTTGGCGTAGTTATGAGCACTTTCTAGCTTGCTGTAACTCTGCTTCTTCTTTACTAGGTTAAAACATATATAATTGCATGTGACTTAGATATTACAATAGTATCTTAAATAAATATTTCTTCCTATATACTTCACAATTATGTGGTTACATTATGATGGAGAATTTTTCCTAAAGAGCTTAATATGCCCATTTATATTTATTCTCTTTGAAATAAAACTGATTAGTCAAATAAAATTACAAGAGTACCATGGATTCTAATAGAAACATCAGTTTGCAAGTCTTTGAATGGTTTTATTTTACTAAATTAGAAGATAGAACTCTCATAAATATCTTAATACGATTTCTCTAGTATTGAAGTGAAATACATAAATATATATATAGATTGTACAGACTATATATATAAATATATATATAGACTATACAGCATCAGCTTCATGGGTATACAACTTGTGCCCCCCAGGACCTTATGCTTAGACAGGCCGTGCATATGGTTTAATGTTCTAGGGTTGCCATCTTGATTTTTAATTTAAAAATTTAAAGTAAAATTTAAAAATTAAAATTTAATTAAAATTGCAATCACCTTATCTTTGAATTTGTGTGTTGTGAAAGCTGGTTGGACAATGGAGCATGTGCTAGACTTTGAGCCATGGCGCTCTCAAACCGCCTGCTGTCCCTTGCCTCTCTGTGGTGCATTCTCAACCTTTTTCCACCTCCTAATGCTGCTAGGCCCTGTCTAAACACTTCCTTCCCACAGCGGACACCCTCCATCTGGATGGCCACTTGTGTAGGCAGAAGAGAGGAGATAGAAAAAGGGGCCAGCATTCCACTGTCACCCTCGGCCTCTCTGATTTGTGGGGGGTCTCTTGGCAGCAACATGAACAGGGTCGGGGATCAGCACACAGCCGTGACTTGGGGTGAAACGAGTAGTGGTTGTCCCAGTCTCAAACTGGCAGTGGCGCAGCATGTTTAACAGGCGATTTGGTGGGGACCTCTCTAAGTCCTGATCTACGAACTGAATGGGATCGTATGCAGAGGTTGCAGTCTCTTAGAATGTGCCTCTTATGTAATGGGTTGGGGCAGTGGGCCTGTGGGGATATTTACTTCCTTGCCCCAGACTGTAAATACTATAGATAGGTAATAATAAGAGACTATAAATAAATAAATAAATAATAAGAGACTATAAATACTATAGATAGGTAATAATAAAATATCATGAATATGCTGTAGGAAAGTATTCCAAGGTCTAGCCTTTAAAATTCTTAAAAGAACGTAATAGCATTTATTTTATAAAGGATGCTGAAAATGTCTAGAAAAACTTCTAAATTAGATTTATATTTGTTCAATTATTAATTTTCACCAGAATGATTTGGGAACCGTGACAGGAGGTACATAACAAATTTGTTAGGTTTCTGGTATTATAGGAATTGTATGTTTTCACTCACATAGACTAAAAAAGTGAAGGTAGTATAAAGGAATGTTTTCTTTTTCCCCTTTGGCTGAACCAAGAAATTAAGCCTCATGTCATATCATCCACTGTGACCCCACCTCTGCACCTTCTTTCCCCTTCCCTGCTACCCTCTCCCCACACTTGGAATTCTAGGCCTTCTCCAGGAAAAGTATACCAGGAATAACTGCATTTTTTTTAACCACTTTATATAGTGAGATTTGGGTTTAATGTTAAGAAGAATACAAAGAACTAGTAATAAATTATGAAAAGCTAAAGGAGTTTCCAAAGGAAACCAGAATATAAAGTGTTTAAGATCAAATGGTTTAAAGAACTGGAACCCAATTTTGATGGACTCCTTTTCTGTCTTAGCAGAATATAAAACTGAGAGTAGAAGTGATAGGTATTGAATATAGGGATTTTCCCAGACAGTAGTGTAGAAAGGCTTCAGTCAGTTAATTTGAGTATTAAGAGTAATATTTAACTTAATAGATTACCATCAAAACAAAAATAGGAGGAGTTTTAGGATACTCTGGCTCTATATAGAGATAAAAAAAAAATTATGTCCAGCGGTTAAGTGACAAGGCAAAAGGCCAAATGGTATCAAAGTCATAACTAGAACTTGTATCTGACTCTTAGCCCACTGTTCTTACAATTATAGTTCTTCATCTTCCTCTAAACATGGATTTTCCTATGGTTCCTAGTAAAAGCTAATCTTGATATGCATATTTTAGTTTTAGGTTATCATGAAATATTAAATGAAGTTTTGAGCCATTATTCCATAATGAAGTATTTTAAAAAGATGTTATCTAAAGTCTTAAATTTGTAGCATTACTTTTAGGAACAGGTTGTTTTAAGCTTTATTTTTGGCTTCAAACAAGAAACGAACAAATTTTGGAAGGTTTATTGTACATACTAATTTTCTGGCATTTAGTATATAAAAATTTATTTTTTAGGGGGTGTCTGTGTGGCTCAGTGGGTTAAAACCTCTGCCTTCAGCTCAGGTTATGATGCCAGGGTGCTGGGATTGAGCCCTGCATCAGGCTCTCTGCCCAGCAGGGAGCCTGCTTCCCCCCTCTCTCTGTCTGCCTCTCTGCCTACTTGTGATCTCTCTCTCTCTGTCAAATAAATAAATAAAATCTTCTAAACATTTTTTTATTCTTTTTGAAGGAAGAGGAGGAACATGAAACCTTTGAATTGAGTAGAGAATATGAAGAATTAATCAAACTGAAAAGAAGTGGCTCTATTCAAGCCAAAAATCTAAAAAGCAAGTTTGAAAAGATTGGACAACTGTCTGAAAAAGAAATACAGAAAAAGATAGAAGAAGAACGAGCAAGAAGGAGAGCAATTGACCTCGAAATTAAAGAGCGAGAAGCAGAAAACTTTCATGAGGTATACTATATTTAAGAGTTACGGTATAGTAATTATGATGAGCTTAAAAGAAATGTAACATTGAAGTAAGTTTTGGCACTTAAAATTAAGCGTAAGTATATATAATAATCTGAGAACTAAATAGCAAAAGCACATTAAGATCTCAAGAGGCTTTTAAAGATTGCCTCGGTTTAGCATTGTTTCAAAATGGGTTTTATCAGAATTAAATAGCCTATATTGAACATCAAGTAGTTCACTCTGGAAAAAGGAGTTTAAAAATATTTGTGGCACAGTTGGTTAAGCGTCTGTCTTTGGCTCAGGTCATGATCACAGGGTGCTGGCATTGAGTCCTAAGATGGGCTGCTTGCTCAGTGGGGAGCCTCTTCTTTCTCCCTCTCCCTGTTACTCCCCTTGCTTGTACTGACAAGTATATAAAATCTTTAAAAAAATATATGTATGGCACAAGTTTTAGTTTGACTCCTTAGGCCAGTATACATACAGGTTAAAATAAACTCGAGAGATTATTCATACTTACTTTTTTATTTAAGGATAAGGCCGATAAATCTTAATGACCTGCTTAGTCATGCCAACAATTCAGTGGCAGAACCTAAATTAGAATTCAGAGGACATGAATTTGAAGTACCTCAAATGTTAAAAAGGCAATTACTAGATGACCCATAATGTTCCTTCCAGCCCAAGGTCTAGTTCCAGGATTATGAATATTGCTTTAAATAGGATCTGGAGAATTTTTTTCTGCCAGAATTGCCATTTTATAATACTTAACAGCATTTAACTTATGTTTTTCTAGCAATGAATTTTCATCAAATAATTCAACTAGTAAAGCAGGTGTGGGAAGTTGGGCAGTCCTTCAGAGGAGTCTGTGAGTTAGATAGAATCAAGAAATTATTGCAAATTCTTGGATCTGTAAGCAGTTCATTATTATTGAAGCAAACAGACTGTAGAGAACAGCAAAGGATAATGATGAAGATGATACAAGCACAAACAAGATGGCCATGCAAGTTCTTAGATGCCATGTTAAGGAACTTCGCTTTATTATTCATAGAAGAGATTTTTTTTTTTTTAAGATTTTATTTATTCACTTGACAGAGATCAAAAGTAGACAGAGGCAGGCAGAGAGGAGGAATCAGGCTCCCTGCTGAGCAGAGAGCCCCAATGCAGGGCTTGATTCCAGGACCCTGGGATCATGACCTGAGCCAAAAGCAGAGGCTTCAACCCACTGAGCCACACAGGTGCCCCCATTGAAGAGATTTTTAAAATATGAAGTGATACTGTCAAATAGGCATCTTTATACATAGATCATACTTAAGCAAAAGATGGTTTTAGATTAATGCATTAAAAAATTATTTTAATGCCTACTACGTTCCAGGGACTGTTTTGGACACTGGGACTACTACACTGGTAAATAAACCTACAATCTTTGCTCATGTTGTGTTTAGAATCTAACAGGGAGGATAGGAAACAAAATAGTAAGTAAAAAGTATGCAAAAGCTATGGAAATTAACATTGTAAGGTACTATTTTGTATAGGATGGTCAGAGGCGGCTTGATGAGGATTTGAAAAAGGGATTGAATGGAGAAAATAGTATAGAATGTAGGATATGAAACTGAAACGACTTGGGGATGGTGGTGTGAGAAGGTGAATAAAACTTAGAAGCATTCTAGATTACAGGGATGAGTGCCCCTTTATAATCTTTACATGAAGATTGTAAAAACTTATCTGGGGAATGGAAATTTTGCTCAAAGGCATGATTCATAGCATAATGGGTGGTAAAGTTAGAAAAGCAGTAGCTAGCTAATACTGGGTGTTTTTAATCTTGCAGGAATTATGATCTGGGAACAATGTTAACAGTTAGTTTCTGGACAGAGTAATGAAGGGCTTGTATTTTTAAAGAATCCTGGGTTCATGGAGAATGAACTAAAAGACAGGGATAAGGCATGAAGTTAGCATGCAGGGAGAAAAATGGACCCAACTTTTAACCAACCTGGGTAACAGACTGCTTATGGGTAGATAGTTGCTGAGAAGCCCAACATTACCTTAAGATTACCAGGGAATGATACTACAAAGAATTTAGAAGATCTAGAAGTCGATGAATAGTTTTGGATAAAGTTTGAACTATATTTGGATAAGGTAAAGGCATTCTGGAGCATAGGTACTGAGTTGAGGTGAGAGGCTGGAGCTATAGATTCTAACTATTATGGATAGCATTAAAATCTATCAAAATAGCGGGGTACACCTGGATGGCTCGGGTGGTTGAGCATCGGACACTTGGTTTAGGCTCAGGTCGTGATTTCAGGGTTTTGAGGTCTGCACTCATCTGGGAGTCTGCTTGATTTTCTCTTTACCCCTCCCCCCACTCCCTAAAATCAGTCTTTAAAAAAATAAATAGGTAGACAAAGCCATCTTCAAGGAGTTAATAGTTGGAAGGTGAATGATAAAACTGGAGAACACCAACATTTAATGGTTGGATGACCAAAAGATCGTCCATTTTTTGAGAGAAATATATCACGGAAGGTAAAGAAAAGTTCAGTCACCATGTACTTGCTCCCGTTTTTGTGTTAAAGGTAGTGAAACCTCACCAACAGTCATACCTACAGAATATTTAGGTACAATTAAAAATAGGGTAGGTGACGTATTGTTTTATTGCTATTACTGGCATAAAAAGTATGAGAATAGGACATGGCTAACCTGTAACCCGTGACTGTGAAGGATGCTGACATTCTTCATCTCTTTAGATTAAGGGTCACTGAGATATCCTTAAAGCATTGTTTGGGCATTGAGTGTAATCAAGTTCTGGAGGCTCCCTTCTCCCCATCTGGTATTATCTGGTTTCCTCTTTTAAAAATGTCCATTTCAATGTCTTCTGCTTCTATTCCAGACATCTTTCAAGGTCTACCTCATCCATATAACCTCCCCTAATCGAAGAATTTTTTTTTAAAGATTTTATTTATTTTACAGAGAGATCACAAGTAGGCAGAGAGGCAGGCAGAGAGAGGGAGAAGCAGGCTCCCCGCCAAGGAGAGAACCCGATGCGGGGCTCGATCCCAGAACCCTGGGATCATGACCTGGGCCGAAGGAAGAGGCTTAACCCACTGAGCCACCCAGGCGCCCCTAATCGAAGAATTCTATCCCAGATCCTTATAGCCCTTAATCTGTATAACTCATTTGGTATTTAAATCACTAATTGCCTTATGGTGTTTGATTTTCTAGTTTTCTAATAAGGCATACTCCAAAACTACCTCTTATGCTTGCTTTTGCAAAGTTCACTGCCCAACTGTTGCTTCCTTTGATATACTTATGGTAGAGTCAATACTCTAAGAATATACCTAGAGAACAAAGATCATTCCATTTAACATGACTCTCTGTAGATTCATTTCCCAGAAACATTTTTAACCTGGCTTTTCAAGGATTCAAGAAAGAGCAACACTTAGGAAATGAAAGACTATTCATAAACTTTCTCTCCGTTCATGAGGAACTAACTGAATTTATTTTCTAAAGGCAGGTCTGAAGTAGCTAAGTGAGTTAACAGTTATGAATCTGCACAAAATTTTTATCCTTAAATCCAGAAAGCAAGATAACTGGAAGGTCTCAGAACAGCAATTATCATACTTGCCAAAATATTATCTTGAAGATCTGATAAACAAAGGATAAAATTAACTATCATATGAACAGAAGTCCTTTTTAAACCTCAGAAAAGCCCATTGAGATAAACCTGCAGTGAACAAACTGGTATTTAACATCTTTTAGCCTTTTTCTTAATAAAAAACCATTGTAACATCATTCGTTAGCATTTAACTGTAGTCTGGCATTAGTTTATCAACAGGCATTAGGTTTATCATTTCAAACTGAAGTCACGAGTAGAATTTACCCATTAGGGCGCCTGGGTGGCTCAGTGGGTTAAGCTGCTGCCTTCGGCTCAGGTCATGATCTCAGGGTCCTGGGATCGAGTCCCGCATCAGGCTCTCTGCTCGGCAAGGAGCCTGCTTCCCTCTCTCTCTCTCTGCCTGCCTCTCCATCTACTTGTGATTTCTGTCAAATAAATAAATAAAATCTTAAAAAAAAAAAAAAAAACAATTTACCCATTAGGTGGTATCTGATGTTCTAGGATTTTCCAACATTAAAGAAAAATCTGATTCAAGAAAACAAAAACTTTCCAACTCCTCCTTTGTTATTCGTTGAAGTACAATACTTCAAACTGATGCAAAACATCCATACACCAAGATTTCTCTTATATAGACAATTATTTTCGAGCTTGTTTCACAATATCCTTCAGTTGGATGTGGTATCTTAAAGCACTTTCTTTAGTACTGTGAAATATAAATGGTGAGATTTCTGACAGATCCATAAAAGTCTAAGTAGATTAGAAACTATAGCTAAAGTACTTTAGAAACCCTGAATAACCCTACGCTACTAACACCTCCCTCAAAAGCCACTAGTGATCTCTTTATCACCAAATTGCTTTATAGATTCAACACTGTTTTAATAGTTGAATCTTAGATTACTCCCTTATCTCCATGGTTTATAGCTCTTACTCTAACCACCTACTTCAACTCAGTGATTTCTCCAACTTCTGGTCACTGCCTCTTTCAGTTATCTTCCCATTTATTCTACCTGCAAAACTCCTGTCTGCCATTTGACTATCAATAAATTTTGTTGTATGAAATTCATCTCAAGGACAATTATTAGCTAAGGGTGAGGAAGGAAATCATGAAGTAGGAAATAGCATTTTCTGTATTACATAAGAGTGTGAAGAGTGATGGACAATCTTGTGACAAGGGAGTATTTTAACAGTTAAAAAGTATAACATCCCCACCCCTTTCTGTTAGTACTATCAGCCAGCAAAAAGAGTTGGTTAAGCAAATAAAAACACTGGGACTCCAGTGATAATGTATAATCTTTGCACTGGGAGGAAAGGGTTGTCAGGAAACTTATTCAAATAAAACTTCATCTTTTCCAAATTAGGGGATAGTGAAAATCTTTACATCCAAGCATAGCACAAATATGTAAACCAAACATGGCTAATTATTGTGTTCCTGTAAATGACAACTTCATTAACTATTAATGTTTAGCTCTTGTTGGTTTCTAGAAAACAAGCAATTCTTATTCTTGGCCCCCTTTCATAAAGGAGGAAGATGTTGATGTCAAGCCTGCAAAAAAAAGTGAGGCCCCATTTACTCATAAAGTGAATATGAAAGCTAGATTTGAACAGATGGCTAAGGCAAGAGAAGAAGAAGAACAAAGAAGAATTGAAGAGCAAAAGTTATTACGGATGCAGTTTGAACAAAAGGAAATTGACGCAGCACTACAAAAGGTACCAGGCTTACATAATCTTTATTTTTCAAATATGCTCTTAGAATTTTGTGGGATTAAAAGTAATTTAATAGCTTTCAAGTCAATGGAATGTTTTGTAAAGTACACATTGGAGTAGGCATAGTTTCATGGTCTTTGGGAAGCAAAAACCCATTTACACATGAAATTCTATTACTAAAACATTACTGAAATGCTACTTTAAATGCCAACTTGAATGCACTTATTTTAATATAGAAAAGAGAAGACGAAGAGGAAGAAGACGGTGGTAGCATCATGAATGGTTCCACTATTGAGGATGAGGAGCAAACGAGATCAGGAGCTCCGTGGTTCAAGAAGCCTCTAAAAAACATCTCGGTTGTAGACAGTGAGCCAGTTAGGTTTACTGTTAAAGTAACAGGAGAACCCAAACCAGAAATTACATGGTGGTTTGAAGGAGAAATACTGCAGGATGGAGAAGACTACCAATATATTGAAAGAGGAGAAACTTACTGCCTTTATTTACCAGAAACTTTCCCAGAAGATGAAGGAGAATATATGTGTAAAGCAGTCAACAACAAAGGCTCTGCAGCTAGTACCTGTATTCTTACAATTGAAAGTAAGAATTAATCACTTAATCTAGAATTTTTATTCTATTTAATTATTTTTTTCCTTTAAAAAAAAAATCACTTTTCTTCTTCTCTTTTTTAGCGGACGACTACTAGCTCCCCTTCCCTCTCCCTGGAACTTTCTTTCTCCTCCTCCTCCCCCTTTCTTACTACATCATGTTTTCTGTGGCGGGGCCAAAATGGAAACCAGAAGTGCCACTATGTTGACTTTTTATTCCTTTTCATAATAGTCTTCAAAACACAAGCTCATCTAAAGAATACTTTCTTCCTTTCCAAATCATCACCAGATTCATCACCTTATTAAATGCAGAAGTTAATTTGTATCTAATGGGGCAAAGTGGAAATTTTATTCAATTATTCTAAGTTTACAGTAATAATATTTTAAAAATTATATTATTTTGCATGAAAGAATGTCTTTTATGAGCTATTTATACCTAAAGTTAGTCCGAAATAACAGAGACTTAATGTATTTGTAACCCATCAATTTGAGTTTTCCTTAATACATCATTCCCTTGCTGTAGTTTCAAAGTCTTTCTGAAGCAGATAAGGGGAAGGAGTACCATTCCTTTCAAGGGAAAGGGGGAGCATGGAGAACAAAACTAAGACTTTCAAGAAACAATTGTCAGAGAGAATTTAATGGAAACCACTACCTATATAGAGTTCTGAGTGTTGAGAACAAATATTAACATGTACTTTTCAAATGTGTGTAATACATATTCAAGCTTACAAAGCAAATTTATGTTGTGACCTTGCCTGACAAACTATATTTTAGTGAGAAAACTTTGTATCAGTAGTTTATGCAGGAGAAAACACTTTTAACATATGGACAGTTTCAAGATCTAAGAGGGAAAAAAAATGGCAGTCTTCAATTTTAAAATCTGTTCTTTGAGTTTGTAAATAATTAACTACCATGTTCTATTACCAAGTTGTTTTATATTTTAGTTTTCTGGAAGACAATTTTATTTTACAATGTAAACTCAATAAAGTAACTTCTGTATTAAAAAAGAGTCTTTCAATATTTTAGAAAAGAAACAAAACACTCCTTTATAATATTGATCAATGTACATTTATTTTTTTTATTGAGGAAACCATAATCAATACAAAATTACAGCAATCATGTGCCCTTTTACATACAATGTCATTAAAGCAAACTCTAAACCACAGTTTGTAAAGTATTCAATTTACCTCAAGTCCAAGCTGCATCTCCCTAAGACACTGTTCCCATCACAGTAGCCATTTTAAGCCAATCTTCTTTTTACACACGGGTAGTTTCTGTAGAGAACACTTTTCTCAGGACGAAAATGCATCGAGCATGCATAAGAAAAAATATATATATATGCGCAAATACATTTCAGAGTTTCTATAGGGCTATCATTGAAGAAAATAAAACCTTGGGATTTGCTTCTTAAAAGCACCAGTTTAAAAAATCCCTCAGAAATTTATACTGTGGCAAGAAAACTCAAGTGACTAAACAAAAAACAAGGTTATTTTCAGAGTCAAAATTATCTTTAGGTATTGTTAAAATACATTTTAAAATGAGGCAGAATTTTCAGAAAATAAAAAGACATCCTCATTGATCATTTCTACATCCTTATTCTAGACAACAGATGTCTGCAGGTAGAGCTGGTTCTCCTGGCAGAGTATTCAAACAAATGTTATCACTTCTGCATATATTCCTATTTCCCTCTTAAGGTACTCTGCTACTCCTACCCAAACCCACCCTTATGAATTAACTACCAAGGTGCTTGACTAAGGAAATATTTTATAATGTTTATAAACAACTAGTATTAAATCTCTAGTTTTAGTATTAAAACCATTTTCATTAATTAAAAGTAAAAGTATACTTTTCATTTCTGAAAGAAACATGAAACCATAAGAATTCTACATTTCACCACACTAAAATATCTTTTAAAAACGAAACACATTGTCAAGTTTTTAAGTGCTAAGTAAAATAAATCAGTTCAATTTCAATCTAAACATTGTTTCTACCACTCCTAACATCCATTGCATTCAAGTCAACTGGCTCACCTTTTCTGCTTTCCATTTATTTCATGGTTAAGATTAGCGCCATTTTAAAAAAATGCAGTATCAGTGAAGGCTTATGGTAATGAATAAAAAAACTATCGAGATAGAAACAATGCCCCCAAATCTATTAGCATTCATCTATATTTTATAAAAATGCAAACTACGACTAACCAAAACTTGACAGGCTCTTTAGTTTCAAAGAGCTCCTTTATATTACCATTCTTAACATACCTATCATCTATTAAAACAATACATACACACACATAAATGTGGTGCAGTAACTACATAACTTACAAAATTTAACAGTTCATGGAACATTTAAGATCAAGCGAATAGCACTTTAAAATGAAAAGTGATCAAAAGCAGGTACATTACACCCTATACCATATTATGTATGGGAATACATTTCATATTTTTCAATTATGATTTGCCAATTTTACCTTCTACATTGAGCCCTTCTATGGTCCATGCTCATCGGCTCACCAATGGCATACACTCAAAGGATTCCTCTTTATGGGTAACTATCTCAGGACCTGATTTTATGAGCTATGATTTGGTGCTTGCAGCATCTTCAGCACTGTGTGTGAAAATGAAGGCAGTATTTTTGAATATTTTTCTTTGTTGCAGAGATAAGCAGGAGTTTTTAAAAGGATCAGCACATTTTAGAAATTGAATAAACAAAACTGATATGATGCTGCTTTAAATACATTCATCTTAACTCAAAATATGTACCAGTTAAAATCATTTTAAGAACACAAACATTTTAAACTGGCAAAAATTAAAATAAATGCAGCGTCAGTTATTAAAATATTATAAATCAGAAAAATACTGGTTGCTATACAGATTATGAAAGGTTATTTGCTATACAGTTAACATTTCACTGATGCACATGCCTTAACAAAAACATACTGCCAGTATTCCTTATAAATTTTTCCTTTTTTCAGTGTATATAAAAATTATGAAAACTGAATTGCCTTAAAAAAAAAAAAAGTCATATAATAAAACTCTGACCCATAATGTCCTTACTGAATTATTATACTTCAAGAATAAGACAAAAAGAAAGACTCCATAGCTTTGGAGGGCAAAGAAAATGTCCTGTCAATCAGGAAAAGACTGTGAAGGCTGTTGAAGTTTCTAATCAAGTGATTTCCTAAATCTAGAAAACTATGTAATTGCTTTCTTAATTTTAACAATCCTTCTATAGTTGGGAAAAGATTACAAAAGGTTTGGATGTAGTTCAATTACAGCAGCAATCTACTCATCATTTTTTTTTTTCATTAAAACCAAAAAAACCCAAAAACAAAACCACAAAAAAACCCCAAAAACCATTACCCAGAAATGTAAACAGTTGTTTGAACAACTTACAGACTTTCCACTGAAATGGTAGCATAAATAACAAAATACATTTTGGGGAAGCAGTAGCAGATTGCTTTTGAATTACACAACCACAAAAACCTCACAGGGACAACATTAATGTACTGAAATATTTATTTATATATGTCCTTAGGTTGTGCTTACCTGTTGCTTTTTGCAGCAGAACCTAAGGTGGAAGGTCTGGGAAGGCACTGTGAAGTATAAATAATTGCACTGTTTGCAATTAATAAAGATTTTAAACCTTAAATGAATCAAAATCAACAGCCTCCAATTTGTGAGTTATGAAACTGAATCCAACTGAACTATTTCTTCAGTTTAATTAATAAATGCACCACTTTCCTAAAAGGTCATCTATAAAACAGTATCATGCAAAATACTGAAATTGTTCATGTCAATAACCCTACTCTTAAAGATAACACATAACTAACTCCTTTACTATTAAACTTGAAACTAGAACTACATATCCGTATCTAAATAAGGGCAAGGGAAGTCACTCCAGATTCTATGAAACAATCAAAAACATTTCAAAATATCTATAATGAACTGAACTACTATCTTCTACCCTGTAAGTAATCTCAACATTTATGTCCTTGTACATCTCTCTTAATATTCAGAACTGGTGCTCCCCACCAATGAAAGAATTAATATATACTTATGAAATGGTGTTAAACTGCTACATTGCTTAATATTTGCAAACTGAAAACCACTTCTGTCTGATACATTTCAAGTCTTTCATATTAATATAGAAGATATGCATACTGTACACTGAAAAACAATATTTTTAGGAGCACCAATGAGTAATACTATTCAATTTTAATGATCAGTTTTCTTTAGCTATAGCTAAAGCATATCAAAAATACTTACCCATTAAGCTCACTTAAAAAAAAAATACAGACCTATGTATTATTCTATGTTAAATTAAGAAGCAGTTATGGTTTTCCAAGATATCAGCACTGTATTCCAACATAATATTCACACAAAGTATGGCATTTACATTATGTGGAACATTGACAAAAAGATACTGTTGCAGTTCATCAATTTGTCATTCTGATGTACTTACAGTGCAATGCTCCTTGAAGGAACACAATCAAGGATGATACACAGCACAGTCCTCCTCACCCCTACAGAGCTAGTTCTATACTGGCTGGATCAAACCTGCACTTCAACAGACAATGGCAAGACAGACTGTATTTGCATGTAGTCTAATATATTAATATGCAAAGAGCCAACAAATATGCAAAGAGTAAACAATGGATTTCAACAAAATAGCAGAACTTCAGCATGAGTGTTATAGAGTAATAAAGTGATTTCAAGTACATAAAAAATCAAGTTGATTCAATGATTGGACTTGTGCATTTACAAAACAAAGCTTATCTATACTGCAAAAAGAAAAAAAAAAAAAGGAAAAAAGCTTGAACATTTCCATACCCCAATAATGTTTCAATGGCAGATGCACTGTAGCTATACTTTTTGCATACTATTCACTTTTCTATCCTAAATTTAAAAAGAAACACACTAATATTGTATACATTGAAAGTTTCTTTACATGAAAAAACTTCTCATTCGACTACTCATACTCACTATCCGAAAACTGTTTAAAATTAGTTATGCTGAAACAGTCTTGGAAATCAAGTAATTATTAAATTAAGAACAGAAAGGTTAACTGTTATAGCAGCAGTACAGATCTGAAACAGTGGTCATGTATAAAAGGAAATTTCACTGTTAATTCAATGGAAGTATGCCAAAAGATCATTGTACACACATGCAGGTTTTAATCAAACAGAAGGAAAAAAAAATGAAGATATCAGGATTACTTGTGCTGAAACAGCCAAATACAATAAATGGAAAAGATCCTCCAATCTACTACTATACTGCAAGGGGGAAAAAACATGCCAGTGTTTAAAAACTCAATTAATATTTCATGGGGAAAGCTTATATATTTGTGTATATGTATCTTAATTTATCATTGCTAAGAAATTATGAATCCTTTAAATACCCACATATCCAACTTACCGACACAGGAGGTTTCATATCATTTATTGTAAAGCACAAAACAGGCATTTTAAAAGTGAAAGTATACATTGAAAAAGTACATTTATATCACAAAGCATTGACCACATAATAGTTGCAAATACATTTGCTGGAATGTGTACATCTACACTAAATACTAAAAACAAACCAATTTTCATTTCTACACAGAAATATTAACCTCCTATCAGTAGTGATAGATATTTTGTACATTTTCAAAAAAAAAAAAAACACTATTTTAAACCAAAACAAATTAAGATCTTCATCAAGTCGTCTGCATCCATATATTTAACAAAGGTTTTTTTCCCCCACACAATGAAGCAAATACTGTATTGTCCACTTCTTATTATTGGCCCTGTGCAGAAGAGATACATAAGAAATACACAAAAAGTTAAAGAAAATCCTTTAAATGGAGCTAACTCAGGAGTGAATCCTTTAAGAAAGAAAAACTGGTTAATATAAATGGTGGTGGCTTCTTGCATGATTTGCAAATCCCTGGGGGAAAAAAATTTATTTTTAAAATCAAAGGCATTATAGAAATATTCAGCACTCAGATGCCAGAAAGCATTTATAAAAAACAAACAAAAACCCAAACAATACACCAAGGTACTTCATTTAGTTATGCTATGCCAGATAAAAATTAAAAAGGCAAACATAATCCCAGACATAACAGCAAACATGCAGAAAACATGATTGGATCAGAAATCAATACATTAGCAAGTTTAGTATACCTGAGGTGCTGGAGGATGCTGTGGCATTCCCTGGGGACTTGTCTGGGCATAGTAGGCTGCTTGTTGTCTATAGTACTCAGCCCAGGCTGCACTATAATCTGGCTGACCACCTGGTGGAGCACCAGTAGGAGCAGGAACCGCTTGACCTTTGAGAAAACAGAACAACTTTGTTGCTGTAACCACAATTAAAAGCCCAAAAGAATCTCATTTCTAATAAAAACAATACCTTGCTTCTTGTAATATTCCTCCCAAGCTTTTGAATAATCTTGTGTCTGCCCTTGTTGACCTAAAAAAAACCCCCTAAATTTTAATACAAAATTATATCCACTGTAAGTACAGGTTATAAAGACAAGCACAGAGGGTCAGAATTGCTCCTGTTTTATTTTATATATTCATTAGTGTCCTATTTTATTTTAAATAGTCATAAGAAAACGATTCTTGCAATTCAAAAAAAATCAGAATGCTGTTTCTTTTTGACTTATATTAATCATTAACTTTTAGTTCTAGAGTATCACTATCAATAAAAAACAAAATCAAAACTATCCACATAGTTTTAACTAGGAAAGGAGAAGATTTAAATATCTTGAGTCAATGCAAAATTTGAAAATTAATGTTCTAAAATGAGTTTGGAAAGTACTTCAAGTAAGTAATCTATGGTACCCTGGTACTGATGCTGGGCACAGAGATGCAAAAGACCTTTATTTTTTTGTCTTATTCATTTGGATGTTACACTATAGGTTTTAAATAAAATGTAAATCCTTGATGGAGAAAAAGAACATTTTTGAGAACAAAAAAACCCACCTAAAAGCTATTAAATATTTTATTTTTTTAAGATCTTGTCAAGATTTTTGTTTCCTGATTAGTTACCTATAAACTGTATGTACCAAGACTAATCTTCAAGATACCTTTTAATAAGATGTTAAGAGTTGCAATACAATGTATTCAAATCACAACAAAATTATATTAAAAGTAACCTGACAAAGAACATTAAGAACAATTCCTGAAGAGGCTCAAAGCAACAAGACCAATGAAACATAAACCCCACAGCTTTCATGAGCAGCTTTTTCTAGGTAGTGTAATTTCTGAATTTACAGACTAAAGAGACTTAACAATATTCACAAAACTGAAATTGGCTCTGGATTAAAAAAAAACTTAAAATAATCAGACACACAGCAACAAAAGACCCTTTCCTAACAATCAAGGAAATTTAAATATGGTGTGTACTTTGATGATATTATTGAAATAATTTCAGTCTGCAACTTACTTTGTAAAGGCTTAGGCACAATAAATACGTATGTACACACAGACACAATGTACATATGGTAAGCTTTTAAGAAGTGTTGAATGTGAGTAAAAAATATAAATATGGGTGTTTGCTGTACTACTTTGCAGTTTTCTGAAGGTATAAAATTTTTGAAATAAAAAGGTGGTGAGAAAGAACACGTGTTTTCTTATTTAGCTCCTTTGAGAATTTTATCTAGCTTGTAATTACTTGACCTGATGAATTATGGCTAGGCAAAAAATACTGAAGCACAGACACAGAGAAAGCTGTTTTTATGTTTTGCTGGAAATTGCCAACAAGGTTAACTTTATGTAGTTGCAGAAATTAGTGTCTATCAGCATCACAAAACTGGCTGAATAGAAGCAATTAAGTGAATAGAATTTCAACATTTATGAGTAACTTTAAAAACCCAAGAAAAACCTCCCTTCTATAAATACAGGCAACAGCAGAGAATCCCATGTAATACAAACAAAATTCTTATTTTTGCTTTTCCTAATTCTTTTCAAAGAGGAATTGAGTTTAACATTCTGATCCTATAAGGAGACACTAAATTAAAGCAAATCTGAAACAGGTTTCAATGACAACTGCCAAATACCCCAGATTATCAACAGTAATAAAACTACACAATGTCTCTTACAAACTATACACCTGAAAACCTGCTGATTTAAGGCCAAACTTGGTTAAGACACCAATAATTTTTACTTTGGGTTTACAAAAAGGAACTGATCACTGTCAAGATACTCATTTTAGAGGCAAAATAATGTAAGATGGTAGAAACAGGAAGACGCATTAAGAACATTCATCAAACTCAAATGTTCCCTACCCTCTCCTCAACTCAAGTATTTCTGTGCAAAGTGAAAGGTAAACATGTTAAGACCCTAAGGAAAACAAACACTTGGTAAGTCATAAGCACATCACACTCCAATCTTGAAGGTGTACAAAGAAAAACTCAACTCATGCCTCCAATCTGAGGGACAAATGTGATTCATTCTGCCCTGCCAAAAGTAACCGAAGAACTCTTCCTATCTATTTCAGACTTGGCTATCTCCTAGCCTTTTGTGCCTCTCTGCCCCTTTTACGAATGTCCTTAACTTGCTCCCTTTATCCTTAGGTTCAAAAACTGTTTTGAGGACAGATAGTTTTAGTTTATGCTTTAGAACATTACTTAATATTTACATATAGGTTTACAATATGTAAGAGCTTTTACTTTCATTTTTTTAAAAAAAGATTTTTAATTTATTTGACAGAGAGAGATCACAATTAGGCAGAGAGGCAGGCGGGGGAGGGAGGGTGGGGGCGGAGCAGGCTCCCTGCTGAGCAGAGAGCCTAGATGTGGGGCTTGATCCCAGGACCTTGATATCATGACCTGAGCTGAAGGCAGAGGATTAGCCCACTGAGCCATCCAGGTGCCCTGGTTTTACTTTCATTTTACTCAAGAAACGAGACTTGGCCTAGAGTTCACATATAACATTCTATTATTAGAGCCCAACACTCTAAATTATCTCTCTAAACACCTGCATCTTTCCCACAACCACTTTTTCCCTACCACTCACCCTCCACCACCCATCCCCCTGGGCCTTCACCCATTAAGGTACCACACACCAAAAGTGACAGTCTACCATATCAATATTTAACATTTTAAGGGCCTTCCTCAACTCTCAGTTTTTCCAAAAATGCCTTCACTATCCCTCTTCCAAAGGGTTACTGCCAGTCTCTACTTTGAAATCCTGTTTCATCTCCTTAGGGTGTTTACTTATTACAAAAGTTTCCTTCATTCTAGCTTCAAAAATACCCACTCTTCCATGTTGGCTGCCATTCCTTATTAAGACTTAAAATTTCCTTCATAAACTCTCTATAATCTCATCTTTTTTTTTTTTTAAAGATTTATTTATTTATTTATTTGACAGAGAGAAATCACAAGTAGACAGAGAGGCAGCCAGAGAGAGAGAGAGAGAGGGAAGCAGGCTCCCTGCTGAGCAGAGAGCCCGATGTGGGACTCGATCCCAGGACCCTGAGATCATGACCTGAGCCAAAGGCAGCGGCTTAATCCACTGAGCCACCCAGGTGCCCCCTATAATCTCATCTTTATGACTTTCTCTCCTAAATTCTGATGGTGTTAATCCTAGGAAATTCAGGGGCACCTTGGTGGCTCAGTGGGTTGGGCCTCCACCTTCAACTCAGGTCATGATCTCAGGGTCCTAGCATTGAGCCTCACATTGGGCTCTCTGCTTAGCAGGGAGCCTGCATCCCCCCCGCCCCGCCTGCCTCTCTACCTACTTGTGATCTCTCTCTGTCAAACAAATAAAATCTTAAAAAAAAATCCTAGGAAATTCAGATTTAAAAACTTAACTCCTGTTTCAAGAAGCTTATTTACTTATAAGCAAACTGACAAATTTATAGTATTAGTATTTCGTGTTAAGAAAAGCAGCTGAGGGGGCCCCTGGGTGGCTCAGTGGGTTAAATTAAAGCCTCTGCCTTCAGCTCAGGTCATGATCCCCTGAGTCCTGGGATAGAGCCCCACCATTGGGCTCTCTGCTCAGCAGGGAGCCTGCTTCCCCCTTTCTGTCTGCTTGCCTCTCTGCCTACTTGTGATCTCTGTCTGTGAAATAAATAAATAAAATCTTTTTAAAAAAGAGAGAGAGAAGTAGCTGAGGGGCACCTGGTGGCTCAGTTGGTTAAGCCTCTGCCTTCGGCTCAGGTCATGATCCCAGGGTCCTGGGATCAAGCCCCTCAACGGGCTCTCTGCTTGGCGGGGAGCCTGCTCCCCCCATCCCCTGGCCTAATCTGTCTGCTAAATAAACAAAATCTTAAAAAAAAAAAAAAAAATAATAATAAAGAGAAGCAGCTGAAATTTGCCTTCAAAAGCTGGTACAGCCTGTCCAGTTTGGTAAAGAAGACACTGGATTGGGAATTGGAAAATGTCCGAAGTCCTAGAAAATCCCAGCTCTGCCACTGGAAGAGTTCAACTTGGCCTCTCAAAACAAGGGAGTTGGATTTGGAGACAAAGATTTTTATCTCCCTAATATTTTATTACTTTCTTCCCTTTCATTTAAAATTTTGAGGGCATCTGGCAGGCTCAGTCACTTAAGCACCTGACTCTTGATTTTGGCTCAGGTCATGATCTAAGGGTGGTGGGGTCAAGCCCTGCATTGGGCCCACGCTTGGAATGGAGTCTGCTTCTCTCCCCCTTTGTCTCTCTCCTTGCTCACAAGCTCTCTCTCTGAAATAAACATAAAAATCTTAATAAAAAAGTAAAATATAAAAATTTTGAAAACTGTTTCAGTAAAGCATGTGACTAGATCTCAGGGTTGTGTGTTCAAGTTCCACATTGGTATACAGATTACTTTAAAAACATACACAGATACATACATACATAAAGATCAATCTTAAAAACTAATCTAAGGTCACTTATGTGTGGTTGTTCTAAAAGTATCCTAAGGACCAGTAATGCACCTAGGAGAAATGAGAGTAAAGCAACCAGTCATTTAACAAAAGAACTTTTAAAGGAAAAAATAACATTCAACACACACCCCTCACTTTGGGCAAGTATAAAAAAGTTAAACAGTAATTAATGGCTATGCTGCAAATGAATGATAAAATACACAAAAACACAAGTTGCACTAATTCCCCAATAATTCTCTAGTCCAAAAACAGGCCTATTTTTACTCATTTTTAATATTAACATAGAGAACATCTCTGGCATATTAACCACTGTGAAAATTCAAGTCAGATCCAATGATCTTTATTTTTTTATTTGACAGACAGAGATCACAAGTAGGTAGAGAGGCAGGCAGAGACAGAAAGAGTGGGAAGCAGACTCCCTGCTGAGCAGAGAGCCAGATGTGGGGCTCGATCCCAGGACCCTGGGATCATCCTGAGCCGAAGGCAGAGGCTTTAACCCACTGAGCCACCCAGGTGCCCCAGATCCAATGATCTTCAACTGCAGCAATTACAAATGTTCAAATCTTTAAAATGATGACACTATTTCATAAAACTTAGGGTGACCATAAGTTCTGACAGAATAGCATCCTCAGTTATTCTCAAACTATCCATATCTGAACAATAAATTATATGATCACCCTAAATAGAATATACTGTTTGGGAGGAAAAACAATTTTTCTTTCTTTAAACAGATTATCAAGCTGTGTAGAACATTCTTATCACCAGGTAAATGTATCCTACACAAAAAGATTAATATAACTACCCTTCTGGAATTTCTTCTTTCTGTGGAGGATGACAAAATATCCATGGGCAAAGAAAACATTGAAATTTACATTGAGAATCTCAAATAGACTGTATCTTATGAGAAAATTCTACCATCTTTAGATCTGTTCTATACCAGTGAAAGATGGGTAAGTCTGTTTAACTTTCTTTTATGACAAGTGGCTGTGGCACACATGTGTTAATTTTAGATTAATAACACCACAGGCTTCTAAAAGCAAAAACTATTTGTTCAGAAATACAGCTGACCCTTGAACAACTTAGGGATTATGGGTACCGACCCCTGTACTGTTGAAAACCCAAATGTAACTATGATTTCCCCCAAACTGAACTACTAATAGCCTTCTGTTGACCAAAGGTCTTACAGATAGCACAGTCAATTAACACATATTTTGCATGTTTAAGTATTACATACTGTATTCTACAACAGACTAAGTCAAAAAACAGAACAAAAACCCAAAGAAAATCATGAAGAAAATTCATTTACAGTACTGTGAAAAAAAAAATCTGCTTATAGGTAGTCCCATTAAGTTCAAACTTACATTGTTATTCAAAGGTTAACAGTAATAATTCCCAGGTTCCAAGTGGTCCCAGGAAAAAGCAAATTTGGGAGACAGACTTGGGATTTATGCCCTCTTGGGAGTTTAACATCTGCTGCTACCACTCAGTAGCTATACACATGATGTGTTAGTGGAAATATAGTTCTTTTCATTCGTAACAGTTCGTAGTAATATACTTGGCAAAGTACTTGATTAACAATTGTATCCTCCATGAGAATATAACTAGAAGGGCAGGGGCTCCTAGCTATTATGCCCATAATCACATTCTCAGCCCTATCGTTATGTCTGGTATGTAGTATATCCTCTACAGTTACTGAATGGAAATGGCTTTTCTGTGTGGGTTTTTCCTTTTTCATATATGCAAATGTTATTTAAGTACTTAATGTAGTAGGTCACTGTCAGTTTTACTTTGCAGCAGAAAAGACCACATGCAACCCTTTTTTTTGCTTGGCACTCCAGAATTTAACCTATGCCAGTTAGGCTTCTAATATATGTAACTATCTTTGACAAAAGCCAAGTAATATCCAGTGTTATGTGTGCCAATGGAGCAATTTTTAGTTTCAATTATTAAGTGGCTGACAAATGCATTTAGAAATAAAAAGACTTCCTTGTTATGTGGATCACAAACTTAAGAATTATTTGTAACAATCCCAATATACCTAAAAGTTCAGTGATTTTAGAATGCATTCAACTATTCTCCACTTCAAGATTTTAAAAGTTAAATATAAGTCTCAGTAATAAAAAAAAATTCAAACATCATTTTATTGGAATCTTCATCCTTCTATGTGGTATTTACTAAATGTATCCATTTCAATTTAATTAAATGTATAAAAAAGAAATGTAGAACATACCCATTTTCTTGTAATACTCTTCCCAAGCCTTGGTATAATCAACCTGTCCAGCTGGAGCTGGATTCTGCTGATCTCCTTGTTTAAGAAAAACAAAAACAAAAATAAAAATATAGCAAGATTAAGGGTTTCCAAAGACATTCTTGGCCCTTTCCTTCTGTTCCTTGAGTGGAGAAATTGGGAGCAGCCTGCCATAGTGACTGAGGGAGCTGTGTGGTAGTGGGATTCTTGCTCCTGCCAAAGACACAGGAAGCAGGAGGTATAGAGACAGTCAACAGAGAAAATCTGTCTATATACAATGGAAGAATAGTCACACTGAGCATTTAATTCATTCGTGAAATAAGGAAACACACTGAATATATAAGGTCTTTCACAATTTATAAGCATGGAAAGGGAAAAAGCTACAAAGAACCCTGAAGTGTTATAATGGAATTGCAGGGGATACGACAGTCTTAGAAATATATACATGTATAAATATTTATGTTGTTTCATGACTTTGTATACAGATATACATGCATAAAATTTCCTAGCATTTTATGTTGAAAGGATTTAGAAGCAATGACACCTTGGTAGCAATGAACACACTGAGTTTGGTTTCTTGGATGATGGTATTTATTAAACGGAATCAGGGCTCCTTGAAAAAATGGCTAATTCTAGAAGCTTGAGCCCAGGAAGCACAAAATAAGAATCTTATTGCGCAAGAAAGTTTAAGGATGTGCTTAAAGAATGACATGTCAAAAGAATATAGGAGCCATCTTGAAGGTACTCCTGATTGGCCAAAGCTAGGGCAATGTGATAATCAAATAGTATAGACAGTTTAAAACACGACATGTTGAATAAAACAGGAGGCCATACTGGTATAAACAGAAAAAATACTTCTTCCCTACAGTACAATACCAACTAAGATATATAAATATAAAATAAATGATGTAAAAAAAACTATCATCATAGTTGTAGCTGAATCAGGAATTTTATCATAAAAGCTGCTGTTAGGAATAGAATACTCCTATAATCTCAGCATAAATTCTCCAACAATTTTTACTTTCAAAGAGAAAAATGCAATTTTATGGTATAGAAACCTGGTGAACACCAACATGATGAAGTGACTATGGTTACCATCTCCAGGAATGAAGCGGGCCAACATTATGTGACCCCATGATATAATGCCTAAGTGCACAGGATTATTTCTGAGGTACTGCCAACTCCCAAATAGGACCTCAAGAGCATGACGTTATTATTTTGAGAAAAAGTTGAAGGAACCTATGTTGATCTATCATCATTAGGATCCTGGATCAGAAAAGAGAAACTGAGGGGACAACTGGTGAAATCTGAGTAAGGGTTCTGCATTGGGACAGTAATGATGTATCAATGCTGAAAGACTGTTTAAGAGCGCTGTATGATGGTAATGTATTTTTGGAGTAATGCAGAAAGGGTACTTAAGGTTACGGGGACATGATGTGTACAGCCTGATCTTAAAATGGTCCTGAAAAACTACTGGTAATGGATATGGACACATATGACAGGAAAATGGGACAAATGGGAGGTGGGGATAAAATATTAACAGCTAGGTTACCTGGGTGTTCTGTAATGTATCTTACAACTTAAACTTTTACGAAAGTTTGCAATTATTTCAAACTTATTTTCAAAAACGGAAAGTCTGCTCACTGAAGCTATAATTAAATATTGTAAAATTTTAGGTTTTATAATACATTGGTGTACTTCATATATAATTCCAAACACAAGTTTCTACTTCTACATACAAAATAAATTCTTTAATTACCATAGTTACCTTGTCCATTGGTTTGGGTTGTAGTTGGTGCACCAGCAGGAGCTGCAGGTGGTGGCTGTGCTTGCTGTTGATAATAGTGAGCATAATAGGCAGCCCAAGCTGCTGAATTTGGATCTGTTCCTGCCTTAGCTAGAATAAACACAAGTTCAACGTTTGCATCTGAAGTCTGTGATCTCTCTCTCTCACACACATACACACTCTTTAGTAGACCCCCAAATTAAATGGCTAACAAAAAATAAATAGTAAATGGGAAGTTTTCAATTCTATTAATTAACATTCATAAGCTTTAATTACAGCAAGCGAGGTACAGACATTAAGTGATGTTCCTAGAAAATTAGCTGAGTGGCAGAATTAGGATAAGAATAAACATCTTTTGTCTCTAAATTTGATGCTTTGCCTCAAACCATCCTGCTGCCTTGGTTTTTTCCTAAACTGGTTTTGCCTCAAGATAGCAGTTCTACATGGCAAATGACTAAAACAAAGGATTTCTAGGAACTAATGTGTACAAGAAACAATTATCTGAGAACTATGAATTCTGTCCTGTCTTGTTTTGGATGTAGAGCCAACATAAAAGTCTTAAAAAAATAAACAGATTAGCCATATTTCATCTCATCATATTTTACAATAATTATCCTAAAACATACACTTGATATTACTGCTCTACTTGAAATTCTTCATTAATTCCAGAGTCTTTAGGGTTGTCAAAGTTTTTAAGTGCAACGTTATCACCACCCAGTTTCTTTAATGATCTAACGCCTTGGCTTGTCCTTCCCATTCTAGCCCTATCTGCCCCCATTTGTCAATATTTTTCCAACACTCAAGTTCTGGTCACAGTAAACTGCTTGTACTTTTCAAAGGTTGCCATGTTCATTATCTGGCCTTTGACCATGTTATGCTTCCTCATTTCATCCTTCATAAAAATCAAACTCATGCAGTACAGTTTGAGATCTCTCAGTCAGAAACAGAAATCTCTTCTTGACTCTGTCTTTTATATGAAGAATATGGTATGACACTACAGATACATCTTTAAGTTTATATTATCAAGGAAAATGTAATTTCCTTAGCCAAAGTCTGTATCTATATGAAATCTGTGTAGCCTTTATCCCAAATGGGTATCAAGTCTCAGCTGTTTAATAAAGTTTGAGAAAAAAGGAGCAAGGATTTCTAGTGATACAATGACTAAGGTAATACAATTTTAAGGCATTATCCACCCTCCAAACCTTCCTCAAGTAATAAATGTATTGCTTTTCTAAGTTGCACGTTTTTATCTTAATTGTGTCATTACCTATATACTAATACAAGTATTTCATTTGACACCATCTCTAGCCAGAGAAACTAAGACAAAACAGACTTCAGAAAACGATACTTGAACTCCTGAATGTGTAGAGGGTGTAACAGAACCAGTCCAACAGTTAGACATAACTAATACATACACAGAGATTTTATTATTCATTCAATATGATTATCCTTCATTTATCATTTTAAAGGTAAGAAAAAAAGATACAGAGGGATTAAAAAACTTGCTTACTATCACACAATTATTAAAGGTGTAGCCTTAGGACTTATATGGGTCTGTCTCACTCTGAAATCTAAGTTCTTAACTTCTACATAAATTCTTAATAGCCCATTAAAAAAAAAAAGATTTAGTTATTTATTTAACAGATCACAAGTAGGCAGAGAGGCAGACAGGGGGGGGGGGGGGAAGCAGGCTCCCCGCTGAGCAGAAAGCCTGATGCATGGCTTGATCTCAGGACTCTGAGATCATGACCGGAGCCGAAGGCAGAGGCTTAAAGCACTGAGCCAATCAGGTGCCCCAATAGCCCATTTCTTTTTAATAGAAAAAGATTTAGTTCAGAAAATATGAACTTTGTCATGGCCACATTTAAATACCAGAATGTTAGTAAGTTCACCAGAAATTTCATCTAAGTAAATTATTTTGGTTTTTACATAATGCAAAATCTAATATAAGCAAGTATCTAACCCTAGCTACCATCTTTTAGCTAAGTGGGTTACTTCATTTTCCAAAGGCAATGCTGTAAGCCATATTCATCAACCAATTCTTAATGTGGTGACTTCACTACTACTCCCAGTGTGAAATCAAGACCATGATAGAGACTACTACTAATTCCCAACACTCTTCTCAATCATGTTACTGATCCAAACAGTGCTCATAAGGTGCAATCCTACAAATCCAAGTTCCCCAATATAAATTCACCCCTTAACTCGCTCAAACTCTTGAATCTCTTAAATTATGTGATTTTTCTGTCTAATCACAGCATCCAGTTGGCTTACAAGAGGGAATGTAAAGTCTTTACATTCTTAAAAGATGTTTATACTATTATACACTAAATATTTAACTCTCTCTCAGTCCATCACAGCATTGCTAACATTTAGAGTGCACTTTTCTGCTATAGAACATAAACTAATCTTTGCATACCCACATCCTAGCACACTCAAGTTGTTTCTTGAATGAGTGTAGTTGTGGTTATTTGCTTATTGTCATGCTGTGCAATCATATTCCAAAGAGCACACTTCCTATGAAATTAAAGTATGTTACAATATAGGGCCACATTTAAACAACAAGAATGTTTAATCAAATTCACTAAAACAACTGCGTTTAAATCAATTATTTAGGTTCTTTTAAAAAATAAATACACTAGTGTGGAAAGGAATCCATAATTCAGTACCTTCCTTGAAACTACTCCAGTGAAAGAGGCCTAAAAGATAGGTAGTAGGTGAGAAAGAAGGATCATAAATAAGTATTAACTGATTTTGATGAATGCCCCTTTGACCATCATGAAAGGAAAACTAGAGGATGGCAAATGCAGTAACAAGATAGAATTTTATATATAAAATCCAGATCTGAACAGAGAAAACATAACTTAATGTATTTTTGAGTTCTAACATGCAGACATTAAACACAGCCCTGATTTTTACTAATATGTGAAGTTACCATATCAGGAATATGAAAACGGCTTTTTATATTTGAGAACTTCAAAGTTTAATACTCAAGTATTAAATGCTCCATTTAGACACTCAGATAATTCCATAAATAAACGTACACTATTCTTTCATGGATAATGTCGCAATTAACACATTACACATTTTGATGGCACTGGTATTTAAAACTAAGACATTGTATTTCTTCCTGTAGCTTCTGGCTTTTAACACTCTGTTCTTATCACTTTGAAAGGGCAGAAAGCCAAATTCAGGTAGAAAAAAATTCACTGAAAACAAACCATATACACACCAATCTTATACACCATGGTAAAACCAGAAACTAAGACTCCCGCAGAAAGAGTCAGTGCAGAAAATGCACACAATGTAGAAATGACATTAGAAAATCTAGGAGGATAACAGGAATGATAATACAGATTACACATGAATAATAAATGTCTTTTACCTGGATCAGGAGGGGCCTGTTGCTGCCAATGTGGATATGCATTTCCCCACCCCTGGGGAGCATAAGGAGCTGGAGGACCACTGAAAAGAAAGAAATCAATATAAAAACGCAATTTATCAAAAGCTACAATCTTTGGGTGGGGGGAACTCCAGAACCAAACTCAATACTTACTGTGGAGCAGGACCGGGTGGTCCTGGATTATAAGGTGCAGGGTTGTATGGTCCCATTGGAGTTCCAGGCCCTGGAGGCCCAGGAGGTCCATGGGGGCCTGGGACACCATGGGGCCCATGGGGTACAGGTGGCCCTAAAGGATTTACTGGACCCTATAAAAAAGCAAAAAGATGTAAAAAAAAATAAGTAAAGAAAGAAAAAAAAAATCAGAAAAATGGTAATAATGGCTGAACAAGTCAAAGGCTAAATTAACCTTCCATTTCTACCCTTTTATACAGCCCCAAGCAACATATTTTAGATTTTTTTTAGATTTTCCTTCATTTCCTCATTCATGTTGCTTAAACTCTTTACCACACTGACACATGTAAATTCATTACAATCAACGCATCAGCAAAGAACTGAAATGTCTCCTTTACCTTCCATTCTATTCCTTTCAGACTATTCCCTTCTGTTATTTTGCTTTCCTTTTTATACTTCTTTTACCACTCCTTTACCATTTCAGTCATGGAAATATGTTGTCTCTAGCTTTTCTTTTTCTGTATCTGTTCTACATCTACTTTAAAAAAAAAACATTTTATTTATTTGACAGAGAGAGAGAGAGAGAGATCAAACGTAGGCAGAACAGCAGGAAGAGAGAGGGGGAAGCAGGTTCCCCGCTGAGCAGAGAGCCCGATGCGTGGTTCAATCCCAGGACCCAGAGATCATGACCTGAGCCGAAGGCAGAGCTTTAACTCACTGAGCCACCCAGGCGCCCCTGGATCTTCATATTTATATCATACCACATAGTTAATAATGCTTAGTTGATTTTCCTGTTCATAATCCAACTTGTAAAGACCACTAGCCTTCATTTAACTATCCTAAACACAGTTTTCGTGCAGTTAATACGGATAATAACATTTTGGAGCAACTGCTTAAATCACATTTGGTTGTCTATTTTCTCACTACAAAATAATGAAGCTAAACTTTGTGACTTTTAAAATCCTTTTTATTTTAATCTTTTAAGTCTCTACCTCTTGTCATTATCACTCACTTCTGTTATCCATAAACAATCCTTTCCAAAAAGCAAAAATGGATTATTGAAAAAGTTATTTTTACAGGGCTATGTGCCAGACACTCATCCCTACAACCCTGTAAAGCAGCTACTATTATTCTCCTTTATATAGATGAACAAACGGGAGGCAAACAAGAGTATAAATAGCTTACTCCAAGGTCACAAAGTTAGTAAATGACTCTGAGTATTCTGAACCCTAACAACATGACTTCAGAGTCTCATGCTCTTAACCACCATACTAGACTGCTTCTCGGTAACAACCGATCTTTTCGACCATCAAGCTATTAGAAACCTTGATCCATGCATGTTAGGAATCATAAAACCTAAAACCAAGACGTGTCCATTTTTCTAGCATCAATCTCTGCCACTACCAAGTCTGGAATTATTTTCTTCACGTTTTTAAACACTTACTGTCCATACCACAGAACTTAAAATGTTTGTATGTATTTTTAGAATACATTCTTTCTATGTTCTTTTTAAGTAATCTCTACAGATCAACAGCTGCATGCTCTACTGACTGAACCAGCCAGGAACCCCTATAAGACATTCTTTCTTTCTTTTTTTTTTTTTAAAGATTTTATTTATTTATTTGAGAGAGAGAGACAGTGAGAGAGAACATGAGCGAGGAGAAGGTCAGAGGGAGAAGCAGACTCCCCAAAGAGCTGGGAGCCCGATGCGGGACTTGATTCCGGGACTCCAGGATCATGACCTGAACCGAAGGCAGTCGTCCAACCAACTGAGCCACCCAGGCGCCCCCTTATAAGACATTCTTTAAGCATCTTTTATACATCTATTTGTCTTCCTGTATTTGTCTATTAGATCTATTTGTCTTCCATCTATTTGTATTCCATCCACAGTGCAGCAAACATCAAGAATTTTCCTAAGAAATTCTAATTGTTATTAGTAACTTAAGATGCTCCCTTACGCTCTATAGTAAAAGAATGCAAGAAAACACTAGCTCCTCATTTATAAGCAAGCACATTTAAGACTATGCATTTTTTGTACTACCACCAGGAAACTGTTCTAGTTCTAAAGGAAAAAATTTGCAAATTTGGCCATGTGTCTGAATCACCTGGAACACCCTTCTAAAATTAGATGCTGGGCCCTGTTCCAGACATTCTGACTCAGAGCTGTGTGGTATGTGTAGAGGTGGAAAACATTCAAGTAGTATATATTTTAAAACTTCCTAAAAGTCACTGTCAGTCTAAGAGTTGGATTTGTAAATTTCTACTCTAAAGTGGGGGATGCATATAATTCATATCTGCCTCACAAGGGTTGAGTAAAGTAAACCCTTATTAAATACTGAATTCCCATTAACTATGTCCTTCAAGTATATACTTTAACCCTCCAACCCTAACATCATATCTGCAAGTAACATCATCCATTTTCTACTTATCCACACCCAAATACAAGTTTCTAAACCCTTATAAATGTATATTTAATTGGGTTATTTTTCACTGCTCGAGAGTCTTCTCTATGTTACATGTACCCATTATATAACGAAACATAGACTAGAAATTGGCATTTTTCTATATAGTAGTTATAAGAACATGTGAACTAATGTCTTATTTAACTAAGAGGGTCTATGCATAAACTGAAGTTAGTTATCTATTTATGTATTTGGTTTTTTTTTTTTTAAGATTTTTATTTATTCATTTGACAGAGAGAGATCACAGGTAGGTAGAGAGGCTGGCAGAGAGAGAGAGAGAGAGAGAGAGAGAGAGAAGCAGGCTCCCCGCTGAGCAGAGAGCCCGATGTGGGACTCGATCCCAGGACCCTGAGATCATGACCTGAGCCGAAGGCAGTGGCTTAACCCACTGAGCCACCCAGGCGCCCCTGTATTTGGTTTTTTTGAACAATTTTTAAAAAAAGATTTTATTTATTCATTAGAGACTAAGCACACAAGCAGGGTCAGGGATAGAGAGGAGCAGGCTCCCCGCTGAGCAGGGAGCCCAATGTGGGGCTCAAACCTGGGACACCCCAGGATCACGACCCCAGCCGAAGGCAGATGCCCAACTGACTGAATCAGGCGTCCCTATTTATTTTTTAAGTAAGCTCTCTGCCCAATGTGGGGGCCTGAACTCACTACCTAGATAATCAAGATTCACATGCTCTACCAACTGAGCCAGGCATGCACCCCTAGAAATTGGAAGTTTAAATCACACTCACACCAATCTTTTCTTCTATAAGTTGCCGCGCATAGTCTATTTGCTGTGGAGTGCCACGAATTGTAAATAATTTCATATTAGGATCTGCATTAGGTGGAGGATTTCTCTGAAGTTCTATTCTTGCACCAGACTGTTGGCTTATGCTTTTTATGGTTTCACCTCCTAAAATCAAAACACAATAATTTCTCTAAAGATCCAAAGGATACAAAAGGAACTACCTAAATGAAAATGGTCACAATTAAGAGAGCCATAAAAAAGTTTTGAGCAGTATCCCATCTGCCAATATTCTTTTAGATTTTCCATTTATTCTACACTTGTAAATCAAGTTCTATAAGGTATATCATGCTTCTCCTAAAACACATTCAAGTTTTTAAGACCTAAATTAGTATGTCTATACCCAACAATAAAATGAATTATAACAGAAACTAACTTATCAAAATATTTGTTTCAAATAAATTGCTTTTACAAGTAACATAAACCAAAACACTTACTAAAAAATCCTAAATTTTAAGAAGATGTGAGTTAGGAAAAAGCAAATGACACAAATATCCAAACCACTTTTTCAGTCAAAAGTTTCTTACGCTAATAATTAAAACTGTTGGTCCCTTCTCTAGTAGCCAAAGTGATTCATATCACATTTTAATTTTATATATAAAGCCCATCCTTTATGTTTTCATTACAAATCAATGTAAGATACAGCCAAGGAAAAATCACTGCTACTGGTGTACATCAGAAATAGCGTCCAGAAAAATCAGGTCATGTGTTAAGTTTTTCCTATATATCAAAACATTAAGAATTTATAATACATTGCCTTTTCCTATTATTAATCCAGTTTTTCCAGTTGGTACAATGAAATTAAATTCCTGTAGTCCACCAGGTGGTCCCATGTTCCAGTTGCCTTGACCTCTACCTCTTCCTCGACCACCAGGTCCAGGTCCACCAGGATTACCAGCCTAGAGAAGGAAAGAAACAAAGTCAACATAGAAGCATACTCTTCTTTCCATGATAAAGTCATTCCATGTCTATCTTCCTCAACCTTCATTTTCCTAAACCAGAAGTTTAAAGAGGCTGGGAGATGATATGACTGCCAGTCAACAAGTAATACCCACTATTTTAATACTGTGATAAGCAAGACAATCCACTTACATAGCTATCTTCCTGCTCTAAGATGTCTACCTCAAAGCAACTTAAACTTCTTAGTTATTAACAAAGTATCATCAGACAAATTCTTATATAAAACTAAATGGGAGGGGGGACCCTTTCAGACTTGAAGAAAAGTATTTTTTAAATGAAAACAAAACAATGAAAATATTAACATCTGTCAAACCTGAACACTTCGAAGAAGGTCTGTAATAATTTCTGCAGCATGCTGACATCGGTCTGGAGGTCCTGTTATTTGTGCTATTCTATCAGGTGTTGTTCCATCATCTTCAAAACAAACAAAATGGTTTGAGTTAGCAACAATGCATGTCAAAAAAGTAACTGCTAATAACACAGATAATGAAAAATGTACTCACCTGGCTTAAACTGAATTCGAACACCAGCATCATTTTGTATTTTTTTAATCATCTCTCCATTTCTTCCTATTACAATACCAACAGCAAATCTTGGAATGGGGACCTTATACAAAGAAAACTAAGTATTAAGGAAAGCTATTCCCTGAAAATTAATAGGGTAACAAGATTTATATTCTGTACTCTAAGGTGTAAGTTATGGGGAGGGAGGGCAGAAATCCAATGTTAAAGAAGGCTATGTAACACAGAACAGGAAAAACACATGTATTTATGAATCAGTATACAACCATCTCCAAATGGGTATTTTTACTTACATCTATCCCTTCATTTCCTCCTATTCTTGACCCATACTCATTTCGAACTTCTCTGAAACCACCTTGATCACGGATTAACTCTAACACCATTTCCTTGGCTTGCTGAAGTACAAACAAAACACAAAACAAAACACCCAATTTACAAGGCAGGTCTCAAAACATTGTAATTATATTCCTATGTGTTTTGCCCATTCTGTTCCCAAATCCTTCTATATAAATTATAAACAAGTTTACCTGTACTTTGTATGGGTCTCCTGTAATCCTAAGAGGTTTGTCAGCACCAGTGTTCTGAGGTCCATCTTGAATCATAACCATTTTAACTCCAGCCCGCTCCTATTAATCACAGAAATCATATGTATTAACAAAAGGGAAATGGAAACGAACTGGCTTCAAAACAGATGAAAACTAATCACTTTACAGACCAATACCTGAAGTTGTTTAATAGTTTCTCCCCCCTTTCCAATAACTAATCCTGCCTTGCTAGCTGGAATCATGATTTCTTGAACTGCATTTCCTGGTCCATCACCATGGTGGAAGCCAGGGGCTGGTCTTCCTTTTTCAACAATCTGGTCCAATAATCGTTTTGCTGATCTGTTAACAAATTAGGAGTCAAACAATAAGTTAAGGAATACTCAAAAACTTATCCAAATACAGAAACACAAAATAATATAATCACGTACTTCCCCCATCCCAATTCAGGTTTAGGTGGCTTAAAGCTAATTTAACAATTTTAATTAAGAGAAAATGCCATCAGGGACAAAGAATGATAACACAATAAATTTTCTAGGTATACAATTTGCAGTATTTTTTAGAACAGTCCTAAATGTCCAAGAAGTAGCACTCTACTTTTTTTTCCACTTTACTTTGAAAGTCATCTAAGAATTAAGCTACTCTGCCAATAACTGAATGATGTATTTCCAATTTTAAAACACCACTTTGTTCACTCACACATTAAAAATTTATTTATCCATTCAAAAATACTTAAGAAATGTTAACCATATACCAAGTACTATACTAGATAATAGAATTACAACACTGAATGAAATGCACAAGGGTCCCTTCTGGTACAGCTTACCTTGATTAAATAACTAAAACAGCATGTTTGGTTAAGTGCTACAAATAAAATTAAAACAGGATAAGGGAGACATAAAGATAAGCTATTTCATGCAAAGCAGACATAAAAGACTACTGATAAGATATCTGAACTAAAATGTAGAGGAAGAGAGGGAGTAACTATGAAAATATCAGAGGGCAAAATGTTCCAGAGAGAAGAAACAGGAATTTGCAAAGATCTCAGATGAGAAGCAAGCTTGGTGTGCTGAAAGAACAGAAGCTAAATGGGGCTTAAACACAGTGAGTTGGGAGAAGAGAGGTAAAAAAATGAAGTGAGAAAGGTGGCAGGTAAATCAATCCATGATAAAGACATGGTGAAGCATTAGAGGATATGAGCAAAGTAATGACATAAACTGATTCACATTATTTTTTTTAAAGATTTTATTTATTTTTATTTGACAAGGAGAGAGACAGCGAGAGAGGGAACACAGCAGAGGGAGTGGGAAAGGGAGAAGCAGGCTTCCCGTGGAGCAGGGAGCTCAATGCAGGACCCGATCCCAGGACTCTGGGATCATTACCTGAGCCGAAGGCAGACGCCCAATGACTGAGCCACCCAGACACCTACTGATTCACATTTTTAAAAAATGATATGGCTATACTATTCTAAGAACAGACTACTTCTGAACAAGCTAAAAAGAATGGAAACATGTTGAAATATAGACAAATGGTCACAGACAAATAGTATAGAAATGGCAAGAAAAGGCTGGATTCCAAATAAATTTTGAAGAAAAATGACCAAAGTGTTGCTTATGGATAAATGAAAGACAAGAAAAAGATAAAGGTAATTTAAAAAATTTTTTAAATTTATTTTGGAATGCTCATGTTCAGGGGTGAGGTAGGGGGAAGTGGTAAAGTTTCAGGCAGACTCTGCTGAGTGCAGAGCCCAACCTCACGACAAGGAGATCAAGGCCTGAGCTGAAACCAAGAGTCTGGTGCTTAATGTACTGTGCCAACCAGGTACCCAAAGAAAAAGATAAGAGTATTAAAACAGTACTGCCATATACTGAGATGAGTAGAGGACAAAGCAGACTGGGTAACGGGGTGGAAAACAATTATGAACAATTCAAAGTCTGAAATGTCTAGTAGACATTCAAGTGGAAATACTAAGTGAGCAGCTTGATAGGATTCTGTAAGTTAGAAAAAGAGAGCAAGGCTGAAAATAACAATTTAGGAGTACATAAAATTTATGATATATTAATATTAAAAGTTTAATATTACACATTAAAGTTTGTGAAAGAATAAATGAAGTCATCTGAGGAGTACGCGTAGACAGACTGTAGGAGGACTGAATTTTGCGGCACTTTCATACTGAAAGGCCAGGAAGATAGAGCTGGACGACCAAGAATGACTGAGAAAGTAGCTAGGGAGGGAATATCTCTAGGAAAGTGGTTCCCTGAGTCAAACAACATTGATGGGTGGAAAGATGGAGAAGCCGTATGTGATCTTGAAAAGAGCAACTTCAATGGAACCATGGGAGTAAAAGTCTGATTCAAAGAAGTTCAAGACAAAATGAAAACAGATGCAAACGACATGGTGAAGAGAGCTACTCCTTTTAAGGATTTTTATTGTGTAAGGAGGCAGAGAAGTAGAAATGTGAGGTTCAAGGTTTTGTTAAGATGGAGGGATTTTTCAGCATCTTTATATCTTGTTAGAAATTAGCTAGAAAATGGGAAAACTAATAGTGCTGGGTAAAATCAGTTAAATTCAGGGGCAATGTCCTTCAGTAGGAAAGAGGGGCTGGCCTCAGGCAGATCATTTCATACTTACTGGACAGATTCAGGTGTTCCAGTTAGCATACAAGACCTTTCTGGAAGGCCACCACTGTCTACAATTAAATAAAAAAAACACAAAAATATTTTAGGCCAAAAAAAGATTACAATATCACTTTCGATAGTTACTTAATATGCTAATTTTCTAGTCACTTTGAAAAATAGCTAGAGAATAACATTACCAGGAGCTATCTGTATTTTGCATCCAGATTCTTGTTGTATGCGTGAAATCTGTTCACCACCTCTGCCAATTACTAGTAAAGAAAAAAGAAAAAAAATTATTTGCTAAGACTGTCAAGTATGTTTTGATTGTTTTCAAAGCTTTAAAAATTAGGCTACTTACTAAATCCAACCATTCCATCTGGAACTTTGTATTCTTCTGTCATGACAGACCTGCTAACAAAAAACAAAAACTAACATTTTCCTTCAAAGAAAGAGAACTGATTACATTCAAAAGGTAATCCAATAAAAATGGAAGTCTAATGGCTTAAACTAGGCTTTCAGGCATATATTCAGAGTCAAAATGCAGCTTGAGTAGTTCAAGCCAGAATCTTAATGGGACACACACCAATTGAGGAGGGTATGGTAAATAGTCTGAAAGCATTAACTGCAAAGGAGCTGGGGTGGAGGTTCAGGGAATGTTTTCTAAACAATTATTTTCATTCGCTTTAGCTCTTCAAATATGTGGCTAATTCTACCTTCCTTCCAAATTACAAATGTATCTCACTCAAAAGGAAAAATGATCATTCTGTTCTCAACTAAAATGGACAGAAATGAATAAACAAAAAAGAATATACAGGCACATATTCACTATATACTAATTTGTGTTTTCACAGACATTTCAACTAAAACTTGCAAAGTACTCTTTGAAAAGCCTTTCACTATACCTTTGCTGCTGATGCATCGGTGGTAACTGTGTTCCAAAAGCTACCAAAAAATCAAATAAAATGAAAACTTTAAATTTAAGTTCACACATATTTAACAATACAATTATATCAAGCAATACTAAAATCTTTCCCATACACACAGAAAACACCACCTTTGAGAATGAAGTTTTAGGCAGAATACTTAAATCAACATTGACAGTGGGCAATAAAGTCAGTGAAACAGCAGGTATCATTAGCAATGGCATAGAAAGAAACTGTTCTTTCTCAAGGGGCACAAGCTTAGGTTAAAAAACGGAGTTACAGAATTGAATATGAAAATATTTTAGCAATCAAATCGTAAGAATATATGTCTAGCCATAATTCAAGTGAGAGATTATGAAGACAAGAAGTATTATTTACAAAGGCATTCATTCTAAAGTATTCTGGCCATCAACTAACTCCGAAGACACCCAAAAAAACTAGGAACAAAACTCTGATATTAAAATTCAGTTACTTTAGCTTTTAACCCAATTTAAAATACTTACAGTCATTCTGAGGAGCAACTTTCTTAGCATCTGGTTGATCTGCAAAATTAAGAGCCTTTTAACTTTTTGCCAGTAAGTACAAATACAAGACTTAGCTAACCCGTGCCCAAGCAAGAATATCAATGTAAACACTTATTGAAACAGCTGTAGGTAATTGTTGATCATTTGAACCAAAAGTGACAAAACTTATCCCAAACTCTTAGTAATCAAAAGAAACATTACATTTCTTTCATTCTTTTCATGTTTAAAAGATGCACAGACATTTAAAAAAATTCTTTTTGATTTTATCAAATCACTGACCTTAATGTATGTTAAGCACTTTAGAATGATACAAGACAAAGTATTTAGGTCCATTACTAGCAAAATATCACATGCTAAAGGCTAATGATGCTTCCCACTGTAGGAACTGAAGACTGGAAGAAAAACAGAACCTTTCAAAATGTGAAAATTTGACATATCAAAGTTGAGTGTATCTGACAGTGACCACAAGGCTATGCAAAATAATAAAAAAATCACATTACAAGGCAATCTCAATCTAAACTATTCTACTGTTCCTAACCAAACATTTCACGGCATACACTTCAGCAGAAAAACTCAAAGCAACTACATGACTACCTTCATCTACATCCTTTACACAGATGAATACAATGCATACCTTAGAATAGACAACCTACATCTGAAAGTACTACATTTTCCTCCCCCCTTCAAACTTAAATGATTAAACATCAGAATGTTGTGCAGCAAAAATTCAGACACATAATCCAAGAATTATTTGTGTCCATTTAAGAATCCACTGGTTTATTTCACGGTTACATACTAAACACAGGTAATAAATAAAAATTCCTGCCTTTAAAAGGAGAGGGCATTCCCTCCCAGTGTGTTGTACTGCTCGGACTTGTCCAAGAGCCATCTACACATAAAATAAAAAGAATACATTACATACAACATCTGAAGCATCATTAGCTCATTTTTTTGTATATTAAAACCTCACTATAAATGTGAAAGACACTTAAATAAAAGGAAACCAAGTACACCTGGTCAAAAGCTACAAATACATTCTACAGGCTCATTCAGAATCCTCCTTAAAAAAAAATTAAGTAAATAAAAGGGCAAAAAGAAAATGTATCAAAATTCATACATCAAATCTAAAACAAAAAATACTTGCAGACTTCTAAGTTCAGAAGCTTCAACAATTACGTTTTTTTTTTAAAAAAATGCAAAGCACTGTAAATCTGTTTTAAGCCACATTTTGAGTTAAACCTGAAACACAAAACAAGGTACTAAAACAAAAATAAGTAACATAAAAAAAGGTATAACCTGCAACACACTACAGTAGCAAGCTATAGCAATATCAACCTTTAAAATGAAATCTGAAATAGCAAAACAATAAAAACATAGCATATAAAGATTAATTCACATATGATGAGAAAAACCAGTGAAATGTCTTCTAAACATTTTATATTTTTGTTCTTTTCAGTATATTAACAAGATGTCTGTGCAAACTGTCAATCTGGCACAATCCTAAAAGAGAAAATGTTGTTTTCTACTAAGACAGAACTGGCTGATTGACTCAAAATTTTACCTACCTTGTCTAAGGTCTCCCCCCTCTTTTCTCCTGAGGCCAACATAAACCTTACAATTTTAAGAACATTATAAAAGCAATGTTTCAGTAAAAAAAAATTTGAAAAATATTGAAAATCACCTTCAACTAACCTGTGTCTGAAACAATTAAAATACTTATGACTATAACTTACCTCCATCTTCCAAAGGTCTTTTTTGTCCCCCATAACCATAGTCATTTGAGTTCAGTGATGTACCAGCATCACCTCCAATTTTTGCTGCAATCTTAAAAAACAAAAGCACATCATCATTAAGGATAACATCATAACTACTATACACTACTTAGTGCTATATTTTCTCATTTAATATATGTATATACATATATACACACCAAGTATCTAATACATAGAAAATTAGTATGAAAGAAAAACAAAAATTACAGAGCCATGTATTACTATCATTAATACCATTAATAACTTCAAGGAGTTAAAAAATTATCATCATCTGGAATTAAGCTTCTGATAAATTTCTGTAAGAACAAACAAAGAAATAATCAAACAGGAATCCTCAGAATCAACTGACCACGTAAATAGCTTTGGGAAAAATGTGGTTCTAATTCTATCTTCTCCATGGCTCTCTCCCATGACACTTCAAAAATGTGCTGTAGGCACAGAGAATGTGAACACCTTATGGGATTCCAAGGCAGTGTTGTCTAATAAGGTAGATGCTAGCCATACATGGTTATTTATTAAGTACTTCTGGCTAGCCCGAATTAAATAATAAGTACACAAATGGATACTGAAAACTTAAAGAGTGGAAAGCATCTCAGTTTTTTAAAAATTTGTACACATGTAACGTTTTGGGTATGTTGCATTAAATAAAATATGTGACTTGCATTATATTTCTATCAGACAATCCTATTCTATGGAAACATGGGGGTGGGGGAAGCCTGGAAAGAAAAGTCTCAGCTACAAAAAAATAAATCATTTCATTCCTAAAGACTTTTTTAGAGTGGGGCAAGTAACTGCTTACACTTACCTAAAATATTAAAAAAACAGCAGCCTCAACTCATAGACAGGACACAATCAGTAAAAGAAAATGTTTTTTCATATATTTCAATATATTTAGTATATTGAGTAAGTACAATATACTGAATATATTGAATAAATTCAATATACTGAATATATTGAACAAATTCAATATATTCAATATATTTCATGTATTTCTTTATGAGTATTTACTTCATTTTTTATGAAATGAGATACGGAACTAAGACTGCTGAGTGCCAGCAATAGGCAAAATTCCATACTGTATGTTTACTGTATGTCACTGAATCATCACAACGACCCTGAGATGAGAATACTTAGTGAGATAGTGATCCATTTTACAGGTGAAAAAAATCTCAAGTGAACTTAACTCAGGTTATATGGTAAGTCAATGGAGGAGATGTTCCAATTTCTATATAGCTCCACGCTAATTACTAGAAGGGGGTAAGCACCAAATGTGAGTGATACGCTCATTAGAGCTTCATTACATTATTCTGCTAATTCTGAGTATGTCTGAAATTTTCCATGATAAAAAATTACTCAGAAAATTCAAACATCTGGTGTCTAGAATTTCCCCAAAGAATCCTGATGTGAACTAAGCCAACTGCTTCATGCTTCATTATAATTAGAAAACTGGAAAGGATTAAGTATACTCAAAGACTCGAGTCTTAAAAATCCACTTACGTATCACTTAAAATTGAATATATATTCAATTCCCAACTGTATTTCCTAGGGTTTCTAGATTTCCCTTTTTCTTCCAAAGCACACCAGGATTAAATATTAAAAATGCTTGATTTAAAAAAGGCTTTGGGGAGGGGGGGGCACCCGGCTGTCTCAGTCAAAAGAATCTGTGACTCCTGAACTCAGGGTCCACATTGGGGTAGAGATTACTTAAAACAAACAAACAAACAAACAAACAAAAAACAAAAAAAGGTGTTGGTCAATCTAACCTTCCTTAATTATCCTTTCACTTACTCAAAAACCTGGTCCATATCTTTGGGCAGCTATAAAAATCTTATTTCTTTTCTGAAAGGTTTCTTCATCAAACCTGAAAACAACTGCTTTTCCACCAAGTTTTAAAAGACTTAATTAACATTTGAATTGTTCCTTATTACTTAAATACACTGCCTGGTACTGATTTTAGAAGAACTATTTCAGGCCAGACAAGACAGTAACTACTGATGATCTTAAGCCGTGAGTACCTTCTGCAGTTAGCTTTTGTAAATGCTGCATGAGTTTGCAGAACACCACTCCTTGAACGCCAAGGAACTTCTGCACAGAGAAAGGATACTTATTTATACCTCCCTATTATTCATTATTCACTGAATAGTTTCTAAAACTATCCAAATGAAAATGAAAGGTTGATACTTAGTTCACTCAAGAGAATTAGTAACACCATCTTAAACATTCAGAAACAGTACAAAGACATTAGAAAAGAACTACTCACTAAGAATACTAACAACGATTTTTAACTGTCCCCTCCTACAACAGAGAAATTTATCATAATCAAACTTTGCTATCCTGTTACCAAATGTAGAAACAAACCTCCCCCCCAGAAGCCTACTCAAGTGCTAGTTTTCAAAAGAAATTAACGTTAACTGAAAAACAACAATTCTATTTTATAAAATCTTCATTGCATTCAAACAACAATTGCAGCTTGCATCACTTTTACAATCAAGGAAGAGATTCCAAGAATAACTGATTACTTAAAGACTAATAGTTGTTTAGAAGCTAAAGAATCAAGGCTTATACTCTTGCTTTAATGCGTGTTCTACCAATGATGGAGTCCCACTCTGATTCACTTCTATCTTCCCAATGTCAAGGAGAAAAAAGGTAGAGAGATACATTTTGATCATTCAACATTTCAGAGACAAACCTGCCTTAGTGTGATCACCAAACTCCTAACCAAAGAACCCCAACCCACCCTTTCGAGTTACAGCTTGAAATACACAAATAGAAATCTCTCCAGTGTACCGGCTGGAAACCCTAAACTAGAGAAGCAATCTGGTGCCCCTGTGCTGAATTTAGCTCAGAGAGTATTTAAAAATCTGGAAATTACACATTAAAAAATAAGCCATTGGAATTCTCTGGAAAAATGATTGAGCAATTTGGTCTAAATTACCAGATGGCAAAATGAGCTACGCAGTAACCACTTGTCCTGCATTAACAAAGAACCGTCCAGTTTAAAAAAGCCAAGAGCATCCCCGTTAGTACACAGCTCTGAGGGCAAGAAGCTGTTCTTACACCTCTTCCTTCCAAGAACACTGCATAATACGCTGGACAAAGAAAAGAAACTTAAGGTTAGATGAAGATTTTGGAAATATAATCCAGCATACTTTTAACATAGATAAGGAAAAAGTAGTTCAGATATTAACCTAACTTGTTTCTTCAGTCCAAGTACTCCTCCCTGTATTCCATTTATATATCAGACAAGCAGCTATAACTGACATTATAGAGGCATCTTCAAAAGTAATCAGAAGGGGAAATTCAAATCAAAAGCTAAATTTAGGAATCTCAGGCTTAAGGTCAATTCTGTAAAGAAACAATCAAATTATTACAGCAAGACATCTATAAAGAATCATATCATTACAACAAGAGCATTGAGGCAGCTGACCTATTGGCATAAAAAGAGAGTACAGGAAATCCACAGTTTGAAGGCAATTTCTATATTTAAAAAAGCCATCTAACATAATCAGGAAATTACAGCTTAGCCAAATAATTAAGTCCAATTTTTAATTAAAGCATGGTAACCTGAGGCCTTTCAGAAGTTGTATTCATCTGTACTCACCTCCATTTCCACCCTCTTCCCCAACCAACATTATCCTCCAGTGACTTCATTCCTGGGTTCCTGTCATTCCAAAACCCTCATACCTTTGCACATGCTGCTTCTTTTTTCCACTGATCAAACTTTCACTCATTCTTTAATGCCTTGCTTAAAATATCAGTCCTTTGGCAGTTAGGCACCCCACTCTTTGGTGTTGTGTACAGTGCCTGACTCACAGCAGGAACTCTATAAATGTTTACAAAACAAGTGGATAAATTAACGGTGCCCATTTTTGTCTACTCCTCTCTGAATGCATTAATCAGATACTACTATTCATTTGCATTTGGTTCCTTGATTGTATCATCACTTCCTAGAAGGCAGAAATACAATTCACACAGTAAAAAAATCTCTAGTATCTAAGTTCAGTGTGTAGCACAAATTAATTCAATACACTGGTCAAATAAAGTAATGCAGGTGAGTCCTTCAACCAATCTAATAATATTCCTCTAACAGTTTATGTCATTATATAAATGTTTCAGTCGCTATTACAAAAACGTTCAGATGAACGAAAATTCAGGTGAAAAATTACACAATTAGTATTAATGGTGACTTTTGACTATTTCTGATCATACACAACTATAGGTAAGTTTAATTATATGTTCACATTATAAAAATAAGAGCCACTTGTTACATTATTACAGACTTTACGCAGGTTGACTCAAATGATGCTTTGATGCAACTGGAGAGTGAAAAAGGTTAACAAAGTTAACGCAAACAAAACACACCACAAAATTAGTTTCTGATTCCCGTTCGCTTAACGCTATAATCTAAAAATGTCGTAACTAGAATAAAATTATTTTGCTTACATACAACATCACACACTTTAAGTTATAGTTATGTTAAGGGACCATCTAATAAAGTTCCAATTAAGAAGTCTTTAAATTTCCTGGAGTAATTTTATTTTCCCCGTTTGGGAAAGAACTGCCTTCAGGGCAAATGTACGCACCTACGTAATACAAAGAGGTCTGGTCAGTTTACGACTCTGAACAGAGAGGCAGATTCAAACTGAAACTCGGATATAATAGGCCTGAAGCCATTTTGAGAAATAAGAGGAAAGGGCTGGTAGAACCCACTGACACATAAATCCTGCTCTGAGGAAGGATTCTAACACGGGATACTAGTGCTCTCTTCCTTGTAGATGTGAAAGTGAATGATACAGGAAGATTAATTTTGAGACAGCCCGAATGAGCTGGAAGCTATAAAGACTGCTGTACTGACATATCCCTCCCTTATCACGGTTCCTGAGGACAGACCCTAGTCCTCTCCCAAACTCATTACCAGAACCTTCCATACTATTGTGTAAAAACTACGCGCGCTTTATCCCACGGAAAACGTTCAATCTGAAAAAAAGGAAATGCCACGCTAACTCTTCAGGGAAAGCGCGACTGCCGCAGAAGCGAAAGACCTAAAGCCATCTACGCGTAACACGCGTTGGGTTCTAAATGGCTTAGACGCCAAGATACACAAAACCGAGCTTCGGCCTCCGAATTGTATTACCAACGTGGGGAACCATAAATCTCCTCACATTTCAGGGCCCGGAAGGGCACTTCTTTCCTCTTCCTCATGCGCGAAGAAGTAGCGGCCTACTCAGCCAGCGGCCAATTACCGTGAGCGTTCGGGATCCCGCCGCGCGGTCCAGACTTACCTGCCGTGCTCTCTGCAGCGCATCTTTGAAAGCATCGTTAACTCCCCCACCGCCGCCGCCGCCGCCTCCACCACCAGCTGAGCCAGAAGAAGGTGGAGGCACTGTTGAGTAGTCTGCCATGCCTACGCTACAGTGGCCGCTGCCGCTTCTTCGCAGACACCTTCCCTCAGCCAACTGCTAAGAAAGAAAGAAAATGGCGGCCGTCGAGCCTGTATCACATTCTTGTGCGACCATCGTGCCGTAAAGGGGCGGAGACTGAAAGGAGAAAATCTCGCGATGTTTTGAGGCAACGAACCGGTGTGGGGGTGGGGCTGAAAAAAACAAGGAGAGGCCGAAGGATGTCGCGAGACTTGTGTTTAAGATCTCGCGAGAGTGGATTTTATTTTGGCGCCTCCTCTGCGCGCATTCTCTTGTTGAGACTGTGTTGCTTCTACTTCCGGGGTGGTGGGTGCGACTGGCGCGGCGACCCCGGTTGGCTTGCATTTTTGAAGACCTCAAGAAAGAGTAGTTGGTTTTTATTGGTTGCAGACTCGGGGAGGGACTGTGGGTGAATTTCGCGCGTAGGGTCATTTTCTGTATCCAGGGAAAGAGGGTAACGTCGACAGGCGTAAGGACGACGCTACAGTATCTCGAGAGCGCCGCAACCAGGAGTGTGCCTGGGAGAAGGGCGCCCGGGACGCCACGCGGAGATGTTTCTGAAAACGTCCTCCCGGCCCGGCGGGATCTCGTCCTGATTATCAGGGTAGTAAAGTGTCCCTGTATTTTACGTATAGATTGGCAGATGTGTTTTTATCACAAGTGGGGATGAATTCAGGCTTGAGGCCTCTTAGTGCTCTAGCTGATTTCGGTATTTTTGTCTAATGTGAATGAGGCTGTGAAATTGTGACTGCCCTTTTCCTTGTAAAAACGTGATTGTTCCTAAAATTCTGTTGTAACTACAGTTAGTAACCTAGTATGTGTCCAGGGCCCGTTTTATTGAGGTCATCTTACAGTTCACAGAAACATCATTTCTTGACCAAAATTGACTTTGTGGCTTCCGGAAGTTCCTGTAGTTTCTTTAAGAACCCAAATGTAACGTGATGTTCTGAATTGTCATCCCAGGGCTGGATAACTTAAGTGTGTATTTTATGTCATCTACTTCAGTTATCAAGTAATTTCAGACCTTCCCAAGCATTTGGTGGCACATAATTTACTCCAGTACTAGTAGTGGCTTCAGACTCATTTGGATGCTTTACGAATCTTATTTAGGAGTCGATCAAAGTGATTTTTTTTTTTCTCCAAAGTTCCCTTGTTTTTAGATAACAAATACCGAGGTAAAGTGAACTTTACCAATTTTGGCATTTTATGTTTTGTGAGTTAGGTCTAAAAAAGTACCTTTCCCGTTGCTAGTCATAAGAGTAATTGGAAGAAATGTGTGTTGTGATCTTCCTGATAATTGCAGTTAATGTGTGCTCTTGTTCAAGGGCCCAAGTAAGATAACTGGACATACATGCATGTAGCTGCAAGTGGGCGGACATTTTCCTCCAATGAAGCTTTTCCTACTGTCTTAACCATTTATAGCTCTGATTTTCTTCAGTGTTCCTACCTATCCCTTTAGGTTTGGAGGGGTGAGGATTTGTATTTGGAAAAGCAGCAAATGTATTGGACTACAGATTTAAGTGTAACTGGGGGGAAAAAAGACTAAAAGCATCTTGGGTGGTGTTACTAAACAATTTTTTCAGTTATGTTTTGAGAAAGTGTGTCTAACAAGTGTCATTAATCAACTGATTTTTTTCATATTTTATGTATTAGGCATATACCAGTCAGTTCTTCTGATCAACATAATGTTAACCATAGAGTGATATGATTCACCTGCAAACAAACTTTATTTCAGACAATTTTAGTTGTCTCTAAATGTGCAAAGTAAAGCCTTTCATCTGTATTTTATTTGTAGACTCTCCTGGAACCAGGGTGGGGAGTTGGAATCAGATCAGGATTTCTTAACTTCAACACTGTTGACATTGTTTAACCAGATAATTATGTTTGGAAATACCACTATGTACTGAAATATGTTTAGCACCATTCTTAGCCTCTACCCATAGATCCTAGTAACATAACACTGCCCCCCCCCACACACACACACTCAGTTGTGGCAGTCAAAAACATCTCCAGACATTGCTGATGTTCCCTGGTAGGCAAAATCATCCTACATTGAGAAACGCTGGTCAGCCTTAATTCCTGCCCCTGCCTCTCCATTGGGAAAACCTATTTACCATACTTCTGTGGTACATTCCAAATTCTATTAATTTCCATTTCCACTACTCCCAAGTTACCATCACTTAGTCCTGGACTGTAATAGTATTCTACTTGGTTTTTCTGCTCCCACCCTTAAATGTCTATAATTAGCTTTTTTAAATTGTGAAATTATAAAAATATGTAATATATGTGTAAGTTCTCAAAAGTAACAAGGATCCATTACCAATACTTTTGAAGCTCAAGCCTCTACCCGATTATATTTCAATTGTTTCTTCACATAGCAGCTTGAATGATTTCTTTCTTTAAAACAGATCATCTCACCTTTCTCTTCCTATTAAACTTTTTAAAAGATTTATTTCGGAAAGAGTATGTATTGTGGGGGTGGGCATAAGGGCAGAAGGAGAAGGAGAGAAGACTCCCCACTGAGTAGGGAGCCTGATAGGGCTCCATTTCACAACCCTGAAATCATGACCTGAGCTGAAGCAAAGTTGAACACTTAACTGATTGAACCACTGAGGCGCCCCAAGTACTTTAAAATCCTATCTCCTGGAGTGGTGTAAGGGCTCCATATGACCAGGCCACTGTCTCTAAACAATCCTCACTTTAATTCTTCTTCACTAACCGTGCTGTCCAAGATACTTCCTGCCTTTGGGATTTTATGTTTGCTTTTTCTTCTGCCTGGCCTGATGCTTTTATAGACTTTCACGTGGATGGTTTGTCCTCATCATTCGAGGCTCAGTTCAGATGTCACCTCCTTAGACCATCTCTGACCTCTAGCCATAGTGCCATTCTGCAATCACTATCTCATTACCATTTTATAGCATTTATCTGAAATTATGTTCTGTGTTTACTTTTTTATTGTTTCTTTTCCTTTAGAATGTAAACTGGAGAACAAGGACTATCTATTTACCATTGACCAATTCCTAATGCATAGTCAACATTCTAGACTTTTGTTGAAAGTGCATACTGAAAAAAATCTGCCTCTGCATTTTAGTTGTGTGTGGCCTTGGGCAAGTAACTTTGTCTCTATGTCTCAGATTTCTATTAATGATCATAACTTCCTTTACTGTCCTCAAATGAGATATCTGTGAGTTCTTCAGAAAACAAAGTGCTATTATGTAAATGGAAACTAGTAATAAACTTGTAATTTGGCTTCTGGCATTTTAGAATCAAGAAAGTATAATCTGTGTACATTTTTTGGATTGCAGTTATGTTCAAATCTTAGTTTTGGTAAAACCCAGGAACGTGCAAGAGCAGCTGAATTGTGGGAAAACTAACCAGTGAATTTTGATTAGGCTATGTGAGTTCTCAATCTGAGAGCCATTTGTACTTTTCTGGTTACTTTTAAAATTGAGGAGATCAGGCTTTTCTTGACTAAATTTATTCCCTTTTACAATGTAAATTTCTTAAAAGTGGATGTATCATAGCTAATAATCTAAAATTGGCTTATTATGCTTTGATATTGGCTAAATATTTGGCTGAATCATATTTTATAGTCAGACTCTTACCACAGAAATGGTATTTCATATTTTATCCTTAGGATGAAGCAAAAGTTGGTGTTTTGAACGCTACAGTAGGGAGCATTTAGATATACCAGATAAGAGTGAGAAGATAAACAAATGCAATTAAAGTTGAGCTATTAAATGCAGTGGCAAGTTTCTTATTTTACCTTCTGACTTACTGGTTACCAAATGACTACATGATTTTTTTCTTAGCACAGTTTTCACTTTTGGAATTTTAAATCTGAAATATTAACAGATTCTTATTTTTAGCTTTTGGAGAAAAGTCCATTATGGCTTTTTAACAGGCTTTTTTTTTTTTTTTTTTTTTAAGATTTATTTATTTTAGAGAGGGAGAGAGTCCCAACAGACTTGCTGAGCACAGAGCCTAACAAGGGACTCCCATCTCCCAACTCTGAGATCATGACCTGAGCTGAAACCAAGAGTGGGATGCATAACTGACTGTGCCATCCACGTGCCCCTTAACAGGCATCTTAGAGTGACATAATTGTACAGGCTTCCTGCCTCAGCTTTCTATGGATCACCTACCTTCTAACAGCTCTTAGCCAGAAGGATCTGAAAACTACATGCTATATACTGTGTGTCATTTAAACCAGGCCAGTATTTCCTTAGTACGTAGTTACAACAGATTCAGGTTAGATGTGAGGAGGGAAGTGGCCACTTCAAATTAAAGTAAATAGTTCAGGATGTCGTTAGGGTGTTTGATCATTAGGTTGGTTTTTGGTTTAATGACTTTTATATCCCTTTTGACTGAGTTTTTAAAATTTTATTTCAGACTGAGGTGTGAATGGAAGCAGGATATATTAGCATTTTATTTTTTTAAGATTTTATTTTTTGCGAGAAAAATAAATTTATTTATTTTAAGAGAGAGCATGTGAACACATGAGTTGGGGGGAGGGACAGAGGGAGAAGGGGACTCTCCGCCTAGCAGGGAGCCTGATTTAGGACTTGATCCTAGGACTCTGGTATCATGGTCTGAACTGAAGGCAGACACTTAACCAACTGAGCCACCCAGGCACCCATATATTAGCATTTTAGAGAACAGAGTTGTTAATACAAATTAACTTTGGAACATTTTGGAAAACAACAGTTTGACCAGTGTCTGAAACTGGAGGTAGCCCCAGATAGTGGAAAGGACTCTAGGCTAAGTCCAAGAGGATCTGTGTTAAAGTATGACCCATGTGCCCTTTGGTAAGTCACACAACTTCCTTTTACCAGTGTACCTAAAAGAGAGGGCAATTTAATCTGTTTCTGAAAAGTAGCCAACAGTAAAGGATAATAAAAGGTCTTATGTTTTTACACTGTGACTTCTGTTTCCCTTTCAGAAGTTAGTAATACTATCATCTCATGCTCAGTTATTAGAGATTTCTTCTCTGATTTGGGTGCCAAATTTGATGGTGTGTCCTGATTGAAGGGCTATAAGTAGACTGAAGAATACTAGGATATTGTTTAAGATCATTGATTTGCCCTAAATCTAGACTTTTGTTATCCTCGTCATTCTCACTTACCCATAACTGCAGAGCTCCCTTTTTATCAGGTACACTTCCCACCTCTTCCATTTTACTATTGCCTGGTAATTTCCATTTTAACAGAAAGCCTGTCGAGAACTCTAAAAATTCAGGGATTCTTAGTTGTTGTCATGTACTTTGTCATGACAATAATAGCATAGTATCGCTTATTGTTTGTTTGGAATTCCCACTAGATTGTAATGTCCATGACAGTAAAGGTTATGTCTTTCTGTGTCTTTACTGCATAGCACACTCATAGCAATAGCTAATAATGGCTAGTGTGATATACTGGTTACTGTTCTAAATGCTTTGTCTGTATTTAATTCATTTATGCTTACAGTGGCTCTATGAGGTGCTTAAAATCTCTTGCTGGGGTACAGGTAAGTTAACTAACTTGCCCAGGGTCACATATTAGTAGGTGTTAGTGATTTGAACCCAGGCGACCTGTGTTGAAAGAATTGAAGAATCTATAAAAAATCAAGTAATGAAATGGATCTCTGTAGTTTCCTATGGTGTGGTTCACAACTTAGTAATTCTTACTTGGATTTTAAAAATACATGCATTTGTTTTTATTGAGATGTATGCCAAAGTTCGTCATGAGAACCAGGTCTTAATGTAAGGTAATAAAAATATTACATACAAAATTAAAGAACCCATGTGTTCTATAAAAGGATAAAGCCTTGTTTTTCTGTGTTAATTGTATTGGATGAATCAGTAATACGCTTTACTAAAATTAATGTATATATAGTGTTTAGAGTGTATGTGTATACATACATATATATTTGGTATGATTAATACTATTTTTCAGATACATTGTTTAGGGGGTTTATGTGTTTGTAATCCACATCACAAACTAGATTGTAAGCCCCTTCAAGAAAAGAATAGGATTGTTTAAATTTTTCCTCTGTATTACCACACAGTGTCTATGATAGTGTTTGTACTGTTTGCATATTGGATTCCTCTATAAAATAGCCCACCTCCAAAAACATATCAAAAGTTTTAAAATCAGACTTTTGGGGCTCCTGGGTGGCTAAGTTGTTAAGCATCTGCCTTCAGCTCAGGTCAGGATCCCAGGGATCTGGAATCAAGTCCCGCATGGGACTTCCTGTTCTGGGAAGCCTGCTTCTCCCACTCGCACTCCCCCGTTTGTGCTCCCTCTCTCTCTGTGTCTCTGTCTGTCAAATAAATAAATAAAATCTTAAAAAAAAATCAGACTCTTCAGAAAATTAAGAATAGAATTCTGTGTAATTTAATTTTTAGAACAATTAATGTTGAGACAAAGGCTCTTCCTGAAAATGAGATAAATTTTCTTTGCCCTTCAGTGAAGGCAGAAAGCATATATGGGGGAAAAGAGGGGCTTGCTAAGGTTCCTTCCCAACTTTACATGGTTCTTCAACTTTAATGAAAGAAGGACCATCCTTACTGTATCGTACACAGTGCCTCTTTGAATATATAAATCGTGTTTAGCTAGTTGCACACATCTGTTGGCAGCCTGTGTGTAAGCAGGATCTGTCCTTTGACCAGGATCATGGCAGATACAGCACAGCATCATAAAATATATACGAAATTGAATCAATATTTAATGAAAAAAATTCAGAGCTACCTGCCCTTACCGATATACCATAATGCTCCCTTACTATAGGGATAATGGTAGGTTGAAAATTTGGTACTCCTGACAGTTTCTGTCTCAAGAAATTGGCTTTACCACCCAGTTCCCGAGTGCTTTTAGTTAATTATAGCATACATCCAAATAACTTAGAATAAAGCTGGTATATAATGCTGCAGAATATAATATATAATAAAACTACAGAGTGTATATAATATATGGTTTCATAATTTTTTTGATCTGTGAAAGTATTTAAAAATTTTAATTCCGGGGCACCGGGTGGCTCAGTGGGTAAAAGCCTCTGCCTTCGGCTCAGGTCCTGATCTCAGGGTCCTGGGATCAAGCCCCAAGTCTAGCTCTCTGCTCAGCGGGGAGCCTGCTTCCTCCTCTCCCTCTCTGCCTGCCTCTCTGCCTACTTGTGATCTCTCTCTCTGTCAAATAAATAAAATCTTTAAAAAAAGTTTTTAATTCCACTGTAGTTAACAGTGTTACATAAGTTTTGTTAGTTTACTTAGAATTAGTCCTATACTTATTCCTTAGAAGTATTTCCAGATCTGTGTCTGCAGCTATCTCCAAGAGATTTCGTGTGTTCAACAACATTTTGTGTGTTGCTTCAAAACCAAAATGTCTAAAATAAATTGATATATTTACTGTTCTTATTCTCCGTTTATTTTGTGGTCAAAACATGTTTATTTTTTCTCTCCCTAATTGAATCACATATTTATACATCAGTTCCTTTCACTTCTGTTACATTTATCCTAGTCATTAAAATTTTAGCCAAATAAAGATCAAATTAAAAATCATCTTGTTTCATGAACTTTAACCTGACTAATCAATTCCATTGATCTTTTACTTAATTCAGTATATTGATTACAGGGAGCTTTTTTAAAATGTTAAAGCTGAGCCCTGACCCCCACTCCCAGAATCTTGATTTCATTGGTCTATATCTGTATGTGTAACAACTTCCTAAGTTGATCCTTAAAGTGTAGCCCACACTTGAGAACCACTAAAATAAAATTGCTCCATTAGACTTTTGCTAATTTTTGATGCCTTATAGTTTGTTCTCTAGTGATTATGGGCATATAGTCTAGAGAATTCAAGGTCTAGAAGCATTTTGTTTTTGAACCCTATCAAGTTTTTGTTGATCTAGGCTAGGACAGTGTTCCTTAATCAAGAGTATGTTTGAGGAAAAACCCTGCATTATCTAGGGTGTTTTTTAAAAATGTGGATACTTGGGCCCCACTTGGACCTAATATAACTTGTTTTAGGAAATTTACATCTCTTACTTAAAAAAAAATAGGCATCGTAGTTGATTCTTATGCTTATCAGTCTGAAAACTGCTCTCTTATGCAAAAAGTTTAATAATTACAGAATTTAGCTTAATTATGTTTTGTTTCCCCAGTTAGACTAGTACATGTTCTGAACACAGATATCTTGTTCTCTCCCCTTTTCTCTTGTATAAAGGAGAGCTGGTTGAAGACTGGATCTCACTCTGGTTTGCCAATATATCTTGGTGCTTTTATGTTGGTAAAGTTTTTTTTTTTTTTTTTTTTAAGATCTCATTTATTTGACAGAGAGGGAGGAGAGCAAGAACAAGCAGGGGGAGGAGCAAAGGAAGAGGGAGAAGCAGGTTCCCCATTGAGCAGGAAGCTTGACATGGGGTTCAATCCCAGGACCCTAGGATCACGACCTGAGCCAAAGGCAGACGCCGAACTGACTGAGCCACCCAGGTGCCCCTATGTTGGTAAAATTTTAGTATCAAATTGAATTGTTTGTTATCAGAGTTACCACTTCCCTGCAAAGCTAGAGTTCAAATTGCTAAATACATGGTTATAAATATTGGGGGCTTTTGAGGCTATCTAGCATGGAAAAGAAGATTCACTCAACTTCTTAGGATAGCAGACTTGGAAAGACCTTGAAGATCATCTAATCTGTTTCTCTCATTTTATGGTGGAGGAAATTGCGACCTGGATTGCTTGAAAGCCATGCACAAAGTGACCAGATAAATTGCTGTGTCAACACTAGACTCCTAATCCAGGGCTCTTTATTTCATCAAAGAACTCTGAAGCAGCAGTGATTCAGTTAAATTTCAGTTGGACGTTTTCTGCTTCTTAGGTACAAGGGGAAGACGAATCTTTGCAGAACCAAAAACATCTTGATTTTTATAATCAGGACGTCTACCTTTATATTTTGAAATAGATTATTGAAAGAGGATCTTTGCCAGTGAAAGAAATCCTTAACTGAAGACGGGTGGGTATGAGATGTAAAGCCCACTTGGCATACGGTTTTGTTGTTGTTTTTTAGTGGAACTTTGCTTCTCTGTCCTGACATTTTCATGTCTCTATTTATAGCAGTGATCTCTTTGGAATTTGCCTTCTGATTCTGTTTGTTCTTTTATGTTGCTTCATATTAAGTGATATTCTCACTTCACTTTTGTTAAAATATATTTGAAAGGACTTGAAGTAATTAAAGTGTTTAAAAGCAGCACCTGAAATTGTTATTTTTTCTTTGATTTACATTATCATTTTTTATAACAGGTCATCTAATTGTAGTACCTAGTGATACAAATACTAATTTTTCAAGATAGAATGGTAGTTTATTTTTTAAATTTAAGATCATATGAAGCCTACAATAAATTTCTTTGGTCCAGGACAGATAATGCTTTTAGATTCTTAACAACCTTGCTCTTTAAGGATGTACTTTGATATAGGTGAAGACCGAGAGATTTTTACTTAGATCCTTTTTTTTGAAATAAAGATTTTATTTATTTATTTGACAGAGATCACAAATAAGCAGAGAGGTTGGGGTGGGGGGAGAAGACTCCCCGCCGAGCAGAGAGCCCAATCCCAGAACCCTGGCATCCTGACCTGAGCCTAAGGCAGAGGCTTTAACCCACTGAGCCACCCAGGTGCCCCTTATTTAGATCCTTTAAAAGGGTAAAGTCCTTAAGGGTGGGAACCATTTTATTTACCTTTGTGATTAACATAATGCCTCTCATCCAGTAGGTGCTTATTTATTCGGTTCAGTAAAAATGCTGGACGTTGGGGGCACCTGGGTGGCTCAGTGGGTTAAGCCTCTGCCTTCCGCTCAGGTCATGATCCCAGGGTCCTGGGATCGAGCCCCGCATCGGGCTCTCTGCCCTGCAGGGAGCCTGCTTCCTCCTCTCTCTCTGTCTGCCTCTCTGCCTACTTGTGATCTCTGTCGGATAAATAAAGAAAAAATCTTAAAAAAAAAAATGCTGGACGTTGTTCTAAGTGCTGGAGATATAGTAGCGAACAAAATAGACACATATGCCTACCCTCATGGAGCTTATTCTAGGGAGTTAAGGTTGAATAAAACATGAATCACTGCAAAGACTCCATCTTTGTTTTCAGATAGTTCTTTGGATCAGTCTAACAAAGAATATCTAATATTTGAGCCCCATGTTGGGTGTAGAGATTAATTTAAAATCTTTTAAAAAATAACCTATAGTTTATTAATCAAGTGTTGAAGAGTTAGAATGGAAGAAATTTAATGATCAGATCAATCATTAAATGTTTACTTCTGCGTGTGCATATGTGAAATTATGTGAAATACATAATTGCCAGTTACTGTCATCCCGATTTTCATTCACTTGTGTGCTGTGTGCAACCCTGTGTAAGGACCCCAGTTGCTAGCCAGGCTACAACCAGGGAACTTCATCTCAAATCAGATACTACTGAGTGCCTTTGATTATGCTGGCCAGAAACTCCATATTCACCAAAGTTCTAGTTGTTTACTTGTTTGTCCGTTCTTCACACCAAAGTGTGACCTCCACAGAGCACCTTGTGTGTTTTATTTAGCACTGAATCCCAAGTACACAAAATAGCAATCTACATAATTAGTAAATATTAACCAATCAGTCCCTGAGTACTCAAAATACAATTAATTCCCTTTCATTGGTACAAGCTACAACTAGTCTCCAGACTACTCAAAAATTAAAAATCTTCAATTCTAATATTAAGAGCTCTTTTCACTTTATCTTGTTTACTAATATACTCCGTAATTCTGATACTTCCCTTTTCAATCTCTATTACTTCCAGGTCTTGGTTTGCCAGTCACTTTGAGAATTCCCAACTCTTGTTCCCCATGTCTTTCAGTAGTGTCCACTCTTTAAATCCATAACTCCTAATCACTTAAAATAGACACTGGAGCTCGATGAGCTTCAATTCATCATTATTACCTAAGTGCTAGGTTATTTAACCTTGCCAACTTTAAACTTTAATTTAGAGTTTGTTTGTTCATTTGTGTTTAAATGTTCATATTTTTTTAGTATATGTGCTGCCAAAGTGAGCACAAGTGTTTATATTTTTAAATTAAACTCTAGGTCCAATGTGGGGCTCAAACTCATGATCCCAAAATCAAGAGTCACATGCTTTATTGACTGAGACAGCCAGGCACCCCCTGAGTTTCAGTTTGTTTTTTGATACCTAAGCATTGCTATGAAAATGAAAAATGAGATTATTGTAACCAGATGCTATTTCCCATAAGTAATGAAAACCCGTATTAAGGGACGCCTAGGTGGCTCAGTTGGTTAAGCAGCTGCCTTCGGCTCAGGTCATGATCCCAGCGTCCTGGGATCGAGTCCCACATCGGGCTCCTTGCTCAGCAGGGAGCCTGCTTCTGACTCTGCCTTCCACTCTGTCTGCCTGTGCTCGCTCTCGCTCGCTCTCTCTGACAAATAAATAAAATCTTAAAAAAAAAAAAAAACCCGTATTAAATAATAACCGAAAAATCCAGGCACAGAGTGACCCTACGGCTGGTTGAGTTACAGCTCAGCAATACAGGAGATACCCATTTTTTTTCATCTTTGCCCTCTGCCATCCTCAGCACAATGCGCCTGATGATTGCATAAGGGTTGCCATGGTTCCCAGTGTTATGCAGTCATAACTGTAAAGTGGAAGAAGAGAGTTTCTTGTCTTCAAAAGTAAGGAAACCTTTCTACTACCCCTTCCCTGGACACCAATCGGACTAACCTTGTGCTGACCAAAGCTGACTCACAGGCTTACTCTAGCAAGTACCATACTTGGTTTTGAATAATTAAGATTCATTTCCTGGGGATAAGGGAAAGGACCCCACCTTCCTAGAAATAGTTACTACTAATGCATTTGTGAATCTTAGAACTCTATCCTTGGAACTTCTTTTCCCCATCTGCATTCACTCTAGTATAATCTCTAGCCTCGAGGGTTTTTTTGTTTTTGTTTTTAAATATTTTATTTATTTATTTGACAGGGAGAGATCACAAGTAGGCAGAGAGGCAGGCAGAGAGAGAGGGGGAAGCAGGCTCCCTGCTGAGCAGAGAGCCCAATGGGGAGCTCAATCCCAGGACCCTGAGATCATGACCTGAGACAAAGGCAGAGGCTTAACAGACTGAGCCACCCAGGCGCCCTCTAACCTCGAGGTTTTAAGATCACCTCTACTCCCAGTTTTTTATCTTCTGTTTGGACTGCTTCTAAGAATACTAGACTCATATATCCAACTGCCTATTAGATACTACCATTTGTAAGTTTAATAAGCATCTTAAACTTAAAATGTCCAATATTGAACTCCCCAATTCCCCATCCCTCAGCTCTTCTATCTTCCTATATTAGTCAATAGCTTCCTATATTAGTCAATAGTCAAGAACTTTGTTCTTTCCCTTTGCTGAAGCTGAAAAATCTTGTGCTACTGATTTCCCTCACATCCCACATTTGATTCATCAGGAAGTCCTATTGACTATACCTTTAAAATAAATAACACCTCCACTGCTACATCATTGTCCAAACCACCTGAATTATTGGGTCTTCCATGATTACCCACCATACTTTCCCTCTCTTTTTTTAACATAGAAGGCCAAGCAATCCTGTCATTCTGCATAAAACTCCCCAATGGCTTCTCATCTTCCCTTGATACAAATCAAAGTCTTTAGCAGCCTACAAGACTCTACACCATCTAGCCTCTTCTTATTTCTCTGACCGTCCCTACCCCATCATTCTGACACAGCTGCACCTTAAAGATGCCTGGCATTCTCTCACCTCCAGAATTTTGTACTTTCATACTTCATTTTTCCCTCTACCTGATATCAACCCACACATATATACATAGCTTTCTCCCTTTTCTCTTTCAGGTCATAGTACAAATGTCATTTTGTCTCTGAAGCCATTTCTGCCTACCCCATCTAAAATTTTAATTCTTTTCTTTTCCTTAGCTCCTACCACCATCTAACATTGCATAGATTAGTGTTTTTATAGAATATTTTTAATTACTAAATCTTTATAGGCATGCCTGGGTGGCTCAGGCAGTTAAGTGGCTGACTCTTGGTTTCAGTGCAGGTTGTGATCTCAGGGTCCTGGGATTAAGCCCCATGTGGAACTCCATGCTCTGCAGAGTCTGCTAGAGATTCTCTTCCTCTCCCTCTCCCTCTCCTTCTGCCCCTTCTCCTGCTCGCACACACTTGCTTTCTCTGTGTGTGTGTGTCTCTCAAATAAAAAGATACTTAAAAAAAAATATTTTTAGGAATGCCTGGGTGGCTCAGAGTTAAGCATCTGCCTTTGGCTAGGGTGGTGATCGCAGCGTCCTGGGATAGAGTCCTGCACTGAGCTCCTTGCTCAGCAGGGAGCCTGCTTCTCCCTCTGCCTGTCACTGCAGTTCTCCCTGCTTGTGAGCTCTCTCTCTGACAAACAAATAAAATCTTAAAAAAAAAAAAAAAAAAAAAGGAACAGAAAATTCTTAAAAAAAAAAAATCTTGTCTTCCTCATTAGAACATAAAGTACACAAGGCAGGAATTTTTGTTCATACTGTATCCCCAGTACCTAGAAAGGTAGCTTGGCATATGGAAGGTCATTAAATTGTTTATAAAGAAATGAAAGTCTAGGGACGCCTGGGTGGCTCAGTGGGTTAAGCAGCTGCCTTCGGCTCGGGTCATGATCCCAGCGTCCTGGGATCGAGTCCCAAGTCGGGCTCCTTGCTCAGCAGGGAGCCTGCTTCTCCCTCTGCCTCTGCCTGCCATTCTGTCTGCCTGTGCTCGCTCTCTCCCCCACCTCTCTCTGATAAATAAATAAAAAAAAAGAAATGAAAGTCTATTTTTTTTTTAAGATTTTATTTATTTATTTGACACAGATCACAAGTAGGCAGAGAGGCAGGCAGAGAGAGAGAGAGAGAGAGAATGAGAGAGAGAGGAAAGCAGGCTCTCCCCTCAGCAGAGAGCCTGATACGGGACTTGATCCCAGGACTCTGGGATCATGACCTGAGCCGAAGGCAGCGGCTTAACCCACTGAGCCACCCAGGCGCCACATGAAAGTCTATTCTTCATGATTTCTTGGTTTTAGCTGTGTCAAATTTAGTAATCTTACTTGTTTCTGATCAATTTCTGATCAATTCCTATTTCTCATAATTGCTATGTGAGACCATCACCATTCTTACTAAATGCCCTACTTTAAGTCTCAGCTTTTTAGTAGTGGATGTCCTTTCTAAAAAATTTTTTAAAGAACACTGATAGCATCTATGAAATACTTTTCCTTCCTAGTCTATCCTCTTGCCTTCAAATTCATAAATTGGTCCTTACCTATTTTCTGTTAATCTCCGAGCCCACTTCTCCTTTTGTTCAAATTTTATCTACTTGTACTCTTGTACCAAACCCTCCTATCTTCTCTGAACCTTACCTAGCAATCATTTCTTAAGTACTTTTATATCTCATTTTCCTCTGCATTTTTTCTTCTTCTATTGACCAGTTATAACCTCCTTTATTCACTCCCTTATATACAGTTCTCTTCTTACCTTCAGATGACTTTCTTGAAATGTTTGAATTTACTATTCCATTTTCATATCCCTCTTGTTCAGTTCACTGGATTCTGGCTTTTGATTTTCATTGCCTATAATTACATCTACTTTATAGGATTGTTAAGAGAGATTAGATGAGGTTCTATGTGTTGAGTAGTGCTTGCACATGGTTAATGGTTTTTTTTTTTTTTAAAGATTTTATTTATTTGTCAGAGAGAGAGAGAGCACAGGCAGACAGAATGACAGGCAGAGGGAGAGGGAGAAGCAGGCTCCCTGCCGAGCAAGGAGCCCGACACGGGACTCGATCCCAGGACGCTGGGATCATGACCTGAGCCGAAGGCAGCTGCTTAACCAACTGAGCCACCCAGGCGTCCCGGTTAATAGTTTTTTTGAGTGCTTACCATGATTATAACTCTTGAAACCAAAATCATTCTTGTGGGTACCCATCTATTACCTTTCTTGACTTTCCTGTATCCCTCATGAAATGCTCCTTCTTTTCATTTTGGGACACCAGTGGTATCAGAATGATTTCACCTTCAAGTAACAGAATCTCTCTAGCTGTAAGTCCTCAATGGTGGTTCCAGGATTGATTCAGAGATGCAATAACACTACTGAGAACCCAGGCTCTTGCTCTCTTTACCCTCTACCATTCTCACCGTGTCACAGATATTTATCTTGTTGTAAGATAACAAGCATTACGCTTTTATTATCCAAAAGTAGAAAAGCAGTGCTAGGGTTTCTCCTGGGTGGGTATTCCTTTATAGGGAGGACAGTCTGCCTTAAGTTCCCCAGAGCATTTCCCATACATCTCCTTGGCCACGCCTACACCAATCACTGGCAAAAGGAAATGTGATTGCTATGATTGATTTAAGCCAACCATGAGTCATTCCCCAGGGCCTGGGGAAGCTCTCACCTTCCTTGATTTCATTATTTTGGAAGAAATTTGGTATCTGCTAAGCCAGGAAGAAGAAAGGATACTTAGATTTGGTTCGTAATCAGTAGTGTCTGCCATTCCATTCTTTTTTTTTTTTTAAGATTTTATTTATTTATTTGACAGAGAGAGATCACAAGTAGGCAGAGAGGCAGGCAGAGAGAGAGGGGGAGGAAGCAGACTCCCTGCTGAGCAGAGAGCCCGATGCGGGACTCGATCCCAGGACCCTGAGATCATGACCTGAGCCGAAGGCAGCGGCTTAACCCACGGAGCCACCCAGGCGCCCTGCCATTCCATTCTTACTTGGTTTCTGATTGTTCATTCTCAGTGTTTTTCATTATCTCCTCTTGATTAATATGTCCTGTAAATCCTGGGCAACTAAAGTTCTGTCTTTGATTCTTTCAAAAATTATTCATTTTTTCCACTTTAAAATACCACCTGTGTTATAATATTTTTTTTCTTTTTCTTTCTTTTTTTTTTTTTGAGATTTTATTTATTTATTTGACAGAGAAAGGGCGAGAGATGGGACAAAAGCAGGGGGAGTGGGAGAGGGAGAAGCATGCTTCCCGCCAAGTAGGGAGCCCAATGCAGGGCTTGATCCCAGGACTCTGGGATCATGAACTGAGCCGAAGGCAGATGCTTAATGACTGAGCCCCCCAGGCACCCCTGTGTTATAATATTTTCTAAAGCTTTATTTCAGCTAAGACTTTTTTCCAAAGCCCAAATTCAGAATATCCAACTCTCTCCTGGACATCTTCAACCACATTCAATTCAATTAAATATTGTTTTACTAGGTTTTGGAGAGTCAAATAAACCTTTCTCCTATGTGATCTTACATTATAATTGGGGAGTTAGCCAGAGAAGTGAGTTGTTATAACATAGATAGTAATTAAGAATGTTGGGGCGCCTGGGTGGCTCAGTGGGTTAAGCCGATACCTTCGGCTCGGGTCATGATCTCAGGGTCCTGGGATCGAGTCCCGCATCGGGCTCTCTGCTCAGCAGGGAGCCTGCTTCCTCCTCTCTCTCTCTGCCTACTTGTAATCTCTCTCTGTCAAATAAATAAATAAAATCTTTAAAAAAAAAAAAAAAGAATGCAGTCTTAGCAAGCAATAAAATTTACCAAGTATGTAAGTAACATAGATGAATGGGTGATTAGAGGGGGAGTAGGCATGTTTTGGTGGATCTCCCTTTCCCCTTCAAATGTACTCTTTCTATATTCTGTATTCTATACCGTCATTAGTAGCCCTGTCACAAGTAGCAAGTAGTACACATTCTACCTTTTTACTACTTAAGTTTACTCATTTGTCCTTTTACATCCTACTCATACTTTAGGTCCCTGTAATTTCTCACTTCATTGAATTATGTACTTAGTAAAAGTTAATTGAATAGCAATGTACTATAGGGCTTTGTACTAGGGGGAAAAAAGTAGAAAAAAAACCCCAAAACTGAAACTCTCAGGGCTGTTAGAACCCCGTGGGTGAGGCACACAAAGATGGTTATGTAATTGTGATAAGTGATGGAGTAGAGATATGGGGGGGATATGGGAGCTCAAAGTCAAGGGAACCTAATCCAACCTGGCCCTCAGATTCGCGCAACCAGAGGCTGAGTCTCAGAGTGGTAGTAAGGTCCGGGCAGAGAGGGAAGAGTGGAATACACCCACACGATTTCCTTTATACATACCAAAGAAATACCACTTCAGAGACATTACTTTGAAGGCTGTACTTAATATTGCTATTGCTCAAGAAGAGTCTTTTAACTGACCATCATTAATTTAATTTAGAGAATTACTGATAGTGTATATCATACAGTTGATCCTTCAGGATTCACCAATTCTGTACTTTCATATTTGCCCTCACTAAAATTAATTTGTCACCCTAAAAACAGTATTTAGGATGCTTTCCCAGTCATTTGCAGACATACAGAGGCAAAGCAGCAAAAAAATATGAATCTGTGTTCCCAGCTGAGATCCAACAAGGCGGTGCTTTGACTTCTTATTTTAACTCTCATAATAAGCCTTTGTGATCTATTAGTGCATTTTTTGTATCTTTTGCATTTGTATGCATTTTGTTGGTGACTTCACTGTTTAAAGAAATGTTTCAACACCGGGCTGAATTGCTGTCTGGTGTTCCTAGGCACGAGAAGACTGTGATGTGCCTTATGGAGAGAATCCATGTGTTAGATAAGCTTCCCTCAGGCATGAGTTACAGTGCTATTGGCCATGAGTTCAATGTTAAATTGAATGAGGTGTCTTGAAACAGAAACACATAAAACGAGATTATGTATTGATGAGTTGACTTAACCCTGCCATTTCCCTTAGGGACAATGGTTCAATATTCTCTAATTCAGCATCCATGACAACTTTATAGAACATAACTATGGCAAATAAAGAGAGTTGACTATTTTGTGGGTAAATTTCATTTTGGGAAATAACCCAAAAGAAGTCATTTATGGCCAGGAGGGATGGGTTAGATGAGGGTGGTTAAACTGGACAATATAGAGGTTTGATTACTAAAGTCTTTGTCAACCTTTTAAAACATATTCTGTCCTTGGGATGAACAAATAGCTTACTCACCACCCTGAATATTCTAATATATTCCCCTTAGCAGACATGCCTACGTTGAGAATTAGTATACAAGTTTTATCTTACCACCAGCCAGGCTGATGTTTTATAGTGAAAACTGTGTTTAATAGTGAAAACTACAGTTTTTTAAAAGTTTACTAGATAAAATAAAATTTTATTACGGTGCCTGCTTAGACTTCAGTCTCCCTCTAGTCAAGAATAATTTGTATAAAGCAAGGGTTGGCAAACATTTTTTGGTCAAAGGCGAGACAGTATATTTTTAGGTTTTGTGGGCCAAGGTCTCTGAGGCAACCCCTCAGCTCTGCCACTGTATTGCTAAAGTGGCAACAGATACTAGGTCCTATTGTATATATTTGCATTGTAAACTCCTGATACTGTTTTATCCTTCATGGCATGTAATACATCGTGTGCAATAACTGTTGAGGCAAACTTCCTGATTTAGCTTAGATAACCAAAAGGCTATATTTTAAAATATTTAAAAGTCAAATGTTAAAAACCATCCATTTAAAATTATTCTTGGGGCACTGGGGGGCTCAGTCACTTAAGCCACCAGCTCTTGATTTCAGCTCAGGTCATGATCTCAGGGTTCTGGGATTGAGCCCCAAGCCGGGTGTGGGGCTCTCCCATCAGAGGTGAGTCTGCTTGGGTTTCTCTCCCTCTACCCTCTTCCCACTTTCTCCCCTCTCCCCCCCCCCCCAATAAATAAATCTTTAACAAAATAATAACATTAAATTATTCTCTTTTTAAAAAGATTTTATTTATTTATTTGACAGAGAGATAGAGTCAGAGCACAAGCAGAGGGAATTGCAGAGGGAGAGGGAGAAGCAGGCTCTCCACAGAGCAGGGAGCATGAAGCAGGACTCAATCCCAGGACCCCAGGATCATGAGCTGAAGGCAGACTCTTAACCAATTGAGCCATCCAGGCGCCCACATTAAATTATTCTTTTTTTTTTTTTTAAGATTTTATTTATTTATTTGACAGAGATCACAAGTAGGCAGAGAGGCAGGCAGAGAGAGAGGGGGAAGCAAGCTCCCTGCAGAGCAGAGAGCCTGATGTGGGGCTTGATCCCAGGACCCTGGGATCATGACCTAAGCTGAAGGCAGAGGCTTTAACTTAACCCACTGAGCCACCCAGGGACCCCCACATTAAATTATTCTTGAATCCTATTTTTTTCTCTTATCTTTAAATGTCCTTCTTTAAGCAATTAGTAGTTTGGGCATGTTGTATTTGGAATTAGGCAGTCAACTGCCTAAATTTATAGTAGTTGGTGAATACTATAGAATGTGTTGGCTTATTTAATACATTTCCTCATACTTAATGTTTGGTAGGTTGTAATAAAGTCTTTGAGTCGTAGTTAAATCACAGTAGCAGTGGTTTAATTATTATGACTTTATTAATGCAATGTATTATAAAGATAATTGATAGCTTGGGTTAGGTCCTGATTTAAATGAAATCAATTTAGAATTAAAAACATTTGGAGAGCTAAACAAACTTGCTAGATAATCAGTTTATTGCAGTTTTGACTAAGATTCTAATAGTTCAGTGAAATAGCAGCCTGTGTTCTGTCTCCTGCCTCTCCTCTGTGCTAGACACTTTTTCCCCTTGTATCGCTTGTCTTATTCTGAAGAGCTGTTGGCTTCACTGTGACTACAGACTACTCCCCTTTCTCTAGCCACCCAAGTAAGTTTTCTCTGACTACTTGTGAGAGGAGAAACTTTAGAAAAGAATAAAGTGAAAATGGCAAAGGTTCCTCATTTCCAAGTGTTGCGTCTACTTACAACACTGTGAAACTTTGTATACTAAGTGAACTGTGTATACATGGAGCCATTCCCACTGCTTTAAATGTAAAGTATCATTTCAAAATGATACAGTATCTATTTTTTTTTTTTTTACGAGAGAGAGAGAGAGAGAGAGAGAGAGAGAGAGAGGAGGCATGTGAGAGGGAGAGGGAGAACAGGAGCAGGGGGAGGGGCAGAAGGGGAAGCCGGTTCCCCACTGAGCAGGGAGCCTGACATAGGGCTCGATCCCAGGACCCTGAGATCATGACCTGAGCGGAAGGTAGACACTTAAACGACTGAGCCACCCAGGCGCCCCACAAAGATTTTTTCCTTAAAGATAAAAAATAGAATACTATTTTTCAATGTTATTGAGGTAAAATTGACAAAATTATAAGGTATTTAAGTGCACACTGTGATAATTTGATGTATGTATGCATTGTGAGAGGATTCCTTCCCTCTAGTTAATTCACATCCATCACCTCACATACTTACCTTTGTTAAGACTGAATGTTTCACAAATTTGCATGTCATCCTTGCATAGGGGCCTTGCTAGTCTTTCAGTGTTATTCCAATTATAGTGTATGTGTTGCTAAAATCAGCACTGGGATACTATTTTATAAGTAAAAATGGAGTTTTCTTTAGAGTGCATCTGTTAAGAGTTTATTTCCCGTAAATGTACATGTGAGAGATGTGTATGTGTGATACTTAAGTTCTGAAAAATTGGATCATAGAGCTGGTGATTTGTAGAAACCTTTATATCTACATTGTGTCATACAGTGACCACAAGCCACATGAAAGCTAAGGACCTGAAATGTGGCTACCTGAACTGAGATGTTGTATAAGTGTAAAATTCATACTGGATTCTGAAGATCTAGTGCCAAAAAAAGAGTGTAGAAGATTATTATTATTGATAGGATTTAGAAAGAGGGGCATGGAGAGGTAGAAGATTATTATTATTGATAGGATTTAGAAAGAGGGTCACAGAGAGGGTTTTCAGTTTGGACGGAGAACGCAAAGCACAATGGAAAGAGCATAAAATGTATATGATACAGCAAGAAGACTGGTCAGATTACAGCATTGGACTTAGGAAGGTACACATTAGGAAACTCAGAATAAAAGTTATGGTCAGATTGTTGAGGATTTTGAATGTTATTTTTGTTTTTAAGTTTTAACTTAATAACATTATTATCTTTATAATGGTTACATGTTGTGATGATAATATATTGGGTTTATTGGGTTAAATAAAATACATTATTAAGATTAATTTTAATTTTCTTTTTATTTTTACTAAAATGTGGATTCTAGAAATGTTTATATGATATATGTGGTTCACTTTATATTTCTGTGGGACAGCATGCTCTAGGTTATATGATCTTTCAACATAGTCAAAATGTTATAATCAAATGTCAATTTACAAGACCCATTTAAAATAACCTAGGGGTGCCTGGGTGGCTCAGTGGGTTGGGCCGCCGCCTTCGGCTAAGGTCATGATCTCAGGGTCCTGGGATGGAGTCCCGCATCGGGCTCTCTGCTCAGCAGGGAGCCTGCTTCCTCCTCTCTCTCTGCCTGCTGCTCTGCCTACTTGTGTTCCCTGTCAGATAAATAAATAAAATCTTTAAAATAAATAAATAAATAAAATAACCTAGAATTCTATAGGTTTTTTTGGCTCTCTGATTCAGTATTAAAAAGTAATGTAGAGAACACTTTATTTTAACTAATTCCAAAAAGTTAGGGGAGTATGAGATTAGCTCACTGTATATTCACTAGTCTTCTAGTAAGTTTTTCAACAACTTGTAAATAAGGATACAAAGAAAGGCAAGTTGTTACTGGGCTATTTTATTAGGATACTTTTTTTTTTTTAACAAGGAAGGAAATCTTTTTTTTTTTTTTTTTTTTTAGTAGGCCCCATGCACAACATGGGACTTGAACTCATGACCCTGAAATCAAGAGTTGCATGCTCTACTGACTTAGCCAAACAGGTGCCCCAGGATACATTTTAATATCATCACAAAATAGAATCAGTTGTACACTCTTAAAAAAGGAATTTATTTTTTAGGTTTTTGTTTATTAAGTCATCTCTACACCAATGTGAGGATTGAACTCAATGACCCTGCGATCAAGAGTCACACTGCTCTTCCAACTGAGCCAGCCAGGTGCCCCAGGGAATTTTATTTGTTTGTTTGTTTGTTTGCTTAGCAGGCTCCATTCCCAGGGTAGAGCCCAATTCAGGGCTTGAACTCCTGACCCTGACTGAGATCAAGACCTGAGCTGATTTCAAGAGTTGGATGCTTAATTGACTGAGCCACTCAGGTGCTCCAGAAATTATTTTTTAAAAAACAAAATATTTCTGATTCTTGATGTCTTCAGATAACTCTAGTAATTTTTACAAACCTTTTTTTTTTTTTAAGATTTTATTTATTTATTTGACACAGAGAGAGAGATGACAAGTAGGCAAAGAGGCAGGCAGAGACAGAGGGGTAAGAGTGATCCCTGCCAAGCAGAGAGCCTGACTTGGGGCTCGATCCCAGGACCCTGAAACCATGACATGAGCTGAAGACAGAAGCTTTAACCCACTGAGCCACCCAGGCACCCCAATTTTTATAAACTTCTTAAAGCAATACATGTTATTTTATTTTTTTGAAGACAAGTACTTTTACATTTTATTTATTTTAATATTTTATTTATTTATGTATTTATTTATTTATTTTTGGAGAGAGGGGAGGGGAGGGGCAAAGGGAGAGATGGAATTTTAAGCAGGCTCCACACCCAGTGGGGAGGCCAATGTGGGGCTCAATCTCATGACCTTGAGATCACGACCTGAGCCCAAGTCAAGAGTAAGCCATCCAGATGCCCCGTTTGTTTATTTTAAAAGTTTATTTTTAAGTAATCTCTATACCCAACATGGGCCTCAAACTCAAAACCCCAACATCAAGAGTTGCATGCTCCACGACTGAGCCAGCCAGGTGCCCCTGTACTTTTAAACTTTGTTTTAAATTTTTCATTTGTAAAGGCCATTAAATCAATAAAATTAAATGTGTATCTTTTATTATAGTGCTTTCTGCAGGAAAAGTGTTATAAAATCAAGCAATGACACAGTATTAAAACTTGAAAATTTGGGGAGTTACCAATATAACTATAATAATAAAGTGCTGGGAAATGCCAATGGTACAGACAATAGTCCACAGAGAATTATGACTAATAAAAAGTCTTGTCAAATACCTGGGACATCTGGGTGGCTCATTCGGTTAAGTGTCTGCATTCAGCTCAGGTCATGATCTCAGTCCTGCATTGGGACCTGCTCAGTGGGGAGTCTGCTTCCTCCTTTGCCTGCCATGCTCCCTGCTTGTGCTCTCTCTCTCTCTCTCTCTCTCTGACAAATAAATAAAATCTAGAAGGAAGGAAGGGAGGGAGGGAGGGAGGGCAGGCAAATACCTTTAAAAAAGAAGGTGGTTTTTGGGGTGCTTGGTTGGCTTACTCAGTGGAGAATGCCACTCTTGATCCTGGGGTTGTGAGTTTGAGCCCCACGTTGGGCATAGAGTTTACTTAAAAAAATAAATGAAGTTTTTTTCAAAGACCTAATGAATTAGCCCTCTTTGGGAGCAGTCATTGTTACAACAATGATATTCAAAACTCCCAAAAATCTGACCATAACTTTTTTTTGTGAGTTTCCTAACGTGAGCTTTCTTTTTTTTTTTTTTTTTAAAGATTTTATTTATTTATTTGACAGAGAGAAATCACAAGTAGATGGATAGGGAGGCAGAAAGAGAGAGGGGGAATCAGGCTCCCTGCTGAGCAGAGAGCCCGATGCAGGACCCGATCCCAGGACCCTGAGATCATGACCCGAGCCGAAGGCAGCGGCTTAAACCACTGAGCCACGCAGGCGCCCCTAATGTGAGCTTTCCTAAATCCTATCCTGTAATCTGACCAGTCTTTTTACAGTATCACATACATTTTATGCTCTTTTTGATTGGGCTTTGTGTTCTGGGTCCAAACTGAAAACCCTCCCCGTGCTCCTCTTTCTAAATCCTATCAATCTTTCAAGACCCTGCTTATATTTTTCTTTTATAAAACTTCCCCATACTAGGCCAAGATGAGCATATAATTAACATTTGTATATATTTTATTTCTGTGAAACCCTTTCACATATTTTCTCATTTTTTAATGTCAGTAAATGAGATAGGTGTTATCTATTTCATAGAATAAAAGAATTGAGTCTCAGAGAAATAGTAATTTTTCCATTTTTCCAGAACTTCATATAGATACTAAATAGTGAAGCTAAGAATATTAGAAACAATTCCTCTCATTCCAAGTTTCCTGATCTTTTCTCTGTAGCTTAATATAGTCCCTTAAATCCTGTAACAGTTATATAACACACTTACTTAAAGCTATTGATTGTTTACCCTATTTGTACCAAACTGTTTAACTTGATTGTTAGCTATAGGCTTGAAGGAATATATACAGATTGTCCATGGGGAGGGGGAATAAATGGAAAAGGTGAAGAGAGCCGAATATGTTTCTTGATAATAGAATCAAAGAGGTCATGAAGAGCTCTTTACTAGTCTGCTTCCTTTTCTGAAAGCATTATACTTTTTAAAAGCTGTGATACCTAGCCTTGTTCCTTTTCCTCTACCTACCCAAGTGCGAAATTTTTAGTATAATTCTTAAAGCAGAGCTAAACAGTGAGGTCTTCCCTGACTATCCTGGATAAAGTGGCCCCTCTCCATCAATCCGTGCCTTAGAAACGTTTAAAATTTTTCTTCCAACTACTAAACTACTAAAATTCTATCATTTCTTTATTAACTCGTTTCTTGGTTGTCTTCTCCCACTAGAATGTGAGTTGAATGAAAGGAAGGATGTTGTGTATCTCCTTTATAGTACATAGTAAGCACTCAGTAAATATTTGCTGAATGAGGCACTTTATTCATGGAGAATGTTCACTATGATAATATCCACTTTTAAAACAAGTTTTATAGTACTCATCAAATTTTATACAGTATGGGGGCGCCTGGGTGGCTTAGTGGGTTAAGCCGCTGCCTTCGGCTCGGGTCATGATCTCAGGGTCCTGGGATCGAGCCCCGCATCGGGCTCTCTGCTCAGCAGGGAGCCTGCTTCCTCCTCTCTCTCTGCCTGCCTCTCTGCCTGCTTGTCATCTCTCTCTGTCAAGTAAATAAATAAAATCTTTAAAAAAAAATTTTATACAGTATGTACTCAAATGTTATTGACTGTTTAATTCCAAATACGAGTCCAAATTACTGTAATTGCCCAAAGAAGGACATTTTATAGTTAAGGAAAAAATGGGATATTTAGAACATTTAAATAGGGTTAATGTCTTAAAGACTTACCTTAAGTTTACTTATTCTGTCTTATAACCCAGATGGAGTAAGAAATAAATCTCTAATATTTTTCTTTTTTTTTTTTCCTCCTGAAGATAAATTTGCATTTGAAATGATGACAAAGTTTTTACATATTGTAACTTATGGTCAAAGTCTAAGGTCTTTCTACAAGAATGAAAATTAGGGGCACCTGGGTGGCTCAATTGGTTAAATGTCTGCCTTCAGCTCAGGTCATGATCCCAGGATCCTGCTTGGTTGGGAGCCTGCTTCTTCCCTCTGTCTGCCACTCCCCCCTGCTTGTGCTCTCTCTCTCTGTGTGTCAAATAAATAAACAAAAATTCTTAAAAAAAAAAAAATCAGCATCTGAGTTCCAAACTTAAAACAGAAACTGCAGCAACAGGAACTAAGGCTAGAAAGATCTGACTCTAAAATCAAAGATACCTATTTTCAGGGGCATCTCCCAGGCTCAGTCAGTAGAGCATATGACTCAGTCTCCAGGTTGTGAGTTCAGGCTCCTCACTGAGTCGTAGTGATTACTTAAAAAACAAAACAAAACAAAAACCCATATTTTAAAAATACAAACATTGGGGGTGCCTAGGTGGCTCAGTGGGTTAAAGCCTCTGCCTTCGGCTTAGGTCATGATCCCAGGGTCCTGGGATCGAGCCCCAAATCGGGCTCTCTGCTCAGCGGGGAGTTTGCTTCCCTTCCTCTCTCTCTGCCTGCCTCTCTGCCTACTTGTGATCCCTGTCTGTCAAATAATTAAATAAAATCTTACAAAAAATGAAAATAAAAAAAAATTGTACCTTTTTTCCATGTATTTTCAAAATTTTAAGTGGACTCTATTCTTTTAGAGCAGTTTTAGGTTCACAGCAAAATTTACTGGAAGATGCAGAGGTTTCCCATAAACCTCCACACATGCACAATCCACCCCACCTCATTATCAATGTCTCTCACTAAATGGAACATTTATGTACAACTAATGAACTTATATTGATACATCATCACCCAGAGTCTATAATTTACATTAGGGTTCACTTCCAGTGTTGTACATTCTATGAGTTTGGACATGTGCCCACATTTCAGTATCATACAGAGTAGTTTCACTGCCCTTAAAAAAAAAAAAAAATTCCTCCATACTCTGTTTATCCTTCCCTTCCCACTAAACCCTGACAACCACTGATTTTTTTTTTTTACTGTCACAAAGTTAAAAAAAAAAAAAAAGGTAGTTTTTCCTTTTCCAGAATGTCATATAGTATATAACCTTTTCAGACTGATTTCTTTCACCTAGTAATATACATTAGGGTTCCACCAATGTCTTCCCATGGCTTGCTAGCTCATTTCTTTTTAGTACTGAATAATATTCCATTGTCTGAATGACTGTAGTTTATCACATTCACCTATAGAGGACATCTTGGTTGCTTCCAAGTTTGGGCAATTATGTATGAGGCTGCTGTACACATCCATGTGCAGGGTTTTGTGTAGACCTACATTTTCAGTTTCTTTGAGTAAATACCAAGAAACATGACTGTGGGATCGTATGATAAGTGTATGTTTACTTTTCTAAGACACTACCAAATTATCTTCCAAAGTGTACCATTTTGCACACCCACCAACAATGAATGGTTGCTCTACATTCCTATTGCTTTACACTTTGCAAGCAAGTGGTGTTGCCAGTGTTCTGGATTTTGGCCGTTCTAATAGCTATCGTGGTATCTTTGTTTTTATTTGGATTTCACTGATGACATTTGATATGGAACATCATTTCATATGCTTATTTGCCCTCTGTGTATCTTCTTTGGTGAGGTTTCTGTTAGATCCCTGGCCCATTTTTTAATTGGGTTGTTTGTTTTCTTGTTGAGTTTTAAGAGTTCTTTATATATTTTGTTTTGGTTTGGTTTTCAATTTTTAAAATTTAAGTTCAATTAATTAACATATAATGTATTATTAGTTTCAGAGATACAGGCCTATGATTCATCTGTATAACACCCTGTGCTCATTAGATCACGTGCCATCCTTAATGTCCCTCACCTAATTACTCCATCCCCCCACCCCTTTCTCCTCCTGCAACCCTCAGTTTGTTTCCTACATTTAAGAGTCTCTTGCTTGGGTCATGATCTCAGGGTCCTGGGATCGAGCCCCGCATCGGGCTCCCTGCTCCGCAGGAAGCCTGCTTCCCTCTCTCTCTCTCTCTGCCTGCCTCTCTGCCTACTTGTGATCTCCGTCTTTCAAATAAATAAATAAAATCTTTAAAAAAAAAAAAAAAAAAAAAAAAGAGTCTCTTGGGGCGCCTGGGTGGCTCAGTGGTTAAGCCGCTGCTTTTGGCTCAGGTCATGATCTCGGGGTCCTGGGATCGAGCCCTGCATCGGGCTCTCTGCTCAGCAGGGAGCCTGCTTCCTCCTCTCTCTCTGCCTGCCTCTCTGCCTACTTGTGATCTCTGTCTGTCAAATAAATAAATAAATAAAATCTTAAAAAAAAAAAAGTCTCTTATGGTTTGTCTCCCTCTCCGATTTCATTTTGTTTCATTTTTTCCTCCCTTCCCCTATGGTCCTCTGTCTCGTTTCTCAAATTTCCCATATCAATGAGATCATACGGTAATTGTTTTTCTCTGATTTATTTTGCTTAGCATAATACCCTCATAGTTCTATCGATGTCTTTGCAAATGGCAAGATCTTATTTTTTTAAAGATTTTATATATTTATTTGACAGGCAGAGATTACGAGTAGACAGGCAGGCAGAGAGGGAGGAGGAAGCAGGTGAGCCCAATGCGGGGCTCGATCCCAGGACCCTGGGATCATGACTTGAGCCAAAGGCAGAGGCTTTGACCCACTGAGCCACCCAGGTGCCCCAAGATTTCATTTTTTAATGACTGCATGATATTTCTGTGTGTGTGTGTGTGTGTGTGTGTGTGTGCGCGCACCACATCTTCTTTATTCATTCATATGTTGATGGACATGTAGGGTCTTTCCATAGTTTGGCTGTTGCAGATGTTGCTCCTATAAACATTGGAGGTGCACATGCCCCTTTGGATCACCACATTTGTATCTTTGGGTAAATACCCAGTAGTGCAATTGTTGGGTCATAGGGTAGCTCTATTTCCAGCTTTTTTAGGAACTTCCACACTGTTTTCCAGAGTGGCTGCACCAGCTTGCATTCCCACCAACAGTGTAGGAAGGGTCCCCTTTCTCTGCATCCTCATCAACATCTGTAATTTCCTGACTTGTTAATTTTAGCCATTCTGATTGGTGTAAGGTGGTATCTCATTGTGGTTTTTGTTTATATCTCCTTGATGCCAAGTGATGTTGAGCATTTTTTCATGTGTCTGTTGGCCATTTGTACGTCTTTTTTGGAGAAATATCTGCTCATGTCTTCTGCCCATTTCTTGATTGGATTATATGTCCTTTGGGTGTTGAGTTTGATAAGTTCTTTATAGATTTTGGATACTAGCCTTTTATTTGATAAGACATTTGCAAATATCTTCTCCCATTTTGTCACAAGGTAAACAAGGTTCTTTGTATATTTTGGGTAATAGTCCTTTATCAGATATGTCTTGTTTTTTTCTCCCAAGATTTTACTTAAATTCAGGTTGGTTAACATATATTGCAGTATCGTTTCAGGAGTAGAATTTAGTGATTCATCATTTACATATAAAAACCCAGTGATCATCTCAACAAGTGATCTCCTTAATGCCTATTTAGCTCATTCTCTTACCTGCCTCCCTTCCAGCAACACTCAGTTTGTTTATAGTTGAGTCTCCTATTTGCCTCCCTTTCTGTTTTTATCTTATTTCATTTTTCCTTCCCTTCCCCTGTGTTAATCTGTTTTGTTTCCTAAATTCCCATATGAGTGAAATAATACGGTATCTGCCTTTCTCTGATTGACTTATTTCGCTTAGCATAATACCCTCCAGTTCCATCCACATCTTTGCAAATTCAGATGTCTTTTGAAATATTTTTGCCCAATCTGTGGCTTGTTTTCTCATTTTCTTGACAATGTCCTTCTCAGCAGAAAATTATAATTTTAATTCAGTCCAGCTTATCGATAACTCTCTTTCATGCACTGTTCATTTGGTATTATATAAAGATCATTGCCAAACCCAAGGTCACCTAGGTTTTTTCATGTGTTCTAGGAGTTTTATAGTTTTGCATTTCACACTCAGGTCTGTGATCCATTTTGAGTTAATTCTTGTGAAAGATTTAAGATCTGCGTCTAGATTGATTCCTTTGCAAACAGATATCCAGTTCTAGCACTATTTGTTGAAAAGACTGTTTTTTCTCCATAGTATTGCCTTTGCTCTTTTGTCTTAGATCAGTTGACTATATATATGTGTGTCTATTACTGGGTTCTCTATTCTGTTCTACTGGACTATTTGCCTGTTCTTTCACCAATACCACAGGGTCTTAATTACTGTGTTTGAAACAGTATATTTGAGATTTGCATTTGAAATACAATGAATGCTACCTATGTGAAAGTTTAATGATTTTAAATATTAACAGAGTTAGGATGAGTAAGTAGCAAATATTAACTGGGGTATTTGGAAAGAGCCATTTATTCTTAGTTTGACAGCTGTTGTGTGTGGATGTATATGCTTGTAAATAAGGACATTTTATTATACCTATGGTATGGTCATTTTTTTTCTAGGAAAAGTTCTAGTTCATATGATGAGATGAGATCATTGTCATTACAATAGTACTAACACTTTCATAGTCCTCATATGTGCCAGTCACATTTAAGTGTTTCACACATTTATCTCATTTAATCCTCACAACAGCCCCTTGGAGGAGATATTATTGCTAATCCCACTTGACAGGTAAGGAAACTGACGAACAGGAAAGTTAAGTCCAAGACCACACAGCTAGTAAGTGGTATTGTCAGGACTCTAACCAAGCAGTCTGACTCCAAAATCTGTTTTTAACCACTATACTACCAATATTCCCTGGTGTTGCCCTAGCAAATTTTATAACAACTATTCAGCTATCTAAAGCACTTGTGAGAACAAGGTGTAAAAGAGCCTCAATTTGTAAGAAGTACTGGGGAATTGAAGTCACAATTTACTATAATTACTGAATGAGACATTTCTGGACTAAATGTACCCATTTAAGAATTAAATATCGACAGAAAAAGTTTCCAACAGGAGCATTGGTAAAATATTAGAAGTCATCTGTCTTTAAGTATTTCAGTGATGATCTGAATTTCAGTAGTGATTTCTTCTGAGACTCTGGAAGGCACGCTGTCTTTCTTCAAAATAATGAATTATGAACTGAGAAATGATTTGTGAATTGGAGAAAAAACAACTTTTTTATCGTATATTAATAAAACCAAAGTAGAAGGTGAAGATGGCATCAATTGAATGACTACTGATGTACTTTTAAGATTCTTTGTGTATGGTAAAGTGCTATTTTTAGCTGTCATGATCTAAACGTATATAATATTTTAAACTGTGATTATACCATCAAAAAGAACTCATACTTCTTATAAAAATAATTTATCTATAATTACTATGAAAGCATAATATCACAAATAAGGAAACTTTGCTAAAGTTTTTGAAAAAAAATATGTTATTAGAATTTTTACTTAATTCTGGCCCATGTGTCCCCTAAGATAGAGTGACACACTTCCTCCACATACATTACTGGGCACAAAAATTCTTAAACTGTGTTTTAAAAAACAACTCTGATAAAAAAAAATAATAAACACACTTAAGTTTTCTGAATTTGGTTGAAAAAATTAAAATCTCTTAAAATACATTGTAACTTACCTTCAGTTAGAGATGAATCAACCCTACCCCAGTATGAGACTTAAACTTGTGAACTATAAACATTAAGGAGAAAATTTCTTTGTGATTTTATTTATTTATTTATTTACTTACTTACCTATTTACTTACTTATTTATTTTTAAAGTTAGCTCTACACCCAATATGGGGCTTGAACTCATGACCCCATGATCAAGAGTCACAGGTCATGCCAATTGAGCCAACCACACATTTATATACCTATAAAATCATATAAGCAGGATTTATGTGATTTTAAGACAATATTTCAAATAGATTATTATGTAGGTTTTTTTGGCTTAGCATTTATTTTTACATTTATTTATTTATTTATTTATTTATTTACTGAAGAGTCCATTTATGTGAGAGGGAGTGCAGGAACTGGGAGAAGAGGGAGAAACAGACTCCCCGCTGAGCAGGGAGCTGGATGTGGGGCTGGATCCTGGACTCCAGGATCATGACCTGATCCAAAGGCAGCCGTTTAACCGACTGAGCCATCCAGGTGCCCCTACTTTCACTTTTAAAAATATATATTTTTTAAAGATTTTATTTATTATTTATTTGACAGACAGAGATCACAAGTAGGCAGAGAAGCAGGTAGAGAGAGAGAGAGAGAGAGGAGGAAGCAGGCTTCCTGCCGAGCAGAGAGCCCGATGCGGGGCTCGATCCCAGGACCCCGGGATCATGACCTGAGTTGAAGGCAGAGGCTTTAACCCACTGAGCCACCCAGGCGCCCCATTAGTATTATATTTTTAAGTAAGCTCCATACCCAGCATGGAGCCCAATGCAGGGCCTGAACTCCAGACCCCGACTGAGATTAAGATCTGAGCTGAGATCAAGAGTTGGATGCCTTCACCTACCGAGCCACCCAGGCACCCAGAGAATTTTAGCTCTTAAAAAAAAAAAAAAGGATGTTTTTCCTCAGTAACCTGAATGTACTGTTTCCTTTTTCCCTGGGTCTACCTTGTTTCCTGGGATCCATGTTGTTTTTTTCTGCTAACTTGACACTGAAGTAGTGGAGGGGTAGTCGGGCTTCCCTAGCTTTGGGTATGAGTTGGCCTTTATCCCCGCCACCTCCTCCTGATGCCGCCATATTTATTTTCTTTATTGAAGTACAGTGGACACACAATATTGCATTAATTTCAGGTGTACAACATAATGATTCAGCAACTCTGTATGTTGCGCTCACCACAAGTGTAGCCATCATGTGTTAATATACAATGCTATTATGTTACCACTGACTATATTCCCTATGCGGTACCTTTCATCTTTGTGATTTACTCATTCCATACATATAATATCTTCTTTATCCATTCATCTGTGAATGGACACTTGGGTTGCTTCCCTATCTCGGGGACAGCAAATAATGCTGTAATTAATATGTGGGTGCATGTATCTTTTTGAATTACTGTTCTTCTTTCCTTTGAATATATACATACCCAGCAGTGGAATTACTGGATTGTGTGGTATTTCTAATTTTAAATACCTGATGAAGCTCTGTACTATTTTGTGCAATGGCTAACCAATATACATTCTTACTAACAGTGCACAAGGGTTCTCTTTTCTCCACATCTTCAGCAACATTTGTTATTTCTTGTCTTCTTGATATTAGCCATTCTGACTGGTGTGAGGTAGTATCTCATTGCGATTCTGATTTGCATTTCCCTGATGATCAGTGATGCTGGATATCTTATCCTGTGTCTGTTGGCATTGTTCCCAAACGTTTGAAAGAATTATTTACACTACTCATTTTATCAAAATCTAGCTAGACTGTTTTATATTATTTAAAATTATAAATGCTTCCTTATTAAGCTGAAATTTCAAAGTTGAGGTGACTTCTTGCTTTCCAAATTTAGCACTATGATTCTTTTTTGTGTGTATATTTGAAGAAATATGAAAATCCTTTATCACCCTTCTCTATGTGTGGAAAGTCAGATTTGTTTCCATTTGTCAATATGTAATGCATTTTTCAGAAATGTGAAAGATTTAGTCTTTGGGTTTTAAAATCCTTTAATATGTCAAGTCCTGATAATATTTCTAACCATCTGAAAATGACTGACTCAGATAAGAATCTGTTTTTCTTTCCTCTCAGTATTACCTACCAGAACAATTCAGAGTTTTCACATATAGTAATAGTGTTCCTTTGGTAGTGAGTATTTAAATGAGCAATTAATTCTAGAAAAGGCGATTTTTATTATATTTTTACTCTAGATGCTGATCATTGCACTGGACTTCAACTTGCATTTTTTTTTTTAAGAAGGAGTTTTAGGGTGACTTTGGATATTAGCATTTTTCTCCAAGCTTTTTTGAATTTGAATGGTTAACCTTTTGACATGGAATATTCCTTGGTGGGACTAAAAAATTTGAATAGCTAGCTGACCAACCTCTGTAACCTATAAATAGGCTAGACAGATGCTATACATTTCTAATACCAAAGTATTTTTAAAGGAGAGAGTTTTGAAAAATAGGAAATCCTATCTATCAAATGTACAAAGATGAATGTTCTGAAAGAATTGCTGAATCATGAATGTAAAGCTGCTTGGCATATAAACTAGGTGTTCCCATATCTTTAAAGTTTAACATGTGATCATTAACTTTTCATCATACTCTTTTTAAACATACCTAATCCTAGCTATCAAATGTACAAAGATGAATTTTTTTTTAAGATTATATTTATTTGACAGACAGAGATCACAAGTAGGCAGAACATGGTGGGGGAAGCTCCCTGCTGAGCAGACAGCCCTATTCGGGGCTTGATCCCAGAACCCTGGGATCATGACCTGACCTGAAGGTAGAGGCTTTAATTCACTGAGCCACCCAGGCACCCCAAAAATGAACGTTCTGAAAGAATTGCTGAGTCATGAATGTAAAGTTGCTTGGCATATAAGTAGGTTCCCATATCTTTAAAGTTTAACATGTGATCATTAACTTTTCATCATACTCTAAACACATATGTACATTTCCTTTTCCTTTACATGTTCTGTTTTTCTTTTAAATTTTACAGATTTAAACTATTTATAGGGCTTTGTGCAATTCTTTTCACATTTTCTTATGAACCCAGCTTTTCATTATATTAGAAATGGGAACATTTTTGAACAGAGGACAAAACAATATAGGAGAGAAAAGATGAGTAATATACATTGAAAATATTTCTCATAAGCATCCAAAAAAGAAATATATATACATATATAAAAGCAGACATAGAAAGAGTATGTAAATGAGAGGATATAGTCTTTGTTAACAAAAAAATATATATATATACAAAACTATAACAAACGTAAGTATCAGAAAAAAAAGGAAATATACTAACATTTAGCAGGGATTACCTAGAGTGGTATGATAGGTTTTTATTTTGTACTTTTTTCTTCTTTTTTCCTTCTGTGTTTTCCAAAACCTTCAGCAATGAGTATTGCTATTTATAATTAGGGAAATGTGTTTTCAAAAGAAAAAAATACTTCTCATATCACTGCCCTGTAAATAGCATATCCAGTTTTTAAGATGATCCAGTCAAGGTCTTATAAGAAACATGAGTATTTACTGTCTGTAACCTGATACTTGTCTTCTATCTTTCCTGCAGCGCAAAAATTCTTTAAATAGTGACCCTAGGAATTGGGTGGAGGCGGGGAGGGGCTGAGAAGCGGGCTCTCATTCTGTTTTTGCTGAAGTAACTAAAATCAGATATGAAGCTTTCACAAATATTTAGTTTGCCAGAACTATTAACTCTTGTATACTACAAAAAACTAGTTAAAACCACTAGCTAAAATAGTATTTAAGTCCCTTACTGCTTTTGATGTTTATGATATGTGGCCTTTACAATGTGAAATTAGTAAGTTGACTTCCTGGCATTTCTGATTGCTAGACCCCAGGAATTCTAAAAATGACGCAAATTATCTGAAAATTTTAATTTAAACAAACCTTATTTTGGTATTGTATATCTTTCATTTGGATCACTTGAAATAAAAATTAAAATACCTAAAATAAGTTCAAGGGTACCTTTATTTGTATAATACCTTTAATTTATTTTAACATAGGATGCCTAATGGCTATAATTATCTTTGCTGTTTTTTCACCTACAGGAGAGTGAATAAATATGTAGTTATGACCTGCTATGCTGAAATAATGGGTTTTTGAATCCACTTAGCTTCTTAAAAAGGAAATAAAACTGGGAAAGCCAGAAGGAAAAGGAATAGTTAATCCTGGAGGAGGAGAAAACCTAGCTCAGTACTTTGACTAGAGGCAGCTGGGGAAGTGACGTCCTGTAGCATTTGCTGTTCTAGAAAGTACAGAGACACGTAGTGAAAATGGGAGGATCTAGAAGGAGGCCGTCTCCTGTGTAGTGTATATTTATCTGTAAGTGAGCCTTTGGGGAAGGAATTAAATACAGAGACGCGGTTTGCTTGCTGCCTTAAGACAGCGAAGCTGAATTGCTGATTTGCTTTAACTTTTAAAATACCCAGCTTGGTTTATTTTTCTTAGAATCGTACTGCTAAGACTGGGGACGCTGTTTTCTTTCACAAAGGGAAATCTAAGTTCATTTCAAGGCATTCGAAATGGGGAAAGACTATTATTGCATTTTGGGAATTGAAAAAGGAGCTTCAGATGAAGATATTAAAAAGGCTTACCGAAAACAAGCCCTCAAATTTCATCCGGACAAGAACAAATCTCCTCAAGCAGAGGAAAAATTTAAAGAGGTCGCAGAAGCTTATGAAGTATTGAGTGATCCTAAAAAGAGAGAAATATATGATCAGTTTGGGGAGGAAGGTAAGTATGCCTTGTATATCTTTTGGTCTCTCTGGCTCTGTCTCACTCTCTCTCTTTTTTCCCCTCTCTTTCAGCCTTCTGGTTATCTTTAAATTCAATTCTCAGACATCGAAAGTAGAAAGAAAAATAATGGATAAAAATAAGATTTCATCTTTGAGCATCTGAATGAATGTTATTACATAGCTGGGAATGAAATGTACTCGTTTGCCTTTTTTAAATTTTGGCATTTTTAAATACATATTTATTCTGCCACTACATTTATAATGTTCACATTGTGTATTTGAAAAGAAACCTTACATTCCCATACTCATTAATGAATTGTGTCAAAAGTCTTATGCAACCTGTTTTGTATTCTAATGAATTTTCTGCCATAACCAGTATAAGCCCTTAAAATGGTAAGACTGGCGGTTCAAATTCTGGGTAGTTTATATTTTATTCACAAAAACAAAAGAAGTGTTTGCCTTTCTGATAGTAATTTAATTTAGATTGAACAGGAGAGATTCGTCTCTCTGAGAAGCAGAAGGCCCAGGCATTTAGCTCTAGTTGTTTTTGGCATTCCGCCTGGAGAGGAAAGAATTTTCCTGATGTCATAAAATACCAGAACAAGTTTTTAGCTTAATTGTAAACAGTAATTGTGTGCCAAGAAAATGAGATCTCAGAAATACAATTTTTGACCTAAAATGGCCACCTAGTTAGCACAATTATTGATTTACTTTTAGATAACATTTCTTTGGAAATTTTACTATCTAGGTATAGAGGAAAGCACGACAACTTCCCTTTCCTCTCCCTGCCATACTTTTGTTTCTTTCATTGTGAGATCAGAAACTAGTTGAATACAGTAAATGAGGGTTATTAAGATTATCCTTTTATCATTCTGTATTTTAAATTAAGTTTGTCCATCATTTCCATATAAATGTAGCTATAAGGTAAGACTATTTTAAATCGCTAATTAACAGCAACAACAAAAACACTTTAATTCCTACAGATTCTGGGATTTTCAACATTTTGAATCAGGACTAAGTTACTTCATTAATTTTTTTCTCCCAAAATATTCTTTTAAATCATTGTATCATTCTTGGTCTCCTTTATCACATTTAACATAAAGTTTTCTTAATCAGAAATATATCCTAATTTACAGTGAAGCAGTAACTATTCATTTTGAGTTAAAAAACTAAATTTATCTAAGCAGAGTGATTGTGTAAACGGTTTTGGGTTTTTTTTCCCCCTCTTCCTTTTTTGATTTATTTTGTTTTTCTTTTTGATCTGAGTAGCCAAAAATTGCAATTTCTGTTCTTGGTTTTGGTGTGATGAGGACCTGCAGTGTCAGGTTCTTCCAAAGTCAATATTGAAAAAGGCAAGTAATGACCAGTTCAATTCTGCTTGTTCCTGATGGCTGTACTAATCAAAATACTATGATTTGGTTCATTTTGAAAGCTAAGCAGGATTCTGAGGTACTACAAACAATATGCTCTTTCTAAAAAGTTATTTGTAATTTTGTAAGGGAATCTACAATCATTCCCCCTCCCTGAAAAAGCAGATAGCCACTGCTTAAACCACATCTCATTGACAGCTCAAGTTTGTTTATAACTAAGCCATAGAATTCAGTATTTTCTAAGGATATTTATCTTCAGAATTTTCAAGTCACCAAATGATACATTTTTCTTAACATTACCTCTTAATAGGTTTTTCCTCTTAATATCTCTTGATACTGCTTAACATTACCTCTTAAATAGTTTTTTCCTTGAGTGCTGTTTCTCTAGTTTGATGCTTACTGATCATTATCAGTGGATGAATTTTTTTAAAAAATGAAAGCAATGTCATTTGTGTACCCTGAATTTTTTTTTTTTTTTTTTTGGTTCTTGAGTCAGATAACTGATACAAGCAATAGAGGTAATAGGGAACAAAAAGTGTTTTAAAGCACTGAAATATATTCAGAAATATTCTCTAGTTATGAGTGACTTCAGAATATAGTTAAATGAAAATTATTTGATTATTTTTTAGAAATTATTCTTCCTTTACAGAAAAGCATTATGTTTATTTGCTCTTTATTCAGAATAGTTCATTTATACTTTGGGAAAATCCCTTTTAGGTATACTGTTTTAATGTGGAAAAATATTTTTTGTCTTTGCCTTTCATTGGTCAGTTTGTGCCTATAGGCCTGGTTCCATCACCCAATGTGTTCTCCAGTAGTAACAAAACACTGAATTTAAGGATTGTGGAGCTATTAGTAATTTACGTAATATACACCTTAACACCCCCCCCCCCATTATTACACTGTCTTTCAAGGCGTGGGACAGTGGGTACAGAAACCATGAACTGTGAAGTGTATGAGTTGAACAAGCTAAACTTACATAGTTAGAAAATAAGAGAGGGGCCCGTGGGTGGCTCAGTTGGTTAAGTGACTGCCTACAGCTCAGGTCATGATCCTAGAGTCCCAGGATCAAGTCCCACATTGGGCTCCCTGCTCAGCAGGGAGTCTGCTTCTTCCCCTGACCTTCCACTTCTCATGTTTTCTCTCTCTCGCTGAAATAAATAAAGAAAATCTTCAAAAAAAAAAAAAAATAGAAAGAAAACCAGTGATCCAGTTTATTCATGTTTTGAAAATCTGTAATATCCACAATTTTAAAGGTTGGGTTTAAAAAAGTTTGGATAAAAATAGAGATGTTTTAAATTTACTATATGACCCAGCAGTTCCACTCATAAGAATCTATAAAAGAGAAATGAAAACATAGATCCACAAAAAGACATGTACATGAATGCTCAGAGCAGCATTATTTGTAATGGCCCCAAACTGGGAACAATTTTAAAGTACTATCATTAAGTGAATAGATAAACAGAAAGTGGCATATACGTACGTGTACACACACCCACACACATGCACAGACACACGTATACCCTAGAATACTACTTAGCAATTGAAAACATTGATTTAATAAAACATGCTACAACATGCATGAACTTAAAAACTATGCCAGGTAACAGAAGTCAAATTGTCAAAGGCTACATATTCTATGATGCCATTTATATGAAATGCATGGAAAAGGCACAGGTTATAGAGAAAGAAAGCAGATCAGTGAGTTGCTTAGTGCTGGAAGTGGGGGCAGAGGTTAGCTACAGATAGAAATTAAGAAAGCTTGTCGGGTTGATGGAAATATCTGTAACTGGGCTGCGATGATGGCTGCAGAACTCTACAACTTCACTAAAATCACTGAATTATATCTTTGCAATGGGTTAATTTTACAGTATATAAGAAATAAAGCTATTTTTAAAAAGGGAGAAATGTTCTCCATACTTGAACCATTTGAAAACAAAAAAATAACAACTACATAAATTTAAAATTGGATTTTGAACCTGTCTCTCCTAGAAAGTTTGAGGTTTAGTTCTGAATTGTTCAGTGGATATGAACAGAAGTTTGCATTAAAAGATTGAAAAAAAAATTTTTAGTAACACATCCTTACAATATCCTAGTTCTCTAACATTTCTTTTTCTTTATGCCCCCGCTTTTTTTTTTTTTTTTTTTTTGGTTTATAGTTTACTCAATAACTTTCATTAAATACTGAAAGGTAGTATTTAATGATCAAACTTGTGTTCAGTCTATTAGTCTATACCAGCTTGCTTCTTTAGTTCTTTAGTTTACATAGTTAACCAACTATATATTATTAAAAATAATTTGGATTTTTGTGAGTCAAAGCTGCTTAAAGGATCTCATTATGTTAGTAACTCTGTATGTCTTGCTATAAATCTATAGATTTTTACATATCAGATCTCCTTAAAGTAAGAGTTATTAAAATCCTAATTTTTTTTTCTTTTAAATCCTAATTCTTCTCCAGTGCTGCTGCTTTTGACACACTTTCAACTAACTGGAAATCATGGTTATAGATTGTATACCGAACATATATTTATTTTTGGATTGCAAATTGGTTGGTTGGTTTTAAATAATAGCAGTCTTTCTATAGCATAGGCAAATGTTGATTCTAGAGCATATTCCTTGACATGCAAAGTGATGATGGTGTCTAGAAAACATTTTGGAGAGCAGAGGGAATCCAATCGAATATTAAAAATTTTCCACAAGCAGTCAAAACTGCTGTTGACTGTATGGTTGATAAAATGCTTGGTACAATTCAAGTGCTAGGCAAGGCAGTCCTTGCATAATAATTCATGTTAAATTGTTGTGACTTTTGGTAGAATTTTTTGCAGTCATTATATAGCAGTCTGTCCTTTATCTAAGCTATGTACTTGACTGTTTAGTGTCAAGGAAAACGTCAAAGTTTCATTGGAGCCTTCACGTCCGATTTGATAAATGTCACTTCAGACTGTGACTCTTCTCAGGGACTCTGTAATCCTGATTGAGTTACCAATTTTGGCAGAGGAGGGAAAAGGTTTTAGGGAAAACCCAAACCCATAATAAAAAAACTTAAAATGTTATTCCTTCTTTTCATGAATTTATCATAAGTCTAAAACATTTAGATATTGACTTGTAAAGAGTGAGATTGGGCAAGCTAATTTACTCAATTTATGTTATTAACTCTCTGTTAAACTATTATACTCTATTATATTTGTGGGATGAAAAATGAAATATGATTGAAGTAATTTAAGCATTGGTTTAGTCACATTGATCATGACCTTGAATTATATACCTAAGCTATCATTTGTAAAATTCTATCTCTAGCTTTTTTTTTTTTTTTAAACATTTGGAGTTATAACTGAACTGCTAAAATTTATAAAAAGAAATTTGTATGAGCTGCATGTTAAAAGTCCTTGTTCTGCTTTTGCTGGTCATTCTCTTTCTATAAGGGATATCCTAACTGCTCTTTGGATATATCATTTAATACATATTTTGACAGTTTACAGATTATTAGACTTTCCTTGGTCTTTCCAGATTTCTGTTCATGGATGAAGGTAAAAATGTAAACATCAGCTGAGACTCTTGGATGACACAGAATATATGCATACCTTTTAATAGAAGAAGACAAATAGAATAAAACATACAAAACTAAGTCTCTTTGAAAGCATGCTGAGTATAATTTTTTTATTATTAAGTCTCAAATGTGTATGTGTGGTTATACTTTATATTTATATTGCTATATATTATACTCTATATTGCTTTTGCTTTTGCCTCTTTTCTATCCTGATACTCAAGACACCTTTTAAAGTTTAAATAGACTTTAAGAACTAGTTCATTCTCTATTCAATAAATACAAGCACCTATCATTTTCACCCTGTATATGTGAGCAATGCAAAAATGAATTAAAATATATTTCCTGCCCTCAAATTACTATTTGAACATATTAGAATCGCTTAGTTTGATCTCTAGGACTTATCACAGTTTTAAGATTTTTAGATTTTCTTCTTGCTTGTTTCCTTTGTCAGGAACTCCCGTAACAGTCATTCACAATCTTTGCTACTGCTGTAATGATATAAATCCTTGCCAGTATTGATCCCTTAAAAGATCACTTACTAATGTTTTATGGGTTTTAACAGAACCTTGCTTTGGTATGTAACAGAAAATGCTAATTCAAATATGTGATCGCTTGTGAGCTACATATTACTTACCCGAACCTTAAAGAATAGGGTCAGATGTCACTATCTTGGTGTCTGAAGCGAGTTGTTCATAATAGGCAGAAATCACCAGTCCAAAGGACTAACATGTCAAGAGGGTTTACAATGCTTGATTTTAATCTTCTTTTTACATACTGTTTGAAATTAATGCCATTACATGGTAAGCCTAGATAAACAATTTTGTTAGCTAGAATAGGGATAATAATTTTGGAGTCTAAAAAAACATTTTTCATGCAGTGTCCTATTAGATTTTTTTCCCTTTCTGCCACAGAAAGAGTTCATTTTAATTAACTCTTCAGTAAAAGTACTGAAATAAAGCTAGTTAGTATGAAGATGGTATTTTATATTGTTGATTATGCTCACTGATTATAATGGCACTTAACGATTTAGGTCATACATTTTGCATTGATTACCAAAGACCTATTTCAATTGACATCTTTTGAAAACTTACATTTATACGCTTTAGATTGTCCAACCAGTAGTTTATGAGATAAGAAGTTTCTGGCTTTATTTTATTTACCAGTGGAACAAAGACTCAGGAATAAATTGTCACTAAACATGGGGATTTGGAGGAAGAATTTGAAAGCTAATAGTTGACCTTAGGATGGAATGGTCAAAAGTTAGGTAGCTGTTCTGCATTTAGTCATAATGGCATTTCTGGCCAATTTATTAATAGATTGTAGCCTAAGTTGGCCAAAGTTTGTTAGTAATACGGTTTTTACAAGTTTCACTTTCAAGAGTTGCAAGCTTTTTCCTAATCATGTTTATTTGTTCGTTTAGGATTGAAAGGAGGAGCAGGAGGCACTGATGGACAGGGAGGTACCTTCCGGTACACTTTCCATGGCGATCCTCATGCCACATTTGCAGCATTTTTTGGAGGCTCCAACCCCTTTGAAATTTTCTTTGGAAGACGGATGGCGGGTGGTAGAGAGTCTGATGAAATGGAAGTAGATGGAGATCCTTTCAGTGCTTTTGGATTCAGCATGAACGGATATCCAAGAGACAGAAATTCTGTGGGGCCCTCCCGCATCAAACAAGATCCTCCGGTTATTCATGAACTTAGAGTATCACTTGAAGAAATATATACTGGTTGTACCAAACGGATGAAGATTTCTCGAAAAAGGTTAAATCCTGATGGAAGGAGTTATAGATCTGAGGACAAAATTCTCACCATCGAGATTAAAAAAGGGTGGAAAGAAGGCACCAAAATTACTTTTCCAAGGGAAGGAGATGAAACACCAACTAGTATCCCAGCAGACATTGTTTTTATCATTAAAGATAAGGATCACCCCAAATTTAAAAGGGATGGATCAAATATAATTTTCACTGCTAAAATTAGTTTACGAGAGGTAAGTTAGTAGGCCTTGGGATTCTGAAACCAAACAGAATTATGCCTCCAGTCTTAGGGAATGTATCTAAATAATAGCTAATGTTTATTAAATGTTTAGTACACATTATTTTTTACGTTCTCATGAGAACCCTCCAGAGGTGGAGCACCTGGGTGGCTCAGTCATTGGGTGTCTGCCTTCAGCTCAGGTCATGATCCCGGAAACCTGGGATCGAGCCCTGCATCGGGCTTCCCGCTCAGCAGGAAGCCTCTCCCATTCTCCCTGCTTGTATTCCCTCTCTATCAAATAAATAAATTAAATCTTAAAAAAAAAAAAAAAAAGAATCCTTCAGAGGTAGTACTACTATTATACCTCTTTTATGGATAAGATTATATTTTCTAAGTTTAGTTACCTGTACTAACAATTTAAATGCCAACTTGAAGTGCTAACCAGATTATGTACTAGGAAGCCTAATACTGGCTTTACGCTACTTAAATTTTATAGGTATGTTTTATGAGCTGTGCATTGTAATTGAAGTTGATGTATAAGATTTTTTCTAAAATTGTTAATTTGGAGTAATAATTATATAACCAAAAAGATATTAATTTAAAATAATTTATAAGCATACTGCTTTAATATATGAGTCCTTATTTGTTCTATTTTTAGACATCATTTTTCAAATTGGATTATAATCCTGCAAAAATGGCCATGTCAGTTATCTGCTTAAAATGCTTAAATTTGAGGGCGCCTGGGTGGCTCAGTGGGTTAAGCCTCTGCCTTCAGCTCAGGTCATGATCTCAGGGTCCTGGGATCGAGTCCCACATCGGGCTCTCTGCTCAGCAGGGAGCCTGCTTCCTCCTCTCTCTCTCTCTGCCTGCCTCTCTACCTCCTTGTGATCTCTGTCTGTCAAATAAATAAAATCTTTTAAAAAAAAAATGCTTAAATGATCCCACATACATCTATCATAAAGTCCAGACGTTTAAGCTTAAAATGAAAGGTCATTTTCAATCTGATTTCTACCCATAAATGTTTATGCATTTCCCTAAGTTTGCTCTATTATTATCTTATATACATTTATGTCATCATCTGAGTTCTAAACTATGGAGCACTGTTGTTCCTTACTCTGCCTTGAAACCCGCTACTGGTTTAATGTTTAGCTCAAGTAATCTGTACTCTCAGAAGCTAAGGGGGGTAAGCTGGGTGCTCTTTTTCTCACAAGAGACTTCTGCACCTCTGTGCTAACGTTATACTGTATTATTATTTCTGGTTTGCTTCTGAGTTCCTTGAGCATTCCCTGAGCTGGGATCTGTGTTCATGGTCCCTAAGCTCAGTATCTAGAAGGAATGTGTGGCATATAGTAGCACTCAGTAAACATTTGTTGACTAAACTAATAAAATGTATTTCTTATCGTAACATTTTCTTTCCAAAGAAGTAGGTAGTTGCTCTTATTCTAATTCCCCTCACTCCTAAATTTCTCCCTCTTCTGTTGTCCAGCTCCATCCCTGCATCTTGAATGTTGTAACGGCAACCTCCATTTCATTTCAAGATAATGTGGAAGACCTTTACTTCTCTTTCCTTTCCCTTCTCCTTTCCTTCTTTTGTACTATGTCTGATCATGCATGACCTGAAGGGATTTTTTTAATAGGGGACAAAGTCTTCAAAGTATTGATATGCTTTTGGAGGTTAAGGTTTTACCTTATGGTTTCATCTTTTATACCGAGTTTTGTTGTTGAGTTTTTGAAGTTCTGAAGTTTGTTAATTTTATTTGGTCTCTCTTAGGCATTGTGTGGCTGCTCAGTTAATGTGCCAACCATGGATGGAAGAACCATACCTATGTCAATAAACGATATTGTGAAGCCTGGAATGAGGAGAAGAATTATCGGATATGGGCTGCCGTTTCCCAAAAATCCTGACCAGCGTGGTGACCTTCTAATAGAATTTGACGTGTCCTTCCCAGATACTATATCCTCATCATCCAAAGAAGTACTTAGGAAACATCTTCCTGCCTCATAGAATGAAAAACTTTGTTACCCATATTTTGATAAGGCACTGAAAATATAAAAGGACTGGCAGTTTACTGATGTAGATGTGAATTCTGTATAAAGATGTGTAAATTATCTTGAGGATTCATTAAATTGCATGAATAGAGACGGGTCAAATAAATAGGCAAAAGGGATTTTTACAGTTAGAGATGAAGACACAACCGTTCACTGTATTTTATTTCATTTCTCCCAAATCAGAAATTTTTAGTATTTTGCTTACATGTAAAATTTGTTTTTGTGGAGTTAGTGGATATATTTCTAATAAAGTACTAGACTATCCAAGTACTTTATTTCTTTTATTTTTACATTGTCAGTATGATAGTTTCTCATTTTTAATGGAAATTTAAGTTCTTAACTTACCTACACATGTGATATATGTTTCTAGAAAATAAAAACCCAAGTAATTTGGAAATGTGGTTAACTAGATTTAAATCTCCAACTGAAATGTTGCTATAGGGCTGGGACCCATAAAAGAATATCCTAATGCATATGTTTTACCATTTTGGTTTTTAAAGTATGCTGTAGCATTTCTTAATAACATGGTTGTAATGTTCTTAAGGCACACCTTTTCATCATAAAGAGTAAATTATTGGCAATTTATCTCCCGTGGAAATCCCAATTGCCTGAATTACTGATATTTTAGAAATAGGCTGTTTTTAAAATGCCATATGTAATTTTATGCAAGTTGACTATATATCTTGGACTTAATAAATTATAGGCACATTTTATTGTTCACTAGTTTAAAATAACTTGTTTAATAATAAATGTGTTTTTAGAGGAAATATTGTTACTTGGAATTAATTTTCCAATTACACAATCTTCTATAACTTACTCATCCTATGCTATATGTATCTTATGCAATTTCCCTAAAAAGAATAAACTACCACTATGGTGTTAAACCAAAATATGGGGAAAATAAACACTAACTGCTGCTTATGAATGACATTGCTACTATTGTTATGCATATAAATATTTTACTTTTTCATATGTATAGATTGCATTTCTTGGGTGTTTTAATTTTTTAAATATATTTGCGTTTAAAAATTATTTTGCTTTCTTTTTTTTTTTTTTTTTTTTTGACCACAGTAAGAATGATGTCTTGAAACAAAGTTTTTGGTTCAAAAGTAGCTTTTAAGGTGACTGATCTATGTACAAGGTACACTGGATCCTATCACCCTTCAGCAGAGTACAAGGATTCTTTTAGAGATATAGTAAATGGGCTCTAATCACCACATACTTTATAGCCTTACTGCATTGTAACTGACATGCCATAAAGCTTAGCTTTTTAAAAGTATATCGTTCAGTGGTTAGTATATTCACAGAGTTGTGTAACCACTAAATCAGAACATTTTTCATCACCTGAGGAAGAAACTCCATATCCGTTAGCACTCACTTCCTATTCTTCAGTGTCTGGGGAATACAAATCCACTTTCTGTCTCTACAGATTGGTCTATTCTGGGCATCTAGTACAAATGGGATCAAAGAATATGTGGTTTTCTTCCCTCATTCTCTCTCACTTAACATGATGTTTTCACGTACATCCATGTTGTATCATGTATCAGTATTTTGTTCTTTTTTTTACGGCCAAATAATGTTCCGTTCTATGGAGATAACCACTTTTTACTTTTACATTTATTAGCTGATGGACATTTAGGTTATTTCCTCTTTTTGGCTGTTGTGAATAATGTTGCTATGAATTTTTTTTTAATAAGATGTGATTTTTTCTCTTTTTTTTTCTTAAAGATTTTTATTTATTTATTTGATAGAGAGAGATCACAAGTAGGCAGAGAGGCAGGCAGAGAGAGAGGAGGAAGCAGGCTCCCTGCCAAGCAGTGAGCCCGACACAGGCTCAATCCCAGACCCTGAGATCATGACCTGAGCTGAAGGCAGAGGCTTTAAACCACTGAGCCACCCAGGTGCCCCACTATGAACATTTTGCACAAGTTTCTGTATACATAACTTTTCCATTTTCTTGGGTATATATATCTAAGAATAGAATTGCTGAGACTAAGCATATGCTTTAGTTGTAAATGGAACCTGGCTGGCTCAGTTGGTAAAGCATGCAACTCTTGATCTTGGGGTTGTGAGTTTGAGCCCCATGCTGGGTGTAATGGTTACTAAAAATTAAAAAAAATGTTGAAAATGCCAGAGAATTCAGCTAATCATACTTACTACTCCACCTAATTAATAAATAATTCCTTTATTATTTTGTTCTCTGAACAACAGTTTAAACTCTTATAAGGGACGCCTGGGTGGCTCAATTGGTTAAGCATCTGCCTTTGGCTAGGTCATGATTTCAGGGTCCTGGGATGGAGCCCCACATTGGGCTCTCTGCTTGGTGGGGAGCCTGCTTCTCCCTCTCCCTCTGCTGCTCCCTCTGCTTATACTCTGTCTCTCTGTCAAATAAATAAATAAAATCTTTAAAAAATAAAACTCCTTAGGGAAGTATGTCACAAAAATTTTCTCACAGGTCTAAAGAGAGCTGAAAAGCATCAGTAAAAATTGGTGGATGTGAAAAAAAAAAAAAGTGGTGTATGTGGTTTCTATACTAAACCCACTGTCACTTATTGCAATTTTTTTGATTAAGCATTTTCTTCCAAGTTAAATAAAGGATTTATAGACTAGGTAAATGGATAATCTTTGGATTAAAAAGTATTTTTTGAAGTACAGAATTATTCTTTTAGTAGTAAAAAAATTAATTTTCATTGCTATATAGAAACAGTATGCCAGTATCTTTCTTGCCTTAAAGGATACTGATAATGCCTTAGCATGTAGTTGGTTCCCAATTTTTATTTGTTGAGTGCTGAATTAATGTAAAAATTGAGTTTGAAGTTTTATTTATGTAAATTATTAAAGTACTTTTGGTTTTATTTATTTATTTATTTAGTCCTTTTGATTTTAAAAAATGTTCTCTTTCAATTCAACCTTGAATTCAGATACCCAAAATAGTTTGGCAGTGTTGGAGATGGTAGTAAGCAAATTGATAGAGATGTTTATCTTTCCTACCAGAAAAACCAGATTGCTTATGTTTTATAATTAGGATGTCTTTAGGCAAGGTGTGAACTGTTGTGTTGTCACTGACCTAACAATCTCAACTGTGTTATATGAAGCCACTTCACACATTTAGTTCATTTACTTCGCTGCCTCTGAACGCATCTGAGTTTGTGACCTTTCATCTTTTAGCTCATTACTTCTGCCTATTATTAGCCTTTCTTGGGGGCAAGGAATTGAAAATACTTTTGTTTATTTTTAAGAAAAAATATAACTAGTTATGATGGAAAAAATGAAATTAATATATGTGATTAGACTTGGTAAATGGCTTAGAAGTAATTATTCTTGTATTCTAAGGACTATTAACCTCACAGTGTTAAGCTTAAACATTACCCAGAATCTAATACAATGGTTATGCAACGGTGTGTAGTGTAGTGTACTTACCTATATACTTGGCTTTTATACATATATATTCCCACTTTATGGAGAATTATAGAAAGATATATGGTTTGTTACTTTTACATTGTAGCTTGATCAATATTTATTTGATTAGACAAGTTCTATAGATTATTTCAAGCTTTTTATCATTTTTTTCTGTGATTTTTTTTTTAAAGATTTTATTTATTTATTTGTCAGAGAGAGAGTGAATGAGAGCGAGCACAGGCAGACAGAGTGGAAGGAAGAGTCAGAGGGAGAAGCAGGCTCCCTGCGGAGCAAGGAGCCCGATGTGGGACTCGATCCCAGGACGCTGGGATCATGACCCGAGCCGAAGGCAGCCGCTTAACCAACTGAGCCACCCAGGCGTCCCTGTGATTTTTTTAATTAATAAAATTCATAAAAGTTTTAGAGCTGGGAGAATTTTAGAGATCACATTTTCTAGATGAGGAAGTAAACCCGGAGATGCTAAGTGACTTGCCTGTAGCTAAAAAGCAAGCTTGTAAGGGAATTCTGAGATGCCTTGTTTCTTATTTTCTGTAACAGTTCCTATTAATATGTTATGATGTCCCCTGTTGTTAAATTTCCAAGATTTAACAGATTCTGTTAAAGTACATTTACTCTACTTCTTCATGTGGTCTGTATAATTCAGCACATTTGAAATATTTTGAGTCACTTGTGAACATGTAGAAAATGAATCTATAATTTGATGGTGTTAACTATAAAACTTGAAAGATTAGTTATGAAAACTGCTATTTTTTTAAGAAGGGAATTAAGAGCTCAGAATTGAAATGTATTCATCATTAACTTAAAAAAATGTATGCCAAAAAAAAATGTATGCCAATATTATTCTCAGAATGCTTCAAGGCCACATCTGATCTTTTAGATAAATAATACAAATTAATTTAATACTTTTCCAAGTAAAAAAGTTACTATCCAAAATATGTGATATTCTATCATTGTAAAGAGAGAGAGAGAGGAAAGAGGTGTTGAGAGGAGGAAGGGGAGAGGAGGAAGGAAAAAACCACTGCAGATTTTACTGAGAAAAATTTTTAATGAGTACAATGCTTATGGAAGTGCTATAATTATTTGGAAATACAGTAATCTCTCCCAAACTAAAAATTAATAGGTACATCTCTGTAGCCTTTAGAAATTTGGCTCATATGAATGCAATTCTTGAGCCATTCTTATAGAGAAAATTGTTTTCATTTTTTTTTCTCATTTTAAGTAAAATCTATGCCACACATGGGACTCTAACTCATGACCCCAAGATCAAGAATCGTGTGTTCTATTGACTAAGCCAGCCAAGCTCCTGTCTTATAGAGATAATCTTTTTTTTTTAAAGACTTTATTTATTTATTCAACAGAGATAGATTACAAGTAGGCAGAGAGGCAGGCAGAGAGAGAGAGAGAGGAGGAAGCAGGCTCCCTGCTGAGCAGAAAGCCCGATGCGGGACTCGATCCCAGGACCCTGAGATCATGACCTGAGCTGAAGGCAGCGGCTTAACTCACTGAGCCACCCAGGCGCCCCTAGAGATAATCTTAAAAAGAGGAAACTAGAGGTTGGATAAGGAAAAGGAGAGGAAAGTAAATGGCAGAGGAAAGTAAGTTTTGGATACAGTCTTAAACATGAGAAATAAAACTGGAGGCAAAGAACTCCATTCCTGTTTCTGTTAGAGGGATGGCACTGAGATGAATATGAAATGAATATGAATATGAAAAATCTGGACAGGAAGTAGTATTAGTTACATGTTGTGTATTAGAGAAAAGCTTGAGAAATATTTACACTAAAATTTTTTAAAAGATTTTTATTTATTTGTTTGACAGAGATCACAAGTAGGCAGAGAGGCAGGCGGGGGAGGGGGGAGGGGTGGGAAATCAGGCTCCCCACTGAGCAGAGAGCCCGATGCGGGCCTCAATCCCAGGACCCTGGGATCATGACCTGAGCCGAAGGCAGAGTCTTAACCCACTGAGCCACCCAGGTGCCTCCATTTTTTAAAAATTTAAAAAACTTTTATTTATTTATTTGATAGAAAGAGAGCACACAATCAGGGGGAGTGGCAGGCAAGGAGAGGGGAAGCAGGCTCCCTGCCCAGCAAGGAGCCCAGACTCCATCCCAGGACCCTGAGATCATGACCTGAGCCAAAGGCAGACACTTAACTGACTGAGCCACCCAGGCACCCCTACATTTTTAAAATTTTTGTTAAGTTAGAAGTTAGACAATATTAAGAGGTTTTTAATTTTTTTTTTTAAGATTGTTTATTTGAGAGAGAGAGAGAAGACGAGAAGTGGGAAAGGGGCAGTGGGAAAGGAAGAAGCAGACCCCCTGCTGAACACAGAGCTCAATTCTGGTTTCCATCCCAGGACTGAGACCATGACCTGAGCCGAAGGCAGACACTTAACTGATCGAGCCTCCCAGGCACCTGTAGAATTTACACACTATTTTAAATCAACTATATATTTTGCATCTCTAGGACTGGTATGGAGGGGTTGAAAAAATGGAATTCTCTTTAACTGAGAATCACAAGATCTGAAAAGTAATAAACATTTACAATGAGGTTAGGTTTCTTGTCTTCTTAATTGTCTTTTTTTTTTTTAAGATTTTATTTATTTATTTGACAGAGATCACAAGCAGGCAGAGAGAGGAGGAAGCAGGCTCCCTGCTGAGCAGAGAGTCTGATGTGGGGCTGATCCCAGGACCCTGAGATCATGACCTGAGCTGAGGGCAGCGGCTTAACCCACTGAGCCACCCAGGTGCCCCTCTTAATTGTCTTCTTAATGTGCCTAGTAGGTCCAACAGAGCAAAAACAAATTTGAAGTGGAGTGGGAGATCCTGAAAGGTTTCTAGTGAGTGAGGAATGATAAACCATATATTTATTACTCATTAAATAATAGGCTATTATTATCTGTTTTTACTTATTTTATTCATTTTTAAAAAGATTTGTTTAAGAGAGAGAATAATTGGGAGCGGGGGCAGAGAGAATGGAAGAGGGAGAAGCAGATTTCCCAATGAGCATAGAACCCAATTCCGGGCTTGATCCCAGGACCCCGAGATCACGACTTGAGCTGAAGTCAGATGCTCAACCCACTGAGCTACCCAGGAGCCCCTCTTCTTATTTAATACAATCTTAATTTTAGTAAACCTAAAAACTAGGGTTTTTAGGGTTGCACCTAAAACTATTTTTTTCTTCTTATTTAATACAATCTTAATTTAGTGAACCTAAAAACTAGGGTTCTTAGGGTTGCACCTAAAACTATTTTTTTCCTACAACAACTTCAATTTCTCAGCTAATCCTTTGTCTGCCACAGTGTTTTCAGAAAAACCCTTTCAGATGGGGAAATTATATTGTACTGTAGTTTTTATAAATTACACTCCCTTATTAAGGCAATCATGAAAATGGGCACAGCCGATTTCAGAGGATTAATTACACAATAGTAATTGTTTTAAGGGCAACTGGGTGGCTCAGTCATTAAGTGTCTGACTTTTAATCCCAGCTCAGGTCTTGATCTCAAGGTCATGAGTCTGAGCCCTGGGTTGGGGCTACTTAAAAAAAAAAAAAAAAAGAAAGAAAAGAATAGTTAGACATTTTATCCTCCTTTCCCAGAGTATTTGATGTATACATTTTGGAGGAGATTATTAAAAGTTAAAATTGGAACCCCAAGCTGATAATGGGGTTTTAGTATTATTTAAAAATTAATTGCTGGATTATATAGGTTATTCTCATGAAGTTTAAAGAAAGTATATACATGATGACCAAGTGGGATTTATTCTAGGTGTTCAAGGCTGGTTCAGTATTTATAAATTCTCTAATACATCTTTGTCTTACTGCCTTTGTACTGTTTTTGGCAAATAACAGTATATTATAGCACAAGAACACATTACATACACCTTGTTTTATATAATTGCTTTTTAAATCAGTTAAGAAGAAGAAATATGCATTTATACTGTCTTTCAAAATTACATTAATTACCTTTGCCAGTGCTCTTCATTTCTTCCTGTGGATTTGAATTTATTGATCTGGGCTCCTTGCTTTCAGCCTGAAGAATTTTTGACAGTATTTATTGTAAGGTGGGTCTGCTATCAACAAATTCATTTGCATTTTGTTTATCTAGGAATAAATTTATTTTGCCTTCATTTTTAAAAGATAGACTTGCTAGATACAAAATTCCTGGTTGACAGATTTTATTCTTTGAGCACTTTGAATACGTTATTCTGCTGTCTCTCGCCTCATTATTTCTGGTTATAGGTCAGTCAATCTTATTGGGGTTCCTTTGTAAATAATGAGTCATTTATCTCTTGCCACTTTTGAAATTATCTTCTTTCTTTGGCTTTTAGCATTTTTATTCTGATGTTGTGGATGTCTGTGCTCATCCTATATTGAGTTTGTTGATAATGAGATTAATGTTTTTCATTAAATTTGGGAAGTTTCCAGCCATTATTTCTTCAAAAATTTTTTTTGCTCTTTTCTTTCTGGTACTCCAGTTTTGCATGTAATGGGTATGCTTAATGGTGTTCCACCATTCTCTGAGCCTTGTCCATTTTTCTTCATTCTTTTTTCTCTCTCAATTCTTTGGATTGCATAATCTCATCAGTCTATCTTCAAGTTTGCTAATTCTTTTTTCTGCCAGTTCAAATCTACCGTTGAACCCCTCTAGTAAATTTATCATTTCATTTCCTGTCCTTTCAGCTGTAGAATTTTCATTTGGTTCTTTTCTATAATTTCTCCTTATTGATATTCTTCATTTGATGAGACATTCTCATCGTATCTTCCCTTACTTAATCATGGTTTTCTTTTTTCTTTTTCTTTCTTTCTTTCTTTCTTTTTTTTTTTGTTCTTAAAACATATTTACAATGTCTTCTAAGTTTTGTCTGTTTAATCCAATATCTGGTTTCTTCAGAGGCAGTTTCTTTTGCCTTCTTTTTTTCCTGATGTATCGGTCATACTTTCCATGTCTTGTGATTTTTGTTGTTGTTGTTGTTGGCTAATAAGTATTTTAGATAATATAGCAACACTGGGTATTAGTTCCCACACCCCTCTAGGACTTGTTATTTACTTGTCTGGTGACTGGCTGAATTATTTTAATCAAATCTATGTCCCCCATAAAGTGAAGCTTCTGATGTTACTCTTCAGAGGATGCAGGTTTGGGTATGCCCACAGTCACCCTGGGATAACAGTGTTTTTGGCCAGGTTCTCTCTCTTTCACTTGACCACACCCAGCTGTTAAACTACACTAATTGTTGACTGATATTCTGTTGTTTTCAACAATGCCTTTGGATCATAAATTTCTCAGCAAACTGATTAAATCAAAGTAGGACTCCTTTGAAGGGATACTTCTGAAATTTTGTTTCAGATGTGTTCTGACCCCTTGGAAGGCTCCTCCCGTTTGTCTCTTTCCTCTCTTCTCTCTGGCAAACCTGTGGTGAGGGGCTGGGAAGGGGTAAGAACAATGATGCTTTTTGGGGGTGGGTGACACCCCTGCTTTAGAAGCTGAATACTGGGATAGGGATCAGTTTGGGAGTAGCCCCACGATTTTTAAGCTTGTTTCTCCCAGCATGGAAACCCTGCACCTTGAGTCAGTTTAAAGGAACTGAGACTCCAATATTTTCAGCAGAGCTGTCCCCAAGGTAGATCCTCTCTCCTAGAAAGTGGGGAATGGTGGTGGAGGAAGGGAGTCCCCCAACTCTCCTTCACATTCACCACAATTTAGCCTAGCAACAGGTAGTTGGAGCAGGATGAGAAATGATGAGGTCCTGCCCTTCCCAGGAAGATAGTTCTTTGAGTGGATTATAATTCTTCAGATTGGAGAAATAGGGGTATTCCTGGCTATGGCAGTCTCTAGTGGAGTTTCCATCCCGTTGAGCTAGAAATGAGAAGGATAGAGTGGATCTTGGCCAAACACCACAGATCCTCACTATTCCTATCAGATTTTAATAATAGCTTTTATCAAATTAATGTTTCTTCATTTGTTGTATGCGTTTAGAACCATTTCCAGAGAATTTAAATAGGTGTTTAAATTTTTTTTTCATCAGTTTCACTGGGGACTAAGTCTGCATAATTTCTCATGCTATCTCACAGTTGAGCCTTACACAGTTTAAACATTGACAGATTTTTAAAAAATGTTTCCTGGAACACCTGGGTGGCTCAGTCAGTTAAGCCGCTGCCTTCGGTTCAGGCCATGATCCCAGGGTCCTGGGATTGAGTGCCGCATTGGGCTCCTTGCTTCACAGGGAGCCTGCTTCTTTCTCCGCCTCCGCCTGCCACTCTGCCTGTTTGTGCGTGCTCTCTCTCTCACAAATAAATAAATGAAATCTTTAAAAAAGTTGTTTCTTGAAAGGGGTGATAGGTATGTTCTAATATTTTTAGTTTCTCATATTTGTGCAATTATCAAAATGCTTAAAACTATTAATGTGTTTTAACAAATGACTTTGAAGAAAGAGGATCAATGTATCTTCATTTTTTTAATAAGTAATGTTTTTGCTTACTTATGAAGTATAAAGTACAAAATAATATAGTACTAGAGGGTGGCCTATTTAAAATATGATTCGCTTATGAAAGAAGGCAAAGTGAGGTTGGAAAGAATATTACTAGGCATCAGGTTATACCAATAACTAACATTTGTGAACTTGGTCAGGTTGTTTAACCTCACTGCCTTAGCTTTTTCTTATTGATAAAATTAAAAGTTTAATAAGATGATCTCAAGAGGTACTTTGCTGGCTCAGTTGGTAGAACATGTGATTCTCAATCCTTAGGGTCATGAGTTCAAGCCCTATGTTGGGCATGGATCCTGCTTAAAATTAAAAAAAAAAAAAAAAAAGTAAAATAATAAGATGCTCTCTAAGTCTTAGGTAACTCGAAAATATTGTATTCCTAACAAGGAATATTAAAGAATGATGACTTCTAAGTTTTACTTTAAAATAGCTTATTTATGGAGGGTACTTAACATAATGAGCACTGGGTGTTATAGGCACCTGATGAAACACTAAATTCTACCCCTGAAACTAGTAAAAAATTGCTCGTTTATTTATCTTACAGGGAGTCAAATTTTCAAAATAAGGATTTTTTTTCTTTAATTTTTTTACACTATGAGGTATCTATAGAAAAGAGACTGGAAGAAAACAAAACAAAACATTTTAAAAGTGATGATCTCAAGATGGTAGGATTAAGGGTAAATATTGCTTTCATCTTCATTTTCAAATTTAAAACATTTTTCTCCAAGGAGCACAGGCTGTATTTATAGCCACAAAGTTGTTTTACAATGACCCTTGTTTAAAGTATTGTATTAATTGTAATTTTGATGACTGTTGTTAGATGACAATGACACTAGACAAAGTCTATCTTCCTGTAGATGAAATTGCCTTAAATGATTATACCATAAATTTAATTCACTAGATTCTAGGTTTTTTTTTTTTTTTTTTTTTTTTGCTTTTTCTTTTTAACTCATGCGCGGGCCAGAAGTTTATTTGTATAGTTGAAACTTTAGAAGGTCCTGCACGTTTCCTAAGAGAATGAAGTACTGGTACTAATCTTAGTACTAGTACTAGTAATAGTGTTAAGGTGGAAAAGAAAGATGTATGCCTTTTATAGTTAAAACAAGTCACAGTATATGATAAAGGGAATTTAATTTAGGTTAATGCTATTGTTTCATGATGTTTTGAAATTTAAAATTTATAGGTTTAATATGGTTTTAAAAATTGATACAGGGAACAAAATTAGAAAATTAATTTGCCCATCTCTCAATTATTCTTAACTTAACCTTTTTTTTTTTTCCTAACGTTGTTACTAGGCATAATAATTATAGAAGTTTAGAAACTTTAAAATATCTATTAATAAGCTTGTTAGAATTCATTTTCAAATATATCTACATTATAAGTTTAAAAAGCTAATAAACCACAAAAATTTCATAAACAAGTAAAACTAACTCGAAGGAAATAAAAATTCTCAAATATTAGGCTATTTTCTAGAACTATGTAATATATAGTATTGTTTTGTTTTTTACTCTGCCAGCAAGAATGCATTGCATTTGTGCATGAATGTTTATGTACATTAGTTTGAACTATATGAAGTTATATTCAATTTTTTTGAACTATAAAAAGGGCAATATGAAATTAGCTAAATTTTGACTTGTGAAAATAATTTCATATACATATACAGAGTTTCATAAAACATCACCTATCCTTCTTAGATGGAATGATCCAGATATTTTCTATTTTACTCTAGCTCATCAAATTTTTTTCTAATTGTATCCCCGTACATTTATTTCATGGTTTACATTTGTGAACTAACTCTCCAGTTTGAAAAACACTTGTAGACACTCTGATAAGGATACAAATATAGTGACTGCCAAAATTTAAACTTAATTGTCAGATTGTTTAAATTCACTTATTTTATTTTTATGAAATTCATTTAAAAAAATTTTTATATTTATAAGGTAGACTCCCCACCCAATGTGGGGCTCAAATTCATAGCCCTGAGATCAAGAGTCACATGTTCTCTGAACTGAGCCAGCCAGACATCCTATTTTTTAAAAAAATTTTTTTTTATTTCACACAGAGAGATCACATGCAGAAAGAGAGGTAGCCAGAGAGAGAGAGAGGGGAAAGCAGGCTCCCTGCTGAGCTGTGAGCCTGACATGGGGCTCCATCCCAGGACCCTGAGATCATGACCTGAGCTGAAAGCAGAGGCTTAACCCACTGCCACCCATGCATCCTATTTTTGTTAAATCCACTTTTAAACTACTAACTGGAATGTTTTCACTCATTGTTTGTTTGTTGAAACAGTAGTAAATATTGTTTTTTCTTGGTCATGAGACAAATTCTAATAGAAAACAACTATGTCCATTAATTTATAGATGGAGTTCATTCCTTTCCCTCCTCCAGAACTTAAGATAATTATATATATAGCAATGTAAATTTCTATTAAATTTACAATACTGAAGACCCATATCAGCTATGACAATATTCAGACTTCCTTTGAATTTTGGTTATACATTATTTTAACAATACATTTTATTAGTTGGTAACATTAAAAAAAAATAAGTCTACAAACCAAAGACCTTATTATAAAAATCTTACATATAGAGAGATAGCTATTTTTAGAAAACAGAAATGTCTTAATTTTCTCATTCAATTTATTTAGAATACTGGTTCAGAACAGATTTGAGTGAGCTTGTTTCTGATGTGTTGCTTTAATCTGATAGAAGGGAAGATAAATGCATACTTTTTACTTAAACTTTTTTTTAATTTGCTTTAAACTTTAAAAGTGAATTTAAAATTGGCTTTTAAAAACTTGATTCTCTTTGCCAGAATCACAACCATTTCAGGACTATGTATGAGAAAATTAAATACCATTAAGAGTGTCTGATTGAATTCTATTTTCACATTTCTTTTTATGGTAATCTTCAGGGACCACAAATATAATGTAGGGAAATGTTTCCCACGTTGTTGTATTCAATGGTTTTCATGTGCAAGCATTAAATGTAATCTTGATGTTTGAGGAGGTTGTACATAAGTTATACTTGTAGGCTGTTGGACTTCATAGACCTTTATTACTGCTATTTCAGTTCCGGATGTGCTTCTGGGATATAAATAAATGGGGCACATACATATATCTCTAAAACAGCAGTTAAGAAATTGCCTAATAACTGTTAAGAAACTGTTCTTAAGAAATTTAGACAAATAATTTGCATTAAGTGGGGTGTGTGTGTGTACAATTTCCAAAGTCATGAAAATATATTTTCAGCAAAACTAAAATCTTCTTTTCTCCAGAATAAAACAATCAAGAGTACTTACTAGTTGACTAAGTATATCTGGAAGATATTACCTTGTTAGGTAAATTATACATATGCATTAGCTAGGGTTCTCTAGAGAAACAGAACCAATGTGATAGATAGGTAGACTGATTTATTAAACTGAAGAATCAGGAAAGCCAGTGATATAATTCAGCCCAAGTCCAAAGGCCTGAGAATGACAGGGTTGCTGGTATAAGATCTGGAGTCTGAAGGCTCTAGAACCAAGAGTTCTGATGTCCCCCCACACAGGGCAGGAAAAGACGGACATCTCAGTTTAGAGAGAAAGCAATTTGCCTTTCCTTTGCCTTTTGTTCCTTTCTTGCCCTCAACAAATTGGATAATGCCCTCACACACGGTGTGTGAGGGCAGATATCTTTATTTACCTGACTGAATCAAATGTTAATCTCTTCCAGAAACTCCTTCACAGACACACCCAGAAAAAATGCTTTACTAGTTATGTTGACAACCCTTAGGCTGGTCAAGCCGCTGACAAAATTAACTATCCCACGAAGTGAGCACTTAAATTATATGTTATTATTGTGTGGAAGGATGCTTCTTGTTTCCCAATCAGAACACACAAAGAAATCATAATTGTTTCATTTATTAAATATATTACCTCATTTAAAGAAATAACCTATGCAGCTCAATAGTAAATATTAGCTATTAGTCATAGCATCTTTTCATTTGAAAGTGGACTTAGAATCCTCATTTCAGGCCTTAGTGTCAGGATTTATTCATTCAATATTAAACATTTAAGAGCAAACTATAACTCTGGGATTAAATTTATGGGGATTTGAGGGTTTCTACTTTCTGACCAGGACAAGAAAGCAGCAAGAGCTCTCAGACAATCAACCTTAGAGAAAATATAGAGCTAGCTGGAAATAGGAACTGTAGGGAGATTTAGGCTGTGCTGAACGAATTCCTTTGTCAGGATTAATAGATGGGCAGGCTGGTGAGACAATGGTGAGAGGATTCATCTGAGGAGAGCTTCTCGAGTCTGCTCTTGCCTTTTTCCAGCGCTACGCTGTAATAGACATTATCTGTGGCTTTACACCCAAAACTGGAGGCAACAGCCCCGGCTGCAGAGGCTGATAACTGCAAAGTGTTACCAGGGCGATGCAAAGCCTTGGTGTCAAGAGGTGTTGATGAGGGCGCCTGGGTGGCTCAGTGGGTTAAGCCGCTGCCTTCGGCTCAGGTCATGATCTCAGGGTCCTGGGATCGAGTTCCGCATCGGGCTCTCTGCTCAGCAGTGAGCCTGCTTCCTCCTCTCTCTCCCTCTCTCTCTCTGCCTCTCTGCCTACTTGTGATCTCTCTCTGTCAAATAAATAAATAAAATCTTAAAAAAAAAAAAAAAGAGGTGTTGATGAAAACAAATGTAGACAAACTGGCAGTCCTGGGATGGCCATTGCTCTTTCTCCTTCCCTTCAAAGCCCTTGGGCTGGTGAACTCTTTCTCCCACTGTGCTTCTTACTAAGGGTTTAAAGGTAAAATTCTAACAAAGTTGTTGCCTAAGAGGCAGCACACCAGAACGATCAACAGTTTTTAGGCAGTGCCTGGGGTCCTGTGCCTTTAGGTTCCTCCCAAGTCCATAACTCATTCAACTAGGGCCCTGGTTGGAGGCCCTTTGGCAATTTATATTATCAACTAGAGTAACTCGGGGAATGTGGCCAAAGAGATACCAATTTTCTTTCCATTCAAAGTGGACAATCAAGCAAATTGTCCAGAGTTCTTCACAATGGGGGGATTTCCTTTCACCAGGTCTTTCAGGGCCATCCTGAGTAGGTTGTAATGCAGTAGCTTTCCATTTCTGGCTGGTGCCAGCACACAATGCAGATCCAGGCCTGCGTGTTTTCCTCCTTTATAACTAGTCTTTACTTGGTCCCAATTTTGCCATGTCATTTATACGTAATGGAGTGTATCATTCTATTAATTCCCTTAATAATGGAGTACATGTTTCAACTTTATGACTTGGTTGACCAAGTAACACTTATTGCATGAGGAGTAGCTCAGGTTGCGTAATCACCTGGTGCCCCACAATCAGGTGATGAGTCTCTTCCAGCATCAGTCAGTAAGCCAGGAGCTGCTTTTTCTTTTCTTTTTTTTTTTTTTAAGATTTTATTTATTTATCAGAGAGAGAGAGAGGGAGAGAGAGCGAGCACAGGCAGACAGAATGGCAGGCAGAGGCAGAGGGAGAAGCAGGCTCCCTGCTGAGCAAGGAGCCCGATGTGGGACTCGATCCCAGGACGCTGGGATCATGACCTGAGATGAAGGCAGCTGCTCAACCAACTGAGCTACCCAGGCGTCCCCAGGAGCTGCTTTTCAAAGAGAGAATGGCTGTTGGCAAAAAAGGGCATGCCTGTACTCCAAATCATGGGGTTTGCCCATGATTCTCCTATTGGGATTTATCAGAGACCCCATCAATTTATATCTGCTACAATATTCCATACACCTTTGAGCTGAATTTTGAAAAGGGGACTATCAGGCTGCCATGTTGGGAAAAAGATTTTTAATTTTTTTATTAACATATAATGTATTATTTACCCCAGGGGTACAGATCTGTGAATCATCAGGCTTACACATTTCACAGATCTCACCATAGCACATACCCTCCCTAATGTCTATAACCCAGCCACCCTATTCCTACCCACCCTCCCCCCAGCAACCTTCAGTTTGTTTCCTGAGATTAAGAGTCCCTTATGATTTGTCTCCCTCCTGATCCCATCTTGTTTCATTTTTTTCCCTCCCTACCCCCCAAGACCCCCCACCCTGACTCTCAAATTCCTCATATCAAGAGAGAGCATATGATAATTGTCTTTCTCTGATTGACTTATTTCACTCAGCATAATACCCTCTAGTTCAAGAAGACTTTTGAATTAAATACTAAATACAATGTATCACAAAGATAACATGATTACTTTCTCATATAGTTTCTTTATTTTTAAAGGTTTTATTTATTTACTTGAGCTAGAGAGCAAGCATGACCAGGGGAGCTGTAGGCAGAGGGAGAAGCAGGTTCCCTGCTGAGTGAGGAGCCCCATGCAGGGCTCTATCCCAGGACCCTGGGATTGTGACCTGGGCCTAAGGCAGGCATTGAATGACTGAGCCACCCAGGCACCTCTCTGATATAATTTATAACCTGAAATATTCATTTTCTAAGTAAATGTAGTTCAGGATTTGATTTAATGAACAGATAAAAATGTGATCAGCAAATGTGAATTTTCTATTATACTTTAAAATGATTGAATTGGAAGTGTTTTTAATTTCTCCTATAACTTATATTTATAATTTAAAGCAACTATTCTTGGGCGCCTGGGTGGCTCAGTGGGTTAAGCCGCTGCCTTCGGCTCGGGTCATGATCTCGGGGTCCTGGGATTGAGTCCCGCATCGGGCTCTCTGCTCAGCGGGGAGCCTGCTTCCCTCTCTCTCTCTCTGCCTGCCTCTCTGTCTACTTGTGATCTCTCTCTGTCAAATAAAATCTTTAAAAAAAAATAAAGCAACTATTCTTAATCCAAAATATTTAGAATTAAATGTTCTGATTATTTCAAATGAAGTATACCATGTTCAGACAGCCTATTTTCAAAGTCTGAGTGGAATGAAATATGCTATAGGAAAACTGTTATCAAACAGAACACATATTTGATTTAGAAGATACTACAGGATCTTACAATATGTCATTCATTTTCACTACAAATATCTATTATGTTATAATAACTAATATTTCTTAATTATTTACTATGTGCTGAGTACCATGCCACTTCATCTACAGATGTTATTTCATGTAACATTCTTATTTGCTATAAGAAATAAATATCTTTAAGCATGAAAAATTAGCCAAGAGGAGATGAAAAGATTTGCCTCAAATCATTGTTGACTACTATTATATAATAGTGTGATGACTTCAGTTTTCTTAATATAAAACTCATGCACTTAATTGGTATCCTGAATAGCTTCTCTGATTTATAACAGCTGTGGTTCCTATATAGGAATAGGAATAGTTATAGGCCATCATACCATCTCTGTAGAACATTCCCTTATGGCTGATTTTGTGCTTTTTAAAAACATATAAACTCTCACCATTTTTATTTGTTTCACTTTTGAAAGGAAAGTGGAAAGCAAGATGCCCACTTAAAAATTCCATTCATATTGTCAGGCTATATCTATGCCGTGCTAATCAACATTCTCAGCATTCTGCTTGGCAGATACAAACTTCAGCCCTGTATCTATTAAAAATTATAGCAAAACCTGAATTATGTATCTTAAATGACAGAGGTTATAATGGTTAGTTTACAGATTAAATTCTTTTTTTATTTTTTATTTTATTATTATTTTTTAAAGATTTAATTTATTTGACAGACAGAGATCACAAGTAGGCAGAGAGGCAGGCAGAGAGAGAGGAGGAAGCAGGCTCCCTGCTGAGCAGAGAGCCCGATGCGGGGCTCCATCCCAGGACCTGGGATCATGACCTGAGCCGAAGGCAGAGGCTTTAACCCACTGAGCCACCCAGGCACCCCCAGATCAAATTCTTAATTTAAAAAACTTCCCAGGTAAATTCAGTGTTCTAATTTTAATGAACAAATGTGGCAAAATATTTGGATAATATTTAATAGTACAATTCTTCCAATAAGACCAAGGAACAAAATGAAAACTGCTTGGCCATGTTTGAGAAACTATCACTTCCATGTAAAAGTTTTAAAATGGAACAGTTGGATACATTTATCTCATCACCAGCAATTGACTTTCAGGTGCTGACAATCTTGCACATTTTTCTGCCAGTGAATGGTTTGTAGTATTCATATTTTTGATATGTAATATGATTATTCCAGAATTTCTACTCTTTAGGTGAGATATTTTTCCTTAGAGAAATTATATCTTTTTGTCTTTACTATCTCTTGACCTTAAAACTACTGTTATAATTATTTTCATTTTTTTTTTTTTTAATCAGAGAGAGAGAGGGAGAGAGCGAGCACAGGCAGACAGAATGGCAGGCAGAGGCAGAGGGAGAAGCAGGCTCCCTGCCGAGCAAGGAGCCCAATGCGGGACTCGATCCCAGGACGCCGGGACCATGACCTGAGCCGAAGGCAGCTGCTTAACCAACTGAGCCATCCAGGCATCCCCCTGTTATAATTATTTTCAAAAGATTATTTAGGTTATTACTTTTACTGAAAGTATGTCTTACTCTATCTACTCTTTTGGGTTCTGTATGAAGGAAATTATTTGCCCAACTCTGGAAGAGTCATCAGGGGCTTGAATGACAACTACTTACTCCCACTAGTTGCGGTTTTGTATACAGATCTTAAATGAGTAAAATATATGGCTTTTGTATGTGGCTGCTAACTTCCTTGCAGCTCTTCCATATGTATGTTATTACAGAATTTGTTAAATTATCTTACTGTTCACATCTATTCTTGCCTTTTCACTGTTTTATTTACTATAACCTTGGTGATGCAGCGTAATTTGGACTCCATGCCCAAGGGCTTCATCCAGGTATCTCTGGATGAGATAATGTATGTAAAATACTGAGCTACCAAGTGCAGAAAGTCTCGTTCATCATTATACTTGTGTAAGGAAACCTTACTGAAGAATAGTAGAAGCTGATAAACAGAGACCTCTAAAGAATTATGTTTGATCATGTACTGAAAGAACTTGTAATCTAGTACCCACCTAGAATGGCCTTATCCTTCCCTACACTTTTCTTTTGCCCAGCTCCTCCTAGATGTAATGTCTACTGTCATCTACTCATATATTATGCTCTGCAGATTACCTGTATGACAATGACCTGGGGGTGGATATGAGAGAAGGTGGATTGCTGGAGCCCATCCCAGATGAATCAGAATATCTTAGGATGGGGCCTGGAATTCTGCATTTTAGATAACTCTCTCCTTTACTCATAATTCATATGTACACTAAGTACCCACTGTAGTTAGTCTTACTGATATTCCAGAAGCCTCTTTGGCGGTATTAACTCCTTCCTCTGATTCCCCGAGGCATTTATCTTTCATAAAGTCATGTAGAGCACTGCTTTCCTTCTCCTCATCTTTCAGTGACTCTGAGAGAAGGGAAATATACATCTATCTGAACTCTAAGTCTTATCCTATGGGTCTCAGGATAGGGTGTTTACTTAAGTTTTGTTTTTTGAAGATTTTTATTTATTTATTTGACAGACAGAGATCACAAGTACGGAGAGAGGCAGGCAGAGCAAGAGGGGGAAGCAGGCTCCCTGCTGAGCAGGGAGCCCGATTCGGGGCTCGATCCCAGGACCCTGAAATCATGACCCGAGATGAAGGCAGAGGCTTAACCCACTGAGCCACCCGGGTGCCCCTACTTAAGGTTTTAATTCACATTAACTTATTTAGCTAGGTTGTGAGTTCCAAGTTAATGTATGAGAAACAACAAATAATCACTGGAGAAAATATGACCAACTTAGCTTCACAAAAACAAACAAACAAACAAAAAAACCCAATCAAAAAACCCCTGATCATTAAGCCAGACACATAGTAGGTGCTCGGTGAACACTAACATATTATTGATTACTTACTTTATCCTTCCCACTATATCACTTTACCTTTTTTCTCTTCCCACTTTCTAGTTCTCTATTTCCAATTATTCCTAACAAAATTTACTTGAATTTCTGCTAACTAGGAGTTATTTCCTTGCCCATTTGTTATCTTAAGTTGTTCATTGTTGCCATGCAACTATAAAACATGCTATCTTTAGTTCCAGGGAAAACTGCATATGGCTTAACAAATCTTGTGTTTATTTTCTCTTAAGTATTTGGTTACTGGATACATATATACTATAGAAATGGGGCAGGGAAAGTTGTTGGGGGAGAGGTGGACATTGTATATTTCTTCAGCGTACCTTATCTTACATGTTGTAATTAGAGGCTTTATTTTATGCTGAGCAAAACAGATTAGTAAATTTATGTTAAGATTTATTTGATGACTACATGTCTTCTTATAAACAAGTTAATATTATTGTTTTTGGCAGACATTTAAGGTTATATTAATCTTGGAATTTTTTTTTATGACTCATTCATATTTGATTTTATAGCTGATACTTTTAAGCTGTTAGAAACGCCAAGTGCTAGAGTGTAAATACTGTAGATCAATAACCTGGGTTGAACTGTAGCCTTGATGGGAAATGCAGACTTTTTTTTTTTTTTAAAGATTTTTTGGTTTATTTACTTGACAGAGAGCAAGAGAGCAGAAACAAGGGGAGGAGCAGAGGGAGAGGGAGAAAAAGGCTCTGCACTGAGCAGGAGCCTGATCCAGGGCTCAATCCCAGGACCCTGGGATTGTGACCTGAGCCAAAGGGAGAGGTTTAACTGACTGAGCCACACATGTGCCCCATAAAGTGCAGACTTTATATTTTTGAATAATTGAAGTTAATTCATTCATTTTAGGTAGTAAGAATGGTCGATTTATTTTATTAGTCATATTTTCTGATTTCTGTTATATACTTCACAATATGTGAGAATCTGGAGAGGATGCTAAAGAGGAATATGAAACATGGTTTCTACCATCAAGGAACTCTGTGGTAGGTAGACAATTTACCCTAAGTGAAAAAAGTCAGCATATATGCAAATACAAAACTCTCTTGTAAAAAACTATTTCTAGAACATTAGATTGTACTTTAGGAATTCAGGAAAGTGAGGGATTAGGTGGACTGGTGTGCCAGTCTCTTTAGATCAACTTTCATCTTTTTAAAATTTTCCCAGTGGCATCTGCAGCCTGGGCCATATCAATAGAGACTTTCTTCCCTCTGACATCTGGTTTAGTGTTAACTCTGAATAGGTAATCTGAGGGAAGGAGAATGAGGTCACGGTAGGAACATTTGTGGGCCCATGGCCATGGCCCATTTTAATGGAGGCTCAGATACCATATATTAACCATCAAAAACTAATTGCTTAAAAAACAGTCAAATAATATATGTTCTATCCTTCTATTATTTTTTAAAAAGACATTTATTTTAGAAAGAGAGAGAGAGCTTGATCAGAAAGGGCAGGGAGAGTGAGGGAGAAAGTCAAGCAGACTCCGTGTGGAGCACAGAGCCTTATGTGGGGCTTGATCTCATGACCCTGAGATCAGGACCTGGGCTTAAACCAAGAGATGGACCTTCAACTGACTGCACCAGCCAGGCATCCTTCCATGCTATTTTAACTAATATATTTTCATAATGATCTGAAAGGTAAAGTATAAATATAGAGTTCCTCGGTTCATCAGAGTTCCATACCAGAAAGCAGGAACATGGGGAAAACCAGGTCTGTGCCTCGAGTCTACCTATTATACTCTTACCCAGCTTTACCTCCTCCCACTGACCTTCCTTGGCAAAGAGCTGCTCCTTGACTACACTACCCTCAGGCACAGGGTTGTGCCCACAAGCATTGAAGACTGTCTGTACCCTAGGAAAGCCTATATAGTTTCTGGAAGGAGACTTGGGGCCACTTTGGCAGGGAAATCCAGGGACAGCATGAGTTCTGGGTGGCCACAGCCCCATGACTCTGTGGACTCCATACCTTGTAGGGTTTTGTGCCTCTGAAGGAGGGCTGGAGCAGGGGTTCCTTTTGGTCAGGTCTAAGAATATTGGGTCAGACTTTTCATTTCCTCCATTGTTTTTCTTCTAGATTCCCTCTGCTAGAGGATTCCTTCAAACAAATGTCACAGGTCCTCTCAAGGTGTTTTTGTCTACAGAACTTTCTAATTCCTCACCACTTTGGACTTTGGGATAGAAACGGCCCTGGGATATAATACTATGTGTTACGAGTATATCTCGACCACCACCTGCCCAGTCCCTTTGTTAAGCCATCACCAAATAGTCCTAATTTGAGGGTACCATCTGTTTTCTTCTGGGATGGTGGCTAATACAGCTGGTTCCTTGAGTGAGATTGTGCATGAAGATTAAGTTAATGTGGGCCTCAAGCTAAAGAAAGATAGGATTTAGAAATTAAAGGGAATTGAAAGGCTATAGAATCCAACTTTCCCACCCCATGCCAGTACTTTTGCTGTTTGATATTTTGACACAGCTTAGAAGCATTCTTTGAAGTTTTTATTAATTTCACACCTTCTTGTTTTCCCTCACACTGCTTGGATATTGAGAATTATACCTGCCATATACCCTAGGGTGACTCACTTCTTTTCCTACTTTTCTTTAATCAAACTTCAGTGAGCTTTTTATTCCTACAATATTTTGTGAAGTTATTTGGCTTTCACTTGATGGGAATGCATCACTTACACGTTAGGTTTTCTCTGCTCTTTTCTCAGCACATGACAAAGTAATATTATTTGATGTTATAGCAATCATAAATGAACATACAAATTCAAGCTCTGAGATCCTGTAGCAGTATTCCATTTTCAAGGAATATGAAGGAGAATATGTTTATATTACTTTTTAAAGCCCATATGAACTGGAATATGTTTATACTAATTTTAAGTCATAGAACATAAAACAAAAATATTAAAATTACCATAAAGAATAGATCTCCTTCCTCCCTCAGGATATCTGCTAACCTTAATTTGAGAAACAAGGACTTTCAGGACTGAATTGATTTGAGAGATGGGGAAAAAGTTTGGCATAATGATTCAAAGATGTCTGGTTTGGGTTACTGAATACATTATCCTATTTTCTATAATCAGGAGTAAAAAAAATGCTGTGAGTGGAAAGGATGAATTTGTAAAATCTCACTTTGAGTTTCCTACAGTACATTTTCTTTGTGGTAGAATGAGCTGCAGATATAAATTTGGAGGTCAGCAACATCTACTGAAACCAAGAGAACAGATGGCCATTCAGGGAAAGCATGCAGAGTAAGAGAAGATGGCCAAGAAAAATAATAGGGTTAGAGAAAACAGTTCCTGGAAAGTAGCAGTTAGCACAGAGAGAGAGAGGTATGTCAAAACAGAGGCATGTTTTAAAAATGAAATGGTCAATGCACTCAGATACTCTAAAAGGTCGAGTAAGATCAAGACTGAAAAGAGTTAATTATATCTGATGATTAAGAAGTGATCAGAGTACACTCAATTTCAGTGGAGTGTGGCGGTAAAGTCTAATCACAGGGAGCCTAAGAGCAAAGGGGGAAGTGAGGAAAAGCAGCTTATAATTCAAGATTATTTTTGTTTTGTTGTGAAGATGTAGTTATAGGCCACTGCAAAGGTAGGACTTGAAAACAGTGTAAAAGATTTGGGCTTCTGACCACCAGTGAGTGGCACCAGATGGGGAGAAAGGCAAGAGCCTACAGCTTAAAAACAGAGATACTGCGGCGCCTGGGTGGCTCAGTGGGTTGAGGCCTCTGCCTTTGGCTCAGGTTCTGGTCTGAGGGTTCTGGCTGGGATCGAGCCCCGCATCGGACTCTCTGCTCTTCCGGGAGCCTGCTTCCTCCTCTTTCTCTGTGCCTACTTGTGATTTCTGTCTGTCAAATGAATAAATAAAAATCTTCAAGAAAAAAAAAATAGGGATCCTAAAAATGGTTGAATCACTATATTGTACACCTGAAACATAACACTATTTGTTAATTATACTGGAATTGAAAAAAAAAAAAAAAGATCCTAGAAGAGTGAGGAGATCAGTGCAAGGGTCAAATAAGAGATTTCTTAAGAGTTTGGAGACGGGAGGTGGGTGTAGTTACACAAAGGGGTGGGGAATTGAGGGAGCTCACACATTGAACAGAATGGCTTCAATTTTCTCTGTGGAAAAAGGAGCAGGGTCCTCTGGCACCAATCTCAAAACTTCCCCTTCCAACTCCGCCGTGCAGGGTGTGAGGTGCGGAGAAGGCCGATGAAGGTTGACTTCTCCTTAAATCCCTATCCCCAGTGGCCCCATCCTTGTGATTCGTGAAAAGCCCCGAAAGCCCACCGTGTTTGTATTCTAAGACGTGTTCTGTAGCTTCAGCATCTTGAGGCTTTTACGGAAATAGAGCCTTTCCCCCCCTTTTTTTTCCTTCTTTTTTTAAGGCAAGGAGAGAAGCCGGGGAGATGAGATGCGGGTACGGGCCCAACTTTTCCTCTTTGCAGGTCTCCCCGGAGGGAGGGCAGGTGGCCGCTGCTGTCCAGGTGCCCCTCCTCGGGGCGGCGGAGGGGGCCCGGACCTGGCGCGGCCGGGCGGAAGCACCTCTGCCATTGGCCCAGCGGCGGCTTTTACCTGCGCGGAGCCCGGGGGCCCGAGCTCAAAGTCCGCGACATCCTGCGGGAGAGGCAGCCGCCGTTGGCAGTGCAGGTGGGCCCCCGCCCTCGGCCAGGCAAGATGCCCCTGGGGTTCCGGAGAAAGGTGAAAGCCAAGTCCAAGGAGGCCTCCCAGCTGGTGAAGGTCGAGCAGGTGGGCGCGGACGGCGGCGGCCTCCCGGACCCCCCGCCTCCCACACGCAAGCTGGTTTTCTACACGCAGCTGGCCCACGGCAGCGCCACCGGCCGAGTGGAGAATTTCACCTCCACCCAGGAGCTCTACGCCAAGATCGCGGGAGTGTTCGGGATCTCGGCGTCTGAGGTAAGGGCTGGGCGCCCGGGCGGACGCGCGCGCCCCCCGCCCCTCCCACGTGCCGCGCCGGCTTCACCGGGCGGGGGCTGGAGGGGCGGCGCGGCGTCTGCCTGCAGCGCCCCCGGCGAAGTGAGGAGCTGAAAGGTAAGTCCGGGACCGCGGAAAGTTGCGTTCCCTGGGCCCGTGACTTCTGGGAAGCCGGGCGACTTTTCTTCCCATGCAAATGAGTATGCTTCCCTTGTCCCGGAGTTCCTAGACGTTCCGGGCAGGAGCGCCTCCGCGGAGTGGAGAGCTGACTGGGCACGGTAACCCCCTCCGCGTCGCCTGGACGTCCCTTTCCTGCCTCTGCTGGGGGTAGCACCTCCCGGGTTAAGGAAGGGAGAGAAAAGGGCCTGCTGGGTGATAGCACACCGAGGTCCCCTTAGCCCCTCAGGTGTGATGTCTGGCGCCCAACACCAGAGCCCCTTTGGTAGGATCCCCAAGAATTTGATTATACCAAGGGTGCATAACGGAAGAGAATTAGAGCTCACTCCATGGGATGAGTTAACGACACGGCCCGAGGGGAAAGCGGCTCTAAATTTTACACCCTGTCCTTTAAAAGAGGCTGAACCTCGCCGTAGTTAGATTGACTGCATGCGTGCCAGGAACCGAAGTTTGCTACGGTTCGATGTGGAAAGCACTGGTGTGCAAATGTTCTCGGGACTGCCGTGTGCTTACCCTAGCGAACTGCAGATGCAGGAGAAGCTAGCCCAAGGAAGTCTTTTGTCCACACTGGAGGAAAAGCATGGGGTGTTGCCCCGGACTCCAGGGAGTGTAGAGAGCCGCCTTGGAACGACACAGAGCTGCACTTGGATTTCTATTCTTTAATGCTGTTTATCAGGTCTGCTCAAGTAAAACTGAGGAGGAGGTGAGAGAGAGCTTGAAGTGTAACCTTTTGTTCTTTCAGGGTTCCTCGGCACTGAGGGGCAAATCACAAACCCATTTTGTGAATGATTTGTGTTGACCTGGAGTAGTAACAGTATTTCACGCTCCTGTAGGACATTTCAGTTCAAAAGGCACTTTCATGGGACGAATGAATGTCCTTTTCTCTAGGAGAAGCAGGTGCATGTAGGTCATTGGGTAGCTAAAGGACAGGATTTGGAGACACCTAAGCCTGGATGTGAGTCCAAGTTCTACTACTGACTGGCTGAGTCGCCTTGAACAAGTTTAACTTTCTTCACTTTCAGCCATGTATAAAACAGATGAGAAGGGGGGTGCCTGGCTGGCTCCGTTGGTAGAGCCTGTGACTCTTGATCTCTGGTTGGTGAGTTCAAGCCCCACATTGGGAGTGGAGATTACTTAATCTTGAAATACAAAATCTTGAAAAACAACAACAACAACAAAAACAAAACCCAAATGAGAACGTCTGCCTTGAAGGGTTGTAAAGTCTGGAGCTCATGAATAAACTTAAGAGATTGCATGGTGCATGGTCCATGCTTAACAAATTGTAACTAGTATTACCCATACCTAACAGTTAAGTGAGGAGCTGAGGTACAAAGTAATTGGGTCTTGGCCAAGGTCACATAATTAGCAAGAAAAAATCTGGAATGTTATTTAAACTTGAATATTCTGCTTTCTAAGCTAAGTGAGCTTGTTAACACACTTAACTGACAACTTTAAATGTCTCTTCCATAACCAGGGACTCCAGATTTAGTTGCTTCGTGTTAATAGCCCTCCTCATTATTCTGAGTTCAAGGTGCATGACTTTATTCAACCCACTTAATACAGGAAAAAAATATTATCGATATCACTGCTTCAGAGAGGAAACAGGCTTTGAGGTTCACAAACTTTTCAAAGTTATACATAGTAAGTAGCAGAACCTGGGTTTAAACTCAGGTGTTTGTTTTTTGTTTTCTGACTCCAAATTCCATGAAATTCTCTTCTGTATTGCTTCCCAAGTTCTCCATGGTCTCTGGGATTGCAGGGCAACCATTTTCAGTGTTTTCACTTTCCAACACACTGAATTAGGAGATAAAATTCCGAGATAATATAATCCTGCTATATCAAAGTTCATATATTTTTATAACTCCAAATATATGTATTGGTATACTTATGCATGTAACCAACATTAATGCAAGTTTTCTATTTGGATTAAGAATATTTAAGTATAAAAAAAAGAATATTTAAGCATATCCAAGATAAAGTATTGGTCATCATAGTATAGTATGTCCTAAATATTTCAATAGTCATTTTGAAACAAGTAACTTATTAAAACCATTTCTCGTGTCATTCCCCCAGCAAGGGGAATTATGGTATAAACTTTTGAGCTGTCAGTGGGAACAAAACAAATTTCCCCTCTTTAATAGTTTCAGTAGAGTATTAGCTCAGAATTCCTGCCTTTTTTCTAGAGCAGTGGCTTTAGGATTATAAATAGCTCTGTATAGAATTGAACCTTCTTTCCTAAGGGGGAGAGGAAAAGGGAAGGGCTTGGCCTGATCTGATTTCAGGTGGGGCAGATATACTGGGAGTTCATAATGTGCCCATGACTGTACTAGGCATGTAAGTAAGTCTGCAGCATGGTCATTCCATCCTCACCATAGCACCGAGGCTGGGGTTCTTTTCACTTTATAAAGCTAAGTGAGGCTCTGAGAAGTTAAGAAGCTTGCCCAGAGTCACTGAGCAGGTATGGGGCAGGGTCAGAATTTGAATGCAGGTTTCCTGGTTCCAAGTCCATTACATTGCAGCTATTAGGTTCTAGGTAACTGCATTCAAATTTCAAATACAAACCCAGGAAAACTTTTTTAAAACAAAGGGTCTCTTCAATTAAAGCCTCAGACCCCACCACAAAAATATTGCCTCAAAAAATGCTGTTGTGAAACTAATGCAGATTTCACCTATTTCAAGGTCCCTGAAGGAGGAAACTAAGGAAACTGAATCTAGGCTCTGAATTACTTTCAGGGTGCAGCCTGTGATCATTACGTTGAAACAGATGGCCAATTATGCAGAAATCCCTTTGAGCTGGTACTTTTTTCTAAACCACTAAATGAGCAATTCAGCAAAAAGAACAAAGTAAATCTTGGTTAAAATTTCTGTAAGTGCAGGGACACTTTTACAAAAGTTTGATACCATTTTTTAAAATATTCAGGTTATACAAGGGGATTGAGCATTACACTCTTTGAGCTTGAGTGGTAACATTTACTGAAGGGGCATTCTGAATATGTGACCACTGTGATTGACAGTAGATGGTGCCATAACATGTTTTCTTAGTTCTTTATTATGTGGAAAGACTGTAGAAAAGAGTCATTCAAACAAGCTTTTAAGAAAATCAGTTTTGTAGTTCGATACCTCACATGTATGAAAGCTCAGTGTCTTTAAAGATTTAAGAAATTATTGGGATTCCTGGGTGACTCAGTCGGTTAAGTGTCTGACTTTGGCTCAGGTCATGATCCCAGGACCCTGGGATGGAATCCCACATTGGGCTCCTTGCTCGTTGGGGATCCTGCCTCTCCCCCTGCTTGTGCATGCTTGTGTGCTCACTCTCTCTGACAAATAAAATCCTTAAAATTTCCTTTGACTTGGTTGTATTCATTCATATACGTGTAATACTAGTTCATTGACTGAATGGTTCAAGCAAATGTAGCCTCTTCTTTCTTTACATAAAACTTTCTTTATATAAAGCAGTCCAAAAAACCCAGTATTCTTGGGAAGATCAGATTTTAATTTTGAGAACTGATTTTTAATTTCAAGCTTTATATACAGTAGTTTATAAATAAGGTATACTGTGATTTCTCTCAACAAAACAGCTCTTCCCTTTTCACCTGCTCCATCTCCTGCTATTTCTCTTTTTTCTAGCAAAACTCACAAGTTGCTGTCTCCACTGAGACCTATCCTGTATCTTTTCTATCTGATCAGAACTCTCTAATAGCTCTCCATCTCACTTACAGCAAAAGCCAAAATCTTACAATGGGCTACAGGCCATGTTGCCTCTCTAATACTCTTATTCTTCCTGTTCCAGCCAGTCTGGCCTCCTAGCCATTCCTTGAACTCTGGAGCCTTGGGGCTGTTGTCTTTACCAGAACTTCTTCCTGCAGAATGCAGTTCCTTCTTTAAGACTACTTGAATATCGGGGCACCTGGGTGGCTCAGTGGGTTTGGGCCTCTGCCTTTGGCTCGGGTCATGGTCTCAGGTCCTGGGATCGAGCCCCGCATCGGGCTCTCTGCTAAGTGGGGAGCCTGCTTCCCCTGCTTCTCTGCCTGCCTCTCTGCCTACTTGTGATCTCTCTCTGTCAAATAAGTGAAGGGGATCTTTAAAGAAAAAAAAAAAAAAAAGAAGAAAAAAAGACTACTTGAATATCACCTTCTCCGGCTGGTACTGATCATCCCATTTAAAATTCCCCTCCTCACTTAATTTTCCTGCATAGCATACTCACATCCTATGTATATGTAACTGATTTGTCTTTTTCTTCTCCCATGTAGTAGAATATAAGCTCCACAAAGGCAAGGATTTTGTCTTTTTTTTTTTTTACTGATATAGCCCCAAAGGGCCTAGAACTCTACCTAAAACTTGATTGGAGCTCAAGTATTCATTGAATTAAAAAAATCTTCACACAGTAGTTAAAATCCTGTAGCTTCAGTATGCAGCTTTAGTACCAGTTACAATAATGATATTTTTTTTTTAAAGATTTTATTTATTTATTTGACAGAGATCACAAGTAGGCAGAGAGGCAGGCAGAGAGAGAGGGAGAAGCAGGCTCCCCGCTGAGCAGGGAGCCGAATGCGGGGCTCTATCCCAGAACCCTGAGATCATGTCCTGAGCTGAAGGCAAAGACTTAACCTACTGAGACATCCAGGTACCCCACAATAATGATATCTTTTGTAGATGTTAACTTTTCCTACTGCTGTGTGAAGAAAGACTAGCTTTTGATGGTGGTAGGAATGAGGAGCATCATTTGTACTTTGAAGGGATGGGGAGTAAGAGGGTGAAGTATGGACACTGACTAGAAAGTATGGAAATGAAGATTTTTATGCATTTCTTGTATCTCTAAAAATTGCAGAAATTATGAAGTTGGAGACTCCATTTATAAGTAGAATTGCTTCCTAGCTGAAATAGTGTACGGGGAGCTGCCTTGTAAAAGTTCCCAGAAACTGCTTCCTTTTGTTTCCAAGTTGCTGGCATCTGCACTGAGCTCTTGTGAAAGTCAATATTCTGTACTTATGTGGCACTTCTGGAGAACATGAACTGCACTGTGGACTTTATCATTTCCCAGCAATGCAGCTAACTGGCTAGTGGAACCATGCCTTTCTGCTTCACAAATGCGAAATCCAGGAAGACTAGAGCAAAATGAGCTTCACTGACTTGCATATGGTCCCTCTCAGGAACAACAACAAACATACCAAATGAAGGAATTTGGGAATCCAGTGTGAATTTTTACCATTGAGCTCTGAGAACTGTGAAACAAGCCCAACAGAACTGAATAAAAGAGTGTAAGAGTGAGAAAAGCAGCCCCGACCATCTGGGAGCTGGTTGACACTCACAGGTAGAAGTTGGCGTTCTCCTTTTGGGCATAAATGGTATCACAGAACATCAAAATCAGATAAGAGCACTCTGTGACTGATGGGCAGGTCAAAAGTAAGACTACCCTGGGGGTGCCTGGCTGGCTCAATTGGAAGAGCATGTGACTCTTGATCTTGAGGCTGTAAGTTCAAGCCCCAAGTTGTGTGTAAAGATTACTTTAAAAGAAAATCTTGGGGTGCATGGCTGGCTCAGTTTGAAGAGCATGTGACTCTTGATCTCAGGACTGTGAGTCTGAGCCCCACATTGAGATTACCTAAATAAAACTTAAAAATCTTAAAACAGAAACCAAAAACATCACTCTGGAATCCTGTCTGGACAGAAACCAAAACATGAATATTGTTCACACCTCAAAAATGATCAGATTTGCACCCCTTTTCCCCCAGACCAGGTGACTGATAAAATCACTGCTGTTCCTTCCATAATCCTAGCATTTAGCTTTGATAACTTCTCCCACCTTACTAAGATAGTTCTAGAATTGCCCCACCTCCTGATGCTAACCTATCCGGGGCAAACCCATGTTTCCTTGCACGTACTCCCAAATCCTCTCTCCCCGCCCCCCCCCCCCCCACCCAAGTCCTTTCTAGCATCCCTTTACTCAGACCCCTCTGTGGTTCTCCATGACATGCTGTCTCCCTTGATGCTAGGAACAGTAAACTAGAGGTGAGAAATCCTGGTGATCCTTGGCTGGAGGGCGTTGACAGTTGTTATTGTTGGATTATTACAATGTTGGATTATTACTGATATGATTTTCCTGATCCAGCCCATCTTCTATTTTAATATTTTGATGGTCTGAGCATACCTATTAGAAACCTTCAGAGCTCCCAATTACTTCCGGTCTTATTCCTTGTTGGCTGCTATAACAAAATCACTGTCTGGATAGCTTTTAAACAACACAAATTTATTGCTAACATTTCTAGAGCCTGGTGCATGATCACCTTCTGGTAATGCCCTTTCCTGGTTCATTGTTGGCACCTTCTTGCTGTGTCCCCACATGGTGGGGAGGGGCTGGTAATCTCTCTGGAACTTCTGGTAAGGCACTGATTCCATTCATAAGGTCTTCCCTTCGGCTTAAGCAACTTCCAAAGATCCTACCTAATAATGCTGTCACCTGTGGGGATTCAACATTTGATTTTGGAGGGAAACACAAATATTCAGACAAAAGAACTTAACAAGGGCACCTGGGTGGCTCAGTGGGTTAGGCCGCTGCCTTCGGCTCGGGTCATGATCTCAGGGTCCTGGGATCGAGTCCCGCATCGGGCTCTCTGCTCAGCAGGGAGCCTGCTTCCCTCTCTCTCTCTCTCTCTCTCTGCCTGCCTCTCCATCTACTTGTGATTTCTCTCTGTCAAATAAATAAATAAAAATCCTTAAAAAAAAAAAAAAAAAAAAAAAAAAAAGAACTTAACAAATAACCCCCAGTAGCTAAACAATGTCTTCTATTCCTCCCTCTTGAGTTCTGTCCTGTGCCTGCTCCTCCGATCTCCTTTTCTAACCATTCCCTCTTTCTCTGTGCCCTTTCTCATACTGTTCTCATTTTTTTAAAGTAGGCTCCATGCTGGGTGTGGGCTTGAACTCATGACCCCGAGTTCAAGACTTGAGATTGAGTTGGTTGTTTAACTGATTAAGCCTTCTCATTTCTGGTAGCTCCTATTCACCTTTCCAGTCTTAACTGCCACCTCTTCCAAGAAGCCTTCCTTGTGAATCTTCAGTCTATATTAGTTATAATATCCACTGTTGCATGATTTTAGCCTAGCATTAGCACACTGAGTTGAATTTAGTTATTCCTCTCTTCTCTGTCCCAGGATGGTTGGGGGAGGGAGGGCTTGGACTTTTTCTTTTCTTTTCTTAAGTCCTATCTTTACAGTAGCTAGATGGTTTAGCTGCCCCATGGAAGTCTGATAAATAAATGACTGAATGGTGGATACAGTAGGAGCTGAAGATGGAGATGGTGAGACTATAAACATCCTTGAAGCTGTATAGATTTTGTTCTGTAAGCAATGAAAAGAACTCAAATGTTTTTCAGCGGTGGAATGATCACTGACTTCTGTTTATATAAAGTAGAAATACAATTTGCCATTCATTTGCTATGTTTGTCTTACAAATGTTTGTAAGTTGAAAATGATAGTATTTTCTGGAATTGTAAAGTACCATCTGACGAATTCTAATATTACGATCATTATGTTTGCTATCCCTCATGGGCATCAGTTTTCTTTTTTTTTAAAGCTTCATTTTTAGATTAAAAACTGGAAACAAAAATCACTAACTTATTTTGAGAAGTGGGAGAGTCTAAGCAGCTGCCTTGTAGACCTCATTGCTATCAGGAAGATAAGAAATGAATAAAACTGTTGACTTTTGCTGGAAATCCCCTGAAGGTAGCATGTGAACAATCCTAGAGTAAAGTCTGAAACCCTGGGCAGAGGCCAACCACTCCTAGCGAGCTATGTCAGAGGCTGATAGCTAGCCTCTGCCTTCTTTCAGTCCCTCCCACCACTCCCATTCTGAGTGGACATGGAAGGCTCTTGCAGATTGTAAGAGATGGAACACTCAGATTACCTTAGGCAATTTGTATGTATGTGTTTGTATCAGGATGTATAGGAAGGCAAAGAAGCTCAGGACAGCTTCTGTAGGTGGGTAGTCCCTTTCCATGTACAACTGTAGGATCATTCATGCTGTCCAGGTGAAAGCAGTAGCTTTAGACTTTGAAGAACCAAGAGCAAGTCTGTTTGTCCTACACCTTCCATTTCAGCTTCTCTTTCTCTCTCCCTCTCCCCCCACATCTCTTCTTGACTGATGAATGCCTCTTATCCTTTTGATTTTGCTCCTTTTATGTCCTGTTGTCTCATCTGTGTCTTTGTTTTGTTACTGCTCTACTTGCTGTGCCCCATTGTATCTCAAATTCAGACTCCCTGACAGTGAGTCTCTGTGTTGGCAAGTTTGTGTACAGAACAGGTAGGACAGGACCTGGTGAGCCTGTGGATCAGGGGCTCATCTCTGGTCCAGCCTGTAAGGCATGTGGAACAAAAGCGGGTGAGCGGTACTTAAGGAGTCACGCTGGAGAGGCTTGTGGGCATGACAGGTATTCCGAAGACTACTTTAATTAGGGGAATGGTAAATCTCTTCCATGGCCTGTCCAGACTATCAAACTATTTTCAGTTCCCTCTGTCTTTTTTAGTGCATTTTATTTTTTTAATTAAGCTTTACACCTAGCTCGAACTCACAACTCCAAGATCAAGAGTTGGAAGATCAGGAATGTTCCCAGCTGAGCCAGCCAGGGATCCCCCCACCACCCAAATCCCTCCTCCCTTGATATTTATGCATTGCTTTTCTGGGTACCTGGGTATCTTTCCCCTTCTCCTTCCCTATTAACTGCATTAAAAGATGAACTGAGGTATATTAAAAATCTTAAGGGTTTACTTGAGCAAAATCTATAGGAATTGAGCAGTGCCAAACCAGAAGTGATTAGAAGTGTTCCACAGACAGGAACTAGGGGCAGAGTTTTTGTAGAGGATATGTGGAAACTAATGTTTGCATTACTGTAATTGGTTGTCTCTAGGTTTTTTTATTCTTAACCCAGAGGCATTTAGAGGCTTAGATTTTGGTTTGTTTACATAGGCTGCTGAAGTATTAGAACCACTTCAGTCTAAGAACCTCCTTGTTTAATTAAAGGACTTTTACTTATACTCAGGAGTTGCTACCTCAAGCTCCCCCCAAACCCGTCCGCCCCCATCTGCACCCCCCAGTCAAGGTTTCTTGTCTCTCCTCTGAGCTTCCATAACTCTTATAAACTGAATGATAACTGTTGACTTACTGTCTGTCTTTTCCGTAAGGTGAGAGCTGCTCTAGGCAGGTACTAGTATGTATGAAGTAAATTTTTTTTTCATTTTTAAATTTTTATTATGGAGAAACTTAAATACATGCAAAAGAAAAGAATGCGATACCTCCCAGGTGTCCAGCTTCAACAGTTATCAGCACTTGACAATATATATATTTTTAAAGATTTTATTTATTTGTTTGACAGACAGCACAAGTCCGCAGAGAGGCAGGCAGAGAGAGAGGAGGAAGCAGGCTCCCTGCTGAGCAGAGAACCCAATGTGGGGCTCAATCCCAGGACCCTGGGATCATGACCTGAGCCAGAGGCAGAGGCTTTAACCCACTGAGCCATCCAGGTGCCCCTTGACAATATTTTTTTAAATCTTCATTTAAATTTTTATTAAATATAGAACAGGTAGATAAAGGCATATAAAACAAATGTACAACTTCATGGATAAGTTGAACATCCTTGTAACCACACTCATGTCAGAAGATAGTCCTTGCCAGCCAACCCAGAACCTTCTAAATACCTCCTCCTATCTGTCCCCAACAAGTAATCACTATCCTGACTTGTGGTAATTATCCCTTAAAAAAAGTTTTATCCCCTAAATGTGCTTTCCTAAACACCATAATCTAATTTTGGCTGCTTTTAAATGTCGTGTGAGTCTATCTTAAATGTATGGTTCCTTTCATTCTCTACTTTCCCCTTCCAATGTATTTGTTGAAGAAGCCAAATAATTTATTCTGTGTAATTTTTCAGCTTGTATTTTGCTGATTGTGCCCTGTGGTATAGCTTCTCATCTGGTCATTTTGTTTCTTATAAATTGATAGTTGTATCTTAGGACTTAAGCAGATGATGTTTGATTCCCAGTCCCCCACCCCAAACCATGAGACCACCATATAAAAAACATAGTTAAAATTTTTACTGGTTAAATTAATGAAACCCATAGGGAAAATAAATAAATTTTTATCTTTGCGGATGGCCTCAATATTCCTCCTGGAATAGAATCTAGTCTATTTTGAAAAGCCGCTTCTATGTTCTGTTTCTGTTGTTTGTGTAGTGAAGCAATGGTGTCTTTCTACAATCGTTTGAATATATGGCTAGAACTATTTGGGTGCCCTTTATCTCAGATAAATCTTGCTAGCAGTGCACTTGGCAGAGCCAGATGGATTCCTTCCCACATTGGAATGCTAGCAAGGATTTTAATTCTTCAAAAGAAACCTCTGGGGAGGTATTCTTCCTGCTATTGTATAGAGAACCGAGTACTTTGGTTGATGCCCTTTAATGAGAGGTGTTTCTCATATAAAAATGCATATTTCCCTCATTTGTATATGTTATGAATTTATAGCAAGAGAGTATAATAGTTTTAAAATAGAAGATATACGTATTAGGACTGTTCAGTTTGATTAGAAGGCTTTTTTCTTTTTTTAAATGTGATGGTCTTTTTTTTTTTTTTAAAGATTTTTATTTATTTATTTGACAGAGAGAGGTTACAAGTAGGCAGAGAGGCAGGCAGAGAGAGAGAGAGAGGAGGAAGCAGGCTCCCTGCTGAGCAGAGAGCCCGATGCGGGACTCGATCCCAGGACCCTGAGATCATGACCTGAGCCGAAGGCAGCGGCTTAACCCACTGAGCCACCCAGGTGCCCTGATTAGAAGGCTTTTTGATTATTGACTTTGCCAGTCACTCCTCCAGATCTTGATATATATCGGTGAACAAAAGCAGGTCATAATCCCTACCCTTATGGAGTTGATAGTCCAGTCCTCCTGCCTATGAGATGGATACCTTTTGAGTCCATGACCAATACCAGCCAGACTGAGTACATTGGGCATTTGTTGGCCTATTCTCCGAGTTCTTACAAAGTAGGGTTCTTTTTTACATCCGTATTTCTTGCATTTAAAAAAAAAGGGGGACCTAGAAGCTTTGCTAAGGAGGATGAAAATATAAGCATGTGTATACTTTTTTCTGGACAACCCTCTGTGAGGTGGCTACTCTTCACTCCTCTGTGCTTGTACTCTTAAACTCTCCCTTGTCTAGAAGCATTGAATGCCCATATAGCTCAGTGTTTGGGAGTGCCACTTATTATCTGTGAGACTTTGGGCAAATTACTGGTTGCTCTGTTTCCGTTCCTCCCCTGTAAAATAGTGTTGATAGGAGTCACCATAAAAGATTGTAAGGTATAAATGAAATAATTTTTGTGAACATACAGATCAATGGCAGGTATATATCAGATGCTTTTATAATTATGGAGTTGAGTGGGGTTTCATTGTATTCCAACTTTTTAACTTCTTTACCAACTAAACAACACATGCCTGATTACTTTTAACCAATATTTGCTGAAGGAGTCCATCTACCTGAGCACTTACTATGAGTCCAGTATTGTGTTTGACCTTGGAACATAAAGGCTTTTCTCCAGTTGTGTTCAGTTCAAAGATAAGAAACTTATCTAGTTTTTGGTTGAGCTAGAATTTTCTAAAATGTGTTCCAAGGAATACTAATCTCTTAAAAATTATTTTACAGAGCCTCAGCTTTTGCAGAACTGGGAAATGTTATCTTGTAGACTCGTAATTTTATGTTGAAGGCCCTAAGAAGTCCACTAAAAATTTAAAAAGTTTGTTGTTTTTCATTCCTTACATTTATTTGACTGTGGAACCCCCCTTTTCTTTTACCTGCACAATATCCCTTAGGCCAATATTCTAAGGTACATATTTAAAAAAAAACCTTACCTATGTTTTAAAAAAGCCATTTGTCAGTTGTTATGTTCAGTGATAGAAAGGTTCTCTGATGATGATCTAGTTAATGCTTATCTTTTATTTCATTCTGAAGAACTTGGCCAGATAGTTTCCATTTCATCATTGTCCTCTGCTGATCTTTTTGCTGTTCTGTTCACTTTGCGATTCAACGTTGGGCAAGTCTTCCATCTCATTGGGCTATAGTTTCTTCATATATAATATGGACTGGGTAGACTAGACCAGTGATTCCTAAACCTGGTTGCATCCCAGAATCACCTGGCAACCTTTTTAAAAGAACCCTGGTTTCTAGGCTCCACTTCTATAAATTTGGGCTAGGACCTGAATATTATGATTTTTGCGGTTCCCTGATATCCCTGGGCAGCTGACCTGTCATGTATTATTGGTAGATATGTGTTTGGGAACCATTGGGTTAAATGAGGAGATCCAAAGTGCTTTTCAGCTTGAATGTTTCTCCAGAGCTTGTGTACTCAAAAAGATTTACCCCAAAGATACAGATGTGAAAAGAGGGGCACATGCACCCCAATGTTTATAGCAGCAATGTCCACAATAGCCAAACTGCTGAAGGAGTCGAGATGTCCTTTCATAGATGAATAAAGATGTAGTTCATATATACAGTGGAATATTACTCAGCCCATCAGAAAGGATGAATACTCATGATTTGCATTGACATGGGTGAAACTGGAGGGGATTATGCTAAGTGAAATAAGCAGAGAAACACAATTATCATATGTTTTCACTCATATGTGGAACATAAAGAATAGCGCAGAAGACCACAGGGTAAGGGAGGAAAAAATGGGAAGAAATCAGAGAGGGAGACAAACCATGAGAAACTCTGTGCTCTGGGAAACAGACTGAGGGTTACAGAAGGGAGCAGGTGGGAATATGGGGTATTAAGGGGGGCATGTGTTGTGATGAGCACTGGGTGTTAAATGCAACTAATGAGTCACTGAGCACTACATCAAAAACTAATGATGTGCTATATGTTGGCTAACTAAACATAATAAGAGTGTTCTCTTTATGTACAAAGTATTAAAATACACACAAAGGTTACTAAGTGCCATTTCCTGGAGCTAACAATGTACAGGTGTGGTGGTAACAAGGTCAACTAAGACAAGTATACATATGCTGATAATGCAAGGTAGAGAATGAAGAATGTTGCCAGAGACACCAAATATTACAGATGGGGATAAGGTAGGCGGAGATAAGGTAGGGGATAAGAAAGGGGAGCTGGAATGTGGCTGAGAAAGTTATGGTAAAGCCTCAGAGTATTGAGTCATTGTATATTTACTGCTTAATGTATATACCTAGCATGTCATTTTGATTCCACAAATGCAAAACTGTAACTATATAGCAAAGTGTAGTAATGAAACAATAAGCAAGACTTCAAGCAAGAGGCTTTTTCTTTCTTTCTTTCTTTACATTTTAAAAATTCTAAACAAAACAGCAAAAGTTCTGTCTGCTTTGCAAGTGGTTGCACTATAGAAATCCTAGAAATTGAAGAGACACTGGTGTATTAAATGACCATTTAGAGACCATTTCCTTCTTGTTAAAGAAGTTCTGGACAGAGAGTACAAGACAGAAACACTAATAGTGCTCGCTTTTAGATAAATAAATAAAAAATGAAGTGTTTTGAACTCCATTTCAGAAAATAGAATTCCATGTATATGATTCAGTAAGGTGCAGTAATATAAACTTAAAATTTTAGAATTTAGGGTATATTTTTTGGTTTCGTGGCCTCAAATATATTGCTTGGAAATTTGGGATGGTGACATCACACAAGTTCTTTTGTAGTTGCCTCAGACTGTTTGGATATAAGCAGGATAGTTATGATCAATTTGTACCATTTATTTCTAATACAGTGTGTCTAGTCTTGCCTTCCTCTTAGTGTTAATAATCACACCCTACCTCTTAGGTCCTCCTTTTCCTAACTCTACATTTTGGCTCTCAGTTAAGAGTATCCATAATATTTGACCAAAGGGAAGTGGTCTCTTTTAATTTTATTTCATTCTTTCACTGAATCTACTAGCAGAAGTCCACAGGGGAGCTACATAGTAAATACTGTTATTTAAAACCAGTTTTTACAGGTGCCTGACTGGCTCAGTCAGTGGAGCATGCAACTCTTTATCTTGCGGTTGTGGGTTTGAGTCCCACATTGGGTGTAGAAACTACTTTAAAAACGGACTTTATTTTTTTAAAGATTTTTTTGTTTACTTGAAAAATAATAGATGCACGTGATAAAGATAAGGCAGGGGCAGGGAGGGGAAGTGGGTCACCCAGAGCCACCATTCCATAGTCTTCTTCCCCAGAAGCATCTGTTGTGGACACTTTCTTGACTATCTTTACAGAAAAATACTCTATGAATTTGTGTGTGTATGTGTGAAAGTACATGCATATCTGTGAGTATAAGCCTTTCCTTTGACTTTTATTTATTTTTGAGAGCAAGAGTGCACTTGGGCACACCCATGTGAGTAGGGGAGGGGAAGAGAGAGAATCTTGAGCAGGCTCCATGTACAGTGCAAGCCTGGATCTCACAACCCTGAGATAATGGCCTGAACTGAAATCAAAAGTCTGACACTTGACTGACTGAGCCACCCACGTGCCCCCAAATAATAGAATTACTATTTATTTCTTTATTGATTGATTTATAGTAGGCTTCACGCTGGGCATGACTAATAGCAAGGAGGTCTTGTGGCTACTAGAGATAAGTGAAAGCCAGAAGGGATCTTAGAACTTATCAATGATAGAATACTTGTTTTTAGAAATCTATGGCCATCCATAAGTGGTGGTTAAGAGACTCAAGAACTCAAGCATTTAAAAAGTGTTTTTGTTATTCTATTAAAAAAAATTCCCTGGAAATAAAGAACATGTAGAGAACAGTTTTAACTGTTTCTCTCTCTTTTAACTACTACTACTGTTTTCATTTTATTAAGTAAACTCTACCTCCATCATGGGGCTTGAACTCATGACCCCCAAGATTGAGTCACTTGCTCTACAGGCTGAGACAGCTGTGTACCCCTCAACTCTTTTTTTTTTTTTTAATGGCTAAAATCCAGGATAATCTTGTAGATCATCTCCATCTATAAAAGTCACAGATTCTTAAAATGTAGTGTTAAATTTACGAGGCCTTAAAGGGATATACAGTAACAAGGCTGAGGAAATGATAATTTTGTTTCTATTCTTGAGACAACTCACATATCCACATACTGCATTAATATAGTAGTAGTTTCTGTGATTGGCATTAACACTATGTCCTTGATGACCCAGGGCCAGAATCTTAATTTAACTTCTTGTGGCTTCTCACATTTGGTACTAACAGTTTGTTCTGGGTGTGGCTGGGTATTAGGGGCTGGTCATGATTCCTGTTACTTTCTTCTGTTTTCTTTATACTTCCCCATTCCTGTCTTAATTTTCCTGTCTTTATGTGGAGGTGTGTGGGGGAAAGGGAAATATATCTTGAACCGAGAAGGGAATTTTTGTTGAATATCAAAACTTAACCCATGCCATCCTATGGGAAATGACAGTTCCTATCCAAAGCCTTAGAGATGGCTACAATCCGTAGATGAGGCAACTGGAGCTCAGAGCAAAAGTAAACTATTCAAGTCATGCAGTCTAAAGGGATGTCTTTGATCTTAGGTTTGTCTGGCCCCAAAGCCCATACCTTTTCCTTTTATATGGTGGTTCTTAACCTTGTTGGACTTGAAGTAACACCCTTTTTATTACTCTGAAATAAAATTTTACCAACCTATACACATAATTGAAAAAATTATATTAAATCTAATATTTATTTTTAGAGTGAGCATGCACACATGCCTGTAGGGGATGGGGAGGGGCAGAGGGGGAGAGAGAGACTCTCCAGCAGACTCCCCACCAAGTGTGGAGCCCCATGCAGGGTTTGGTCTCATGACCCCGAGATCATGACCTGAGTGAGCCAAAATCAAGAATCAGATGCTTAACCAAATGAGCCACCCTGGTGCCCCTTAACTCTAATATTAGAAACAAATATGGATTTCAGTATGGGCAAAACTACCATAGAAGACCTAATGGAGCAGTTAGGTGCTTGTATCTACTTGTAGTGAATAAGTTTGGATTTAAAGAATAAGACAATATTCAACTGAATGTTTTGACTTTCTTTATATAATGTGTAAAGAAATAAGGGGTAAATGATATTTGTTGATGTTTGTAGAATTACTGTAATGTAACAATGGGAATAGAATGATATTTGAATTTTTAACATAAAACGTTATGTGAATAGCATTGTTGTGAGTGCCTTGGTTTTCTAAAATGATAAACCGTGCTTGGTAAATTTTAGCACAAACAGGTTAAGTCTTTTCCTTGATTTACATGTTAATTATAGTCCAGGAAAGTGATAACCAAAAATACTTCAGCTGTAACACACCTAGGGTTTAGGCTTAAATAAATCTTTGTTTGTATTCCTCTCCCCAAAGTGAATGTCTGGAGGACATTTAAAAATCACGTGGAATGCCAAACAGTTCTTAACTGAGCTGGGCGTCTGTGTTAGAGTTCATACAGTATCCCTACATCAGCCCCTGTCTCCCAGATGCCAGCAGGGTCACACAATCATTTTAGCAACCAAAAAGGCCTCCACAAAATTTCAGATTGTTTCATTAGGGGCCAAAATCCCCCCTTCCCACCAGCAACATTGCTTTATAACCAGTTGCTTGAGATAAAGTACTTGCTTTACGTGTGAAGTTAGGTGCTAAAGGCGAAAAAAGTGGGAAAGAAAGAAGGGAAAAACCAGCAGAAAGACCTGTTGGTTTTATATATTCAGTTTTAGGATTAATCTTATAGGGTTGTAATTATGTAGAGTGGAGAGTGGTTTCTTAGATTTGTGACATTTTAGGCTTTTATATCTTTTTTTTTTTTTTAAAGATTATTTATTTATTTATTTATTTGACAGATCACAAGCAGGCAGAGAGGCAGCAGAGAGAGACGAAAGGAAGCAGGCTCCCCGCAGAGAGCTCTATGTGGGCTTGATCCCAGGACTCCAGGACCATGACCTGAGCCGAAGGCAGAGACTTTAACCCACTGAGCCACCCAGGTGCCCCTAGGCTTTTATATCTTAAAGCAACATATGTTGCTGTGGCTTTTTGAAGGGTTCATGGCATCCTTTGAGAGACAGGGAGTCAAGGTGGCATGATAGAAAAGCTTTCAGGACCATACAGTGGGGGGTGGGTTTCAGGGTGGTGTGGTGTGCCCTGGGTTTGACTCCTGGAGATGCCACCTTCTAGCCTAAATTTTCTCTCTGGCAAAATGTACCTGGCAAAAAAATGTCACTGGCAAAATAATACTTGCTTTTTGTGATTTGTTGTAACAGTTGAATGAAATAGCAGGTTAGGTATCTTCTTTTCCTTAAACAAGATACATTTTTTTTTTACAACTCTTTGGATACTATTTTTAATTTTTAAAATTTTCTCTTCTAGACCTATACATTAAAAAAAAATATTTTTATTAACATATAACGTACTATTTGCCCCAGGGGTACAGGTCTGTGAATCATTAGGTTTCCACATTTCACAGCACTCACCATAGCACATACCCTCCCCAATGTCCATAACTCAACCAGCCTCTCCCTACCCCCCTACCCCCAGCAACCCTCAGTTTGTTTCCTGAGATTAAGAATCTCTTATGGTTTTTATCCCTCCTGATCCTGTCTTGTTTCATTTTTTCCTTCCCTACCCACTAAACCCCCTGCCCTGCCTCTCAAATTACTCATATCAGAGAGATCATATAATTGTCTTTCTCTGATTGACTTATTTTGCTTAGCATAATACCCTCTAGTTCCATCCACTTCGTTGCAAATGGCTAGATTTCATTTCTTTTGATGGCTGTGTAGTATTCCATTGTGTATATGTACTACATCTTCTTTTTCCATTCATCTGTTGATGGACATCTAGGTTCTTTCCATAGTTTGGCTATTTTGGACATTGCTGCTATAAACTTTCTGATACACATGCCCCTTCAGATCACTACATTTGTATCTTTAGGATAAATACCCAGTAGTGCGATTGCTGGGTCATAGGGTAGCTCTATTTTCAACTCTTTGAGGAACCTCCATGCTGTTTTCCAGAGTGGTTGCACCAGCTTGCATTCCCACCAACAGTGCAGGAAGTTCCCCTTTCTCTGCATCCTCAGCAACATCTGTCATTTCCTGACTTGTTAATTTTAGCCATTCTGACTGGTGTGAGGTGGTATCTCATTGTGTTTTGATTTGTATTTCCCTGATGCCGAGTGATGCTGAGCACTTTTTCATGTGTCTGTTGGCCATCTGGATGTCTTCTTTGCAGAAATATCTGTTCATGTTTTCTGCCCATTTCTTGATTGGATTGTTTGTTTGTTTGTTTGTTTGGATTATTTGTTCTTTGGGTGTTGAGTTTGATAAGTTATTTATAGATTTTGGATACAAGTCCTTCATCTGATATGTCATTTGCAAGTATCTTCTCCCATTCTGTCAATTGTCTTTTGGTTTCATTGACTATTTACTTTGCTGTGCAAAAGCTTTTGATCTTGATGAAGTCCCAGTAGTTCATTTTTGCCCTTGCTTCCCTTGCCTTTGGTGGTGTTTCTAGAAAGAAGTTGCTGCAACTGAGATCGAAGAGGTTTCTGCTCTGTGTTCTTCTCAAGGATTTTGATGGATTGCTGCCTCACATTGAGATCTTTCATCCATTTTCAGTCTATTTTTGTGTGTGGTGTAAAGAAATGGTCCAGTTTCATTTTCTGAATGTGGATGTCCAATTTTATCCAACACCATTTGTTGGAAAGGCTGTCTTTTTTCCATTGGACGTTCTTTCCTGCTTTGTTGAAGATTAGTTGAGCATAGAGTTGAGGGTCCATTTCTGAGCTCTCTCTTCTGTTCCATTGATCTATGTGTCTGTTTTTGTGCCAGTACCATACTTTCTTGATGACAGCTTTGTAATAGAGCTCGAAGTCTGGAATTGTGATGCCACCAACTTTGGCTTTCCTTTTCAACATTCCTCTGGCTATTCAAGGTCTTTTCTGGTTCCATATAAATTTGAGGATTATTTGTTCCATTTCTTTGAAAAACATTGATGGTATTTTGATAGGGATTGCGTTAAATGTGTAGATTGCTTTTGATAGCATAGACATTTTTACAGTATGTGTTCTTCCATTCCATGGGTATGGAACGTTTTTCCATTTCTTTGTGTCTTCCTCAATTTCTTTCATGAGTACATTATAGTTTTCTGAGTACAAATTCTTTGCCACTTTGGTTAGGTTTATTCCTAGGTATCTTATGGCTTTGGATGCAGTTGTAAACAGGATTGCTGTTGGTGTGTAGAAAGACAACTGATTTCTGTGCATTGATTTTATATCCTGAGACTTTACTGAATTCCTGTATGAGTTCTAGCAGTTTTGTAGTAGATGGAGCCTTTTGGGTTTTCCACATAAAGCATCACATCATCTGCAAAGAGTGAGAGTTTGACTTCTTCTTTGCCAATTTGGATGCCTTTTATTTCTTTTTGTTGTCTGATTGCTGAGGCTAGGATTTCTAGTACTATGTGGAATAGCAGTGGTGATTGTGGGCATCCCTGCTGTGTTCCTGACCTTAGGCGAAAAGCTCTCAGTTTTTCCCCATTGAGAATGATATTCGCTGTGGGTTTTTCATAGATGGCTTTGATGATATTGAGGTATGTACCCTTTATTCCTATATTTTGAAAAGTTTCGATCAAGAAAAGATGCTGTACTTTGTCAAATGCTTTTTTAGCATCTATTTGAGAGTATCATATGGTTCTTGTTCTTTATTTTATTAATGTATTGTATCACATTGATTGATTTATGGATGTTGAACCAAGCTTGCAGCCCAGGAATAAATCCCACTTGGTCGTGGTGAATAATCCTTTTAATGTACTGCTGGATCCTATTGGCTAGTATTTTGGTGAGAATTTTCACATCTGGGTTCATCAGGGATATTGGTAATTCTTTTTGGTGAGGTCTTTTTCTGGTTTTGGGATCAAGGTAATGCTGGCTTCATAAAATGAGTTTGAAAGTTTTCCTTCCATTTCTATTTTTTGGAACAGTTTCAGAAGAGTAGGTATTAATTGTTTTTTAAATGTTTGGTAGAATTCCCCTGGTAAGCTGTCTGGCCCTGGGCTCTTGTTTGTTGGGAGATTTTTTTTTTTAAAAGATTTTATTTATTTGTTTGACAGAGAGAGATTACAAGTAGGCAGAAAGGCAGGCAGAGAGAGAGAGGAGGAAGCAGGCTCCCTGCTGAGCAGAGAGCCCGATGTGGGACTCGATCCCAGGACCCTGAGATCATGACCTGAGCCGAAGGCAGCGGCTTAACCCACTGAGCCACCCAGGCACCCCTGTTGGGAGATTTTTGATGACTGCTTCAATCTTCTTGCTGGTTATGAGTCTCTTCAGGTTTTCTATTTCTTCCAGGTTCAATTTTGGTAGATTATATGTCTCTAGGAATGCATCCATTTCTTCCAGATTGTCAAATTTGTTGGCATATAGTTGCTCATAATATGTTCTTCTAATTGTTTGTATTTCCTTGGTGTTAGTTGTGATCTCTTCTCTTTCATTCATGATTTTATTAGTTTGGGTCCTTTCTCTTTTTGATAAATCTGTCTAGGGGTTTATCAATTTTATTAATTCTTTCAAAGAACCAGCTCCTAGTTTTGTTCATTTGTTCTATTGTTCTTTTGGTTTCTATTCTATTGATTTCTGCTCTGATCTTTATGATTCTCTTCCCCTCCTGGGTTTAGGCTTTATTTGCTGTTCTTTCTCCAGCTCCGTTAGGTATAGGGTTAGTTTGTGTACTTGAGACCTTTCTTGTTTCTTTCTTTTTTTTTTTTAAGATTTTATTTATTTATTTGACAGAGAGAGATCACAAGTATGCAGAGAGGCAGGCAGAGAGAGAGAGAGAGGGAAGCAGGCTCCCTGCTGAGCAGAGAGCCCGATGCAGGACTCGATCCCAGGACCCTGAGATCATGACCTGAGCCGAAGGCAATGGCTTAATCCACTGAGCCGCCCAGGTGCCCACTTTTCTTGTTTCTTGAGAAAGGCTTGTATCGCTATGTACTTTCCTCTCAGGACTGCCTTTGCTGTGTCCCAAAGATTTTGATCAGTTGTGTTTTCACTATCATTTGTTTCCATGAATTTTTTCAATTCTTCTTTAATTTCCTGGCTGACCCATTCATTCTTTAGTAGGAGGCTGTTTAGTCTCCATGTATTTGGGTTCTTTCCAAATTTCTGTCTCCTACTCCTCTGCCATGTTGCTTCCACCTAGCTCTGTACTTTTTCATTCTCCTGTCCTTGGCCAAATCCCCCCAAATAAGGAAGGCTCATCTAAAGGTATATCCCTATACATGATCCTCAAACTAAGTTATCTCAGTGTGGAAATCTGTGTTATAGTAACTAATCTGGACCTTTCTGATGAGGGCTTCTTCTAAAAGCTTAGTATAAACATAATAAATGATGTTCATTTATTACTTCAACAAAGTTGAAGATCTCAGTTAAACTTGAGAAATAGTAAATATACCAGTTAATTCAGGATTGCTCTGGCAATGTTTCTCATGTGCCAAAAATAACTCTTTAATAATATCTGTATTTCTTTGTGTCCTATGCATAGAGCATACCTGTAGCAGAATTTGTCTCAGCATATAATTATATTTTACCCTTTTCTCTCACCGAACACATAGAGCTCAACTCTCCACACATGCAAGTCTCCTAGGATCTTAATTGTGTGCAAGTCCTAGATGCTGATATTTTCCTTCCAAGTAGCTTCTAGGAAAGATTACTTAGATGTTAAAGGATAGAGGAAGAACTCTACCACTGCTGTTCTTCAACATCCAAATTTATCTTTTTCCTTTTATTCCATGCTGTCTTTACTCATGTCATTCTGAAATGGGAATATGCTTATTTCATCAGCTTAATAGGAGATGTATTATAAATAGATGGCCAAAAAATTTATATTCCAAATCCAGGCACTTCAGAGGGTGACAGGGATGATAGTAAGAATTACTGTGATGGGTGGTGGTGGGGGTGTTGCTGGCTTAGTTGCTAGAGCATGAGACTCTTGATCATAGGGTCTTGAGTTCAAGCCTCACACTGGGCATGCAGCCTACTTATAAAATAAAAAAAATTACTCTGGGACAATAGTAGTAAACTGGGACCTGCAGTCTGCCTAATTGTAACCAAATTGACTACTAGAAAAGGAGAAAGAAGAAAAATGTAAGAACATGTCATACATTTGCCAATTAAACACCAACAATAAACATGCCAGTTTCCTAGGCAGTAAGGAAGTTTTTGAATTATAGGCATTCGGAGAGGGGGTGGGAAGAGGATAGTGTGGTTATAAAAATAGAAGCCGAGAGTGAGGGCGCAGTGTCAGCAGCAAGCCTGGAGCCGGGCGATGCTGGTACTCCTCGTCCTGGCTCTGACTGGGTGACACATTCCTGGGAGTCGAGGAGAGAACCCTGTGGTAGCTTGCCAGCTTCTTCGGGAAGCCTCTGGACACTGCTGGGTTCTCCTCCCCTCTTAAACTGTTCTGCCTGCTCTAGTCCCAGGAGTTTTATAGGCCAGAATGGCAGTAATGTTGGCAAGCAGAGGGTGGGAAGGAGCTGCTTAGAGCAGGGGAGTAGGAACTACTCATAAACTAATCCAAGCACAGGGGAGAGTTTTCCAGCCAGGGTTGTGCCTAAGTGTCTCTGAGTCTGTGACATAATTCTACTCTTGGCAATGCCTTTCCACTTTTTCCCAGTCTCTGTTCTTGGGACTCTCATTCCCTGGGTGGGAGATGGTTCAGGATTAAGCAAGCTGAGCCTAGAAGAAGCTTCATGCACACTATGTGTACACATGCATGCACAAACACACTCTCACACATATACTCAGTTCCTCTAAATTTAAGACTGTACATACTTGTGTCACACTGACCCTACCCGTAGAGGTTTTTCTTTTGTTTTGTTCTGTTCCCCCCGCCCCCATGTGTCTCCAACTTGCTAATGAACAATTTAAGTGTCTGAGGTGGTCATTGGATTTGTCTTCCCCCAATCCTTTGTTACTTCTCATCTAGGGAACCCTGTAGTACATTTTCTTCTGTCACCTTTCACCCTATCACCTTGTACAATTTCCTGTCTTTCTAGGTGTCCTACTTTAGAATAAAAATCAGTTTCAGTCTCTCTCAAGATGTTTATAGTTTTTCAAATGGCCCACTTTTTATATAAAGTGCTCATCTCTTTCAGAATTTCTGTCCTAGGAAATAGTAGGGAATAGACCACCTTCCCTTGTCCCTCCCACTTGACACCTCCTTGGCTCACCATGCTTGCTTTCCAGTTTCCCATGATTTATATGGGTGTCTTCTATTTTAGTACTTTTTTTAAAAAAGATTTTATTTATTTATTTGACAGACATAGACCACAAGTAGGCAGAAAGGCAGAGAGAGAGGGGGAAGCAGGCTCCCCACTGAGCAGAGAGCCTGATGTGGCGCTCGATCCCAGGACCCTGAGATCATGACCTGAACCGAAGGCAGAGGCTTAACCCACTGAGCCACCCAGGTGCCCCTTTTAGTACTTTTTTAAAGTAAGCTGCACTCAGCATAGGGCTCAAACTCATAGCTCCGAGACCGAGAGTTGCTTGCTCTACTGACTGAACCAACCAGGCATCCCCATTTAGGTGGTATGTTTGTATATGTATATTTATTTAAATTAACTAATTAAAAATATTTAACTTATTTATTTGATAGAGAGTGGCATAGTGAGAGAGGGAACACAAGCAGGGAAAGTGGGTGAGGGAGAAGCCGGTTTCCTGCCGAGCGGGGAGCCCGATGTGGGCTCAATCCCAGGACCCTGGGATCATTACCTGAGCCTGAGGCAGATGCCTAATGACTGAGCCACATAGATACCCCTATTTAGGGGTTTTTTAAATATAACATGCTTGTAGCCATTTCATTGTAAGGGTTGTAAGTCTGCTGCCTGGGTTAATATGAACATAGTGTTACATGAGCTTTCTGCCAAACACATCTTAAAATTTTGATTAGGGTTCCTTTTGAGATATAATGGCCATCTTTTATAAATTACGTTTTGTATTTGGTAAACTGGAAAGCTTAACCATAAATCTCTTTATTAATGTAATTTATAATATTTTACAAGCCACCTTACTACATTGTTCTTAGATATAAAATGTCTCCTTGTTATAGTCTTTGTCTTTTTACGTTCTTTTCCATTTTATGTGTCAAATAAGAGGAGGCTTTTAAGAAGATAAGTAGGTTTAGGAAGCTGGAAAATTTGAGACAGCACCTGACCAGGGGAATAGCAGTGATTTATGATGTCTTTAAAATTGGCACGTAACCTTGCAGCATTAATAGACTAGGATAAAGTTCTGTCTGGAAGAATATAGTGGAAAAGGATGATATATATAGCCATACACATTTGATTTATCTTACTCAGTTTAGTATTTCTGTAATGTCCACAAAGGCAAGACTAAAACCTCTCCTTATCCTTTTAAACTTATGTTTCAAGAATTGCTTTGAGATTTTTGACTCTTTTGGTCACATAGTTGCTTCGGTTAGCTTTCATTAGCAAAAGAAAATGTTCTTTTGGTTACTGTGGGAAGTCATTTGGTAGATTAACAAATATAAATCTGCTTTTCTTTTTTTGGATAAAATTATTTTTGTGCTATTATTTTGCTGGCTAAGAAGAAGAAGAGTACAAAGGATGATTCACCTTTTATTTAGGACTTGCCACTGCTGACCCAGGGCAGCTAATTTAGAAGTGAATCATTTATAGAAAGTTCTACACAGTTCGAGGCAGGGCTTTGTACAATATCCTCATGAAGGTCTAAATAGAGCATACAGTATCAGGTTTCTAAATATCTGTCTTGTTGCCAATTTTATCTTTTGCAAATGCTGGAACTTGTTTCTAGATGACTATAGCCATTGACGAGGTGAAGGTAGGGGCACTATATATATAAAATCAAGTATATTTTAAAAACAAATCTTAGAAATTTAGTACATATGTTATGCTGGGAAAATAATAAGTTTGAGATTTTAAATGCCTATTTATAGTACAAAGAAACAAATGTAACTAGTCAGTTTCAAAATTATCTGGAAGAAATAATTTTAAACTTACAGTAAATCAAATCAAACAATGTGTTAGTATTTTGATATTTACTGATCATCTAATATTTGATTTTTAAAGTCCAATTACAAATAGCTCCTTTTTGCAATCTATTTTAACTCCTTTTAGGAAGTGGGTGGTTTATTAGATAAATGGTATTATTTGGCTCTATATAGAACACAAAATATATAGTTTCTGCCTTTGTTTTAAATTCAAAGCTGAATTTATGTTTACATTAGTTATAGTATCATGGGTTAGAAAAATCCAGAAGTTTGAATTCTTGTTTTGTCATTCATTAGCTATGTGACCTTAGATAAATCACTTAATGGGTCTGAGCTGGTTTTCTCCTCTGCACAGGGTGTAGTGATACCTGCCCCCATGACCTGACTCACAAGGATTAGTTGAGCTAATGCCTTGGGAAGTGATCAGTAACTTTGGTGTCTCTCTGCAGATATCAGATGTCAAGTGAGGTAACATTGCAGGGAAAATAACTCAGACATCCAGGGTTGGAATCTCATTTGTACCACATACTACTGATATGACCCTATAAGCCTTTTCTTTATTTTATTTTGAGATATAATTGCAGATAATATTATTAGTTTCAGGTATCTAATGATTCAATATTTATATATATGACAAAATTATCACCACAATATCTAGTTAATATCCATCAACACAAATAGTTATGATTTCTAGTGATGAGAGCTTTTAAGATCTCTCTTAGCAACTTCCAAATATACAATGCTGTATTAGCTATAGTTGCTATACTGTATATCACATCCTGATGACTTGTTAATTTTATAACTAGAAGCTTGTAACTTTTGACTACCTTCACCTGTTTTGCCTTCCTTTACCTATCCCTGTTGCTGGCAACCATTAGTTTGTTCTGTATCTTTGAAGTTTGTTTTTTTTTTTTAGATTTTATGCATATGTGTGATCATACAGTATTTGTCTTTCTTGGTTAGATTTATTTCACTTAGTGTAAGGCCCCCAAGTTCCATCCATATTGTTGCAAATGGTGCCATTTCTAAGCCTTTATTTTTTAGTCCATATATATATATGGTGGTAATATAATACCTCTCACCTAGAAGTACCATAGGGAATAAAGGAAGTAATTTATGAAAGTGCCTGGTGCATGTAATGTTTCTTGGACCTTGAATTTTGATTTTATTTTCCATTCTTCCAGAGCTATCTCCTCAGTTACTTCACTTTCCAAGTGTTTTTCTGGAAGCGGAAGTCAGTATCCAATCTGTACAGTTAAGAGGGGATGAACAGGTGGCCCAGTTTAGGACTATAATTGAAGAATGGAATTTTAGAAGTTATTTGATACAGTACATTTACCACATATTTTTGGGGTACCATAAGACACTCAGAGCTTTTGAAAGTTTTTGGTTTTTAGTAGGCTCCGTGCATGCCTAATGTGGGGCTTGAACTCACAACCCTGAGATCAAGAGTCTCATGCTATACTGACTGAGATAGGCACGCACCCTGGAAGAGTAATGAGTAACAATTTGGTTAGAGCTACTCCCTTCTGTTCAAGGACTCAGGGTAATTGGGTAACCCTCTTCCCTCCTCTCCATAATTATTTTGTTCTTAGTTTGATCTTAATTCCTGCTATTTTAAGGATAATTAACTAATGGAGGTATAATAATTTTTTTGATTGTATATTTTGTTTAATACTTGCATTAAAAAAAATTTTTTTTTTAATTGAGGAAAAAGTCTTTGAGACTTAGATAATGAGAACAGCCCAGAGGAAACCATAGTCATTAACACAGGAAACAATCCAAGTGGTGTTCTTATGGATAAAGACAAGATATTAACTCCTAATGGAAGTATGGCCAAGTTGGGGTGCCTGGCTGGCTCAGTCCCTAGAGCATATGACCCTTAGAGTTATGAGTTTGAGCCCCATATTGGCTGCAGAGATTACTTAAGAAAACTTTTTTAAATTTATGGTTTAATTATTAGATTTGTCATTATGTACTTTCTCTTTATTTTCTATAATATTGGTATTTCTATAATTGCTTATTTTAGAAAGTATGTAAAAAGTAGCAAGATTCTTGGGATAGATTGAGATGTAGGAAAGTAGTTGTATTAAAATATTAATACTGCTACTTTAGATAAACTTTAAGAGGTTACAGTTCCAGTTACTTACTAAAATCACATCCACTAGTAATGTAATGCCAGCTACACAAGCCCATAACTTCTTCCAGAGGTTTTTGGAACACGTGGGATCTTTGGCCAGCTCAGTTCCTGTTTAAGGAAGGCATCAAACAAAAGAAAGTTGGAAATGGGCTTCCTGGATTTAAAAAAAAAAAAAAAAAAAGGTGGGAGGTGGCATTTAATGTGTTTTTGGAGAGATCTGTGGTAACAGAATATCTTTTGAAACACCAATGACAAATGATTTATTTAACCTTACATAAAGCACATTGTAAAGTATATAATGGAGAGAAAAGACAATATTTAATTTATATTAATGATTCTATATAGTTGTTCAGACTTATCATCCTAGCCGAGTTTTAAGGGTGAATGATAATAACCATATGGTAAGAACTGGAGGATAACAGTTCAGATATTATGCATGGTAAGAACACTGTCCATGAGTTACTCTTCAACAACAAAGTTGAGGGATAATGTAATTTATGGGAGAAAAAGAAATCCCTCCTGGTGATGACATTAAAAAGGAGCATACTCTGATCTCCTCAGGAAAACTTATGCAATATAAGCAGCTTGTAAGCTGCTTGTAAGTGTAAATATTACTGTTCAAGAAGCACTTATATTCCAGGAATAATAACCTTAAAAATAGGCTTTTAGTTTAAAAAGTATATATAGTGTCTTATTGAGTTTTTTTTTTTTTTTTTTAAAATAACAACTGCATGATGTAGACCGAGCTTTAATGATGCCGTCATGTACCTGAGGACTATGGAGGTCAAATAACAGCTCACTGAGTACAGAAGTGGGACTAGATTCAAGTCTCTTATATCTTTTTTTTTTTTTAAAGCTTATTTAAAAAAATTACACACAATGTGGGGCTCAAACTTACGACCCTGAGAACAAGAGTTGCATGTTCTTCTGACGAAGCCAGACAGGCACCCCAAGTTGCTTACCCCTTAATCCATTGGTTGTTTTTTGTTTGTTTGTTTGTTTCTGTTTTTGTTTCGAGACACCTACCTACGGGTGGTGCTCGCATGCGCGCGCGCACACACACAATTATGGGTGGGGAGGGGCAGAGGGAGAACTTTTTTTTTTTTTAAGATTTTATTTATTGGACAGCGCTAGAAAGGGAACACAAGTAGGCGGAGTGGTAGAGGGAGAAGCAGGCTTCCTACTAAGCAGAGAGCGGGATGTGGGACTCAATCCCAGGTCCCTGGGACCATGACCTCAGCCAAAGGTAGAGGCTTAACGACTAAGCCTCCCAGGCACCTGGGAGAGAGAATCTTTTTTTTTTTTTTTTTTTTTTTTAAAGATTATTTATTTATTTATTTATTTGACAGAGATCACAAGCAGGCAGAGAGGCGGCAGAGAGAGAGGAGGAAGCAGGCTCCCCGCTGAGCAGAGAGCCTGATGCGGGGCTTGATCCCAGCACCCTGGGATCATGACCTGAGCTGAAGGCAGAGGCTCAGCCCACTGAGCCACCCAGGTGCCCCTGGGAGAGAGAATCTTAAAGCAGGTTCCACACCCAGTATGGAGCCCAGTCTCACAACCCTGAAATCATGATCTGAGCCAAAATCAAGAGTCTGTTACTTAACCAACTGAACCACCTAGGTGTGCCCCTCCCTGCCTTAAAAAAATTTTTTTTTTGCTTCTATTGGAAGGGGGAACAACTTTTCTGTGCCTGAAATTTCTTCTTCTTCTTCTTTTTTTTTTTTTTTAAAGATTTTATTAATTTATTTAACAGAGAGAGATCACAAGTAGACAGAGAGGCAGGCAGAGAGAGAGAGAGGGAAGCAGGCTCCCCGCTGAGCAGAGAGCCAGACGCGGGACTCGATCCCAGGACCCTGAGATCACGACCTGAGCCAAAGGCAGCCGCCTAACCCACTGAGCCACCCAGGCACCCTTTTTTTTTTTTTTTAAATATTTTATTTGTCAGAAGGTATGCACAAGCAGTGGGGAACTGCAGGCAGAGGGAGAAGCAGTCTCCCTGCTGAGCAAGGAGCCTGATGTGGACCTCGATTCCAGGACGCCGGAATCATGACCTAAGCTGAAGTGAAGACAGTTAACCAACTGAGCCACCCAGGTGTCCATGTGCCTAAAATTTTTGATAGGGGGAATAGGATGTGAAATTACTATAAGGATGCATACAGTCAATGTATTAAACACAATTTACCATCTACTTTACTGAGTTTAAGGATAAAATGAGATAGTAGTAGGTAGAACTTTTAAACTGAAGAATTATAAAGATAAAAAATATAATGAATGATTCTAGAGTTTAGTTGGAAACAACAAAATCTAATCTAGAATGGGTTGGTGAAATTAGTTTGTGTAACTAAATATTCTGAGAGAAGACTATGTATCAGACAGCTGTTGATCTTGGAGTCATGAGTTAGAGCCCCCCATTGGATGTAGACTTTACTTCAAAATCTTTAAAAAAAAAAAAAAAAGTTAGCCTAGGATAATAATAATAGAAAATGTAGCAGACTTTATTGGATGGGAATGATTTTGACATATACTGGATTTAGAAGTTGGGTTTTGGCTATGTCATTTTTGGTTAAGGAAATGCCATGTGCAGATACAGGGAGATGGGGGAAAATACAAAGTATAAAATTGATGAAGACAGGATATTGTAGAACTGAGCTGCCCCATGTGGTAGCTAGTAGCAAACTATAGATCCTGGACACTCTGGCTAGTTCAAATTGAGTAAGATCTTAAAAATTTAAAAAATGTAAACTATCTCAATTTTTGTATTATCTATTTGAAACAATGTATTAGATATATGGATTATATAATTAATAAACATCTATTAATAAGTTAATAAATTAACATCTATTTTTACTTTTGTTAATGCAGCTATGAGAAAAATTAAAATTCTGTGGCTTGTTACATATCTGTTGGTCAGTGCTGCTTTAGGAAATGAAATTGTCATGAGTATTCCATTTATCTTTTTTTCCTTTAAACCCAATGTATTTATTTACTACAATGGCTCAATCTTAAGGGCTTAATTTAAAAAACAAAAACAAGTGGTGCCTGGGTGGCTCAGATGGTTAAGCCTTTGCCTTTGGCTCAGGTCATGAACTCAGGGTCCTTGGATCGAGCCTTGCATTGGGTTCCCTGCTCAGCAGAGAGTCTGCTTCTCCCTCTCCCTCTGCCCCTCCCCACTGCTTGTGTGCTCTTTCTCTCTCAAATGAATAAATAAAATCTTTAAAAACAAAACAAAAATGACACCACAGCTTAAGATGCAGAGTTTTAGATAGGAATGAAGACCATCTAAAGAAAAGCTAAAAAGACAATACAAGGAGAGAGGTTAGGCAGTCAGGGATCTTGATGGAGACCTGCTTTGAATAGGTTCTTTGCAGATACTTCTTAAAGGCTGTGGGGTTTTTCCAGAGTTCAGCAGCACATGTGTTCAAAGGTCTATCAATGTTAAGTTCTTCTAGCAGGCTTAGGATGGACAGGAGGATGGTCCTGACATCATACAGGATAAACCACTGTCCTTCAGGATGTCTAGGCAGAAATTAGCCTGGGTGTTGTACTGGGGTGGTAGTGGGGTGTGAGGAGTTTCACCATATGGGTCATTGTAAGGGTAGTCACTGGTGAACTCCAGGGAGAACGTGTACCTCAGGTGTTCATATACTGTGCCAGCTATTCCATGATGGTCCCCACCCATTTGAAGAGGTGGTCTGATTCAGGGAAGGTAGAAAAAAGGGTCATAAGTGTCATCAGCTTTTGATGCAGCTTCTTGCCCATGGGGTCCAATGTAGTGTCCCCACTGGGCTTGACTCCTTTGTGGGTAGCGGTGGCTGGCAGCAGTAGGGTGGCACTCCTGGGAGGCCATCTGGTATCTGCTCAGGGAGCCAGGAACTTAGAGAGTTCAACTGCAAAACTAGAATATTCCATTTATTTAATGAAAATGGACAATGGTAGTAAAGCAATAAATGCAGATACCTCAGAAGACATTAAGGATTTCATTTTACAGTTAAAAAAAAAACCCCACCAGAAATCTTTTTATCTAATGGATGACTCACCTTATAATATGATACCTTGCCCTGAGTTTACTTTCTTTTGATTTAGTTTAGTTTGTTCACGAGAAGGTATAGAATACACTAAATACTATGTCTTACTGTCTTTTATCTAGTATACTTACAGTGGAAGCAGTATTTCTTAAAGGAACACAGATATGACTTGAACAGTGCATCATTTTTTTCCCTATCCTAACAATAAACGTTTATTAGCTGTGTTCATTGGATAAAATCACAATTTTCTTATCTGCAAAATGAGGACAATAAAACCTGGTATACATGTATATTATATCAAATGAGGTCAATGAATGTATGCTGTCATTGCCATTCAGATACAAAGGGAGTGGGGTGCTTGTTAGCTATTGTAGGAGAAAGAAGACAAGACAAGATCTCCTCTCAGGGTGAGGATGACAAATACATGTGTTAAAGCAGCAAGAATCCAAGGCAAGGTGACTTAGACTGTTGAATGAGTTACTAGATTGAAATGATGTGAGCAAAGTGGAAAGATTGATTCCATCTGGGCAGTTACATTTGAGCAGAGTCTCAATAGGTAAGGGTATTATAGGGGTGGAATGGGTGCCTGCATTTTAGATTTTGGATTGAGGGAAATATATGAATGAAATAGGAAACCTCAAGATATGTATTTGAGTTTCTTTTTGGTTTAAAATATTCATAGCTTTTGCTCTCTTTCAGTTGAATCATGTTGCCTTACTATACCTCAGTGCAGTATATGAGCCTGGGATTTCCTGGTATAAGGACTGTGTGTCTTTGCATACATAGTGTGCAGTTTTGTGTGGTTTTAAGAAGTGAATCTATTAATGTGTTCACAGTGGATCCCAAACACCATTAATATAAAAGCAAGTTATCAGTTAGGAAATAAAACACAAAAATCTAAATGATGGGGAGCACCTGGGTGGCTCAGTCAGTTAAATGTCTGCCTTCAGCTCAGGTCATGATCTCAGGGTCCTGGGATTGAGCCCCATGGGCTCCCCACTCAGCAGGGAGTCTGCTTCTCCCTCTCCCTCTACTTTCCCCAGAACCTGGGGAAAAGCAGGTATTTAATCGATGATTGGTGGGTGGATGAATAAGCAAGAATTTTGCAGCATTCAGAAAGCACTATATCACTTATTTTTCAGCGAGGATGTGTTTGAATTTCTAACCCTTTATCACATACTTACAGATATATTTGCTGATGGTTGTGTGTTGAGATCTCCCACAGAGATCTGACCTGAAGTTAGGGCGTTTTTTTACTTGCTGTTGTAGAGGGCTTGCACTCTCCCTCTCAGTGACCGTTACTTTCCTGCAGGTTTTCAGCACAGCCTCTTGTGGAGCTCTGTTCTGTGAAGGATGTAGCTGGCTCCACTTCTTCTGGGGGAAGGGGGGGGAAGATACCTTGCCTGCAAACTTTTGGCTGTCTGGAATGGAATGTTCTTCTGCAAGGGAGGAAGCACGGTGAAAGGGATCATACCTACAGGAAATCTAATATTTGCTTTGCAGTGAAATGTGAAAAATTGAAAGAAAGGAAGCAGCATAGTGACTAGAAGTCCACTCTGTGTGGGATTTCCTTTTTGGGGCTTTTCTCCTGCCCTGTTACATCATCATTGTGTGTGTGTGTGTGTGTGTGTGTGTGTTTGTTTGTTTTAAGATTTTACTATTTGACAGAGAAAGGGAGCAGAGGGAGAGTGCGAGCAGGAGAAAGTAGAGGGAGAGGGAGAAGCAGACTCCCTGCTGAGTGGGGAGCCCATGGGGCTCAATCCCAGGACCCTGAGATCATGACCTGAGCTGAAGGCAGACATTTAACTGACTGAGCCACCCAGGTGCTCCCCATCATTTAGATTTTCGTGTTTTATTTCCTAACTGATAACTTGCTTTTATACTAATGGTGTTTGGGATCCACTGTGAACACATTAATAGATTCACTTCTTAAAACCACACAAAACAAAACTGTTTCTTCACCTTCCCATCATTGTTTGAGAAAGGAAATCAGAATAGCTGTTTACTCTGCATATTCCCTTGGCCATTTACCCACACTATTCATGATTTTTGTAAGTGGACTAATTATACATTGATTTCACAGTTAGAATAATAATAGGGGCCATTCTTTTTTTTTTTTTAATTTATTTAAGATGTTATAGATTTCACAGAGAGAGGGAGAAAGGGAGGGAACACAAGCAGAGGGAGTGGGAGAGGGAGAGGGAGAAGCAGGCTTCTCAGTGAGCAGGGAGCCTGATGCAGGTGTGGGGCTTGGTGCGAGGCTCAGTCCCAGGACCCTGGGCTCACGTTCTGATCACCAAATATATTACGCCCTGCCCAGGAACACAAGGGGTTAAATCAAACATCCATCAGTTAGCACAACTCACCACAGATGAAAAAGGGAAAGGGTGGGGACACCAGTTTTTCTTTGTAAGCCTTTATTCTTTGGTACCCAGTTGCCTCTTGTCCTCATCACTAGCTCCTTTCATACACTTCTCAGATTTGATCAGAGTTTTGCTGACCATGCTGGACCTTTTGGCCGTGTGACAGAACTCTTCCTACTCAGACACATTCTGATATAGCTTAAAGGGCCATTTGATAAGTAGTAGTTGCACCATTTCTGAACCTTATGAGGCTTATGGATGTGTTAAGGCTTAAGTTCGAGTGGGAATCAGGAATGGTGTGAAACCCAGGGATACAGGGAAAGGGTTGAAAGGGAGGACTGAAGCAAGGCTCAGGTTTGGAGGAAGGGCTGGAAACATCTGTGGCAAAATTACTTGACAGTAAAAAGAAAAAAAATTCCATTTAGCCATTTTGATATAACACACCTGTATTAAAATGTTTTCCTTTGGGACATATGTACTCAGGAAATGTTTGTTGAACTTAATTTTTGAACCAATGACATGTTTTCAACCCCCTTTCTCCTACTGTTCTGTAATTTTATATTTGGGCCCCAGACCATGGTGAACAAACTTTGAGCTGCCCTGCAGATTTTAGTAAAATGAATCCTGTTTTTGAAGGAAAATGAGCTTCAATAAAGACATGGTGACATGAGTCGCTTTAGAATCTCTACACCACTTTTTACTATTCCAGTTCTTCATGCTGTTTCTACCATTACGTGAATTTTTTTTTTTTAAAGATTTTATTTATTTGCCAGAGAGAGAGAGAGTACACACAAGCAGGCAGAGAGGCAGGCAGAGGCAGCGAGAGAAGCAGGCTCCTTGCTGAGCAAGGAGCCCCATGCGGGACTCGATCCCAGGACCCTGGGATCATGACCTGACCTGAAGGCAGTGGCTTAACCAACTCAGCCACCAAGGTGTCCCTACCATCATGTGGATTTGACCAAATTGCATTCATCTCTCCGTACTTCAGTTCCTTTATTTTGAAAATTAAGGAACTGGATTTGTGGTCTTTAAGGTCTGTTTTAGACCTCTTCATTTTAGTACCTCATTCATTACTTTTCTCAAGCACTATAATGTGATAAATAATTTTCATCATTAAAAAAAAATCACCAGTTTTCAAAAACAGTCTTGCTTATATTTTCATTGTGGTAAACATGTCATGGCCTTGCCTTTGGGAACACAACTTTTGGTTTTAGCATTGTAAATGGCAGGTAATGTAGGTGTTAAATCACTATGATCCGAACTCAGAATTTGGCTCTTGACAAACACAGGCTTTGTGACCTTAGGCAAATTACTTTCTTTCAGTAGCCTAAAATTCATCTTCTATAATTTGGAGGTGATAATGTATTTCTAAAGTCAATGTGAGGATTAAATGAGATCATGGCTGTCAATTGTTTAGAACACAGCCTTGTCTATAGGAAGTACTCTGTATATATTATCTGAGGTTAATGATGTAACTTCTTAGATCATAAATCGAGGACTGGTTCACTCAAATATTATATCTAATGATCAGAATGCTTTGTGATGGAAACTGAGCTAACCTATTTTTTTCTTTCTTACAGATCTTATATTGCACTTTAAACACACCTAAAGTTGATATGGAAAATCTCTTAGGATCGTATGTAGGCCTTGAAGATTTCATATTTGCCCATGTGAAAGGGAACCAAAAAGAAGTGAATGTATATAAATCTGAGGACTCACTTGGTCTCACCATTACAGAAAATGGAGCTGGCTATGCTTTTATAAAGGTGAGTCTTAAAAAATAACTATGTGACTTAACCGAGGGTAATATTTAAGAAAATCTACCAGGTCAAAGAAATCTTCAGATTGGAAAGCTGACTTAGCAGGGATGTTTTGATAAGGTTTCATTTAAAAAAGCTTGCAAAGACCTCATTTTTTGTTTACCCTTTGCTTGAATTTCTTACTTTCAGTTTAAACTTCCTCTAGAATTTTGAACTTAATGAGAAGGAAAGCCAGATCTTGGTGCCCATTCATCCATATGAGCTCTTGTAGGTCTGTAGCTCATTAATATCTGATGACTTCTGTGTTGATTTCCAGTGTTTTTTTTTTAGGGTAATTTCCAAGTGTGAGAGAGAGAGAGAGTGAGAGAATATATATATATATATATATATATATATATATTTTTTTTTTTTTTTTTTTTTTTTTTTTTTAAGTAATCTCTAGGGGCGCCTGGGTGGCTCAGTGCGTTAAAGCCTCTGCCTTCGGCTCAGGTCATGATCCCAGGGTCCTGGGATTTAACCCTGCGTCGGAGCTCTCTGCTTGGCAGGGAGCCTGCTTCTCTTACTCTCTCTCTCTGCCTGCCTCTCTGCCTGCTTGTGATCTCTGTGTGTCAAATAAATAAATAAAATCTTTAAAAAAATGTAATCTCTAGATGCAGTGTGGGGCTCAGACTCACAACCCTGAGATCAAGAGTTGAATGCTCTACCAGCTGAGCCAGGCAGGCACCCTAAGTGTAAACATTTTTTTTTTAAAAAAGATTTTATTTATTTCTTTGAAAGAGAGAAAGAGCATGTTAGAGTGTGAGGGTATGTAATTTCTTTATTTAGGCACAAAGAGAGCAATATAGAGCTGCGAAGATGAGAGAAGGTTTGAGATAGTATGAAAAAACTAAGAACTGAGGAATAGTAAAAAGGAAAGTAGATTTATCACTTTTTGTTTTGTTTTTGTTTTTTTTATTTTTTTAATAGAGAAAACAAGCAGGGGGTGGGGCAGAGGGAGAAGCAGACTTCCACTGAGCAGGGAATCTGATGTGGGACTTGATCCCAGGATGCTGGGATTATGACCTGAACCGAAGGTAGATGCTTAACTAACTGAGCCACTCAGACACCCAGGCTCATTTCTTAAATCCTTCTATTAAACAATTGCAAAACAGCTGACTTCTATTGAATGCTTATCATGTACTATGCACTTTATGTACTTTTTCTCAATTCTCACAGTTCAATTTGATACTATGTTTTTTCTTATTAATGTACAACAGATTTTTAATGTATAGCTTACTGTACTCATACCTGTGTAACCACCACCTAGATCAAGGGAAACTTCATTTCTACCACCCAGAAGTCTCCCTGGTGACTCTTCCTAGTCACTCTGCTTCCCCACCAAAGGCAGCCACTATTCTGACTTATAATGCCATAGTTTTGCTTTTTCTTGAACTTCATTAAGTAGAATCCTATGCTCTATTGTTTCTGGCTTCTTTTTTTCAATATGGTATCTGGGAGATTGACCTGTGGGTAGGCAGTATTATTAACCTCTGTTTTAAAAATACAGAACCAGGATCAGGGAGGTTAAGTAGCTTGCTTCAAAGTCACGTAGCTGAAAAACTCAGGATTTGAATTCATGAGATCTGGTTCCAGAGCTGGCTGACATTCCTATCCACTTCACTAATAATTAGTTATAAATTTCATAAGCAAAACATATTTCATGTTTTCATTTTGCCCAAATCTTTACTGACGCATTGTCATCATTAAAAAAAAGTCTTAAGGAAGCTATCTTTTTAACTGTAAATAGTACTTTATTTAACTTCCCATTTAATAGAGTGGTTATTTTTAGCTCTGCAAAAGATAGGACTGTGCCGAAGGTTGAGTGGGTGACCAAATGGAAAATCGTGAGTCGGGCAAGTCATGTGGGATTATCTGGGGGAAGCTTAGGACATGAAGCACATGCAGCAATGCCTTTCTAATGTCAGCAGGGAAGGGCTTAAAAGTTTTGCAAGCACGTGTGGATTTTTTAGATCTTAACCTCCATGTTCAGAGCTTGTGTTCTTTATTTTTTTAATGCCTCCTTGAACATGTGCCTCTGTACTTGTTACTAGTCATGTGAGAAAGTATGTGATGGCAAAGAGAAAGTGGAGCATAAGCCAACTACTGACATATAATTCAACTTAGAGAAATGAATATCCTACTGTGTATATGGTTAATATGATTTTAAAAATCGAGGGGGGTGGTAATTTAAAACTTACTGTTTTAAAGATTGTAAGACTTCCATAATACCCTTGACACATTTCTTCAGTTTTTTACCATGTGCCATATTTGCTGTTTTGTTCTTTCATACGCATGTGTATATGTATATTAAATTCAAATACATACAATTTTTCTGAACTACTTGAAAAAGTGGATTGTATGTATTACGCCTATTTTGCCCTTACTGTTTTAGAATATACTTACTAAGCGCAGGGTTTTTCCTCTATATAGCTATAGTATCATAGTGAAATTCAGAAAATCTAATATTGATAAAACTACAGTATGGACATTAGTTTAAAATTATTTTATCAGTTGCCTAATATCCCATTTAAATGAAATGTACATATATAAACAAAGTATTCTTTTTTTTTTTTTTAAAGATTTTATTTATTTATTTGTTAGAGAGAGAGCGCGTGCAAACACAGGCAGAGTGGCAGACAGAGGCAGAGGGAGAAGCAGGCTCCCTGCCAAGCAAGGAGCCTGATGTGGGACTTGATCCCAGGACACTGGGATCATGACCTGAGCTGAAAGCAGCCACTTAACCAACTCCACCACCCAGGCGTCCCTAAACAAAGTATTGTATTCAGAGGTTACTTGGAATAGGTTCTTTCCTGCCCCTTTTCCCACTAGGTAATTGTTATTTATTTGAAATGCTGTTGAATCCATTTGCTTCTCTTTGAATTGGACTTCACCCCTCATCCTTGTTTTTTTTTTTTTTTTTTTTCTGAATACATAAAATATTAACATGATTCAAAAGTTAAAACTATACTAAAAGACATTCAGAGATCTGTCACTCTTTCCCCTAACCCTCTATCCTATTACTCATTTCTCCCACTCCTTATAAGTGATCATTTTCATTAATTTTTGGCTCACCCTTTCAGTGTTTATTTTTGCCAAGATAAGTAAAAAAATAATGAAACATTCCAAGAGTTTGTATGTCATTCTCATTCAGGGACTGTGTTAAACTTTTCTGTATGGTTCCAATTTTAGTGTATGTGCTGCTGAAGTGAGTACATGATATCCTTTCAGTAGTGGCTAGAAATCAGTAGGTTAGTGTAGGACGGTGTGGTATAGATTCAGAAAAGGGTAAGAAGGAAGAATTCCATGACTAGGGAGGCAGTGTATTGTGATGCATGGGAACATGGGCTTTAGAATGACACAAGCCTAGGGCGCCTGGGTGGCTCAGTTAGTTGGGCATCTGATTCTTGATTTTGGCTTAGGTTGTGATTTCAGGATCCTGGGATTAAGCCCTGTGTTGGGCTCCATGCTTTTTTCCCCCCTAAAGATTTTTTTGAGAAAGACGATGAATGAATGAGAGCACAAGCAGGGAGAGGGTCAGAGAGAAGGGGAGAAGCAGATTGTCTGCTAAGCAGGGAGTTGGATGCAGGGCTGGATACCAGGACCCTAGGGTCGTGACCTGAGATAAAGGCAGGGACTTAACCCATTGAATCAGCCAGGTGCCCCCAAAAAGCAGTTTTAAGAGGGAAGTTCATAGAGATAAATGCTTACCTCAAGAAACAAGTTTCAACCTAATTTTATACCTCAAGGAACTAGAAAAAGAACAAATGAAGCCCAAAGTTAGTAGAAAGAAGGGAATAACAATGATTAGAGCAAAAATACAGATTGGGAATATCCAGGGGCACTGGATAGCTCCTGGGTAGCTCAGTTGGTTAAGCATCTGCCTATTGATGTCGGTTTAGGTTATGACTGCAGGGTTGTGAGATCAACCCACATGTTGGGGGGATTGTTGCTTGGGATTCTCTCTCTTGTCTGTCCCCTCCCAAAAGAAAGAGTCTGAGAAGACAATAGAGAAGATCAATGAAACTAAGTGTTGGTTCTTTGAAAAACATTTGACAGGCCTTTAGCTAGATTTACCAAAAAGGACTCAAAACCAGAACTGAAAGATGTTACACTGGTTACCAGAGAAATGCAGAAGATCATAAGTGACTATTATGAACAGTTACACCTAACCTATTGGACAGCATATAAGGAATGGGTAAATTCCTAGAAACCTACAACCCATAAAGACTGATAAAGAAATAAATCTGAACAGATGGATTTAATCTCCTTTATAGTAGTGAAAAAATTCCCAACAACAAAAGTTTAGGACTGGATGCCTTCACTGGCAAATTCTACCAAATATTCAGAGAGAAGAATTAATACCAATTCTTCTCAAATTCTTCTAAAAATTAGAAGAGTGAACTCTTCCAAACTCACTTTATTAAGCCAGCATCACCTTGCTACCAAAACCAGAAAAGAATGATACAAGAAGAGCCAGCATTTGTAATAACATATAAGCAAAAATCCTCAACAACACATTAGCAATCATATTCAGCAATACATTAAAAGGATCCTACCTAATGACCAAATGGGGTTTATTCCAGGGATGGTTCACCATCCACAAATCAATGTGGATACCACATTAACAAAGTGAAGGATAAAAATTATCTTAGTAGATGAGAAAAAATATTTGACAGAATTCAACATCTGTTTATGGTGAAAACTCAGCAAAGTGCATATAGAGGAAACACCTCAATGTGATAAGGGTCCTATAGGACAAGCCAACAGCTAACATCGCACTTAGAGGAAAAGCTTTGAGCTTTTCACCACTAAGAATAGGAACAAGGCAAGGATGCCCACTTTTGCCAATTCTATTCAACACAGTATTGGAAGTTCTAGTCAGAGCATTTAGGCAAGGAAAAGATATAAAATGTGTCCCTCTTGGAGAGGAAGAAGTAAAATGGTCACTGTTTGGAGATGGTATATACACAAAACTCAAGATTGTATCCAGAAAACTGTTAGAACTAATACATTCAGTAAAGTTGCAGGATATAAAATTGGTATGCTAAAATGTTACATTTCTATATGCTAATAATGAACTATCAGAAAAATTAAAAAATAATTCCATTTATAGTTGCATCAAAAAGAATAAAGTACCAAGGAATAAATTTAACCAAGGAAGATAATAGCATATTGAAAACTACAAGATGTCAGTGTAAGAAATTGAAGACAAATAAATGAAAAGCTATTCCATGCTCATGGATTGGAAGAATTAATATTGTTAAAATGTCTGTACTACCCAAAGTAATATTACAGAGTCAGTGCCATCCCTATCAAAATTCCAATGACACTTTTCATGCAAATAGAACAAGTAGTCCTAAAACTTATGTGGAACCAACCATAGAAGACCCTGAGTAGCCAAGCAAGGTTTAGAAAGAAGAGCAAAGCTGGAGGCAGCACACTCCCTGATTTCAAGGTATATTACAAAGCTATGGTAATTAAAACAGTGTGGTATTGGCATAAAAACAAACCTTGATCAATGGGGCAGAATAGAAAGCCCAGAAATAAACTCTTGCATATATGGCCAATTTATAACAGAGGAGCTAAGAGTATACAATGGAGGAGGGGACACTCTATTTTGTTTATTTATTTACTCTGGGATACTCTTTAATAAATGGTATGGGAAATATGAGATTGCCAATAATGGGAAAATTGGACAGCCACATGCAACAGAATGAAACTGGATCATTATCTCACATGATATACAAAAATTAATCCAGAATGGATTAAAGAATTGACTTAAAACCTGAAACCACAAAATAGAAGAAAACATAGGCAGTAAGCTCTCTGACATAGGTTTTGGTGATGATTTTTGAACCTGAAAACAGAAGCAACAGAAGGAAAAATAAAAAGTGGGACTATCTAACTAAAATATAGTTGGATTTAAAAAAATGGGCAGAAGATCTGAATATACATTTGTCCAAAGAAGATCTACAGGTACATGAAAAGATGTTTTAGGGCATTAATCATCAGGGAAATGCAAATCAAAACCACAGTGAGATACCACCTTGCACCTGTTAGAATGGCTATTCTCAAAAGGGCTAGAAATAACAAATGTTGGTGAGGATGTGGAGAAAAGGGAACCCTTGTGCACTGTTGGTAGGAATGTAAATTGGTACAACCACTATGGAAAACAATATGGTGTTTTCTCAAAAAAATTAAAACTGGATCTACCATACAATTGAACAGTTCCATTTCTCAGTATTTTATTTTATTTTATTTTATTTTTTTTAAAGATTTTATTTATTTATTTGACAGAGAGAAATCACAAGTAGGCAGAGAGGCAGGCAGAGAGAGAGAGAGGAGGAAGCAGGCTCCCTGCTGAGCAGAGAGCCCGATGCGGGACTCGATCCCAGGACCCTGAGATCATGACCTGAGCCGAAGGCAGCGGCTTAACCACTGAGCCACCCAGGCGCCCCATTTCTCAGTATTTTAGGAGGTAAATGAAGATGCTAATTCAGAAAGCTAAATGAACAGGAATCCTTTGGGGGCTCAGTTGGTTAAGATCTAACTCTTGATTTTGGCTCAGGTCATGATCTCAGTGTGGTGGGATCAAGTCCTGCATCTGGCTCTGTGCTTCATCTGCTTGTCCCTCTGTCTCTGCTCCTCCCTCTGCACACTTTCTCTCTCTAAAATAAATAAAATCATAAAGACAAATGTACCATGCATTTGCGTATGGTGTTCACTGCAGTATTACTTATAGTAGTCAGGATGTGAAAGCAACCTACGTGCCTATCCACTGATGAATGGATAAAGATGTGTGTGTGTACACACACACACACGCACACACACACACAATGGAGTATTAGCTGAATAAGAGAATGAAATCCTCCCATTTGTGGCAATATGGATGGATCTCAAGGGCATTATCCTAAGTGAAATGTCGGAGAAACACCTATACTGTATGATCTATCTTCTATGTAGAATTTATCTGTCTGTGTTTTTTTTTTAAATTGAATTAAAAGACAGTAATGCATGGTTCTCACAGAGAAAACTTTACAGATGAAAAGACAACAGACTTAAACATTTGTGATTTTAGATTTTGCAAGACTCAATTTCCCAGAATCAGAGTATATAAATAACCCAATCAGAAGATTCAGAGTAGGGGCACCTGGGTGGCTCAGTGGGTTAAGCTGCTGCCTTCGGCTCAGGTCATGATCTCAGGATCTTGGGATCGAGTCCCGCATCCGGATCTCTGCTCAGCGGGGAGCCTGCTTCCCTCTCTCTCTCTCTGCCTGCCTATCTGTCTACTGTGAGCTCTGTCAAATAAATAAATAAAATCTTAAAAAAAAAAAAAAAGAAGATTCAGAGTATACTTTTTAACAAAACCAGAAATTCCTAGAGTGGTTTAAGATGAGTTGGCAAACATTTATATAAAGGGACAGATGGTAACTATTTTAGACCTTGTTATAATTCAGGGTTATGTAGTCTTTTGGTACCACCTCTGTTTGAATCCCAATTCTGTCGTTTGTTGTGTTCTTTTGATCAGGCCATGTAATCACTGTACCTTGATATTCTCCTCTGTTAATGGAATGAGGCTTGCTTTGAAGGCTAAATGAACGAGCTATTTGCAGTTATGAATGTTTATTAGAACATCGTTTGAGGACAGTGTTGGGAGGATCAGCAGCACAGATCTCAGGGCTGCTGACCATGGCAGTAAGGCATGCAGATCAGACAACCTTGAATCTGATACCTAGGCTGTGCGGAGGGTGGGATGATGCCCTTGAGTTCTGCTGCTGTCTGTGATGAACAGACATTTCTGTAAGTGTATGCAATGAAATAATGGAAAATACTATCATAATGGTCTGACATGATTGGGAACCTCTGAGTTTAAGAAGCTTGTGACTCCCATCTTTTAAAAAATATTTGTCTTCTCTGCATTTTGCAATATCAAGCTCTTAAGCTAGATGAGACAAAGTTCTAAGTGTCATAGAGAATTATACTCAGTGACTCAGTAAATATAAGCGTAGAACTAACACCTTTCTTTTCCAGTTCTTTGTGTTTGAGTAGCACTTTTAGCAATGTTATTCTCTTTCATGTTAAGATTTTCAAAGCATAGGGTTTACTTATTTATGTAAGAGAGAGTGTATGCATGGGAGAGAGAGAATCTGAAGCAGACACTGCACTGAGCTCAGAGCCTAAGGTGGGGCTTGATCCCACAACCCTGGAAGCATCACCTGAGCCGAAATCAAGAGTCAGATGTTTAATCAACTGAGCCACACAGGCATCCCTTTGCTTCTGGATTTTATTTCCCTCTTGATGTTCTTCAAGTTTCTTACAGCATTTTCCCCATCTCTTTATCCCAGATCCTCATCTGCTACCTCTGATGATTACCCATGCTTTGATGTTTTTCTTGCCCACCTGGGTTCTTACCCAGCTACTTGCTCTGACTTCTGACTTCTGGTGACGGCCTTTCCTCCTTCGGTCTTGACAGTCTTCTAGTCACCTCTGTGGCTCCTCACAGGTCCAGCACAGCCTAGATTTTTGTTACTCTGACCTTTAATTTACTGGTAAGATTTATATGTGTCTGTAAAGTTTTACATTTTAAAAAAAGTTTTATTTATTTAATCTCTGCATTCCACATGGGGGCTCAAACTCATAACTCTGAGATTAAGCATTTCATGCTTTTCTGACTGAGCCAGCCATGTGCCCTGTAAAGTCTTTCATTTAATGAATTTCATATACTGCTTACTTTTAATAAAATTGTGACAAGTCTTAAAATAAGAGGTGGAACACTGAAATTTATATGGTGTTGTTGATCAAAGGAAAAAAAAATAAGTTGGGAAGTCATTAAGAGAAATTAGAATAAAAATCAAGGAAGTGAGAGTTATATATAGATTTTCACATTCTCGAATGGCTTTTTTTTTTTTTTTAAAGATTTTATTTATTTATTTGACAGGCAGAGATCACAAGTAGGAACAGAGACAGGCAAAGAGAGAGAGAGGAGAGAGAGATAGAGAAGAGAAAGCAGGCTTCCTGGTGAGCAGAGAGCCCAATGCAGGGGTTGATCCCAGGGGCTTGATCCCAGGACCCTGGGATCATGACCTGAGCCAAAGGCAGAAGCTTTAACCCACTGAGCCACCCAGGCACCCCGAATGGCTTGTTTTTAAAAAGATTTTATTTTGTTAATTTGAGAGAGAGAGAGAGTGAACATGAGAGAGAGAGCATGAGAGGGGAGAAGGTCAGAGGGAGACTCAGACTCCCCATGGAGCTGGGAGGCCGATGTAGGACTTGATCCCCGGACTCTGGGATCATGACCTCAGCTGAAGGCAGTTGCTTAACCAACCCAGCCACCCAGATGCCCACATTCTAGAATGGCTTAAGAATGGGTAGATGTGGCGCGCTTGGGTGGCTCAGTGGGTTAAGCTTCTGCCTTTGTCTCAGGTCATGATCTCTGGGTCCTGGGACCCAGCCCCTTGTTGGGCTCTGCTTGGTGGGGAGCCTGCTTCCCCCTCTCTCTCTGCCTGCCTCTCTGCCTACTTGTGATCTATCTCTGTCAAATAAATAAATAAATAAATAAATAAATAAATAAAATCTTAAAAAAAAAAAAGAGAGATCTTAAGAGATCTTTAAGAGATCTTAAGATCTTTTAAGAGATCTTAAAAAACAAAGATGATAGGCTATTTAATAGTCTTTTTGTTTGGTTTTTTAGACTCTAGTTTTCTTTTAAATCTTGCTTATTTTTCTGTAACCCTTTAGAAAACCCAGTTGCACTTGGTTGTATGTTGTAGTAATTCTTAATTCTGTTATAATGGTAATATCAAATCCTAATAAAACAGTATCAGATTATGAAATTTTTCATTTTTTTATATTTCACTTTTGTAATGATAATGAGCTCTGAATTGACATTATTTCACTTGCATAAAGCATATTAATAATTACTATTTTAATGAAAATAGGAATGTTCTTAAAATTGGGGGGTAAAAAAGAAACTGAGTTTTGGTATATAGCAATAAAACTTAAAACTTAAAGTCCAACCTTCCTAGAAGAGTCTTTTACAGTTTTCTTTATTCCGTTGATATTATGGAGATGCTAGGGTACATGAGATCAGTTTTCCTCTTAACTCTTAGATGCAGTGGTTACCCTACTGATTCAGAAGATGTTATTCTCCCACCTGGGGAATGGCACAGGCTTTTGTTATACATCTAGTAGCCTCTCATATTTCTATCCTGTCTGCCCACATGAAAGATTTGACTCCTGAGGCAGACTGTGGCTTTTCTTTTGCCCTGTTCCTCACAACTGTGGAAGAAGTGAACTGTGCAGGGCTGTTACCTGTGCAGTTTTTTCTGGGCCTCTTATCCCTAGAATTGTTCCATAAAATCTTAGTACTGTCTTAGGGAGTGTTAGGTCTCCTTTTGATACTCTGCACTATAGATTTATTGTATAGAAGTAAAATAGATTTAAGAAAGACCAATTTAAAGTTTTCCTGTGAGTCCTAAGTTCTCCTTATCTAAAATGTATAAATGAAAAATGATAGTATAAAATCACTCTTACTGGCTTCCTAAATGGTAACCACATCTGTGTCTTATTAGTTATCAATGTTATTAGCTGAGGTTGTACCAGTTCTTGAATCACTACATTTGTTACTAAGGTTTAAAAAATGTAGCCAGTAAGCAAACAAACAAACACCTTAAGGTCTATTCTCATGTATTGGGTTTCATTTTGAAATGATTCAACAACCATTTTTGGAGGGATTTTTCTGTGTAGTACTATGTTAGACACAGAGCATATAATGGTGAATAACACCATCTCTGTCTCCAAGGATATTACAGTTTGGTAATGGAGATTGAGAAGTGAATGAACAATTGCTCTATAGTATGCTGAACTGGCAAATTACTTGATCTTCCCAAGCTTCAATTTTTCTGATCTATGACATGAGTCTCTCATAAAGGTTGTTAAAATTAAATGAGATGGCAGCTTAGAGCTCAGAATATGTAGCAAGACCCACTTTAGAGCATGAGAGTGACATCGTGACCATTCTTGGGGGTGTCCCCCCCAAGGGATGTCAGAAATTTCTCGGAGAAGTTGTTGATCACTGATGGAGCATAATTCTGAATGAGGTAAGATGGTTGTCCTTTATTGTTTGGTCTTTCATCTTTAACTGAGCATTAAGCTGTGTTGTTAATATGTCAACATATATAAGTAATGTTATGCAGTTCCATTTTGTGTTATGTGTTATCCTTAATTTTCTTTCAGAGAATTAAAGATGGTAGCCTAATTGACGCAGTTAAAACCATCTGTGTGGGGGATCATATTGAATCCATAAATGGAGAAAATATCACTGGGTGGCGTCATTATGATGTTGCAAAAAAATTAAAGGAATTAAAAAAAGGTGAATCCTTTACCTTGAAGTTAATAGAGCCTAAGAAGGCATTTGGTAAGTTGGGTGTGGGTGTGTATTAGTATAAAGTGTTCCCTTCCGTGCCTTGTCTTTCTTTCTTTTTTTTTTTAAAGATTTTATTTATTTATTTGACAGAGAGAGATCACAAGTAGGCAGAGAGGCAGGCAGAGAGAGAGAGAGAGGAGGAAGCAGGCTCCCTGCTGAGCAGAGAGCCCGATGCGGGACTCGATCCTAGGGCCCTGAGATCATTACCTGAGCTGAAGGCAGTGGCTTAACCCACTGAGCCACCCAGGTGCCCCCGTGCCTTGTCTTTCTAAAAGTAGTAAGTTCTGAGGTGTGATGCCATGTGATACAGCGTGTCCATTGAGACTGTAGAGAATAGCAGCACTACTGACAAGGGGAACAACAATTCAAGGAGAAAAAAGTTGTGTAAAAGGACAATTTCTGAAAGACCTTTGGAGTTACAAAGTCTCACGTCCAGTGACTTTGTGGCTGTTCCAAACACCAAGAGGAGCACATTGTATTACATTTATCTTACTGAGCAATAAAATTCTTGATTGAGCTCTCTAAGCCATAATAACTGTTGGTTCATGGACCTCAACAGCAAAAACTTCAGTTACACACAGAATTGGTATTTAAAATAGTTATCTAGTCTATTTTAAAGGCTTCCTTCAATACTTTTCCTCCGTTGGCATTTTGGATTTGGCAGCATCGGATGGTATGAAATTGCTTCCACTTTGGTGACATCTGTACTCGCTTGGTTTTAGCCACGGCAGCTGTGTCCCAACTGTTCAAACCCCAAGGGGCATCTCATCTACAGGAAAATGTGCCAGCTTCTCTCTCACTACCCAGCACTATTTTAATAAGCCAAATGACGGCCTAGTGTTCATCAGTGTTGAATTATCTTCAGCAGAATCCTTCTAGGCTGCCCTTACTCATCCATGACCCCACCCAACTTATGTTCTTTCCTTTGCTCACAGTACATAAATATTCCTTATAGTTTGTCTCTAATGAATGTTTTTTCAGGGCAGGTAATAAAAATGATGGGGGAAAACAATGGATCTGGGCAATTACATTTTTCCCTCCCTTAGCAAGTAAGGGACAGATACTAACCATATGGAAATGTAAATTCTTCTCTGCTTCCAAGGGTTTCTGTGCCATTTAATAGAAATACAGTGTAGATTATATGACTTGGGGGAGAAAGAGTTCCATAGAAGGTGTAAGAAAAGAATGCTTTGCACTGAGCTATGTATAGATTTGTTGAATCCCTGTATTGCATGCCTGAAGCTAATAGAACACTGTATGTTAACTATACTGGATTATACTGGAATTAAAATAAGAAAGCAACCCCAAAAAGAAAACACGGGGTGGCAGGGGATCGGGGGAGGGAGAATGCCTTATGCCAGTGCTGTTCCTGGAGGGCATCAATCTAGGAGACAGGACTACAGAAACTGTGATTCTGCATGGAGTACAGCCCAGCTTCTGAGCTCGCTTGTCACAGAAGGTGGGCAGCACTCAGGTTTCTGTCTATGCTCCTTTTGAGTGGTTGTTTTGCTAACCAACTCCCTGATTATTGTATAAACTGATAGGATGTAAGCAGTTTGAGCTATTTTTATTTGATTTAGACTCTTTGTAAATCAGTCATTCTCAATACAACTCAAGGAGTATAATTTTTTTCCACCTTTATTTCTACCACTTAGTCTATTTTTCAAAGCTAATCTTTTTCTATTTTTTTCTTAATCTCTGCATCTAAATCTTGTGGTCCCTGTATCTTGATAGAAAGTTGCTGGTATACTTTAACTTGGATGCTTTGTTGATATTAGTCTTGGACGTTACAGAGATAATTGTATTTGGCTATTATTGCTCCATGATTAGATTTTTTTCCTTCAGTACCTGAGACACATGTAGATGGTTGGGGTGCTGCTCTGCCTTATGTGCCTGACTTCTATTGAACCTGCTCTCTGTTGCCCCATAGGAATTCCATACATTTGAGAAGGACACTGGGTAGGATTTTCCTAGTAGGGGTATATTATTTTAGCATCCCAAACCCTGGTGGTGCTGTGGGTTAGGATATGTGCAAATTGATTTTGGAGCAATGATAGGTTTTTAATCTTCTGAAGTTCCTCTGATAGCTTAACTCAGCCCAACTTAAATCTGCTGGGCCATATGCATTTTCCATTCTGGGTTGGAACTTGACTTTGGGCCATAGCTTGGGGATTTCCCTCTTAGAAGTAGGCCTTGCTGCTCTGCCCATACTTCTGCCTCAGTTTTGATGATTTTTGCCTTGGGATAAAGGCAATGCTAGTTTGTTTCTCATCCTTTGACTTCATCCCAGCGCTTCATGCTTTTCTTGGAAGGGAGTATACATTAAAGGTACTCGAGGGATTTAGCTTCTCCCAGTTCTCTTGGTTCTAATCTTATTTTTTTCTGTTTCCTTCCTTCCTGTGTTTTCTAGCATTATCATGAATGAACTGATTCAAATTCCTAGTCCTTCATGATTATCTGTCTCTCATTGCCTTGGATTCCTAGAGGAGAAAAGGACCAATGTAGGTGAGGCCGAATGTTCTGGTCTCTGTGATCAGACAGGCCATCGAGGCTGAAGTGAAGTCATTTCTAGGATTTTACCAAAAGCTTTTGAAATAGCCATACACTCTAGTAGTTTGTCATTTCCTTACCAACTTCCCTAAAGATTTCACCTGGGGCGTCATGTGGACTGTGTCCTAAAATACAAGTAGTAGTATGGTTGGTTGCTTTGGAATGGTATAACAAGGATGATGAACACAACTTTCAGCCGTGGAAAGGGAAATCTTTATAGCCTGCTCCTATTTGCATATTTTTGGTCCACCACCAGTCACATTCCACTTCCAGGAGCCATTATGTGAGCTAAGATTCTTTGAGAGGTATAGAATAAATGCTTCCCAGGTTAATGAAAGGGCATTTTTTTGGGTAGACTATCAAGTAGGTCTCAGAAACAAAGACTGTGTCAGTCATGCCTTGGGAAGGTCAGGAATAAAGGCCATTTCAGGCATGTATGAACCAGGCACGTTTCATGGCCCTGGCCTGATTTACTCCTTCCGTTATTTCCTTTCTTTATACCACTTCACTTAGGATTCAAATTCCTGGGAGAGCAGGGGAAACTGATTAGGTCATGTCCCATCTTGATAGTGGGGAGGCAGTCATGGTTAATAGGGCCACCAAAATCATGCAGAACAGTGAGGGAGAAGTTTCCTTTTGGGTAGGAAAAAAGTAGCAGATGTCTTTTTTTTGACATTTCTCCTAAGTTAATATACCTTGTTTAGTGGAGTGTGTTGGTTTTCTCTTGACTTTGAGTCTGGCTGTATGCATGCATGATACTGTCAGTCTGGATATATCAGAATGGATCTGGAGGGAGGCAGGGTATTGTCAGCTGGCTTTGGGTGTCTGGTCTTACAGATTTTTTTTTTCCTGTTTGTGTTGGGTGCTGCGTAAATGGCATTTTGGCAATGGACTCTCTGGAGGTACTGATAGCATTAAGTTTTTAAAAGATTTTATGTAATCTCTACACCCAACATGGGACTTGAACTTACACTCTGAGATCAAGAGTTACATGTTCTACTGACAGAGCCAGCCAGGCTGTATCAGGCTTTCTTTAAGGCAGAGTAAAAGCCACGTTTTTCTTGGTGCTGGCCACCAGATTTGGAAAGGACAACAATCCAGATTGGGTCAATACTCCTGGGATGGTCTTTCATTTATATCTCCCTCAAGAAGATTCTTGAGAATCTTCTGTGTTCCATGTGCTCCATTAGGCCCAGTGGATACTAAGAAAGAAGACTAAGCCATAGCTACTGCCTTTTGAGGAGCTCACAGTTTAGCAGAAGGCTGTTATTGACTGAATTGTGCCCTCCTAAAATTCATGTGTTGAAGTCCTAATCTCCACTACCTCAGAATGTGACTGTATTTGGAGATAAGTTCTTTAAGGAGGCATGAAGTTAAAATGAGATCATTAGGGTGGGCCCTGATCCAATGAGACTGATCTAAGAGGAGAAAATTTGGATACACATACACATAGCAGGAGAATGCCATGTGACCATGTAGACCTCTATAGACCAAGGAGAGAGGTCTTAGAAGAAAGCAACCCTGGGGGATGACTGGATTTCTAGAACAGAGGAAATAGATTTCTTTTGTTTAAGCCATGTGGTCCTTTGTGGCAGCCCTAGGAAACTAACATAGAGGCCATCAGGCTTAAAGAAAAATCACAGTGTAAATTCTTTGACTGTGGCAGTATGAGTTCCCTAATAACCTAGAAGGTATAGATGGAATGTCTTAGCTGTCCTTGGCTTTGGGTATATGGCAGGAACATACTGATGTTTTCATTGAATAAATATTTGAGGAGTTAGTACATGCTAGTCTTAGAGTATTCGTTTTTTGGAATAATAAGAGTTTCTTGAACATCTACTGTATTCCATCACCATACTACCTGCCTGGTATATCACATGAATAAGAACTAGTCCCTGCCTTCAAGAAGCTCCTATCTGGTGGGAGGAGATGAATATGAAAAGAAATTCAGGGTCACCTGGGTGGCTCAGTGGGTTAAAGCCTCTACCTTCGGCTCGGGTCATGATCCCAGGGTCCTGGGATTGAGCTGCACATTGGGCTCTCTGCTCAGCAGGGAGTCTGCTTCCTTCTCTCTCTCTATGCCTGCCTCTCTGCCTGCTTGTGGTCTCTGTCAAATAAATAAATCTTAAAAAAAAATTCAATAAAGAGAATTAGTGGTGCTAACATGTACTAGAGGCATAAACGTTGGCCACATCAAGTCAACCTAAGGAGTTGAGGAAAAGCTTTCAGGAGAAAAGATTTGAGCTGGATCTTAAGAGGTGTGGTCAGTGAACAAATTAGGGAAGGTGGTCCCAGGGCGAGGGAGTAGGAATAGAATAAGCAAAGGTGTAGAGGTGTATAGCAGTATCCTGTGTTTGGGAATACCACGTATGTCTGTATGATTGGAATAGAGGTTCTAGGTGATTGTGTGGCAAGAGATGAAGCTCAAGGTCAGTAGAGACCAAATAATCAAGAGCCTTATATGTGACAATAAAGAGTGGGCAATGAAGGGGTTTAAGCCGGTGGATGATACTTGGCTTTTAGAGAGAGAGTTTGGAGACTATGTCACATGTGATGTTTATAAGCTCAGGTGGCCAAGGAAATCCTTGAAGATTCTATTGTGTAGGTTGAGGAGAGAGAAGATGAAATCCTAAATGAAGGCAGTAGCGTAGGTTTAGACGTGAGAAACAGATTGGAGGAATAGACAGTGGTGTGCTGGAGCCATTTGTATACATCTTTTCCAAACTCCATGTTCAGTGACCTCATGTTAGGGGCTTGAAATTGGCTGTGGTGGCTTGTTTATATCACAGACACAGAGAGTATAGCAAATTTGATTTTTAATTTTTTTCCTGGAGAGCTGATGGTTACACATTTATTTGCATACCACTGAATATTAAGAAGGTCGAGTTGGAAGTTTGGAATATTAAGAAGGTGGAGTTGTAAATTCATTGAATGTAGAAGTAAAATAGATTGCAAATGATGACCCACAGATTTGTGGCTTGGGTGAGGAATGGAATGGAGTGCTTTTCTTTAAGATGAGGAAAACTGGAAGAGAAATAGATTTGGGTGAAGACTTAGAAAAGAGACACTGTACTTACAATATAATTTTAGGTCTGCTGAGTTTGACATCTGTGAGAGAATTTAGTTGGAAATGTGTAAGAGGTAGACAAGTGTCAGAGAACTAGAGCCTAGGGAATGGGATTTATGAGTAATTTGAAGCTGTGGAAATCTGATCACTCAGAATAGTAAGAAAAAGACCAAGCCTGGAGTTGTGGAGGAAGCCCACCATTAAGGAGAAGAAAGAGGAGGAGCCTGCATAGTGAGGAACGGCCAGACACAGAAGAGACAGCCTCTGGATGGCCTTTTCCCAAGCACTCAAGGACCTATTACTTGTCCCAAGAGCAGGTGCTTCAATTCACTACAGCTTTCCTAAGTTGGTGACAGGCTCTGAGGGAGAAATAAAAGCTGCTTTAAGACACACCCTCAGATTGTCCCGTGTTGATCAGAGTTTATATCACTGTTTTTCATCTAGTGGATCTCAATCTCTGTGTTTAAAACAGGGAGTAGAATTGAAAACTTCATAGTGCTTTGTGCATAGTAAGGGTAGGTTACAGTGTACATAAAAGTTACATGTGTTTTTGTATATTTGTGTTCCATATATATGTGTGTGCATCTGTATAATTGTGTTATGATATAATGTATATATTTCCCATCGTGAGTCATAGCAAAAAATAAAATTTGGAAGCCACTGGTTTAAATGATTCCCTTGTTAAAAATTTGTAGTTTGGGAAATCTTTCCCATACCTAACATGGTTTCTCCTGGTCAGCTGCTTTCTGATCCAAATTCTCCCCCTTCTAGCCATGAGTTGATGGCAGCCTTCCCAGTCCTTATCAAGTATCGAGTGGAATGTCTCTGGTGGTATTTTTTTTAGGGCATGGCTCACTTCCTTTCCCTTTTGCCAATGAAAAGGAACATGTCTCCACAATGAGCTCAACCTTGCAGGGTTTGCCCTGTAAACCTACACTTTCCCAAGGCCATGAAAACCCACTCTTCTTAACTTAAACTCTAGGACCAGACTAGTTCAACTGGTTTGTTTCCTGTGAGGACTTTTAATTGTAGAAAAATAACTATTAAATCTATGAAACTTAGGCTGTTTTACTTGGATGAGTCTGTATTTATCCTGGAGAAGTTCTTTTGTTTGTAAGTGTTGCCCTTTATGGAAAGATGTTTATAGGAGGAGACCCAAAATATTTTTGTAAATTGTTTCCAAAATCCAAGGGAGTTGAAAGAAAAAGTTTACCTCCTAAAATGTTGGTAGTCTTTATTTTGGGGTTAGATTTTGTAATAGAACTCTGGACTATGTCTTCTTTTAGAGGATTCATTTCTGTGCTATGTGTCTATTGGAATAGGATGTTCAGTATGTGAAGTACGTCTGAGTCCTTTGAGTCATTCACAGCTGGAAAACTCGGACCTCATCTTCGTGATTCAGCTCACTGATATACTTGTTTTCAAAGATGAAATCTATTTTATATCAAGAGAGAAACTTTGGCTTTTAAATTTTAGATGACTTTTTAGATAGAAAGTATTAAATATTTGAAAAGTCTATTTTTCATGCTATTTCTAGTGAGAAAGTTTCAACCAACAAATATGTTTTGTGCCTTTTCATGTATACTAAATTCTACAAAATATACTGGGGAATATGATAAAAGTTACTAAAGAAGAAGAAAGGAAAAATAGTTAAGTGTATAGACTCTGACCTATATGGGTTGTGTGATAATGTGGCATTGGATGAATTACTTAAACTTTCTGTGGCTTGGTTTCTTCATACCAAAAGAGAAAATGGTAATAGTATTTATCACATTGAGGATTAAATGATTAAACACACACAAAAAATCATAGATTAATTTGTGACACAGGGTACTGTTCAATAAAAGTGTTATTACTCTTATTATGAAGGTGTAGCCTTTCTTGAAGTTGTTCATGAAGAGCAGTGCAGGTGAGTTGGTTAGCAAGTATTTGTTGGGAAATCTGGCACGGTTCCAGATCACATCTCCTATCAAATATGTCCTAATAGTAGCTACCCGCCATTCTGTCTTCTAAGTACTTTCTAAGTAGAAATTCATGTAATCCTTTCACCCATGCTAAAAGATTTAGCCATTTGTTTAAGGTTTCAGAGCCAGCTAGTGTGTGACCGAGGCAGGCTTCTAACCCATGCAGGGAACTTTCAGAGCCAGCTCTCTAACAGCTGTTTTGGATAAGTCTGTATGTTTGCTGTCCTCAAGGAGCTTAAAATTTATATAAGGATGTAGGTACATTAAGAATCATGTAATTCTATTAATTACAGTAATAGCTGCCATTTATTGAATGCTTATAAGAAGCAATAAAGAGCATAGACTCTGAGACAAATTGCTTGGGTGTAATTCCTGTCTCTGCTGCTTATTACCTATGTGATTTTGGACCACTTACTTCCTCTGTTCCTGTTTCTTTATCCATAAAGTGTTGTGAAGATTAAATGAGTTAATATATGTAAAACACTTAAAATAGTGCTTGGCACATGGTGCTGTATAAATGTAAGTCATTCCTTAATAGGACTACTGTTAAGGTCTGTTTTAATCCTCCTGCCTTACCCGAGAGGGATTTTCAGATAAGACTGAGACTTTGGGCTGTTAAATACTTTGCTGAGGTCACCCAGTGGTGGACAGGAAGTACAAGTATGGTACTTCATTCCTGTTTGTTCCTGAGGCTTGTAGTCTTTTTTTTTTGAAGATTTTTATTTATTTATTTGACAGGCAGACATCACAAGTAGGTGGGGGGAGAGAGAGAGAGAGGTGGAAGCAGGCTCCTCGCTGAGTAGAGAGCCCAATGTGGGGCTCGATCCCAGGACCGTGAGACCATGACCCGAGCTGAAGGTAGAGGCTTAACCCACTGAGCCACCCAGGCGCCCCATGACGCATGTATTCTTAACAGCATATGGCACTGACTCTCTAGAATACAATGTGAGCTAGGACATGTACTGTCTGTATGACTTAAACAAAGTGTGCTTCAGCTGAGAGCAGAGCTGACTTCTCCATGACTGGGAAGTGTTCTAAAGCTTAGAGAGTGCTGGGGGCTGGAAGAAATGGTAAGATTGGGACGATACTTTCCCAAAGAGAAAGCCATGGTTTTCAGTAGGTCTCAACAGTACCAGGAGACAGTGTCCTATTTCCATGGAACTCCCCACGAGAGGTGACAGGACAGTCTTAAGAACTGTGCACAGGGGTGCCTGGGTAGCCAGTGGGTTAAAGCCTCTGCTTTTGGCTTAGGTCATGATCTCAGGGTCCTGGGATCGAGCCCTGCATTGGGCTCTCTGCTCAGCAGGGAGCCTGCTTCCCTTCTTCTCAAATAAATAAAATCTTAAAAACAAAACAAAACTGTGCACAGCCTTGCAATCTGAGGTGAAGGACACCTGTGTCCTGGGCTTGGGTTGCAAGTGGACCCATTGAATTGGACATAGAGTTTCAGAGTAGGGTTTGCATTGGATTGAGCATATTAGCCCTCTTGTTCCTCAGAGAGGAAGATAGATTTACATAACAAAGAGCCAGTTTCTCACCAAGCCTTGAGTGGGGGACTCAAAGTTTGGTTCAATCTGACATTTCTTATACCCAGAATTGTGGAGTAAAATTTTAAGTCCATTTTTTTCCAGAAATTTAAATTGGTGTTCAGAGGAGGGAAAGATAGGAGTAGGCTGGACTCATTGAGAAAGATTCCTAGAGAAGATTGCATTTGAACTTGACCTTGGTAGATAAAGAAAAGTATAGACAAGGAGGGTTTTCTGGGGGAAGCGTTCAGGACAGTGAAGAGGTTGTAGGAATTGGAGCAAATCAGGTTGCAAAAGCAGTTTCTGGGTTCTTTTTCTTTAATTTTTATATTTAAGTTCAATTTAACTAATATACACTGTAGTATTAGTTTCAGAGGTAGAATCTAGTGATTTATCAGTTGCATACAACACACGGTGCTCATCACTTCAAGTGCCCTCCTGACACAGAGGGAGACAAATGATGGGAGACTTTTTTTTTTTTTTTAAGATTTTATTTATTTGACAGACAGAGAGAGAAAGAGAACATAAGCAGGGGGAGTGGGAGAGGAAGAATCAGGCTTCCCGCTGAGCAGGGAGCCCGATGTGGGACTTGATCCCAGGACCCTGGGCTCATGATCTGAGCTGAAGGCAGACACCTAAAGACTGAGCCACCCAGGCACCTTATAGGCAGTAGGCTGAGGGTTGCTGGAAGGGAGGTGGGTGAGCGGATGGAGTGGTTGGGCTTTTTAAAGAAGAGCTCCAAAAACTAGGTGGGGAATCTGAGCTTGTTTTTGAGCCCAATAGGGAGTCATTTAGGTATTAGAACTGAAGAATGATACGATGAAGTAGATTTTTAGGGAATTAAGCCTAGAAAAACAATGTGACCATGCTTTATAGAGGAGAAACTGTAGCAGGCTCCTGTATCAGTGCCTGAGTGAGGGATAAGGGCTGGGATTAGAGGCAGCAACAGGAGTTTGGAGGAGAGAAAAAAGCCTGAGTAATATTGCCAAGGCAGAAATGGCAGTTAGGGGGTGGACCTATGCTGCTTAAAGGAGAAGAGTGAAGAGAAGAGCGTGCGGAGAAGCAAACGTCACTCCCAAGATGTCTATCCTCGGAGCCCCTGTAATAAGAGTGATCAGAAATGTGGTGGTTTGGATGTGGAAATTGTTTGGGGGCAAGTCAGTGAGAGATGTTCAGCTTTTGATATTTTGCATTTTATCTGACAGTGGCACTCTCTTTCATGTATTTTTTTTTTTTTTTTTTTGGCAAAGGTTTAAAGTCTTCACAATGATAAATTGGGGGGATAGAACATGCCATTTAATCATTTTTTTTATGTCGTATTTTGTTCTGTCCTTCTCTCCAGCTAGATGTGGTTTGGCATTTACCACAAAGTAACTATGGGAGAAGATAAATGAGGAGCTAAGTTCTGTTTTATTGGGGGTGTGGCAGATGTGTTAGATGAATACTGAGTGTAACTGATAAATGTGTTTTCAGCTGAATAAAGACTCAGGCTAAATATGTACTCTTTCCATTCTAGTTGTAAACTGTCATTAAAAGAAAATTTATTGGGGGCGCCTGGGTGGCTCAGTGGGTTAAAGCCTCTGCCTTCGGCTCGGGTCATGGTCCCAGGGTCCTGGGATCGGACCCCACATCGGGCTCTCCGCTCCTTGGGGAGCCTGCTTTCTCCTCTCTCTCTGCCTGCCTCTCTGCCTACTTGTGATCTCTGTCTGTCAAATAAATAAATAAAATCTTTACAAATAAAACCAAAAGTAAAAAATAAAGCAAATTAAAAAAAATAAAACTTATTAAATGCTGACATATTTAATTGAGAAAAGAGAAATTATAATCCACAATACTAAGAACTGTGTAATCTGTTATCCCAGACACTAACGCTAAACAGTGATTGGTTTCTTAGAACTATAATGTTTCAGGAGCATTTGGAGTTAACAACAACCATGAATAGAAGACATAACTGTTTTCAACTGGTCTTTTTTATTTTTTTTAAAGATTTTATTTATTTATTTGACAGGGGGATAGAGAGTACAAGTAGACAGAGTGGCATGCAGAAGGAGAGGGAGAGCAGACCGAGCAGGGAGCCCCATACAGGGCTCGATCCCAGGACCTTGGGATCATGACCTGAGCTGAAGGCAGCTGCTCAACAGACTGAGCCACCCAGCAACCCCTGTTTTCAACTACTCTTAAACTTAGTACTAACAGTATAGGAGGAAGGGGGAAAAATGATGCTAAAATGTAAGTGGCTTCCTTAGTATGGCTGAATAATATGAATATAATGTAACTTATAAAATGAATATAATCTAACTTATTAGAAAAACAGCAATTATAGCAATAATACATATTCTGCCAGAGTATTTGTACAATGAGAGTTGTCATATAATTACAGGAAAATGGATCTAACAAATTGTGCTCAAAATTGTGGTAAGAGTATGTTTTCAGAAAAAGTTAGGGAGATTATCCCGTTTGTGTATGGAAAATGATTGATAAATGAAAAGGCAGATTATAAAAATAATGGGTGGTAATATCCCATTTCTATGAAAATGATCTTTAAATGTAGAAGAAAAATGAATTGCAGTGTATATATATTGAAATTTAATGGTTTAGGTGGTGAGTTTGACTTCTTTCTTTAGGATTCTTGTGTTTTTTTGCATATTTAATATAAAATAAGCATGCTAACTTTCATAACCAGAAAATAATTATTTAGAAAAAGAGGATAACATTTCTGTCTAGGAAGTAGGGAAACTGAATCATTCTACTTTAATGGTTTTATAATTTTTAATTATAGGATTCTCATTTTTTTTTAATTTTTAATTTTTTATAAACATATATTTTTATCCCCAGGGGTACAGGTTCGTGAATCACCAGGTTTACACACTTCACAGCACTCACCAAAGCACATACCCTCCCCAATGTCCATAATCCCACCCCCTTCTCCCAAACCCCCTCCCCCCAGCAACCCTCAGTTTGTTTTGTGAGATTAAGAGTCACTTATGGTTTGTCTCCCTCCCAATCCCATCTTGTTTCATTTATTCTTCTCCTACCCACTTAAGCCTCCATGTTGCATCACCACTTCCTCATATCAGGGAGATCATATGATAGTTGTCTTTCTCTGCTTGACTTATTTCGCTAAGCATGATACGCTCTAGTTCCATCCATGTTGTCGCAAATGGCAAGATTTCATTTCTTTTGATGGCTGCATAGTATTCCATTGTGTATATATACCACATCTTCTTGATCCATTCATCTGTTGATGGACATCTAGGTTCTTTCCATAGTTTGGCTATTGTGGACATTGCTGCTATAAACATTCGGGTGCATGTGCCCCTTTGGATCCATGAAAAAGTGCTCCATATCACTCAGCATCAGGGAAATACAAATCAAAACCACAATGAGATATCACCTCACACCAGTCAGAATGGCTAAAATCAACAAGTCAGGAAATGACAGATGCTGGCGAGGATGCGGAGAAAGGGGAACCCTCCTACACTGTTGGTGGGAATGCAAGCTGGTTCATCCACTCTGGAAAACAGCATGGAGGTTCCTCAAAATGTTGAAAATAGGATTCTCATTTTTTAAAAAGATTTTATTTGAGAGAGTGTGCACATGAAAGAGAGAGAGAGAGAGAGAGAGAGTGTGTGTGTGTGTGTGTGTGTGTGTGCGCGCGTATGCACATGCACTCACTCAGGGACAGGGACAAGGGGCTGAGGGAGAGGGAGAAGCAGGCTCCCCCTGAGCAGAGAGAGAGAACTGGAAGTGGGGCTCTATCCCAGGGCCCTGGGATCATGATCTGAAATGAAGGCAGGTGCTTAACCCACTAAGCCACCCAGGTGCCCTGATTATTCTCATTTTAAACAGTTTTCTTTAATATTATAAATGGTTCTATGTTAGAAATGTGGTAGAATATTCCATTGTATTATTTTAAATTGATATTTCTAAAAAAAAAGTTTTATTTATTTATTTGGCAGAGAGAGAGAGAGAGAGAGAGAGAGAGATCACAAGTAGGCAGAGCAGAGAGAGAGGGGGAAAGCAGGCTCCCCCCTGAGCAGAGAGCCCGATGCGGGGATCGATCCCAGGACCCTGAGATCATGACCTGAGCTGAAGGCAGAGGCTTAACCCACTGAGCCATGCAGGTGCCCCAAGTATGTTTTTATAACTACTTTTCATACCTTTTTTTTGAAAGCTGGTAGAAAAATATGTAGTAAACCAGTAATAAAAGTAAACAATAACTCTTGATTTTTAAAAAATTCTTATGATAAAATCATACTGTGGAATAAAATAAATTTAAAAGGGTTAATGTCTTTTAGACAGCACTTAAGTTTTTTGCCCTCCTATTTTCCAATAGGAGGTTTGTAATTTCTTTTGTAACAAAGTCCCCTCTGGATTAAAGCTACAAACCTTCCCAGAGGTACACATTAATTTTTGCCTGTAATTTCAAAGAGTGTTAAAAACAAGGCTGAGTTTCTCTTAAATAACCTCCTAACTAAGGAACAAGATTTGGGTCACAGTTATTCCATTTCTCATAAATGTCATGCACTGTTCAGTCTCCTCAGAGAAACAGTTAAGAGCAACTGTGTGTGTGTGTGTGTGTGTGTGTGTGTACATGTGTTTTGTGAAGTTGGTTCATGGGTTGCCAGCCCTTTTGATCCAGTGGACAACTGTTGCCTTGTGCATGTAGCACCTACTTCATTCTTTTTATCTGCCCAGCACCCTACCAACTGAATTATTCTAAAGGAGTCTGAGAAATGTTGAGAGGAAGGATACATGGGAAAGAGGGATGTACGGTTAAAATTTTAGATTCTGGGACACAAGCTAGATTTTAGCCAGTTGTGCCAAGAAGTGTGTGTTTGTGCATGTGTGAGTTGGGGTTTGGAAATAGGGTAGGGAGCACTTAGGCTGTTTACAGACAGTTCCATCTGTGTGTGTCTAAGCATTGGAGGGCCTGTTTAGAAGTTGCTTTACTGCTTAGACAGAATTCTGCATTGTGAGATGGCTTTTAGCTGGAGACCGTGGAAAGCCTTCCAAGCTGGCTTGTGCAGAAAAGAGAATCTTATAAATCAATTGTCCATGAGTGATGCTGACATTAGTAAAACTCTGTGGGGCCTGTATAATGTGATCGGAACTCAGTTTCCTGCTCTTTTTTTTCTGCAGTGCTGCCCGAGGTATCTGTTTTATAATTCATGTATCATTTTTTTTCATGTATCATTTTAAGGTTAGTTTGACACTGTGTCCAAAGGTGGTGGTCAGGAACTGTTGGGACTGTGTGCTTCCTTATTCATGTAGAATAAAAAAGGAGAGTGTGCTTGTCTCATATTTCTAGCAAAACTCCTCTGGTTCATTCTGGCTTACCTGACTTTGGTCACATGCCCACCCCTGAAATAGTGACTTGTGATGAGGGGAATCCATTGGGTTTTCCATCCCTGAAGCTGGGAGCAGTTAGCTTCCCCTGAACCACAGTGATCCTCAAATAACTGAAAGATACTGAGAAAATGACCAATGGGGTGGACGCTGGAGGGGCTCCATACGGAGTGCCCCTATGAGGGGTGGGTCTAACCTCAGCCACTTTGGAGAATCTGAGTGGAGCCGTGGGATGGGCATGTGCTGTTTACACCCTCCTGTAAACTGAAGGTGGGGGGAAGGATAGTTTTATGGAAAAGATTAAATAGAATAAAAAAGAGACCTCTGTATTTGAAGTGACCTTTTCCTGAACATTCTTAGAAAACCAGTGCAAATACTTCCAATGCGGAGGGAGATCGGGAAGAGCAGATTTCTCCTCTCCAGACTGAAATGTATCAGCAGAAGCATTCTATAATACGAACAGGCCACCGGGCTGAGCACATTTTATACATTAGTCATGTGAATGTTTAAAACCATACCATATTTAGGTGTTTTTCTCATTTTCCGGATTAGGGCTTATTCAAGTTCACATAGTTTGTAAACAGAAGTGGGTTTTAAACTCACATTTTCGGATTCTGAAGTCCATCTTGTTCCCTGAGCAAGTGTTGGATGTAGCTGAGTTTGCCTGTGCCCACCTCCTGTTGAAATCCTGGCTCTGTCCCTGCTTATGAAAGTGATGATCCGTATTCTACCCATACCCAGCTAGGGCCCTCATGGGACCAGAACAGACCTCGATCTGTGCAGAAGTATTCCCCACTGTGTCACCCTGGGTCAGTTGGGGATCTAGGCCATGTTGTATGTGCTCCTTCTGAAAACAGGGCTTTAGTTTCTGTCAGCCCTCTTATTTCTCTAGAGGTCAGGGTGGGACTAGAGACAGATCTCTTTCTGTCTTTTCTGCTTCCCATTTTCTCCACTTTACCTTGAAAATGCCACTTAAAATGGAATATAATAAAGAATGATACAAATGTGTATAAACATCTTATTTTAAAACCTATATATTCTTTTAGGGTTTTTTTTTTTTTTTTTAACATAAAACCCCCTTTTGGAGTGGAGGACACAAACTGGAGTTCTGTGAAGTCTTATAATTATAACCTTAATGCAAGCCTGCGGGTTCTGTTTCACTTTTTAAAAACTAGATATATGAAATGCTGAATGTTTAAAGATATTTTCCATAATCTAGTGCTGTCTTGCCCACACCTAATTTTTTTTTTTTTTTTTTTTATCTTGGCCTCATGGAATCTTTCCAAAGCAGTTAACCTACTTTTCCTAGCAATAATAACTCTCTGGTTCACATTTTTTTTTTTCCACCGGGCATGTACTTTTAAATTAAATTGCGTAATTAGAGTAACAGATACAATCTCCACAAAAGGGGCTGGAGAACAAATGTGACTGCTTCTTGGTACCATCCACTTCAGCTATGGGAGCAGCCACACCCCACACGCTGTGTTTTGTGCCCTCCGTGACCAGCAGGTGGGTAGGATGTGTGCTTCAGCCGAATGAGGAGCCCTGCATCTAGTGACTCCAGCCATCTGCGGGCTGGTTTCTAGTGTCTGCCTTATGAGCTTCATCCCTCTCTTCGCTCGGCCCCAGGAGAGGCCCCAGGTAAACTTGTTCATGGAAAGTGAAGGGACTGATTTAGGGCTTGGCCTGGTTGGTTAGACATGCTGAGACCAGTACCCCAAAAGTAGGCCAGATGAGAGAGAAACATTCACAACCTTCAAAACACTCAGCACGGATGTACAGAACTTGTTTTTTTTTTTTTAATTTTATTTATTTATTTGACGGAGAGGGAGAGATCACAAGTAGGCAGAGCAGCAGGCAGAGAGAGAGGGGAAAGCAGGCTCCCTGCTGAACAGAGAGCCTGATTTGGGGCTCTATCCCAGGACCCTGAGATTATGACCTGAGCCAAAGGCAGAGGCTTAACCCACTGAGCCACTGAGGCGCCCCCAGAACTTGTATTTTTTCCCCTGTGCGTGAACAGGACCATCTAGCCTGTTTTCATGTATAAACTGGTTGATTTACATCCTTAAATCATAGGATCATAGAGAAACATGGCTTCTGTTTCCTCAGCTATGACGGCCAGGTTTCTGGAGCCTGGGCCAAGACAGAACTTAAAATTTAACTTTTGGTGCCACCAAGTGGTTGATTTTGAGATAACTACTATAATGGAGAAGGATGGTTTGACAAATAATGACTGAAAAAAAAGCTGGGCCGAATGGCGAAGCATATAGGATTTTTAGGATAATGAGATGATTCTGGATGCTGTAGTCATGGTGGATCTAGGTCACGACATTTCCCAAACCCGCAGAATGTACAGCACCAAGAGTGAAGCCTACCGTAAACCGCAGACTTCAGGTAATGATGTCAGCGTAGGCCTGTTGATTGTAACAAATGTACCCTTGTGCTGGTGGACGGGGATAATGGGGGACGCTGTACATATGGGGGGGCAGAAGGTATATGGGAAATCTGTCTTTAAGGTTTGCTGTGAACCTACATTTGCCTTAAAAAAAATAAAGCTTATTAAAAAAATCTTCCATTCTACATTTTCCCTTCTAGCTACTGGTGTTGCAAGTAAGAGCAAGGCAAGATAGAGCCGTCATCTGGGGGGTTGGCTGACTTCTCCAGCATTGATGACAGTCCCTTGATAGAGTCCCCACATTCCAGAGGCTGGGTGCTTAGTTTTGTAAATCTCAAAAACCTTTTATTTTTTTTTACTATTTCCAGAGTTGTTCAATTTTCCAGGGTTATATCATGCTCACTAAACTTCTAAGAAACTTGTTAAGTCAGAATGCAAGTGTAATACTTTACAATTAGAAATGTGTATGTAGTGGGAGACCAAAACACAGGTGTTAGCTGAGCAGTTCATTTTCTACCCTATAGGAAATTTGTATGGGAAGACGGATTATACTGAGTAGGTTGCTTGGTGAAGTCACTGGGGTGGTGTGTGTGTGTCGTAGAGGGAGTGGGGGGTGTAAGGTTGTTTATCTTGAAGGTTAGTATCGTTAAGCTGAAGCTGCCTTTCTTTTCTTAAGATTTTATTTAATTGAAGGAAAGAGAGTGTGAGTGCACGCACAGGCAATAGCAGCAGGAGGGAGAAGCAGGCTCCCCGCTGAGCAGGGAGCCCAATGCAGGACTTGATCCCAGGACTGTGGGACCATGACCTGAGCAGAACGCAGATGCTTAACCTCAAGCTGAGACTGTCTTGAGCACTTTAGGTCTATGTGGGACTCAGAGCTGGGAATACGTTGTGGGCAGTGCTGATGACAGACTGACCTCATCTTTTTCTCTGGGCACTCTTCCGGAAACTCTGTGCAGAACATCTTGCTTCCATTAACTCGTTCTTCCCTCAGGGCATAGTATGACTGGCAGGGCAAATGCTGTGCACTTGCCAATAAAGCTTTAGTCTCTGGAGACTGTCTGAGCACCATAATTAGCATTAGCATCATTAGCCATCACTCAAAGGTTTTTGCTTGGGAAAACGGGTCTCTTTGTTGCGTTTTTGTTGATTTTTTATAGTAAAAATTTTAATTTTTTGTACATTTATAATGAATTGTATAGAAATTTTTATAATTTTAATAATGTCATTCTCAGAAGAAGACTTGTTTTATGTTTTGGTGATTGTTTCCCCAAATGCAGGTTAAAATGAATATGTAAAATCCTTAATCGCTTTGGAGTAGATTCCCAGTAGTAAAACAGCGCTTGCTGAAGGCTGGTATTATTCTGGGTTCTAGGTCAGTTAGAACACATTTCTGTGGTTCACTTGATGTCTGTCTTGAGAAGTCTGTCTCACTATCTACTTGCATGTACCAGCGCGTCCTGTAGTTCCTCGTTGGAGCTCTATTATCTGCAGTTCTTGGTATGGCCTCTCCCTGCTCCCCATTTCTGTCCCTTGTCCCAAACTGCTGCCACATAGAGTCCTAGTACTCAGGGGATATTTGCAAAGTTATAAATTGGTAGCCAATAGCCAGAATTGGATCCCCAAATCTTTTACTTTTGCCAATATGTTGTTTTTAAAAGTTTGACTTATTTGACAAAACTTAAAAATGAGGAGATTCGTAGAGAACTCTGAGTATCCAGTTTCTTTGCATACATGTCCCTCCAGTTATGCAGGGCCTATGTTTCCCCAGGGCAGTGTGTTTTTGGAGTGGCCTAGAAAGGTCGTGAACCTTGGAGTTATCCTTGGGCCCCGCCCTACCCAGCCTTTCACTCATTTGTTACTACTTGGTCTTGGGGAAGGAGGTGGCTCTTGGTGCATAGGAAAAATAAAAGACAACAGGCCTAAGGAAAGCAGTGGTTTTCCATGGATATTTTGCTTCCTGTTCTTTTGCCTGCCTTCTGAGGGGAATTCCTTCCTAACTTGGTCCTAGCCTCTATAGAATCCTGCTTCTCTCAGTATGACACCTCTGAATATGTCCCCTGTGGTTGCAAGGGGGACAGTGTTGGAGTGTCACTGGGAAAAGCATACAGACTTTGGTGTCACAAGACCTGGATTTGAATCCCTGCTCTGCTTCTTATGGAGTTCAATTTCCTTTTCAGTAAAAGGAGAGCTATAACTTATCTCCTGGGTTGATAGGAGTATTTTTTTTTTTTTATTTATTAGTTTGACAGAGAGAAATCACAAGTAGATGGAGAGGCAGCCAGAGAGAGAGAGATAGGGAAGCAGGTTCCCTGCTGAGCAGAGAGCCCAATGCGGGACTCGATCCCAGGACCCTGAGATCATGACCTGAGCCGAAGGCAGTGGCTCAATCCACTGAGCCACCCAGGCGCCCCTGGGTTGATAGGAGTATTAAATGGGATTTTGTATATAGAACGTCATGCAGAAGGTAGGTACTCAAACAGTGGCACCTCCATCCCTCTCTTCTATCAAAATATGACTTTTCCTTCTCATGACCTTAAGGAAGTCTGGCTGAATTATTTGCCACTGTTCTCCTCTTCCTTTATACCCCTTTAATCTTATAATAAAGCTAACTTTCTATTCCTTATAATTTCCAGTCTTTCCTAACTGTACACTTCAAATCGTTACCTTTTCTTTTTGTAGCTGGACTGTATGTGGAATATAAGAATGATGGCAGGAGAATTTACTTTGTTTAGGAAATTATATAAGAAGCATACCTTCTATCAGATCGCTAATTGTATATATAGTTTTATGATAGAAACTACATTTGTTTTTATAGCAATCTGTTGAAACTGAGTATACACACCTTTTTTCCTCCATTGTATGTTTATAGAAGTAGAGCCAAGGTCAAAAGCTGGAAAATCATCAGCAGAAAAAATTGGTACTGGAAGAGAGACACTTCGCCTGAGATCAAAGGGTTCTGCCTCCATGGAAGACATGGTAGGTTATGTTTATTTAATTCCCATTCTGCTTGGAAATGTGTGGATGTTCATGTTTATTAGAGCTGTCAATAAAGGTAAAGCCACAAAGTTAAACAAAATACCATATACGCTATTAAAGTATGGACTTTAATTCATTGCCTACCTAAACAATGTGAAAGTTACTGAAAGCATTTAAGAAGGAAATGTAGAAAATAGATACAAGAGAAGAAATTAGGATGTATAGCCAACTTCAGCTATCTATTTTTTATTATCAGCAGAAAATGTTTGCTAGAATCTGTAAACATCTAGACTGGCTCAAAAACTTAACCAAAATGCTCTGAGGGCCAAGAGAAAGTCTCTGGGCCACCTATAGTAGCAGTCATAGTTAAGATTTTGATAGTGAAAGATATTCATGAACTCCAGTCTCCTCAGGTAAAACATTCTGTAGTCATCTTTGACTCTTCTCTTTCATGTTCCATGTCCCTTTCATTAACAAACCCTGGTGGGCCTACCTCCACAATAGACCAGAATCCAGCAACTTCTCACCATCTCTGCCCTCATCACTGTGGCCCAAGGCACCTACATCTTGTCCTGAATATTGCAGTCACTTGTATTTAGTCTTCCTGCGCTCACCCTTCCCTCTTTCCCTCTGTGCTCAGAACAATAGCCAGAATTAAAAAACACAAGTGGTTACTTTTTTGTCTACACTCTCCAGTGGTTTCCCATGCCACTCAAGATAAAAGCTAAAGTCCTCAGAGTGACGAACATGATCTGACTCTGCATCTCTTCTCTGATCTCATTTCCCAACACTCTCCTCTTGGCTCACGCTGCTTCAGTCACATGGGTCTCCTTGCTGTCCCTAAATACTTTGGATGCGTCACAACTCAGGGTCTCTGTACTGCTGTTCCCTCTATCTGAAAGCCTTGCCCATTTCAGGACATGGCTCTACTGACTTTTTCAGGTTTCTGTCCACATATCACCTTATCTAAAAGGCCTTTGAGTATCTTGCATAACTAGCAATTCCTGCCACCCTTCTGCTTACCATTCCTGCCCAATCTTGCTTACCATTAATTTTCTTTAAAGCATTAAGCACAATAGGACATATTGTATCTTTGTTTCTTGTCTGTTTAGTTCCTTTGCTCACATCTTGTTCACTGCTGTCACCCCAGCACCTAGAACAGTACCCAACACATCAAAGGAATTCACGTCTTTGTTGAATTAATAAATGATGCATTTAAACTTGAGAAGAATAGAGTTTTGTGATTGACTCAGTTTTTGAGTGAAAAATGCCAAAAGGGGAATAGAGAAATGGAGGGAGGAAAGGTAGAAGGAGAAAACAGTAGGGGTTAAGGGAGACAGGGTGAGGACTCACGGTGGCAAGTGGCGGTCTGCTTAGCCAGTGAAGACAGTGGTGATGAAGCTGTCCTATAGGCAGAGGGGGCGTCAGGCCTGTGTCTGAGGCTAGGGAGTTCCTGTAGGCAGAGGGTACAATGCTAGACCTAGCTAGTTGTGTGTTCCTATTGTCCTGTGTTTTTAAAACAAAACAATGTTTTTGAAAAAAAAAAATTTGATTCCCCATGTTTTTGAAAAGCAGAAGAGTGAGACTGGTGAACAGTGAGACCATTTTCACAGAGCGGGATCCCAGAGCTTGTTGGGTGATGATGTCCAGGGTCAGTCATGGGGGTGGTTTGTTGGAACAGACACTCAAGGAACCATGAGGCTGAGGTTGTTTTGAATGTTTGAGTCAACCATTATGTTGTCAGCAGGGGAGAATCCAGAGGAGGACTCAGTTGCGTTCCTGGGTACTGGGTAGTTAAGTGAAGGGATTGACATGGAGGCAAGGAAGAGACCTAGGAGGACCAGAAGCGTTTTGCAAATGAGATATGAAGAGGTATGTGAAACACTCAGGGCAGGGACATCTGGCCAATCTGAGTCTCTACTTGCCTGGTGTCCTGCATACTCTGAGGCATATTGCTGCGTGAATGAATAAACCTGTGTAGAAGAAAGGACTCTGGAAGAGAATGGAAGAACAGTGAGAGGGGCTGGCAGTGGGGAGCCAGGAGAATGCCCACTGCTTCCCATTCCAGGCTGGGAGGAACAAACGAAAGATCTTAAAACCACTTAAAGAGGTGGCAGAGGCCATGGGGAAAACTCCATGTTCCTTCAGAAGGCGGGTCATTGAATAGTTAGTATAATTGATATCTGTACAGCACCTGCTATGTATAAGGTGCTGGGGTGAGAAAAGGAAACTGAAGATCTCTCTGGGGAGGTAGGAAAGATTCATTTAAAGATAAACATCTAAAACACATTCCTATTTGCATGGCCTGTTTCATTAAATAGGGTAAATGGAAGTAACTTGTAATAAAAAGGAAAACGCTAGTTTGGTACTCATGTTAATTTTTTGCAAATGACTTATCATCTAAAGAATTTATAGATTCGAAACAAGTCACCCTCTTATAACCCAGCACAAATCCTGAAAACTGTGGAAGAATTCCACCTGCATATCTCATAAATTATTCAGTATGTGTTTCTTGAGACAGACACAGTCCAGGTGCTGGTGATACAAAGATAAATAAAGACCTTGTTTCTCCTTTAAGGGGAAAGAGGTGTTGAAAGAAGCTTTTGAAAACCAGGGAATAGGTTTAATGTCACAGAGGAGGGCTGATCAGCTGCTGTTAGGGATGGGGGAAAAGAGAGAGAGGTGGGGAAATTTCCGTCCTGAAGAAATGATTGAGTTGATTAAAGATGGGGAGAAGAATGTTCTAGGCCTGAAACAATGATGGGCTTGGGGAACCTTGTGAGCGTCCATGGGATTGGAGTGTGGAGGGACCTGATGGGGCGTGAGAGACCTGGGTCTGAATGGGAAAGATCTTGGAAATGGGGGAGCCATTTAAGAATTATGAGGAGAGCAGCATGGTCAGTTTTGCATTTTAGAAAAATCCCTTGGTTCTAGCAGATGGATTGTTAAGCAGGGTAGATTTGAGGGGGGTGAAGATTGCAGGCAGGGAGAAAAATTAGAAAACTTCTGCAAATACCAAAAAATGAGAGCTGAACCCAGGCAATCAGAATGTGAGTGGAGAAGAGGTGATGAACTCAAGAGCTATTTAGGAGGTAAAATGGTAACATATTGATGTTTGATTATGTATGCAAAGTACTGACGTTTGTTATGAAAACTTACAGTATGGCTGGTTGGATACAAAGGTGGACATCCAAGTTTCTTTGCATAACCAACTTGCTTTATACAGCACATCCGAAATATACCATAAAGAAGGCAAGAGTGGTATATTGTACCTGTTACTGTTTTTAAGGCTTAGTTCTTAATTAAGAACATGAGAAAATTGTAATAAAATCCACAAGGAAATAAAAATTCACATTTATAATAAAAAATGCATATTTCTAATAAGTTTGGAGAACACAAAGCAACATGTATTTATAACAGTATTAAAAGTGCTATGAATTTCTTATAAGCTAATCTTGAATTCTGCACTTGCACTGATAGTTGATTATTTCACATCTTTGGGTAATTTCTTTTTCAGCTAGGAAGCCATTTATTTTTATTTATTTATTTATTTACTTATTAAGATTTTATTTATTTTTTTGACAGACAGAGATCACAAACAGGCAGAGAGGCAGGCAGAGAGAGAGAGAGAGAGAGGAGGAAGCAGGCTCCCTGCTGAGCAGAGAGCCTGATGTGGGGCTTGATCCCAAAATCCTTGGATCATGACCTGAGCTGAAGGCAGAGGCTTTAACCCACTGAGCCACCCTGCCGCCCCTAGCTAGGAAGCCATTTATAACCAAGTATTAAACTGAATGTAGAACCAGACTTTGCCAGCATTAAACTAAGATTTTCAAAGAATGATAAAATGCATCCAATTGTGCTTTTCACTGAAACCTTTAGTAATAGTTTTAGAAAGAACACAATTATTTTGGTACCATTAATACACAAAAATTACTTGAAAGTTTTTGTTGGGGTGCCTGGGTGGCTCAGTTGGTTGGGCATCTGACTCTTGATTTCAGCTCTGGTCATGATCTCAGGGTCATGAGATCAAGCCCTTCATTGGGCTCCATGCTCAGTGAGGAGTCTGCTTGTCCCTTTACCTCCCCCTCAGCCCCTCTGCTTGCTGTCTCTCTCTCTTTCAAATAAATAAAATCTTAACAATAACAAAAGGATTGTTTCATCATCTCATCCTTATAACATTTCTATTTTTTGTGTCTTTTTGTAATGTTTACAATATATAGTAATATGTATAGTTTATGAAAGATACATACTGTTAAAAAAACAATTTAAGAAGGCGTGCCTGGCTGGCTCAGTCCATAGAGCATGCCGCTCTTCATCTTGGGGTTGTGAGTTCGAGCCCCACATTGGGCATAAAGCTTACTTTAAAAAATAAACAAATACAATAGAATGTTATTAAAATTAAAAAGAATCCTTAAAGAAGACAATTTACGTGATACAAACAAACTTTATTCATGATGTGAATAGTCTTGGAGAATTGCAAAATGGGGTAGAAGGCAAGAAGTTTTGATAGGATAAAGATTAAAGAACAAGTGAGGGGAAAATAGAAAATATTTGACTGGCTGGGGCCACATAGTGGGTCTTACCTGGGGTGAGAAGTCCCAGAGCTTGCTTGTGTTTGTAGACTGGCCAGCTGGATCATACTGTGTTTCTGATTAAGCAGAGCATTTATAGGGACAAAAAAGATAGATAACATGACACTTTGGACAGCGCACATCCATCTTGGGCATAAAGTGATTTCAACAATACAATAAAATTAAGTAAAAAATAATAAGAGTATGCATTCAGAAGTGTTCGAGTCACCTTGGGGTAAGCCATTGAAAGCTTCGGAAACCCTTCATCTACAAGATGAAGGCCAAAGCTCTTTTCCTGGCACACAAGACCCCTTAAGATCTAGTCCTGTCTGGCTATACTCTTTTTTTTTTTTTTTTTAAAAGGTTTTATTTATTTATTTGATAGACAGAGATAACAAGTAGTCAGAGAGGCAGGCAGAGAGAAAGGAGGAAGCAGGCTCCCTCCTGAGCAGAGAGCCTGATGTGGGGCTTGCTCCCAGGACCCTGAGACCATGACCTGAGCCGAAGTCAGAGGTTTTAACCTACTGAGCCACCCAAGTGCCCCCTGGCTATACTCTTTTTTTTTTAATTAATTAATTTATTTTCAGAAAAACAGTATTCATTATTTTTTCACCACACCCAGTGCTCCATGCAATCCGTGCCCTCTATAATACCCACCACCTGTACCCCGACCTCCCACCCCCCCCGCCACTTCAAACCCCTCAGATTGTTTTTCAGAGTCTGTAGTCTCTCATGATTCACCTCCCCTTCCAATTTACCCCAACTCCCTTCTCCTCTCTAACACCCCTTGTCCTCCATGCTATTCCTTATGCTCCACAAATAAGTGAAACCATATGATAATTGACTCTCTCTGCTTGACTTATTTCACTCAGCATAATCTCTTCTAGTCCCATCCATGTTGCTACAAAAGTTGGGTATTTATCCTTTCTGATGGCGGCATAATACTCCATAGTGTATATGGACCACATCTTCCTTATCCATTCGTCCGTTGAAGGGCATCTTGGTTCTTTCCATAGTTTGGCGACCGTGGCCATTGCTGCTATAAACATTGGGGTACAGATGGCCCTTCTTTTCACGACATCTGTATCTTTGGGGTAAATACCCAGGAGTGCAATTGCAGGGTCATAGGGAAGTTCTATTTTTAATTTCTTGAGGAATCTCCACACTGTTCTCCAAAGAGGCTGCACCAACTTGCATTCCCACCAACAGTGTAAGGGGTTTCCCCTTTCTCCACATCCTCTCCAACACATGCTGTTTCCTGTTTTGTTAATTTTGGCCATTCTAACTGGTGTAAGGTGATATCTCAATGTGGTTTTAATTTGAATCTCCCTGAGGGCTAGTGATGATGAACATTTTTTCATGTGTCTGTACTCTTTATGAGACTCTGTGACCTCACATAGACATTGCATATCAATTGTAATACTTTTTTTTAAAAAAGATTTTTTTTTTTAACTTTTTATTTTTTATAAACATATATTTTTATCCCCAGGGGTACAGGTCTGTGAATCACCAGGTTTACACACTTCACAGCACTCACCAAAGCACATACCCTCCCCAATGTCCATAATCCCACCCCCTTCTCCCAAACCCCCTCCCCCCAGCAACCCTCAGTTTGTTTTGTGAGATTAAGAGTCACTTATGGTTTGTCTCCCTCCCAATCCCATCTTGTTTCATTTATTCTTCAAGATTTTATTTTATTTTATTTCAAGATTGTATTTATTAATTTGACAGGGAGAGACACAGTGAGAGAGGGAACAGAAGCAGGGGTTGTGGGAGAAGCAACCTTCCCACTGAGCAGGGAGCCAGATGTGGGGCTCAAACCCAGGATCCTGGGATCATGACCTGAGCTGAAGGCAGACACTTAACTGACTGAGCCACCCAGGCACCCCTAAAGATTTTATTTTTAAGTGATCTCTATACCCACTGTGGGGCTTGAACTCACAGTTCTGCTATCAAAAGTCACATGCTCCACCGACTGAGCCAGCCAGGCATGCCTGTTGTATACTTCTATTTGCAGCACCCTCTCCTGCTTATCTTCCACCAGTGTATCTTTGAAAAGAGTTTTTAAGTCCCCTTTCTCAAGTCTTCTGTGACTCTTAAGATATTTAAATTTACTTTGCCTGAGATGGCTCTTATATCCTTGAAAATTTTTTCCTTATTATTACATAGTTATTTATTTTCACAGATTTGTCTCCCTTTCTAGACTTGGAGACTCTGTTCTGGCTTTTCTTCTTCGAATCCATAACACTTAACACTAACAGTAAAAATAAGTATTTGCTGTATTGATTTGTATTGAGCTACAGAGCACACTGTAGATCTGTTTCCATCCAAATGAGCTGATGTATACAACCATGAACTGACTCCACATCAGATTTTCCCTTACCCTTAGCCTTGACATTCAAGAGATTTCATGTAAAAATATCTCATTTCTCTTTTCTTTGATAAAGCCCTCCGAAACCAAGACAAAAGCAATTGAAAAGATTGATGATCTTCTTGAATTGTACATGGGAATTCAAGATATCGATTTAGGTAAGAAGATCCTATTTTTTTTAAGTTTCTATATTTCTTAATTGAATTTAGTGCTTCTTTGTTTTGCTTGCATTTACACTCAGTGATCCTTTTCAAGGTAAATACTGGAAAGTGATGAGAAAATTGTAATGAAAATAAGGATATAAAACATAAAAGAATAATGAATAAAGACCTGGCCCTTACCCTTTTACTAGCTGCGAGTCAAATCTACTTTTCTAGACCTCAGTTTTTTTTTTTTTAAAGATTTTATTTATTTATTTGACACAGAGAAATCACAAGTAGATGGAGAGGCAGGCAGAGAGAGAGAGAGGGAAGCAGGCTCTCTGCTGAGCAGAGAGCCCGATGTGGGACTCGATCCCAGGACTCTGAGATCATGACCTGAGCTGAAGGCAGCGGCTTAACCCACTGAGCCACCCAGGCGCCCTAGACCTCAGTTTTTAATCTTAAAACTATAAACTATGATAATAGCCTTCCTTCAAAGCCTTGTTTTACGGATTTAAAAGTTACAGTATGAACAGATGTTATAAATGATGCATATGGAATGTATTTGATACATCAGATCTACATTGATTAAATCATATGTTATGATATTGTGTGCACTTAATAGGATTACTGAGAGCCTGTGAGCAATGAATCAGAAAGAGGAAGAGAAAGGACTCAGCTGGTGTTTTGAGAAGTTGAATTGATGGGTATTTCTTATGTGGTCCTTAGGATATCAGGGTCTTGATTTATCAACTGCAGGTAACAAAATAGTAACAACAAACTGAATTCCATCTGACTTACAGGATAAAAGAGGGGAAATGTTTTGGTTCTTATACCTGAAAACTTCAGAGGTAGATCCTGGCTTCCAAAATGGCTAGATCCAGAGTTTTCATGCTATCATAGGATGTGGCTTCCCTTCTTTCCATTTAGGCTGCATTTTAGGCTCACTAGTATCCCTTGGCACCTTCAGACCCTCCCTCTTGGAGTCAAAATGATGGCAAAGGTTCCATCCTCTACACCTTAGTGTCAAGCCTGATGGGAAAGGGGGAGGGCCTTTTCCAAGTCATTCAAACAAAATGCTTAGGATTGACCCTGACTGGTCTGATAGGCTCACTGAGGTGGTAGTGGTGGGGGTGATGCTTAGGTCTGGGTCAGATGCTCTCCTTCTGGAGCTGAGAGTGACTGAAATCCTAGGGCTGAGCTGGTGAAAAGTCCTGGCCCCTCCCATGTAGAAGCCAGAAGAAAGTGCCCTTGAGAAGGGCAGAGGGATGCTGGGTGGTAAAACAGTAACTGTGCCCTGGGGGGGGCTTCGTGTCTGCATGCACCCATGTGTGCATGGAGTATGTTTGTGTGTACCAGGTACTTCATCCATTTTTTTAAGCCAAATACTTGGACTGTTCTGTTTCCCTGCTACCAGGTGTCAGGAATTTTACTTTAGCTCAGGTAGACTATTTGAAACTCATTATTCCACTTCTTCCATTCATTCTTACTTTTTTCTTATAGAGTCTGTTCTTATGTTTTTCTTACCTTTCTGAACTTTGAAAATAAAATTTCTATGGTGGATATACAGACGCTGTCTGTAATTGAAGAAATATTGATGCTCTTTTTTCTAATTCCTTGATTCAAAGTATAAAATTTGTATATAATAGGTACTTGCTCCACAAAGACAAGAAGTTAAAGCTGAGATTATCCTGTAGAAAGACAGCATCTCTGGCGAGGATGCGGAGAAAGGGGAACCCTCCTACACTGTTTGTGGGAATACAAGCTGGTGCAACCACTCTGGAAAACAGCATGGAGGTTCCTCAAAATGTTGAAAATAGAACTACCCTATGACCCAGCAATTGCACTACTGGGAATTTACCCTAAAGATACAAATGTAGTGATCCGAAGGGGCACGTTCACCTGAATGTTTATAGCAGCAATGTCAGTGTCAAGATTTTATTTCTTTTGATGGCTGCATAGTATTCCATTGTGTATATATGCCACATCTTCTTTATCCATTCATCTGTTGATGGACATCTAGGTTCTTTCCATAGTTTGGCTATGACATAGTATGACTTTGCTGCTATAAACATTCGGGTGCACATGCCCCTTCGGATCACTACATTTCTATCTTTAGGGTAAATGCCCAGTAGTGCAATTGCTGGGTCATAGGATAGCTCTATTTTCAAATTTTTTGAGGAACCTCCATGCTGGGAGAACCACACTTTTCAAAGGGGGGAATTTAAAATAGTCTTTAGAACTTAATTTTGGGTATAGGCCTTATAGTTAATTAAGTATAAATTTGAAATAGTTAAATAAATTAATTTTGTTCTTTTGTTATTAAATTTATATACGTGTACAACAGGGTGGCTGGGTGGCTCCATTGTTAAGGGTCTGCCTTCAGCTCAGGTCATGAGCCGAAGGACATATCCAATGGGATATGTCTCCATCGGATGTCCCCATCGGGCTCCCTGCTCAGCAGGAAACCTGCTTCTCCCTCTCCTACCTCCCCTGCTTGTGTTCCTTCTCTTGCTGTCTCTCTGTCAATTAAATACATGAATAGAATCTTAAAAAAAATAAATATGTATAAGTATACATGGAAGAACAATGGACAGTGGAGTAATTCTAGGTGAATCAAGGAACAGGTCTTTAAGAATCCATTTATTTCACTTTGACAAATTCAGGGCACTAAACATTCCTCACAAATTCCTTGTAAATTAACTTGTAATCCCACTGTAAAGTTAATTAATCATCTGTAGCAAGTTCCTCCAATGACATGGAAAGTCATTATCATTGTACATGATTAGCAATGTGATCAGTTATCTAGGGAGGTAAAGTTTAAGGAAAGTAATTATTTGAAGAATGTCAACCATTGTTAAATTAGGAATTTTTGTCATTCAGATCTGATTAGCATGAAATAGAAATCACAAATGTGGTACTGATTCAATAGAGAAATGAATATATTTGCTTGTTTTTGTTCTGTGTTCTTAACTGTCAGAAATGTTAAGTCTTAAGGCAAATTATAGCCACATCATGTTATTCCAGAGTTGTTAATATAAATTTACATTAAAAAGTGAGAAAGGTAGTCTGCAATAAAATGACCAAAACCAAAACACTATCTTCACAAAGCTTTGGGATGTATTTACCACTTGAAAATGGAAAATAATTGAAATGAGTTTAGGAAGTAACCTTGCAGATGACAGGGCTTTATTTGGTTGTAGAGCTAGGCTGTGAACTGACTTTTCTACTGATCCAATGCCAACATGTGTTGCCTTGGAATGTTATCCATGGTGGGAGAAAAATGGATTCTGGAAGATTCTGAGTCCTGTAGCATATTTTAGGAGATTGAGGTAACTTAATGAAAAAGTTGTATCCTATAAGCTTTCTTATGAATATTTAAGACAATTGTGTTAATTATATATTGAGCTATACTATGTCCTGATGATACCAGCTTAGGAGTTTGGAGCTCATCCTAGCCATGTCAGAATTTTAGGATTTCTAATTAATTAAGAGGTCATAAATTGTGGAAAAGAAATTTGAATGATAGATTCTAAGTTATTTTTTCTTATAAAATCTTTTTTAGCTCCTTTAAAAAATACAATGATATTTTAATAGAGATAATTATATTTCTTCTTAGGATGATTTCCTTTCTTCTGTGAATTCAAAACAGTGAATACTGTAGAAAGTCATCCATCTTAGGTAAAGCCAATGATTTTGGAAATAGGTTTTCACTAACAAAAAACCATATTCAACATTGGTCATGTTTTTAATGTTTGATTCCTGTCTGAGTTCCTTGAAATGGAACACTTATTTAACACTTATTTCACATTTATTTCCCACAGACTTTTCATAAAGACCTCCCGTAGGAGGTACAACTATAGATTTAATGGTTAACAGTGTTTAGGACTAATCTTTATTCAGTCCTGCTATGTGTCATTTTATAGATTTGAAAACAGATTCAGAGACGTTTCGTTACTTGTCCAAAGTCAGCTAACAAATTAAAAGCTGAGATTCAATTCTGGAATTTTATTATGCCAAGATTTTTCATCTGCAGTAGTATCTTATGTTTAAAAGTTCAGTTTAGGTATTTAAAAACTTAGTGGGAAATATGGATTGCCCTATATCACAACAATAAATTTGTTGTTAATAAATGATGTGGAAGTTCAGTTGTGGAAATGATACAAAGGTATTTTCAAAATGGCCAGTAGAGGTCAGCACTTAGTTGCTGTATGTGATACAACAATTCTATCCTTTCAGGGGACTCCCCCCCCCCCCCATTGCATTTAGGTGTTAAATATTATTGCAGTGTATTGCAGATCCATTATAGGTGAAAAGTATTTTAGTAGCTATAATATTAATATGATATGACTTAATAAAAAGTGCTTCTTTTTGCTAAAAGCTTCATTTTGCTTTTCTCTTAAAGATACAGTTTTTTTAAAGATACAGTTTTAATAAAAAAAAAGATAAAATTATACCTGTTTACTTCTCTTTTAAGAATTTTCAAAATATGTGTCTATACTTTATTTTTTAAAAAAGATTTTATTTATTTATTTGACAGAGATCACAAGTAGTCAGAGAGGCAGGCGGGGGGTAGGGGAAGCAGGCTCACTGCTGAGCAGAGAGCCCGATGCAGGGCTCCATCCCAGGACCCTGAGATCATGACCTGAGCCAAAGGCAGAGGCTTTAATCCACTGAGCCACCCAGGCGCCCCTATACTTTATTCATTAGGAAAAATTTGTGCATGTTTTAATGCATGCTCCATTCTTAATTTCTTTGAAAATTCATATAGCAAATTACTGTATTTTAAAAGATTTATGGGACACTTTGTTACATATATATTTCTAACACCTTAATGAAGCTGCCTAATTGATATTTTGGTTACTTTTACCCGACCTAATTGATAATTTTGTTAGTTACTTGTTCTAACACTTCATTAAGGTGTTAGAAATACATATGTAACACAGTGTCCCAAGGAACTACTGATATTTTAGTTCCTTGAGGGCAGATACTGTACTGCTTTTAATCTCAGCTCCTACTACAGTACTCCTAGAGTAAATATTTGGTAAATGTTTATTAACGGACTGTGTAGAGGCACAAAAATAGTGAATTTACTGGGAGTATGAATCCTAACTTCATAAGTTTGAAACTTTAGCTTTTGGGCACATTATTAAATTCATACCTTAATTTCCACATATTTTTAAAAGAGGTGTAATAAAAACCTTAGAGGGTTTCCAACACACTAAATTAAATAATATGTATAAAGTTCCTGTTACATCATAAATAATAGGTGCAGCTATTATTATTTTTAGCATTGATCACTAATAATTATTACTAGTACTAATGGTAGTGGTAATAGAGGTAGGACTGTATCCCTGGAGGTCTGACCAACTCTGGGACTGTGTTTAGTGTGGAAGTTTTACTTTTCTGCTGTGCCAGCATGAGCGCATAGTGAGATTACAGAGTTTGGATTGTGGTTGGAGGTTGTGGTATGGGCCCCTTAGACCATCATTTTTCTCATTTTGTAACTGAGTAACTAAGGAACCCAAGCCAGAGATTTCAAGTCAGAGTAGGCAAGGTCCAGAATATATCATTCCTGGCCTCAAGTGCACTAGACAATGCTGTTGAGCTTCCCGAGGTACCAAACAGCCATGTACCAAGTTATTTCTTATAGTCGAGTAGGTATGTGTATGTGTGTGAGCGAGAGATTGGCTGACTCATTGCCCATCAGTGAACATATGATTGTGGTCCTTGTGTCCTCCCAGCATTGAAGAGCATCGTTCATCTGCACTGTCAGTTTTTGCTTCTGAATGGTCTGTAGATTTTCTTACCTTCTGTGTGCATCTTATTTCTTCCTCTGCTAGACTGTATATCACCCACATGTTAGTATAATCTTTAGGTAACTGTCTCAATAAGTGCTATCTGTGGAGACTATGGGAAATATTTAAAATGGTAGACTTAGCAAAATTCTGAACTTGAGCCCTGCTTTTGCAATACTTACCTTTAAGTTTTGGTTACTCTTTCACAGCCTGGCTACAGGACCAGACCTCTGGGTTTTGCTGTCTCCAATATACGTTAACTGTGTCAGAGCAAAAATTATTTAAGGATAATTACAAAGCAGCCTCCTGTGCATTTTCCAGCACGTTCAGTGCATAAGACACTGAACTTGTTTCGATGGGCATGAAAGACTGAGTAGGCTATTCAGGATCAGTCGGGAGTTGTTTCTTCCTCCTCCTCTTCTTCTTCTTCTTCTTCCTCTTCCTCTTCCTCTTCCTCTTTTTTTTTTTTTTTAAATTTTAAGATATTTATTTGAGAGCACACAAGCAGGGACAGAGGGAGAGGGAGAGGGAGAAGCAGACTTCCCACTGAGCAGGGAGCCTGATGTGGGGCTTGATCTCAGGACCCTGAGATCATGACCTAAGCTGAAGGCAGATGCTTAGCTGACTGAGCCACCTAGGTGCCCCTATTTATTTATTATTTTAGAGAACAAGTACAGAGGGAGAGAGAGACAGAGGGACAGAGGGAGAGAGAGAGAAAGCATCTCAAGCAGACCCCCCTCTGAGCATGGAGCCTGTCTCAGGGACTTGATGCCATGACCCTGAGATCATACCTGAGCCAAAATCAAGAGTCAGATGCTGAACCAATTGAGCCACCCAGGTGCCCCTAGGATGTGAACATTTTTGAGGATTTTAACTGTACTTGTCAAATTGTTTTTCAGAAGCTAAGTTTATGAATTGAGCCTGTATGTATCTGAATGTTTGCTTCACTATATCCTGGCTAGCAATGGCATGCCATAGAAAACATATCTAAAAGTTGCAATAAACCTGGCCAAACGTTTTGGCTGGAGCTGAACTGAAGTCTTCTTCCTCTTTGAAGTATTTGTTTCTAGACTGAAAATAAATGCAAAAGCTTTTGGGTCAGGGCTGGGGCCAGAGGCAGAGTAAGAGTGAGAGAGAGAGAGAGAGAGAGAGAGAGAATGATGAGAAAGAATCAATTCCTCCTCACTCATAACTGCTTTTTAAAAGTATTTTTAAGGCAAGGCACCTGGGTGGGCTCAGTGGGTTAAGCCTCTGCCTTCTGCTCAGGTCATGATCTCAGCGTGGTGAGGTCGAGCCCTGCATCAGGCTCTGTTCGGCGGGGAGCCTGCTTCCCCCTCTCTCTCTGCCTGCCTCTCTGCCTACTTGTGATCTCTCTCTCTGTCAAATAAATAAATAAAGTCTTAAAAAAAAATAAAAGTATTTTTAAGGCAATCTTAAACATTGAAAAAGGTTATAAGTATAGCACAAAGACTTTTTTTTCTCCTTGAACATGGGAATAAATGAACAATATTTATTACCCCCAAATACTTTAGTACATATTTCTCATGAACAAATATATTCTCCTAGCTAAGCACAGTATTAGCAAGAATCATGAAATTAGCATTGATATATTACTATCCCCTATTAATCATGTGTTATGTTTCACTAAATGCATTAACATCCCTTATAGCAGAAGTGCATGTTCAAAATATAGGTTAGTTTTATTTATATCAATTTGGAACAGTTTCCCACTCTCAATTTTAATGATCTTGATGCTTTTGGAGGGTACAAGTTGTTATTTTATAGAATGTTCCTCAATTCTGGCTTGCCTGATTTTTTTTTTTTGGAATTATGTTTATGTCATACCTCTTGCAAAAATATCTAATGTGATCTTCTATTCTTTTCATTTACATTTTACCAGGAGGCATAGGATTTGGTTTGTTCTATTTCTGATATTGTTCATGTTGATGGCTTAAAGTGGTGTTTGCTAATTGTCTCCATTATAAAGTTATTCTCCGTAATAAGTATTTGGTGGAGAGATACTTTGAAACTATGTAAATATCCTGTTCTTCATGATCCTACCTTCCTTCCTTCCTTCTGTCCGTTTGTTAGCCATTTCTTTGAGCCACATCTCCTCCTTTCCCTTTGGCCTGTGTTAGTACAGAGCTGTTTGAGACAAGGCACAGTTTTTATTTTTATTTTTTATTATTTTTTTTTAAAGATTTATTTATTTGACAGAGATCACAAGTAGGCAGAGAGAGAGGGAGGAAGCGGGCTTCCTGCTGAGCAGAGAGCCCGATGCGGGACTCGATCCCAGGACCCTGAGATCATGACCTGAGCCGAAGGCAGAGGCTTAACCCACTGAGCCACCCAGGCGCCCCAAGGCACAGTTTTTAAATGCTCTTAAGAGCCCTAGTGGATTTTAGCTTAAAGACCAGACTTCTTGGTTCATTGAGAGAAATCCTACAAGTGTTGAATTGTTTAGCCTTAACCTGGGAGGAACGGAGATGCTGAGATTTGGTGGTGGTTCTTTTTTTTTTTTTAACCTAGAGTTTCTTCATCCAAGTTCTAAATCACATCCACACTGTCTCTTTCCAGTTGCTTATAAGGGGCTGAGAAAAAACAGCTCAGCCTCATGGGCTCCCAGCCAGTTGGGGCAGGTCCCGTGAGAATGTGCACTCTTGAAGATGCTGGTTCCCCAGATGTAAGAACCGGGCCTAGGCATTTACTAGAAAAACAGAACACAGGTGCCACATTCACTTTCTATCTCAAACTAGAAAGGGGCTCAGGAAAAGTTACCTTGATTCCATTAGTAGACCAATACCTTCTTCTTCACCCTAGCTTGATTTTCCCATTGCGAACTGTTACCCTTCGTCTTTGTTCTTTGGACGGACAGGGAGTACTGGGTTCCATTAGAGTTGGCAGTGGGGTACTGGTAGAGGGGGCAGAGAGAGCTAGTGACTGTGGGCAGGTGGAAGAGGGATGACGTACCCTGACTTTCCTGGCAGGGTTATCCACAGGGTTTCCTTTCTGGAGGAATACCAGTAGTTCTTGACTGGTGGGCTTCAAGGTGGGGGAGAGGCCAGGGGTGACCAATCTGGGTGCAGTGGACAAACTGTTTAAATGCTCCCCCGACAGATGTTAGTATATTAGTATGTTACTGTTAGTATGTTACTGTTATAACTTGTGCTAGAAATAGATCTATGCATGTTACACTGAGAAAGTAATTTTTCTGGTGCCATTTTTGTCGGTTCTCTGATATCATCTCATGTATCATTAATTTTTAAAAATTGTTTTTGATAGCTACCACAATGTTTGAAGCTGGAAAGGACAAAGGTAATCCAGATGAATTTGCTGTGGCACTTGACGAAACTCTTGGAGACTTTGCGTTCCCAGATGAATTTGTCTTTGATGTTTGGGGAGTCATTGGTGATGCGAAACGAGAATGACGATGACATGGATGATCCGTCTCTGGAGAAGTGAACATTCTTTTAAAAAATATCCACAGGATCTGATTTTTAGGCACTGTTACAGACTCTGGTTTGGTCTGATGTATATGGAATACATTCTTTGAAATACACTTTTGGTTTCTGGGTACCTTTTAATGTGGTTCCAGATGTGGTATGCTTAAAATAAATCACCTAAAATATGATCAATTTTAATATTCATTCAAGAGTCTTTTTAAATTAAGTTTTAGGAAGTATTTCTAGAGAGGATTTTGCTCCCCATAAACGTCTGTGTTTTCTTTTCTACCCACATGCAAATAGCTGATTGCAATAGCTCTGTAGCTCTTTTAAAAATCTTAATGCAGGGAAATTGGGATTAGAGTATGATTTGCCTCCGAGCATCTTCATTTTTGTTATACCAGCCTGATCTAGGTGTGTTTAGGAAGTGAAGTGTGAATTATGCCCTCTCTGGGTCTAGAAAGCATTTTTTTTTTTTTTTAAATCCACTGAGTAAGGGGAGAAAGATTCCTACAATCTCTTGGTATCTGTGCCCTTCTTTCTTCTTAAAGCAAGGACTGATTTACTTATTTATTTTTTTGGTTCTTTGTAATTGCTCCTTTTTAAAAACTTGTTAAAATCTATTATACTGTGTATGTGTTTGCTTGCATGGAAGAAGGGGGAAAAGGCAGATAGGGTAGAAAGCACTTAAATTTGATTTTTTTAAAAGCAGTTCTTAAAGCATTCTTTTTCCACTCATACCCACTTTTATGTTATGCTTCATAAGCACTCCAGGGAAGGTTTTTATAGTCTTTGTAGAACTTTTCTTTTGAAAGATATTTACTCAGAAAATAACTGTGTTTGAGAACATTTTTTCTTTTTTTTTTTTTTTTTGGGTGAAAGAGCAACGTTTTAAGCCCCCTAAACTTTAGCGGAGATGCTATCAGAAATCGATTTCCCCCAGCGGAAAAAAAGGAGGACGGAGGAATTGAGAAAATATATTAGTCTATTATTTTAGAGTTCTAACATACTTTCTCTAAAACCTTACATTATTGAGAAAATTGAGGGCAAATGACTGTCTTATCACTCTTACGTGACATTTTATGGCTGTCAGAGAATGGAAATGAATGGTTTCAGCATAGATCATTTAATAAGGCAGAGCATGGTGTGACCAAGCATTCTCCTAAAGTGTTAGATGGAAAATGTTGTGTGCTGCCATGGTAATCAGAAATAATGACCCATGAGAGCTGTAGTCCAGGAGATCAGAAGTAGTTCCCTTTTCATGGTGAGTTAATGCTTCGGTAACTGTTGTTTTCCTGCGCAACTTTACTTTTGCTAACATCCACTCCTCTTTCACAGAAGTTTAATGCTTTGAAGCGGATACTCTTTGTCTCATTAATCTGAGTCCTGTACAGAAGCCCTGTTTTAGTCATTAATGTGTAACTAAAGGAGTTAGAACATGGATTGTCTTAATGCGCTTGCCCATCATTTGAAAATGGGACCTAACTCGGGCTGTAATTTGTTGTTATTCATTTCATGGATTTCTTTGGGAGCTCTCCAAATATCTATTAATTATTTTTTTAAAAATTATTTTTAATTTTAATTTCTACTTTTAAGATATCTACCGATTCTTAATACCACCTCTCTTAGGAGGACACCCAGAGTGGATATTTCTGAAGATGAGAAAGTTGAGACCCATAGAAGCACTTTAGTTTAACAAAAAAAAAAATTTCCTAACTAGATGTTAAATTTGAAATGAAGAGTCATTGTTTATTGTTGATGAATGTCTTTTTCCTCCTTCACTTTTGGGCATGCAAGAAGATTGACACGGATTCTGTGTGATTTATGGTATCTCATATTCACAAAGTGAACTGTGCTCACCATGATTTTTCTAGAATCTCAACATGTAAGGTACCAATGTCCATGTACAGTGGTAACTCTGCTTGCCTGTTAGGGTTAAATGGTAGTTATCATCATTCAGGGCTTCAGCTGGGCACAGGTTCTTTAATCCTAATAGGTTTTTCCTTGAAATGTCTTTCTCTCTCACCTCTGTTGCTAAGCTGATAACAAGGTCAGTTTCTTTGTATTATTTTGTTCCCTTCCCTGAAAATATATCTGTTTGTGAACTTCCTGCCGTTCGGTAACTCTCGGTGCACAAAAAGAACAAGGTCTCATTTTAGTTGTCACTGTCTACAGTGTGGGTTACTCTTCTACCCTTCTGCTACAAGGAGACAAGACTATTTTCTTTTTTCATTAAACATGCTATTTCATTGATACCAGTAAAACATTTCCAGAAGGCCTCTGTTGTTTTATTTTGTTATTTGTTATTTTTATTTGTTATTTTGTTTTTTTTTTCCCCCCAGTAGAGTAAGACTATTTTATTTTTGATTTCCCTCCATGCAAAATTGCATTTTTCAGGGGCCACTAAGAGCACACTGTGTGTTGTCTGCGGCAGAGTATGTAGGTGGGGACCGATCGTTGGGCTCAATGGGGCCTTGAACATAACTTGCTCCTGATCAAGTATACACATTCTGGTGATTCCAAATAGGTATATTTTGGGTTTCTGTGATGTTTCAAAAATATATAATTACATGATGTGAAACTTCTTAAGAATTCAATTATAAAAGCACTAATCAGTTAACCTCTACTTAGGGCCTCTGTATCCAATATTGTAATGTTAACAGGTAATTAAAGATAACTTAATTTTTCCAAATGACTATTTTGCTGTATTTCCCCCATATCTTTAACAAATAGAGATTTTTTCCAAGTAAAGCCCACTTTCTTTAGGTCCACATTATTGTTAGACCTTCATCAAGTCTAGAGAAAGCCTTCCTGGCGTCCTTTAGTTATCGTTGCCTCTCTAGCAGAGCTGAAAAATGAATGTCATCTGCAAATAGAGTTTTCAAAATAATGGTTCTTCTAAATAGGGCACAGTTCCCTGCCAAAGATGTAATAGATCGATCATATAATGACCCTTTCACCCTCTGATACAACTAGCAATATATGAATACTGATAGCATTGTTATTATTTTGGTGGAAGTAATGGGTTAGAAGGACCGTTCGGTGTTCTACCTAAGCTATGAGTGAATAAAAAGGAGATGCTGTTCAGCATCTAAAGCTGAACTAATGCAAGAACTAATGCTTTGTGTAAAATGTACATTTATTATCTTCTTGATACAGATTGAAAGGGACATCAGAGTAATTACAAGTCCTTATGCATGTCATGGTTATAAAATGTTTCTAAGATTTTGAAGTGTACAAATGGCACAGCCTGTCCCCACCTTTTACCTGAAAACCTAGTTCTAAGAAAAGATTCATGGTTATTATCTGCTGGGAGGGTGAAAATCGCATATGACATCCTTATCTCAATTTGAGATGTTAAGCTTCTATAAAACTTAAGTATAGCCACAGATATTTTTTAAAGCCATAAGAAAAAGAAAACAAATTTTCTAATAGTTTTAAATATTTTATATTTTGAACTATTTGTATCATGCAATGGTATTGACCCTATGCAGATAAAATATTCTATGTTTTGGGAGGAAAAAAAACTTCTGTCTTTTGTAAAAATCATAGCATATACTTTAAAATGTTTTTGAGATTGAATTTTGGAAATTTATTAATTTGCAAAATTATAACATATTTTATTTAAAGCATTACTGTATATCTACTTATAGGTTATGCAGATGTTTATGTATTGATCAAACAGTGAATTATTATAGAGGCATAATTTATAATATTTAAAATATAACTCCTTAAAATAACCTTTTCATGAAAAAAATGATGAATGTTTTTATGAAAAAAATATTAGGGGTTTTAAATGTTTGATTTTTAGTTTTATTTAAATAAATGATTTACAGATAACACAAGTAAATGTCTAGGTCTTTTTTTTATTTTTGAAGATTTTTTATTAGAGAGGGTGCGCACTCGCACCAAATGGGGGAGGGGCAGGAGGAGAGGGAGTAGTAGATTCCTTGCTGAGCAGGGACTCAGACATGGGGCTCAATCCCAGGACCCTGGTATTATGACCTGAGCTGAAGGCAGATGCTTAACTGACTGGGCCACCCAGGTGCCTGGGCCTTTATGTTTTTAATATATTTTGATATTATTTTTTCTCAATGTATTTCATATGAGGTATAATACCTAAGGTCTCTTAGTTTTAAAATCCCAAAATTAAGTGTTTTGATTCAGTAAAAATATATGAGCTACGTACTGCCAGAATACTCTAAGGTAAAATAGTCATAAGTTGTTTCTGTTTATAAAATAGAGTTTTACCCGGGGTGACATTTTCTTCTTTATTCAACCAATTTTATGGCAGTAGTTTCCAAACAATAGCATAAGTAGAAGAAATACCAGCCTGTAGCTCCTAGGTGGTTATGCCTTTTGGATTCATTTCTCCTTAATGCATTTTAAAGGCTCTCTTAGAGCTGTTAGAAATCCTTAAAAATATGCTAATTCCAACTGTTGGGAGGTGGGGTCCAGAAATGGGCATTTTGACCCATCCTCCAGATGATTCCAAAGGAAGTGAATCCTAGACCTTTGCTTTGAGATCCCTGACAATCAGGATCAGCACTGGGTAGGAACAACAGACATGACTTCAAGAACTCAGCATCTGTCAAGATAGAGATTTCATAGAGCTCTCCAAGAGGATTAGGTAAGTGCTAAAATGGATATAAAATTGTATGGGAAGAAGCTATATATGGCAGTAAGATTTCTTTTAATTTCACCAAGTGGGTGATTTTCTAAATGTAAATTGGTATGCTAGAGAACTTTATTCTTGGAGAAGTAGACTAACCAATTGGTGCACTATGGATTAATCTGCATGATAGTTTTGCCTTTGTTTATATGTAATATCTGATGCTTACCAGTGATATAATAATAAAATAAAATAAAATAAAATAAATATTGGCTCTTTATCTTGCCCTTATTAGGTATTCTCTTCTAGTTTTGTAGATAAAGATCCCCTTAGACACGGTTTTTAGAGTGGGATTGACATGCATGATGACTAATCTCTCAACGGGAGTAACCTGTGGTTATGCTGTGGTTTTGATCATGGAGAAACTAAGCTTATAAAAATGCTGCTTGTAGTCTCCTTTTGTGGATTTTTCTCTTAGGTTCCTTCATGTAGGGGTAGAGTGAATATGATTCAGGCTTCATTATCTTATGTGTCATCTAAAAATATGTTGGGAATAGTATTTATGATTAAGACAATTGTAGATCCAATGAATGAATTTAGCTTTGAAAAAGTGGTTTCTCTAAGAATTTTTATCCCCCTCATTCAGATGTTGTTATAAAAATAATTAATTATGAGATTAAGAGTCACTTATGGTTTGTCATTTATAAAAAATTAAAAAAAATAATTATATTTTTGTGGCTTTCCAGTGAAAAGTAAATAGAGATATAAAAAATGAAGTAAACCAAACTCTTCCCCATAAAGCAAAAGGAATACTTTTTCTTCTGCAATGGCACTGGAGAAAAATGAGGAAGTAAAATCCTGCAGGGTTAAGGAATGGTGGAAGAACTATAGGGTGCGTTAGCTTTGGGAAAGGGAAGATGGGAACACTGTTGCCGTCTTCCTGTAATGTCCTTCCCTCTTCTCCATGCATCCCTTCCTGGGTCTTCCCTACCCACTCTCCATCCATGGGTCCTCAGGCCTCAGACTCTACCCTCTTTTCAGAGGACTCATCTTTTCCTGTGGCTTTAAGCATCTTTATAGTTAGAACTCCCAAACATATCTCCCATTTGTATCTCTCTTCTAAGCTCTATACTCAGATGTTCAACTGATTCCTTGACATCTCAACTTGTATGTCAGAACTTGAACATGTCCAGGATGAAACTTAAATTTTTTTTAGGAAAGGGAGAGGGACAGAGGGGGAAGGAGGGGGTAAATCTTAAGCAGGCTCCCTGCCCAGTGTGGAGCCCAACATGGGGCTTGATCTCACAACCCTGAGGTCATGACCAAGCCAGAACTGAGTGGGACACTTAACCGACTAAGTCACCCAGGCAGCACCCAAGTTTTTTTTGTCTTACTGTCTTCAATTTTCTCTGACAGAAAGTGGCATCATAATTCACTGTTTCTTTCTTCACCTACTATGTCTAATTCTGCAGCAAGTACTTTTTGTTGTATCTCTGGAAATATCTCCCAAATATCTACTTCTTGCTTGTTTCAGTGTTACCTGTTCAATCCATGCCTCTTTTCCATCTGGGCTGCTGCTTCAGACTCTGCACTGTGGTCCCACCTTCCACTCCCGCCTTCCTCCTCCTGGTAATGCGAGTGCTCTGAAAACATTGATTGTAGGCCATGAGTGTTCAGCTTTCTTGAAAATGAAAATATCAGGGTCTCATTGTTTTCTTCTCTGGAGGGACTTAATCTTATGCTCATTTTTGTCTTTGAGGGAAGGGGCACTAGTTTTTGGATGATTTTGCTTTTGCTAAAGGGCTCACAGAGACTAAAGGCTATGGAATGTATGGATGTGTTGGGGAAAGGGAGAGAGATGTCTTCAAAGGTCCTAACAGAGGAAGATGGTGCCTTGTTTTCTTACAGTCTTGTGATGGCTTGAGAGAGTGTTTAGACCAACTGGAACAAGAGCCTTCCAAAGATTCCTGGTGTCTCCTTATTGCAGAGGCAGTAAGACACACAGTTAGGGGTGGTGTTTGAGTACCCAATGCTCTTGTGGAAGCTTGAGTCATTGAACAGAGCCCATCAGCCTTCATAGAATCAGCACTTCCCATCCCCTATTTGTTTCTGTTAGTGTTTGTCCATAGTTTTGCCCATTATTGTCTAACAGGAGAGTCACCACAGCAGCCCAAATCTCTGGTTTATTCCTGTGCATGCCCTGTTCTCAGATTTTTTTTCTTTCTTCCATTTTGGGCGATGACCTGACCCACACATAAACTGTAGAAAAGAGAGACAGTCCCTTGCTTGTGTCTAGTGGAGTGTTGGGGGGTACCTTTGCTTTTATACTTGGAAAGATGAACTGCACCAGCACAAGAGCTTTGATGGGAACATGGGCATTTTTGCTAAATGCTAATGGGATCACATCACTTCTCTTCCAGCTTTTTTACAGTGGCCTTCAAAGCCCTACCCATGTCATTCACCATACTCATCCCAACTCGGTGCTCTGGTTACATTGAACTTGCTTTTCACTTCTAAGTTCTTCTTTTCTTAGAGCTTGCTCACTTGCTGTTTTCTCTGTCTTGAACCCTTCCTCCTATTTGGATGGCCAGGTCCTTGTCATCCTTCATTTATTAGTGTAAATGCTACTTCTTTGGCAAAGATGTTTTTGACCCTCTTCCTCTCCATATTTTTGATTTCAGTCCTTGTTTTCATCTTAGCTCATCATTATTTTAAATTATTAGTTTTATTCTATATTTCCCATTTGAATATCAGTTTCTTGGGAGTGGGGTTGTTTATATCTCTCACTGTTTTACCCTGGGCACTTAGCATGGAGTCTGGTACATATTAAACACTAACAGAATAATCATTAATGAGGAACTTTAGCAAAATTGAGTGCCTACTGTGTGCTCAATTACTGGATGTAGACCAACTCACTTAATCTTCAGCAACCCCTTGAAGAAGGTAATGCTTATTTTCATTTTAAAGATGAAGAAACAGGTCCAGAGAAATTAAATAACTTGCTCTAAGGCACATGCTTCATTAGTGGCAAAGACAGGATTTGAACCCAGTTTTAAGTCCTGAGCTCTCTTCCAAATTGATCCTGTTAATACTTTACCAGAGAGCAATGTTCTGAGTCACTCAACTGAAGAAAGTTGTGGAGGAGATTCAAGCTGGGAGAACAAGTTTGTAGATTCAGTTAGCTGCTGTTGTCAGCCTGACTAAGGGAGCAGCTACTCTGAGGTTAGGCCAAGAAGTGGACTTAAATGGTTGAGTGATGGATTTTAGTTAGAAACCATGCACTGAAAGAGTTTGGTGGTTCTTTAGGTTAAAAAATATATAACTGGCAATAGTTAAGTCTGGATTAAAAAAAAAAAAAACCATGGTAGTCACTGGCTTAATAAGTCTTTCCTGGTGTAACTAAGGAAAAAGAAAGATTAAGAAAGTTCTTGACCATTCTTAGAGAATGAGGATCAGTCTTAGAAATCCTTCAAATATGGTTAAATGATTTTGTGGTTTAGTTGTTTTGACTTGGGTTGTGGGTATTTTGTTTCTGGAGTCATTATTGTTTCAGAAAACTACTAAGGGATGATTACTGCGTTCTTTAGTTTTTTAAATTTTTAATATTGTGAAACAAATTTGAATAAGGCTGCTTGTTATCAAATGCTCTGTGTGCCATTTACTGTTTGAGAATATAATTAGCATTTGAGGATTTTCATGGAGCATGGAATTTTGTCATTAACCATTTTTTAAAAAATTTATTTATTTATTTGACAGATAGAGAGTACACGTAGGCAGAGCAGTCGGCAGAGGGAGAAGCAGACTCCCCACCGAGCAGGGAGTCCGATGTGGGGCTCGATCCCAGGACCCTGGGATCATGACCCAAGCCGAAGGCAGTCGCGCAACAGACTGAGCCACCCAGGCACCCCAATCATTAACCATTTTTAAGACTAAGATACTTGAGTTCTGAGAAATGAATTGAAAGTTATATTGCTCCAAACATCCATTTCTGGAAAAAAATTCTAATTTGTATGCCAAAGGGATGGGTTTACAGACATGATTATAAATACCCTGAATATATTCTCTTTCAGTTCTTTTCTGTACAGAAGAGTGGTCAGTTTCAACATATTAACTTATGAGTTAGTGAGTAAGGAATATTTGTGAGGCTTCCCTCAATCTTAAACCCAAAGTAAGACTATTTGTAACTGTAGTAATTTAAAAAATGAAGTCAATCATGTACCTTTCCAGAGGATCTTTAAATAATCTTTTAAAAAAATAAATGAGGTCCAAGGTGTGTCTTTGTGACTCAGTTAAATGTCCAACTCTTGATACCAGCTCTGGTCTTGATCTCAGGGTTATAAGTTTAAGCCCTGTGTTGAACCTTCTTTTTTTTTAATTTTTAAAGATTTTATTTATTAATTTGACAGAGCACAACAGGAGGAACAGCAGGGGGAAAGAGAGGGAGAGAGGGAGAGAAAGAGAAAGAGAATGAGAATGAAGCTGTTTCCTCACTGAGGTGGGGAGCCTGATATGGGGTTTGATCCCAGGACTCCAGAATCATGACCTGAGCCGAAGGCAGACACTTAACTGACTGAGCCACCCAGGTGCCCCTTGAGCCTTCTTTAAAAAGAAAATGAGGTCCAAGGAAATTTTGAAGATGATATACTGACTGAAATAGAGATAGGTGGTGTTTTCAGGACTGATCATTTTAAAATTCTAGAGTATGTCTGTGACTCTCCTTTCTGACTTTTTTGATAAACATTGTTAGTCACCTTGGTGTAATATTTTAAAATACATTAGTTAGCTTCCAGAAAGATTCCCCCAGGTGATATAGTGCTCAGAAGGAGACTACCAGCTTTTCACCACCTTGTCACTTGATGGCAGAAGGGAATTCACCAGGCAGTTTAAAAAATTTACCTCCTCTGACCAGTAGGTGGCATTGCCTGCCCTTGTGGCTACCTTTTTTCCCATCTGCTGCTTCTGTAACCCTCAATACCAAGTCAGGTATTTTATATTCTTCTTGTAACTGTTCTGACTTGTCCAGCCTGATTTTTGAGCTCTTTTGTAATTTTACTAAGGGTAACTTTTTGAAAATGGAATTGTCTTGGAAACCTAGATAGTTTCTCCTCAGAATCTTGGAGTTTATATCATGTGGTCTGCGAGAGTGTTCAGAGCAAATGACTAATTCTACAAAACCAACCAAGGCTCTTCTACATCTGAGAGGCAAAGAAATGACTGGGCACCGATGTACCGTAGGAGGTGATTATGGTTAATATCCTGTGAAAGTTATAGACAGCTTCATACCAAGCATAAAATTAGGTACATTAAAAACTTTAAAACCTTATTCATGACTTCAAAAACTTTTAAACAAGTTTCAAGCAAACAGTTAATAGTGAATTTGTTCTTTACCTGGATGGATAAAGCAAGCTTTTTTATATTTAGTAATTAAAATTGTGTGGATGATTCACATCATGAAAAGACCTTCTTTCCATGGAGGTAGATTTCTGGTCAGATACTGATTTATATACTACTGTTTAAACAGCTGCCATTTGAACAAACTTGTCTTCTCTCTAATGTTTTTTACATTTAGGCAATTTGCCAATACTTATGAGGTATGATACTTTGTACTTATCATAGGATATTTTCCCCTTAATAATTGTATATCCTATCTATGATCAACTGTGTTATTCAGGACACTCATTAGCTACAGTTAAAATGACATTTGTTAGAAACAAGACTTTTTAAAGTTGGAATTGTAAAATTTCCTGTAATTATAATAATAAGAACTGCTTCCTTATAGATCATCCTTGTCAGTTCAGATTCAGGGTCTATATGAGTAATTTCCTGCTGGTGTATGAAGTAGAGTGGCCCATGAAAGAAGCTGCTGAATCACAATTAAAAATACTTTATCTGGGGGCGCCTGGGTGGCTCAGTGGGTTAAGCCGCTGCCTTCGGCTCGGGTCATGATCTCGGGGTCCTGGGATCGAGTCCCGCGTCGGGCTCTCTGCTTGGCGGGGAGCCTGCTTCCCTTCCTCTCTCTCTGCCTGCCTCTCTACTTGTGATCTATGTCTGTCAAATAAATAAATAAATAAATAAATCTTTAAAAAAAAAAAAAAATACTTTATCTGGGCTTTATAAACTGGTCACAGTATAATAGAGGCTTACAGGGAAGAGCAAAGATATTAAACCAAAGGGGAAGTTGGAAGGAATCAGTGGCTTCTAGAAAATGTCCCTTTATTAGACTCCCTGAAAAGCCCTGTTGTAAGCATTAGTCTTATTTTTTTTTGATTTTATTTATTTATTTGACAGACAGAGATCACAAGTAGGCAGAGAAGCAGGCAGAGAGAGAAGAGGAAGCAGGCTCCCCGCTGAGCAGAGAGCCCGACATGGGGCTTGATCCCAGGATCCTGAGATCATGACCTGAGCTGAAGGCAGAGGCTTAACCCACTGAGCCACCCAGGTGCCCCTCATTAGTCTTATTTTAAATGCCCAAATTCTTCATGTTGCCTTGATAGTAAGGATTTCATAACCTCTGGAGCTTAGTAATTGATTCCAGGAAAAACATAGACAATTAGGTGGTGAATGTCAGTCATTAATCTATTGTTAGATTCCTTAATGTAGCTGATTTGTGGCTCATCTTTGCACTTCTGTTTATTTCCTCTGTCCGCAATATTTTATTAATATGGCATGTTCCACATGGTTGAAACCAAATATACAAACCAAATGTTGGACTTGGATTTCACTAGCCTGTGAAAGACCATGTCTCTGATTGACACTCATAGAAGTCTATCTATGTGCCTCATTTTCTGCAGATCTGGGGGATTATGGTTCATCTCTTCAAGCTCTCCACTTCGAGCTTCCATCTCAATTGTCTTGGTGAGAGAGTGCCTCTCCTGATGGATGACCTGAGACATCTCATTTTGGTTGGGTCTCTCTAGGTTGAATTTTATATGTTATCCTGTTAGTCAGGATTCAGTTACAGAGAACATAATCTGTTGTACTGTTGTACACAGAAAGTGATGTAATATGGTTTATTGGATAGGCCCCAGAGTTGTTAGGACTCAAGAGTTAAGTCTCTAGGCTGAGGAGGCAGTCACAAGGATGAATCCCCAAAGCTTTCCTTCTCAACTGGGTTGCTGGTGGAGCTGCTGCCATGGTCAGGAAACTGTTTCTGCTAAATCTGTGACAACTCTGGGCCATACCACTTCTGCTGTATCTGCCTCAGCACAAACGATGTCACGTGCCCTGCTTCTCTCACAGGTAACCTTCTGAATTCAAATCTTGAATGCATGTGATTGGCAGACCTAAGTCATATCCAGAATCTGTAGCTACAAGGGACCCTGGGGAAAAAAGTTTTTTGGCCATTGTAGAATCAGAAGGATAACACAGTGAGATTGGAATAGATGTTGAGCAAGCCAACCCACGATATTTGCTACTACCAATAGTTTCTATTTAAGTCAGACTTCTCTTTAAGCAACCCAGCTCCTCTAGTTGGTAAAAACAAACAAGAAACCAGCCAGACTTTTTTTGGCATGATGCATAGTAAGCAGATAGCCCAAATATATTTATATATATTGGTAAACTAGTTTTAAAGTCAGTGCTGTTTTTTAAACATCAGTAGTTTAATGAATAAGAAATAGCTAACATCTTTTATTGAGGCTTATGTAAAAGTTGGTGAAATACTGGACATAGAATAAAACAATACCACCCAGCCAATCCTATTGCCTTGCAACAACATAATCTATGTTAGAGGATTTTATTCTTGAAGGCATGAAGTAAAAGTGAGTTTTGTAGATTGTTGAGTTGCTTGGCATGAGGGAACCTGGTAGTACACTCCTTCCTCTGCATTTCTTGTTGGTGATATGGCCCATTTCATGGCTACTTATTAGTTGGGGACTCAGTGGGCAATCATCCACTGTATTTTTGTTTCATTTGCATTTTACTTTCCCTACTGGATAATTGGAATGTTCCAGTTTTCTTTTCCTTAAAAAAAATCCTTTGTTCCTACACAAATGATGGTTTGCTTGAAAGAATTTTATTAGGCTTACTTCATTATTATAGTGTCTTGGTGCAAAAGAAATAGACAAATCATATTAAGGAACTAATAGACTGTTAATTGATATAAATGAACAAATGGCTTTTTTTTTGGCCTTCCTTTTGTGTATTTTTAAAGCATCTTTCAATGAATTACATATTTCTTTCCAATTGGATTTTTTTTCCAATTGGATTTTATAAGCACTGCTAAATGTATGATTTTTCCTTTATTTGTGCTAAGTACTCATCTCCGTAAATACTTACTGTTCTTTGTCACTTACTTTTTTTTTAAAGAGATTTTTATTTATTTATCTGACAGACACAGCAAGAGAGGAAACGCAAGCAGGGAGAGTGGGGAAGGGAGAAGCAGGCTTCCCGCTGAGCTGGGAGCCCAATGCAGGGCTCTATCCCTGGAGCCTGGGATCATGACCTGAGAGAAAGGCAGACACTTAATGACTGAGCCACCCAGGTGCCCCTTGTCACTGGCTTTTAGTATAATTCCATCCCTCATTGTTTGGTTGTTGAGACACTCATTCAGCCATTCTCATAATACGTATTTTTACTTTTGTTTTAAAAACTGTAGATAGTTGGGGCACTTAGGTATCTCAGTCGGTTGGACATCTGACTCTTGATTTTGGATTGGGTCATGGTCTCAGAGACCTGAGATCTGAGCCCCGTGTCTGGCTCTGTGCTCAGTGCAGAGTCTGCTTGAAATTCTCTTTCCCTCTGCCCTTCCTCCTTGTTCTCTCTCTCCTTCCCTCTGTCTTTCTAGAATGAATGAATATTTGGAAAAAAATGTAGATAATTAATGTTTTAAATGTTCCATACACTGAGAAATTCATGTTACTGGAAATCTCCTGGCTCTAAGATATAAAGGTTAGTGAAAATATCTTTGTTATATCTTTTAATGCTACAGTGCTACAAACAATTCTAATGCCCCGCACTTAGAATTTCATTTTGGCTAGAACATGTTGTAGAATGTATAACATTTTCAGTTTTTTAGAAAAGTCTATCCTTCTTGTAACATGATGGTAAAGTCTTTTGTATCTAATAGCATCCGATTCTTTATCCTTCTTTTCTAGTTCAGATTCTTTTATCATCTACCACAGAGAGAAATAGTTAATACCACTAAACATATCAAATTAAGCAGTATATTAAAGAACAGTAGAGAAAAATGGCTCATAATGGGAGACAATACTACATAATGAAATAGTGCATAAGGAAATGGATCGAAGTCATATAAACTTGGGTGCTAGACTAGCTCCACCATTTACAGGCTGGATAAATTACTTCTCCAACATTCCATTTCTTTCTACCCTTTTTTTTAAAAAAAATTTTAAATTTTTTATAAACATATATTTTTATCCCCAGGCATTTCTTCCTATCTTAAATGGGAATAATAATAACTTGTTGTGAGGTCATTTTAAGGGTTACATTAAATAATATACCCCAAATGCTCAGCATATTATCTTGAACATAATAAATATTTAATAAATTCATTTATTATTGTTGTTATACGTCCAGGCAGAATTTTCACAAACTGGTAGAGAGGTTTCTGAATATGATAGGAGCTAGCTAAAAATGCCTGATTTGCCTTCTCTGACCTTCCCATTTAAATCATCTTGAAGAATGTGGAAAACTTAGACTATTCAGCAAAAATCTGCCCTACTTGAGAAGGAATTTCCACTGTAGGTGAAATATATAACTTTCTGGAAAAAATTACCCAAATTGATTCAATGTGAGTAGAAAACTTGAATAGTCCAATAACCATGGAGAAATTCCCTTCATCTACTAAATGACTATGTGCAGACAGAAAAGGTGAGTTGTTTATTATTATTATTATTATTATTATTATTATTATTGTATTTGAAGATTTTATTTATTTGATGGAGAGAGACACAGTGAGAGAGGGAACACAAGCAGGGGGAATGGGAGAGGGGAAAGCAGGCTTCTCACTGAGCAGGGAGCCTGATGAAGGGATCGATCCCAGGACCCTGAGATCATGACCTGAGCCAAAGGCAGATGTTTAATGACTGAGTCACCCAGGCTCCCCAAGTTTTTTATTTTAGAAAAAGACAATTTTTATTTTATAGAAACTGTTGCAGAGCATAGACATATCATGCTAAATTTTATCAATTACTTTACAAGTGTAGTATAATAATGGTATAAAACTAGATAAGATTTGAATATTTGAACAGAGATTTAAACACAGAGATGAGTATTATGATGGAATATCATTAAAATACTGTATTCAAAAGATAATGTCTGAGAAAATGTATACTACTTATTTATAAGGGTGGGAATATAGGGCGCCTGGGTGGCTCAGTGGGTTAAAACCTCTGCCTTCGGCTCAGATACATGGTCTCAGGGTCCTGTGATTGAGCCCCACATTGGGTCTCTACTCAGCAGGGAGCTTGCTTCCCCCTCTCTCTCTGCCTGCCTTTCTGCCTATTTGTGATCTCAGTCTGTCAAATAAATAAATAAAATCTTTAAAAAAGATAAAAGAGTGGTAATGTAACTTTGTATTCAGTAGGATCCAATTGTTAAAAAACATATCTTTAACTAGAGTTTTCATTTTAATCCCAGTTAGTTAAAATACAGTGTTATATCAGTTTTGGGTGTACAACATAGTGAATTATAATTCCATATAACACCTGGTATTCCTCATGACAAGTGCCCTCCCTAATTCCCGTCACCAACTTCTCCCAGCCCCTTGCACCCCTCCCCTATGGTAACCATCAGTTTGTTTTCTATATTTAAAAGTCTGTTTTATTTGGTTTCTCTCTTTTTCTCCCCTTTGCTCATTTATTTCTTAAATTCCAAATATGAATGAAACCATACAGTATTTGTCTTTCTCTGACTTACTTTGCTTAGCATAATACTCTCTGACTCCATCCATGTTGTTGTAAATGGCAAAATTTCATTCTTTTTTGTGGCTGAATAATATTCCATTTTGTAAATATACCACATCTTCTCTATCCATTCGTCAGTCGATGGGCACTTGGGCTGCTTCCGTATCTTGGCTGTTGTAAATAATGCTGCTTTAAACTTTGGGGAACATGTATCCCTTTGAATTAGTGATTTTGTATTCTTTGCCTAAATACCCAGTAGTGCAATTGCTGGATCATAGGGTAAACCCATTTTTAACTTTTTGAGGAGCCTCCATACTGTTTTCCACAGTGGCTGCAGCAGTTTGCATTCCTACCAATAGTGCAAGAGCGTTCCTTTTTCTCCACATCACCGCACCTGTTGCTTCTTCTGTCATTAATTGTAGCCATTTTGACAGGTGTGAGGTGGTATCTCATTGCAGTTTTTGATTTGTATTTCCCTGATGATCAGTGATGTTGAGCACTTTTTCATGGGTCCGTTAGCCATCTGGATGTCTTTGGAGAAATGTCTGTTTATGTCTTCTGCTCATTTGTTAATTGGATTATATGTTTTTTTGGTGTTGAGTTTTAGAAGTTCTTTGTACATTTTGGATATTGACCCTTTATTGGATATGTCATTTGCAAATACCTTCTCTCATTCCATAGGTTGTTTTTTAATTTTCTTGATTATTCCCTTTGCTGTGCAAAAGCTTTTTATTTTGATATAGTCCCAATAGTTTATTTTGCTTTTGTTTCCTTTGGCCGAAAGGCTATCTAGAAAGAAGCTGCTACAGAGTAAAAAACAAACAAACTATGAAACAAAGGTAATAATATAAATACAAACAATAGTAAAATCTGGGCAGTACAGTTGTTCTTCCTTGTACCTTTATTTTCCAAATCTCAACAATGATTATGTATTATTTCTATGGTCAGAAAAGGAACATTATTCAAAAAGAAGACAGTGGCTGTATCAAAATATAGTCATGAAGGATATAATAAAACTGATAATATTTATGAGTAAAGATTGGTTAGACAATTTCACTTGTTTAACTTTATCCTCAGAGAGCTTTGGAAAGTTTGTCCTTTAGTTTTTTGCTTCATTTTCTATTTAGTTCCTTAAAAAATTAAGAAAAGAATTTTTTTAAGCAAATGAGTTTTATCTGTTAAAAGTTGTGGAGGAACTGAATTTGGAATTTAACAGTGTTCTCTAGGTGATTAGTGGGCTTTCTGTTTTAATTTTTTGGTCTGATCCTTCTCATAATGTGACAAAAATGGAAGAAGTTTTGCTTATTGAAAATTGAAAAGCAAGTGACTTCTATCAAAAGTTCAAGGTAGGGGGATGCCTGGGTGGCTCAGTCGATTAAGTGTCTGCCTTTGGCTCAGGTCATGATCTCAGGGTCATGGGATCGAGTTCTGTATTGGGCTCCTTGCTCAGCGGGGAGCCTGCTTCTCCCTCTGCCTGCCTCTCCCCCTGCTTGTGCTCTCTCTCTTTCTCTGACAAATCTTAAAAAAAAAGTTTACTTTAATTAGGAAATGTTAGACATTTAAAAAAGGATTTAATCAACTGAGCCAGCCAGATACCCCAGCTAAAAAGGATTTATAATAGCAAATAGGATAATTCTACATGGAACTTGGATTTTATGTTCCCGAGTTAACAAATTGAATTTAGAGCTTTAGAGGTACCTAGATGCACACAATAGACATTCAAATAATATATGAAAAAAATTTGTTTGAAAGCTATATTAATTTATACTCTACTCACCTCATGCTCCAAGAGATTTAATCTGGAAGAATTCTAGAATATTTATTGTCCTTTTTGTTCTCAGTATTAACAGATAATACTCTCTTTGCTGTATAAGATCATTGTAGCTTTCTCAGTATTCTGAGAAAGAAAAAAAATGTTTGAGAAAAATGTTTGAGAGAGAGCAAGAGAGACCATGCATGCACAAACAGGGGGCGTGGTAGAGGGAGAGGGAGGAGCAGGCAACCCGCTGAGCAGGGAGCTTGATGGACCCTGGGATCATGACCTGAGCTGAAGGCAGAAGCTGAACTGACTGAGCCACCCAGGCTTCCCAATATTCTACAACTTTTTAAAAAGATTTTATTTATTTATTTGACAGGGAGAGACACAGCGAGAGAGGGAACACAAGCTGGGGGAGTGAGAGAGGCAGAAGCAGGCTTCCACTGAGCAGGGAGCCTGATGTGGGGCTCGATCCCAGGACACAGGTATCATGACCTGAGCCAAAGTTAGACACTTAATGACTGAGCCACCCAGGCTCCCAGTTTACAACTTTTAAAAGTGGGTGCCTGGGTGACTCAGTCACTTAAGCATCTGACTCTTGGGTTTGGCTCAGGTCATGAACTCAGGTTTATGAGACTGAGCCCTGTATTGAGCTTTGTGTTCAATGCAGAGTCTGCTTGAGATTCTGTGTCTTTCTTTTCCTCTACACCTCCCTGCCCACATGTATGCTCTCTCTTTCTAAAATAAATAAATAACATTAAAAAAAATATTTTATTTATTTATTTGACAGACAGAGATCACAAGTAGGCAGAGAGGCAGACAGAGAGAGAGGGGGAGGCAGGTTCCCCACCGAGCAGGGAACCCGATGCGGGGCTCCATCCCAGGACCCTGAGATCATGACCTGAGCCGAAGGCAGAGACTTAACCCACTGAGCCACCCAGGTGCCCCAAGATAAATGACATTTTTAAAAGATTTTCTCCCTTTGCCCCTCCCCACCCTGCGTGCTCTCTCTCTCAAAAAATCTGTATTACTTGAATTTCAAAACTGGTATTATAAGGATTGGCATTGTAAGGATTATTCAAAGATTCTATAGGAATTCATGGATAATATTGATCACATGTATTAAATGCTCGCAATAAACATGTTAATTTTAGGTTTTACTTTGTTGACAGGAAAGAAGAAAACACTGACTTTTAAATAATAATAAATATAATAATTTAATGAAATATTCAGATTCTGAAGATAATGTGAAGGGGAAAAGTTACTTGAGATTTTAATGCTCAAAATTAAACATTGTTAATATTTTATTGTGCATACTTCCAGTAATATTCCTATTTGTTTACTTGTATATTTTAACAAATTATGATCATGCTCTCCATATTGCTTTAGATCTTGACTTCTTTTTTCATTTAACAATATAGAAGGTGTTCCTAATGTCACAAATGTTTTTCCACAACACAGTTTTAATTATGATGTCTTATTCCTTCTGATTACTGTATCACAATTTATATACACGGAAAATTGAAGTTTTTAAAATAGCTTGTCAGTATTACAAGTAAGATGGTGATAGTTCTTCTTTTTCCCATTAAAGGAATACAAAATCCCTGAAAGACCTACACATACAAAAAAATCCGTCAATTTTTCATTAGAAAAATATTTTAAAATTATTTTTCTCTAAAATCCTTAAGATATGAAATAGAAAACTTGATTTTCGTTATATCTGGTTTTATAAATTTATAGTCTGTGAAGGAAGATATTTGAAAGAACTGATTCTAAGGTATGTTAGAGAAATTACACAAAGGTTAATTAGAAAGAATAATGTGGTAGGCAGACTTCTAAGATGATTCCCAGTGATTCTCACCTATTGGTGTTGTAGTCCCTGTTTTAATCTTCTCCCCTTGATCATGGGCTGGACTTAATGACTTGGTTTTAAGCAATAGCTATGGCAGGATGATGGGCTGTCACTTCTGTTATTCAGTTACAAAATACGGTGACTTCATCTTGCTAGAAAATCGTTTTTGTTGTCCTCTTGGCCTGACACTTTGATGAAGTAAGCTGCTGTATGGGAGAGGCATATGTGATGAGCAAATGAGAAATCTATGGCCAATGGCCAGCATGGAATTGAGGTCTTTAGCCCAACAGCCTGGGAGGAACTGAAGGCTGCTCACAAGCACTGAATGAGCTTGGCAAGTCGATCTTTCCCGGTTGAAACTTCAGGTGAGACTGTAGACCCTGGACCAACCCTGACTGACAGACCACGAAGCACAGGATCCAGATATGCTGTGCCCAGACTCACGAACCATGGCGACTGTGAGATGATAAATGTGCATTGTTGCAAGCTGCTTAACTTGGGGTAAGTTGTTACGTAGCATTAGAAAGTAATACAGATATAATCAGGAAAAAGGGGCAATTCAAAGATCATAGAAAAGATACAGATATGAAGGTCATATGAAACACCATATGTTTTACTCTTTCGGGTATCTTTTGCTGAATGGATAATAGTGACTGTGTTTTCTTTTTACAATTATTTTTGTCTATTTCATAAGCATTTCTATAGAAGTTAGCAAATATAGAAAAGTTCGAAGAAAAAGTAAAAAATCACATATAATTTTATCACCCAAATAGAACTACAATTATTATTTTGGTGTACAGTCCTCTCCTTGTCTCTACAAAATCAGGATGATAGTTTAATAATGTTTTATAATAGCCTGGTTTCTAACCTAAACACATATCACATTTTCCATTTCATTTTCTTCCACACATCTTTTAAATGGCTATAGAGTTGCTTGTTGTATGACATATTATAATTTATTTAACCAAATGTCTATTATTTGACACTTAATACTGTATTTTAATACATGAGGTTTGGACCATCCCAGAAAATCAAGGTTACATGGATAACATTTGTGTTTTGTTTCATGCTGTGCTTTATTTCTGAGACATAAATGATAAATTTTCAGAGCTAAAGGGGGTCATAATTTTTAAGGCTAGTTCTCCCAGGCAAATAGCACTTTATTCTCCAGAAGATCTCATCAGGGCCATTTCTTTTCAGTATTAAACAAAAAGTCTTAAATAATTGAACCAAGTGACTGACAGTGGAAGTCATCTTAAGAAGTATTAAGCATCTATGACCTCCTCATTTAAACAAAGTCTTAGTTGGATTGCAGGGGAAAAACAAATCATCGTTTGAAATATAGCTGTTGTAAAGAAAAGGAGAAATGTTATAATAAAATACTCCATCTGTTGGCCTTAGCAGAGCTTGAAGGATCAAGGAGCTGACCTTTATCAGTGGGGGAGAGATCTCACTGTGGGCATTAGAAGCAGCAGGGACGCACGTCATGATCATGTTTCACATTTAATATAGTAGTAATACACATAGCTTCTCCAGCCTTCTTCCTTACAATTTTTAATCTTGCCTCTTTCTCTGTTGTCTAAAATCAGTCTAAAAGTAGTTGGAAAATTAAAATAATTTAAATAACTATCTTCCTTAATGTTTCATACTTTGGTGGTTTTTGGCAGGTCATTCTTTTAAAATTCAAACTTCAAGTAAGAATGTCAATAACTTAAAAAATGCTAAATCCGTTTTTTTTTTTTTTTTGCTTGTTTCCAAATACATTTCACTAAGCATAAGAATTGAATTAGCAAAATGTGGGTAGTCATATATCTGATGCAGTGTTTTGTCTAGAATCTAGACTATATATTAACACCTTCTCTAATTCTAGACATTCTGTGATTTCATTTGTAAAAGTGATTGGAAAAATGACCTATCTTCACACCCAATGTGGGGCTTGAACTCACAAACCCCGACTTGCATGCCCTACCATCTGAGCCAGCCAGGTGCTCCTGTATTTGCAGACTCTGTGTCCACATGATTGGCTGTGTGTATCTCTCAGATGGCATATTGGAATTTGAAGGATCTCAAGGCACTTTTCTCAGATATAAAGATCTGGACCTTGTGTTTTAGGCAGGAAGTTCTACTCTTTCTCTGAAAGCTTTGAGACAATAACTTTGTTTAATGGCTGCTTTACCAATTTCTGTGGTTTATGGAACTTTTGGGTTTCTTCCCAGGAAATGTACTATACAAAGTGAAAAGGTTTTTAGATTGCTATATGTATGTCTACGTGAGAATTCTTGTGGCTTTGAAGGAATGTCTGATCTCTGATTGCATTGGGATTCCCATAATGCTGCACATAAAGAGAAGCTGAGTTTGCTTTTCTTTTTCTTTTTTTTTTTTTTGAGTTAAGTTTTTTTTTTTTTTTTAAATTTCTTTTCAGCATAGCAGAATTCATTGTTTATGCACCACACCCAGTGCTCCATGCCATATGTGCCCTCCATAATATCCACCACCTGAGGGGGGTTTGCTTTTCTAATCAGAACTGAGACTGACATTAATTGTAGTGTGTATGTTTCAAAAAAGAATTTTTTAAAGCCAAAAAAGCAAAACCCAAATATTTGAAGGTAGTAGAAATATTAGAAAAGGAGAATTGCAAATGAAGATTTTTTTCCCTTAGTAACCTAGAGAGTTGCTAGTAAAGTAAAAAGGAAAGTAAAAAGCTAGTATAGAGTTACTCTTTAGTAGAGTTACTAGGTTTTTAAGGAAAAAAAAAAAAAAAGGCCTGTTAGGTGGGGGATGTAATGGGGATTTTTAAATGACTAATTTTAGATATGTTTTATTGCCATAGGGAAGAATGTAAGCATTTCTTGAACTAAGTAAGCATTTCAAATCTTGGAAATGTGCCTTCATGTAAATCCTGCTTTGATAATCCAAAGAGGTCTTGGGATCTCAGTCTTTTTACCTAATAAGCCTATAACAAGCCATATCACATGCCTAGAGAGCATATGCCTTTCTTTTTTCTTTTATTCCATTTTCTAAATTACTTTCCTCCAAATATCTATTCTTTTTTTTTTTTTTTTTACTTCAAAAGATTATTGAGCATCTATTATGCATGGCCCATATTACATCTCATGTTGGGTGGAAGGGGAGACATAAAGATGTGATTCTTGCCTTAGGGAACCTTAGCAATGAGACCTAGCCCTGACTCTTGCACTAACCCTTAGCTCTTGACAGCAAGGTGTAGGATTCACTGTTGGTTCTAGGTATCATTCTCATAGCTCTGAAGTTCTTTTTTTTTTTTTTTTTAAACCAGGAATTCTGCTAATTGCTGTTTGTAATTTTGTCACTTCCTGATTTAAATAGCCCTTTCTGCTTCCTCAGAACTCATTTCCCTGACTGAGACATTTTTGCCCCTTATCTTTATCTCTATAGTAAATGTACAAAATAATAAAATTTACTTAAGTAAGTAAATTTTACTGCCTTCAGACTTCATCTTTATCGGAAAGAAGCTTAATTCTGAAAGCATTAATTTCAAATTTATGTCTTATTAAGTCTAGGAGTTCCCTGAGGACATAGCAATTGAAAGTCTACATTTAAAATCTAATTTAAAGTTTAAAAATAAGAGATACAAATGTAAATTATATCCCTAATTGCTATAAAGGGAATTGTGGGTTCTTAAGTATTTGAGACTAAAAAGTACTTCTGTTAAATTCCAGACTAGTAAAGTATGTAAATCATAAAGGTACTGTAAGGATAAGAAAGGGTTGACAGAAAGTTCATTTTGAAAGTAATTGTGATGGTTAATTTATGTATCAATGTGACTGGGCCACAGGGTGCCCAGAATGTCATCAAATCTTATCTTGGGTATTTCTGCAAGGATATTTTTGGATGAGATTAATATTTTAAGGGGTTAAGTCTTTTGCCTTCTATAATGTGGGTGGGTATTATCCAATCAGTTGAAGGTCTAAATGGCATAACAAGATTGACTTTCCCTGGAGTAATAGGAACAAGTCTCCGGCAGACTACCTTCAGACTTCATCTGTACCATCCATTTTTCTGGGTCTGCACCTGCTTCAGACTGGAACCACATTACAGGTTTGGACTTCTCAGCATCCATACTCATGTGAAAAAATTCTTATAATCTGTGTGTGTGTGTGTGTGTGTGTGTGTGTACACATCTTACTGGTTATCTTCCTTGGAGAACCCTAATACAGTAATATAACATTTGCTTATCATATGCTTATTTTAACACTTAGCACACTGCAGATGCCCAATAAGTAATGAATGAATTTATTTATTAATTATTATGCTTACAGGCTTCACAGTCAAAAAGTTTTGGACTCTGACTCTGCTACTTATAGCTGTGTGACCTTGGTCAATTCTGTGCCTCAATTTCTTCACCTTTAGTAATAGGATAATAATGTTAACTTCCATATAGGGTGGTTGTGAGGATTAAGTAAGACGGAGAAAGGAAAGGAGAGCAGACGATTTCCTGCGACCAGCATTCCCATTTATTCGATGTGGTCTGCAGATACTCTCAGAAAAGACAATGGCCTACGTGGCATTTCATGGTTCTCTGATGGGCCCAGTTCAGCCTTCCCTCTCTGGTGAGGCTAAGTCATAACAGGCCAGTACTCTGAAAATAGTGGTTCTGAACTCCTGTAGTATAAACATTTTTTTAATATAACACTTTCTCCCCCCTTTTTTGCATGATTCCATCAATCAAGGAAACCCATAATGGCAAACAGCTTCTAAGAATTCAGGAACACTTTTTTTTTTTTTTAAAGATTTTATTTATTTATTTGACAGACGAGATCACAAGTAGGCAGAGAGGCCGGCAGAGAGAGAGAGAGAGAGAGGAAAGCAGGCTCCCCGCTGAGCAAAGAGCCTGATGCAGGGCTTGATCCCAGAACCCCAAGATCATGACCTGAACCGAAGGCAGAGGCTTAACCTTTGAGCCACCCAGGGGCCCCCAGGAGCACTTTTAAGTGAGTTTATGTAAGAGACTCAGATACTGTCCCAGGCCTCCATGCCAGACTACAGGAGGCTTGAGCTCTCTTGTAGAGCCTATAAACAGCACAGTGCTTCTCTTGTTTCTTTGAATTTCCCATTCTTTAATTCCTCATGCTTACCTTTACTTCCACTTTTATGCCATTTGTGATGAGCCCTGGGTCAAGTCCAGAAGCTCAGCCCCTTGGCCATTTGCCCCCCAAAAATCGACCATATAGAGTTTTGTGAATGTGGTAATTTTCCTGAAGAGCTGAGAGTTTCCTTTACTTCATAGCCTGCTTGCTGTGCTCTGCCCTCTTATTTTCTGCTCAGGGCCTTTCAAAGCCCATGCTTTTGCCAGGATCCTCCCCAAAGATCATGTGCCCCCCTTCTTCCCACAAGTAGAGTTTTCCCTCCCTCTGACAGCTCTTCTTACAAGAGTGTGTCCCTACTACGTCAGACTGCCTAGCTTCCCCAACCAGTCTGACATTGTTATTCATCATAAAAACATTTTTGTGTTTGCTTCAAAGGATAGTAGTTATGTGTTATGCATATTGTTTATACAAAGCCACAGACAGGGCTCACTGTCTGTATGTATTTAAGGTCTTCAGGTACTAATTACAGTGGCCAGGGGGCCCCAGGACTCAACAGACTGGGGACTACTCACAAAAACCTCTCTATTATTGATATTTTACGAAAACATTGTCCATGGATTTATTTATATTCTCGTTCTTATCTGCTCTTGTGTCTTAAGTTAATAAAAACCTAAAGTTCATCCCACTTAAGAAAAATTGTGCATATTTCCATTTACTCTAAATTTGTCCCAACTTAAATTTTTTAAAAAAAGATTTTACTTATTTATTTGACAGAGAGAGAGATCACAAGTAGGCAGAGAGGCAGGCAGAGAGAGAGGAGGAAGCAGGCTCTCTGCTGAGCAGAGAGCCCGATGCGGCGCTCCATCCCAGGACCCTGAGATCATGACTTGAGCCGAAGACAGAGGCTTACCCACTGAGCCACCCAGGCACCCCTGTCTCCACTTAAATTTTAAGCATGTATTTCCTTTATTACATTCCAGGCCTTAGTGAACACATTTAGTATACTTCAATATTTTATAGGCATTGATCTTTTCTACCTTTGGCTTTAGTTGTTCCATCTTGAATAATGCTGATTTGTCCCCATGTTTTAGCTTCCAGCTCTTATGGTACCAACGTGGGAATATTACAGACAGTCAATGTTTTCAGTTGCTCTCATGTCAATACATTTTGCTAATTGCACTGATATTAGAAAGGAAGGCATCTGCCCATTTTCTCCTCTCTCGGTTGTTTAGGAGAAAATGCTGACATGACATTAATAGAAATTCTTCTGTGAAAGATTTATTTGCAGTAAAGAAAACTTGGAGATTTCAATCTCTTCTAATTGGTAAGCAAAAATTTTGGCCCATTGGACAATCTTAATTTTTGTGGTATAAACTAGGCACTGGTTAAAACCAGGGGTGTAAGCACTATTTTTATTTCCTCTGTTTGTCATTACTGAACCCTCTTACAGTCTTCCCATGAGAAAAGACCATGTACCCGACAGTTTAGTTCTGGACCAAAAAATGCAGTGATTACTGGTGAGTGCAGAGTCAGCAGCTGCAGGAAGTAGGTTTTGGGTTTAAAATCTAACATTCAGAAAATACTTATTAAACTTCCTCTATGTACGTACAAGGTGCTATCCTGGCAACATTCCTGATCCTCAGGGGCTTAAAGTTTAGGGTGGAGATCAGACAAGACCAGTGATTGGAAAACAACTTTGGTGCCGAGTGGTAACCTCTTGAGAGAGGGCACGGATGGGACCCCTGTGAAGGGGGAGAACCCACCCTGCTGGAACCAGGGAAGATTTCACTTGTGGAGCCTTGGGGTGGCCAGTGGTGGGTCTGGGAGAGCATTTGATGCAGAAGGCAAGGCGTGGAGGTGGGAAGGTGGAGGACAGGTATGAGAGCAAGTGATTGTGTGAAGAAAGGTACTGAAATTTCAGTCTGCAATGGTAGGTTAAGTCTGAGGAGGAAGGATCTTCAGGATGAGGCTAAGAAAGTTCTGTGATCCATGATTCCTCCCCAAGCCCTGTAGATCTGTAGGGTCCTATTTTTTTTTTTTTATAGTATGTGTACTAATGTATACTGGTTATTCTGTTTATATGCCTACTAATTACATTACTTTGTGAGTAATTTGAAGTCCTGGTAAGTCATTTATTTATCTTTATATAGTAGATACCTAGCCAGACACCCACCATATGGAAGGTGCTTAGTCCATGTGGAATTGATTGAAGCCCACCTTAAGTTTTGTTTTGTTGAAGGAATAACATTCATTACCTGAAAAGATGTCTCCCTCTCACCTTCCTTATCCCTCTCCATCACACACACACACACACACACACACACACTTTCTAAAGGAAACATGTTTTGAAAGCTGACTTTTTCCTCTGAAGGTTACTGATTCCCAGTTTTCTTACTGAATTTGGCAGGATCTATTTTGTATGAGTTGCAGCATGGTGTATGGTGCATTATATTGTATGGTGATTATATTTTATGTTCTCAATTTTGTAGGGCAACAGTGTGTGAAAGATTTGGACTCAGCTGTCTCAGAAATTGCAGATTACTGGCAGCATTCACTCTACTAGTTTTAAATAGAAGATCTATCTATCTATCTATAAATTTTGATGGTCCCCATTTCTATAGAATAAAGTCCAAAGTTTTGCATGGGATTTAAGACCCATAGCAAAATGCCCAAAGAACCTCTTGTTTCTTGTTGTTTTCTCTCTTGTGTTTACACCCTCTTGTGGTGTTCCCTCTGCTGTATATACGTTAGTAACTGTAACAAACTTCCCAAACTCAGGGGCTTAATATGATTAAAATATCCTTATTTTTTGCTAAGATAAGAGTGGAATACAATCATTCTTAGAGGGTGTCCTTTCTCCACATGTTTTCAGGGATCCCGGTTTCTTCTATCCTGTGGCTCCCCTATGTTCACACCATGACTCCCAAGGTTGTCCTCATCATCTCCAGGCTAACCAGCTGGAAGGGAAAATGCATGAGAGTCATGAGTCAGGGGGCCAAACAGGCCAAGCCTGGAAGCAACAGATGTTACTTCTCACATTTTATTGGTCAGAACTGACACATGGCCATGTCTAGCCACAAGGGAGACTGGTAAGCATAATCTGGCAGTGCTCCAGGAGAAAAAGGAAATGGTTTTTGATGACTTGCTAACCAGTATCCTCCGCAGTCTTTCCTTCTGGTCACAAATTATTCCAGTCCTCCTTTATTTCTTTGAGCATATATGTTTCTCTTGATAACCCAAAGACCTATGAAGTCAGTAAAGTGGCACAAATTTCAGATCTTCAGATGATAAACATGGTGTCTGGATGTGGCCTCTTGTGGCAATCTCTCAATAAAAAGGTGATTCATCCCTTCTCCTTCTCAATGTACAGTGGTAAGTCAGGTACAGGATGATGCTAAAAAAACCCAAACAACCCCCTTCCCCCAACCTCTTTTGGAAAACAGAAGAATGCAAGACACTTAGAAATCTCTCATTGCTAGTATATATGAAATCCTGAACAGGCATTATGAAGGATAGTATTCTGTCCTCAAAAGATGGGGTGGGAATTTCTTTCCCAGATTAGATTCTGATTTTGCTTTCCTGGTAGAACTCCCTTGTCGATGGTCCTTGGTCCATCCTCTGGGAGGGTCTTCCATGTCCTATTTTCATGGCTACATCTAAAGGAGGACATTTGGGAGTGTATTCTTCTTGAAGGCTATATAACTTTCGTAGTCTGTGTCCTGCTTGTTCAAGTGTGGGGTCCAGAGGATTGTTCTGATGCTCAAGTAGTCCAAGGCTTTTTCAGGTTGGGATTATGTTTATTTGGCAGTACAATTCACTCTGAAACATAGAAGGCTTTCAATTTGCTAGTGTCTAGAGAGTTCCATGTGCCAGTTAATATATCCAAAATTTTGCCTAGATGTCATTCTCAAGTCTTATTTGCTTTTTTCCCCCAAGACCTTTCTTCTCAATTTAATGGTGGCTACCTTGAGGTCAGTAGATTTGGGTAGAGGCCATACCATTAATGTAATCTTTGTAATAATATTGAAAATTTCAAACAATTTATATTATTGTTTGCTAATATTTCAAAGAGTAATATATTAAAATATATCATCCTTGATATATTAATATTCACTTAGAAAATCTTTTTACAGGTAATATATACAGGACTTAAATTAAAAAATATAAATTTTATGAGCATTTTAAGAATATTTGAGATTTTGGCTATAAATTTAATTATAAAAACTTAGTTTGAAACATTATCAGAAAAGAATACCTGAATTCCTCTGAAACCACTAATTCTATTTAGTTATCCAGTTGCTCTTTTCAATAACATTAGTAAGAAAATACATTTACAGTTTTATACTGCAATCATATGTCAAGTAGAATAGAATAAATGTTGACATAGATATTAGGTGGAATATTGTTTACATATGTTAAAACAATGTTTTTCACTCATTTGAATTAAAAAAATGAAATACTTGGGATTCCTGGATGGCTCATTCAGTTAGGTGTCTGCATCCATTCAGCAGGGAAGCTGCTTCTCCCTCTGCCCGCTACTCCCCCTGCTTGTGCCCTCTTTCTGACGAATGAAATCTTTTTTTAAAAAATGAGATACTAAAATCTTATTTTAATGCTCCAAAACTGTTTGCAAACTTTTTTTTTTTTAAAGATTTATTTATCTTAGAGAGTGTGGTGGGGAGGGGCAGAAGGAGAGGAAGAGAGACTCTCAAGCAGACTCCCCACTGAATGTGGAGCCTGATGTAGGGCTCCATCTCATGATCCTGAGATCATGACCTGAGCCAAAATCAAGAATCAGATGCTTAACTGACTGAGTTACCCAGGTACCACTGGAAATATTTTTCTTAAATTTTAACAAAGAAATCTATCCCAGTGACTTTAGTAATAATCATTATAACCAAATACAATTAATATTTTGTGGTCTTAATAGTTTATAGGACTTAATTATGTTTGAAGGTGTGATGAAGTAGCTCCATCTTTCCTTTTGGTTATGTGGTTTGAAATCATAGTTCTGACTAGTGGACATTCTCTTGATGAAACCACGAGGTAATGCATTATTTGGGAAATATATACTGACAGATGGGAAAAATAATCTTACAAAATTCTGCTTGACATATTGGTCAGCTATCATCTGAACCAGTCACTTTATAGCTTGGTCATGTAAAGAATATTCACAAAACCTGTCTGAAAATCCTTATCTTAAAAAAAAAAATCCAAAAACATTAAAATGAGGTAGAATAAAGCTAGTAACATCTGAAGATTCTAGTTATATTACCAAACTCCCTGTGGTTAATAAGGTAATGGAACAAAACAGATATGGGAACAAAATTAATTTATACTAATACAATTCTTCTAAGAATGCATACCAGTAATTCTTGGATTTAAAAGGCATCATGAAAGAAGGTACCAATAAAATAAGGTATTTCAAGCTTATGAAGAAGACTTTCAGAATGAAGACTGTAGTTATGGTAATCCAAAGTACTTCCCAGAAGCTTGAATGACCCAAAGTAGGATTTACAAAGATTAAGTTGTAATAAAGTAACTGAAAATGAAAGAGAAGAGGAAAAAGGGGAGCCCTTTTACACTGTTGGTGGAAATGCAAGTTGGTGTAGCCACTTTGGAAAACAGCATGGAGATTCCTTAAGATATTAAAAATAGAGCTACCCTATGACCCTGCAATTGCACTACTGGGTATTTACCCCAAAGATACAGATGTAGTGAAAAGAAGGGCTGTCTGTGCCCCAATGTTCATAGCAGCAATGGCCACAATCTCCAAACTGTGGAAAGAGCCAGAATGCCCTTCAACAGACAAATGGATAAAGAAGATATGGTCCATACATACAATGGAGTATTATGCCTCCATCAGTGAGGATGAATACCCACTTTTGTATCAACATGGATGGGACTGGAGGAGATTATGCTGAGTGAAATAAGTCAAGCAGAGAGAGTCAATTATCATATGGTTTCACTTACTTGTGGAGTATAAGGAATAGCATGGAGGACATTAGGAGAAGGAAAGGAAAAGTGAATTGGGGGAAATCGGAGGTGGAGACAAACCATGAGAGACTGTGGACTCTGAGAAACAAACTAAGGGTTTTAGAAGGGCGAGGAGTCAGGAGGATGCGTAATCCTGGTAGTGGGTATTAAGGAGAGGACACTGCATGTGGTGCATAAACAATGAATCTTGGAGCACTGAAAAGATAAGATTAAAAAAAAAAAAAAGATCCTGTCAAGAATACAAGTAACCAAGTGTACTGAATCTTTGGGCACTTTTTCTTAGAAAAAGCCCAAATTACAGTGCTTTTGTCTCAGAAATGAAGGCAAGGCCCTTCTTTTGTCTATCTTGTTGTATGACCACTTTGGGAGGTTAATGCTGCTGCATTGTCCACAGTTCCTAGAGAGTGGCATGACCCTTGAATACATTTTCTCTGATCCACATTCCTTTGCATCAGGACTGTGTTTACTCTAATGATGAAAGGATGGAAGTCTCGCAGTGGTGTCAGAGATAGTGGGAGACAGTCCTACATCTTAAGTCAGGGTCCTTACCTCTAAACCCCACTACAACTAACTTTGTTAGCCTCAATAGCAGCAGCAAAGCTAGGTTTCAATGGGATTTTGTGTTCAAGTATTTTTTTCAAAAATTGTCTTAAAATTTGGGTTCTCATAGTTTTCATATAGCCTTCCTAGACAGACCCCCCAATTTCTGGACCCTCAACTGCTTCTTACAAACTGGCCAATTATTTCCTGAGCTCCTTTCTTACAATACTTTGCTTGACCTACAAAATAAACGTAAGCCCAGAGTTATTCTCTTGCCCACTACTTCCCCCAGAGTTACAGTCTCAGTGGGCATATGGTCTACTTTCCAAGTTATCCTAGGCAAGTTTAACACAGGTTTTGTCCCTGTGTAATTTGGGTGTCCATTTTTACAACTCTGTGATAGAGTCCTTTATAATAGTCCTGACATCTTCCATTTTTTTAAATTTCCAAAGTTTTTTTTGACTATTATATGATCTCTGCAGCTCCATATAAATTTCAGACTAATCTTCTCAACTGCTACCAAAAAAACTCTGCTGAGATCAGGAACTGAAGCTGGAGAAGTAGGTGAAGAGGGAGGAGAGGAGAGTAGGTGGAGCAGGAAGTCACCAAGAAGCCCTCCCAAAGCACTGGCAGGGTGGACAAATCAGGGCTTAAGGGGTGTCTGCTGAAATGGTCCAGAAAGAGGACTTTAGAGGTCTGTGCTGGGCTGTGATCTGGTTCTTATGGTTGCCTTTCTGAGTTTTCCATTGGGTATCGTGGTGAGTTGCTGCTGGTCAGCAGGGCAGGCAGATGGACATGGACATCTGACCTCAACAGCTGGACCTAGAAGCAGAGGAGAGGAACAGAGCAGAGTGGGGAACAGCAAGTACAAACCGGGACCTGCTTGCTTCTCTGCACTCTTTTTTTTTTTAAATTAATTAATTTATTTTCAGAAAAACAGTATTAATTATTTTTTCACCACACCCAGTGCTCCATGCAATCCGTGCCCTCTATAATACCCACCATGTGGTACCCAACCTCCCACCCTCCCGCCACTTCAAACCCCTCAGATTGTTTTTCAGAGTCCATAGTCTCTCATGATTCACCTCCCCTTCCAATTTACCCCAACTCCCTTCTCCTCTCTAACACCCCTTGTCCTCCATGATATTTGTTATGCTCCACAAATAAGTGAAATCATATGATAATTGACTCTCTCTGCTTGACTTATTTCTCTCAGCATAATCTCTTCCAGTTCCGTCAATGTTGCTACAAAAGTTGGGTATTCATCCTTTCTGATGGAGGCATAATATTCCATAGTGTATAAGGACCACATCTTCCTTATTTATTTATTTGTTGAAGGGCATCTTGGTTCTTTCCACAGTTTGGCGACCGTGGCCATTGCTGCTATAAACATTGGGGTGCAGATGGCCCTTCTTTTCACTACATCTGTATCTTTGGAGTAAATACACAGTAGTGCAATTGCAGGGTCATAGGGAAGTTCTATTTTTAATTTCTTGAGGAATCTCCACACTGTTCTCCAAAGAGGCTGCACCAAGTTGCATTCCCACCAAGAGTGTAAGAGGGTTCCCCTTTCTCCACATCCTCTCCAACACATGTTGTTTCCTGTTTTGTTAATTTTGGCCATTCTAACTGGTGTAAGGTGATATCTCAATGTGGTTTTAATTTGAATCTCCCTGAGGGCTAGTGATGATGAACATTTTTTCATGTGTCTGATAGTCATTTGTATGTCTTGATTGGAGAAGTGTCTATTCATATCTTCTGCCCATTTTTTGATATGATTGTCTGTTTCATGTGTTTTGAGTTTGAGGAGTTCATTATAGATCCTGGATATCAACCTTTTGTCTGTACTGTCATTTGCAAATATATTCTCCCATTCCATGGGTTGCCTCTTTGTTTTTTTTACTGTTTCCTTCGCTGTGAAGAAGCTTTTGATTTTGATGAAGTCCCAAAAGCTATAAGTAGAAGAATGAAACTCGACCATTCTCTTACACCGTACACAAAGATAAACTCAAAATGGGTAAAAGACCTCAACGTGAGACAGAAATCCATCAGAATCCTAGAGGAGAACATAGGCAGTAATCTCTTCGATATCAGCCACAGCAACTTCTTTCAAGATATGTCTACAAAGGCAAAGGAAACAAAAGTGAAAATGAACTTTTGGGACTTCATCAAAATCTGCATCTCTTTCTTCTCACCTCTAACCATGATGACCCTCAGAGCATAAAGGCTGCTGCTTCATTTCACTTTCCAAATCATGTGCAAGTTTGTAACCCAGAACCAAATAGGGAAGAAGATGAAAAAATATAGTCCCAACTTAGACTGAGACAAAATAAAACCATTTTTTTTTTTTTCTCTGTGTCACCACCTTCATCCAACCAGCCACCAACTTCTGGTGATTCTACATTATTTCTGCATTATAAACCATTCCCTTCTCTGCCATTGTTCTTTCTTAGTTTAATTGCTCATACATTTTATGACTGGAATACTGTAGTAGCCCCTAACTTGTGATTACATCAAAATGGTCATGTAGGTTGTGCACTGCACAACTTCATGGGTGCTATTCATAGACCACATGTTTAATGGCTCTCCCTAGAGTTGTTTGAGGCACAACATGCAGAACTGTACACAGTTCCATCTCCGGTCTAGCTCTGCTTCCTTCAGTAACTTGGGTCATCCTTTTTTTTTTTTTTTTTTTTTTTAAAGATTTTAAAAGACAATGCACAGAGATCACAAGTAGGCTGAGAGGCAGGCAGAGAGAGAGGAGGAAGCCGGCTCCCTGCTGAGCAGAGAGCCCAATGTGTGACTCAATCCAAGGACCTTGGGATCATGACTGGAGCTGAAGGCAGAGGCTTTAACCCACTGAGCCACCCAGGCGCCCCTGGGTCATCCTTTTAAAAGGCAAAATGGACCCTGTCATTTTCCTGCCAAAAATTGTTGGCCTCTCATGCCCTTCAGGATAAAATTCAAATTTCTTAGCATAGCATACAATCCATTCATGATTAGCAGATGAGCCTGAGCTCTGGAATCAGAATTTCTCTTTCTTTTTCCTTTCTTTTTTTTTTTTTTTTTTTTTGAAGATTTTATGTATTTATTTGACAGAAAGAAAGAGACACTGAGAGAGGGAACACAAGCAGGGGTGTGGGAGAGGGTGAAGCAGGTTTTCCATTGAGCAGGGAGTCTGACGTGGGGCTCCATTCCAGGACCCTGGGATCATGACCTGAGCTGAAGGCAGATGCTTAATGACTCAGCTACCCTAGTGCCCCTGGAATCAGAATTTCTAAGTTAGAATTTTATCTTATCCACTTCTACAATGTATGACCTTGGGCAAGTCACTGACTCTAACTGGGTTTCTGTTTCTTTAACTATGAAATGGGGGAGGAGGCTGAGAATAGTACTTTCCTCATTACCTTTTGTCAGCATTCATTGAGATGTAAAAATATAATATTCCTTCCTTAGTGTCCACCTCAACTCTATGCTTCGTCTGAACTGAACTCCTCTACTACTAGCTCTCCTTGTTACACCCCATCCTGTCTCTGTACCTTTGCACATACCTGAATCACTCTTCTCTTTTCCTGGATAGATCCTGCTCATTCTCTAGGACTCAGTGACTCATCACTTTCCTTGTGGCAGCCTCCTCTAATTCCTTCAGCCTCAGTTAGTGACAGTTAGTGATGGTTCCCTTGGGCTGTCTCAGTGTCAGTGCTTGATTATACCACAGTGAATTCTCTTTTTCTGTCTTCCCCACTATAAACTATAGACTCTTGTTCCTGCTATACTATCTAAACTCTGGTCTAAACTCTAGACCACGTTTTGCTTGACCATGTTTTACCTGTCTTTTTAGCCTGAGTTCCTAATGTAGCACTGACTAGTTTTTAAGAATGTTTGTTAGCAGGTTCTCAATAATGTTTATTGAGTTAATGTTGAATGATGAGGGCTCTAAGAGGTATTGTTATGCTTTATGGGAAAATATAAAAATGATGGAATATTTTGGGACAATGCATAGTAGCAAGAATTTTAGAATTCTGAAGTTTAGTGATTTGGTAGATTTCAAAGTATATATGTTGCTGTTAAGAATAGAAATTTAAAAAAATGAAGAATTTCTTTTTTTTAAAACTTAAATTCAATAAACATACAATGTATTATTTATTTCAGGGGTACAGGTCTGCGATTTGTCAGTCTTATATAATACTCAGTGGTCATTACAGCACATACACTCCCCAATGTCCATCACCCAGTTACTCCATTCCCTACCCTCCCTCCCCTCCAGCAACTATATCAATTTGTTTCCTATGATTAAGAGTCTCTTATGGTTTGTTGCCCTCTCTGTTTTCATCTTATTTCATTTTTAAGAATGGAATTTTTAAAAAATTTCTTTCCAGCGTAACAGTATTCATTGTTTTTGCACCACACCCAGTGCTCCATGCAATATGTGCCCTCCCTAATACCCCCCATCTGGTTTCCCCAACCTCCCACCCCCTGCCCCTTCAAAATCCTCAGGTTGTTTTCAGAGTCCATAGACTCTCATGGTTCACCTCCCTTTCCAATTTACCCCAACTCCCTTCTCTCCATCTCCCCATGTCCTTCATGTTATTTATTATGCTTCACAAATAAGTGAAACCATATGATAATTAACTCTCTCTGCTTGACTTATTTCACTCAGCATAATCTCTTCCAGTCCCATCCATATTGCTACAAAAGTTGGGTATTTATTCATCCTTTCTTTTTTTTTTTTTTTAAAGATTTTATTTATTTATTTGACAGAGAGAGAAATCACAAGTAGGCGGAGAGTCAGGCAGAGAGAGAGAGAGAAGCAGGCTCCCGCTGAGCAAAGAGCCTGATGCGGGGCTCGATCCCAGGACACTGAGATCATGACCTGAGCCGAAGGCAGCGGCTCAATCCACTGAGCCACCCAGGTGCCCCTATTCATCCTTTCTGATAGAGGCATAATACTCCATAGTGTATATGGACCACATCTTCCTTATCCATTCGTCCGTTGAAGGGCATCTTGGTTCTTTCCACAGTTTGGTGACTGTGGCCATTGCTATAGACATTGGGGTACAGATGGCCCTTCTTTTCACTACATCTGTATCTTTGGGGTAAATACCCAGGAGTGCAATTGCAGGGTCATAGGGAAACTCTATTTTTAATTTCTTGAGGAATCTCCACACTGTTCTCCAAAGAGGCTGCATCAACTTGCATTCCCACCAACAGTGGAAGAGGGTTCTCCTTTCTCCACATCCTCTCCAACACATGTTGTTTCCTGTCTTGCTAATTTCGGCCATTCTAGCTGGTTTAAGGTGGTATCCCAATGTAGTTTTGATTTGAATCTCCCTGATGGCTAGTGATGATGAACATTTTTTAATGAGTCTCATAGCCATTTGTATGTCTTCACTGGAGGAGTGTCTGTTCATATCTTCTGCCCATTTTTTGATATGATTATCTGTTTTGTGTGTGTTGAGTTTGAGGAGTTCTTTATAGATCCTGGATATCAACCTTTTGTCTGTACTGTCATTTGCAAATATCTTCTCCCATTCTGTGGGTTGCCTCTTTGTTTTGTTGACTGTTTCCTCTGCTGTGCAGAAGCTTTTGATCTTGATGAAGTCCCAAAAGTTCATTTTCGCTTTTGTTTCCTTTGCCTCTGTAGACATATCTTGAAAGAAGTTGCTGTGGTTGATATCGAAGAGGCTACTGCCTATGTTCTCCTCTAGGATTCTGATGGATTCCTGTCTCATGTTGAGGTCTTTTATCCATTTCAAGTTTATCTTTGTGTACGGTGTGAGAGAATGGTCGAGTTTCATTCTTCTACATATAGCTGTCCAGTTTTCCCAGCACCATTTATCGAAGAGACTGTCTTTTTTCCACTGTATATTTTTTCCTGTTTTGTTGAAGATTATTTGACCATAGAGTTGAGGGTCCATATCTGGGCTCTCTACTTGATTCCACTGGTCTATGTGTCTGTTTTTATGCCAGTACCATGCTGTCTTGGTGATCACAGCTTTGTGGTAAAGCTTGAAGTCAGGTAACGTGATGCCGCCAGTTTTATTTTTGTTTTCAACATTTCCTTAGCAATTCGGGTTCTCTTCTGATTCCATACAAATTTTAGGATTATTTGCTCCAGTTTTTTGAAAAATACCGGTGGAATTTTGATCGGAATGGCATTAAAAGTATACATTGCTCTAGGCAGTATAGACATTTTAACAATGTTTATTCTTCCGAGCCAAGAGCATGGAATGGTCTTCCATCTTTTTGTGTCTTCTTTAATTTCTTTCATGAGTGTTCTGTAGTTCCTCGAGTTCAGATCCTTTACCTCTTTGGTTAGGTTTATTCCCAGGTATCTTATGATTCTTGATCCTATAGTAAATTGACAACCTGAATAGACTGATATCTAGTAATGAGTTTGAAGCAGTGATCAAAAACCTCCCCCCAAAGAAAGGGCCCAGGACCTGACGGATTCCCCACCAAACTTTCAAAGAAGAAATAACACCTATTCTCCTGAAACGGTTTCAAAAAATTAAAGCAGAAGGAAAACTTCCAGACTTTTTTTATGAGGCCAGCATTACCCTGATCCCCAAATCAGGCAAACACCCTAACAAAAAGGAGAATTTCAGACCAATATCACTGATGAATATGGATGCTAAGATTCTCAACAAGGTCCTAGCAGAGAGGATCCAACAGCACATTAAAAGTATTATCCACCATGACCAGGTGGGATTCATCCCTGGGTTACAAGGATGGTTCAACATTTGCAAATCAATCAATGTGATAGAACAAATCAATAAGAGAAGAGAGAAGAACCACATGGCCCTCTCAATTGATGCAGAAAAAGCATTTGACAAAATCCAGCACCCATTCCTGATTAAAATGCTTCAAAGTATAGGGATAGAGGGAACATTCCTGAACTTCATCAAATCTATCTATGAAAGACCCACAGCAAATATCATCCTCAATGGGAAAAAGCTTGCAGCCTTCCTGTTGAGATCAGGAACACTACAAGTATGCCCACTTTCACCACTCTTGTTCAACATAGTATTAGAAGTCCTAGCAAAAACAATTGGACAACAAAGAGAAATAAAATTCAAATAATATTCAAATTGGCAATGAAGAAGTCAAACTCTCTATCTTTGCAGATGACATGATTCTTCATATGGAAAACCCAAAAGACTCCACCCCCAGACTACTACAGCAATTCAGTAACGTGGCAGGATACAAAGTCAATGTACAGAAATCAGTGGTTTCTTATACACTAACAATGAAAACACAGAAAGGGAAATTAGAGAATTGATTCCATTTACTATAGCACCAAGAATGGAAATTTTTTTCATGGAAAGAATGACTAAAGACATTTTTGTTTAAGGTATTGTTTACTGTCACTTGCTCCATATCCATTACTTTAAGACCTCTTGCAAAGATATTGAAACCCACAATATATGGTCAATTAATCTTCAACAAAGCAGGAAAGAGTATCCAATGGGAAAAAGATAGCCTCTTCAACAAATGGTGTTGGGAAAACTGGACATTAGCATGCAAAAGAATGAAACTGGACCACTTTCTTATACACAAAAATAATTTCAAATAAATTCGAAATGGATTAATGACCTAAATGTGAGACCTGAAACCATAAAAATCCTAGAGGTGGACACAGGCAGTAACCTCTTTGATATCAGCTGTGACAACTTCTTTCTAGGATGTCTCCTGAGACAAGGGGGAAAAAAGGGAAAAATAAGGTATTGGCACTTCATCAAAATAAAAAGCTTTTGCAAGTGAAGGAAACAGCCAACAAAACTAAAGGTAACCTATGAGTTGGGAGAAGATACTTGCAAATGACATATCAGAGGGTTAGTATCTAGAATCTGTAAAGAACTTATAAAACTCAACACCCAAAAATGAATAATCCAATTGAAAAATTGAAAAAAAGACATGAGCAGATATTTTCCCAAAGAGGACATACAAATGTCCAACAGACACACAAAAAGATGTTTAACATCACTGATCATCAGGGAAATATGAATCAAAACTACAATGAAATATCACCTCATACCTGTCAGAATGGTTAAAATCAACAACACAAGAAACAGCAGGTGTTGGCAAGGATGTGGAGAAAGGGGAACCCTCTTGCACTGTTGATGGGAATGTAAATTGGTGCAGTCACCTTTGGAAAATAGTATGAAGTTTCCTCAAAATGTTAAAAATAGAACTACCTTATGATCCAACAATCATACTACTGGTTATTTACTCAAAGAATACAAAAATACTATCTCAAAGAGATACATGCACCCCAATTTTTAATGCACCCTGATGTTTTTAGCAGCATTGTCTATAATAGCCAAGTTATGGGAACAGCCCGTGTCCATTGACTGATGAAAGAATAAAGAATATGTGTTGTATATATACAATGGAATATTGCTCAACCTTTAAAAGAAAGAAATCTTGCCACTTAGAACAACATGGATGGAGCTAGAGAGCACTATGTTAAATGATATGTCAGCTAGAGAGAGACAAATACCACATGATTTCACTTATATATGGAAGCTAAGATACAAAACAAATGAGCAAAGGGGGAAAAAGAGTCAAACAAACAAACAAAAGACTCTTAACTATGGAGAACAAACCGATGATTACTGGGGGTGCCTGGGGTGGATGGGTGGGGGATGGGTGGAATAGGTGATGGGGATTAAGGAGTGCACTTGTGATGAGAACAGAGTGATGTACGGACGTGTTGAATCACTATATTGCACACCTAAAACTAACATACACTGTTAACTAAGTGGGATTAAAAAATTTTTATTTTAGAGAGAGGAAGAGTGTGAGTGGGTGATTGCAGGGGAGGATTAGATGGAGAAACAGAGGGAAAGGGATAAGCAGACTCCACACTGAGTGGCTGAGTGCAGAGCCCTAGGTGGGGCTTGATCCCATGACCATGAGATCATGACCTGAGTTAAATCAAGAGTTCAATGTTTAACCTTAACTGACTAAGCCACCGAGGTGCCCCCTAACTGGAATTTAAATAACAAAAATATTATTGAATAATGCATTAAAAGTTCTTTAAAGAGTATTCTGTTTGTTAGTGGCTAATTGTATTACCCAAAATCATAAAGTAGCTATCCTTGGGAAATTATGGACCAAAATCCAGGGAACTACCTGTTAACTCTAAAAAGGTCTATATGAGTTCAATCATTTTTAAAAAAAGATTTGTTTATTTGAGAGAGAGAGAGATCACGAGCAGGAGGTAGGGGAGAGGGAGAAGCAGATTCTTTCCTGGGCAAGGGATCTGATGTGGGACTTGATCCCAGAACCTGGGGATCACAACCTGAGCTAAAGGAAGATGCTAACCCTACTGAGCCACTCAGGCACCCCTCAATCATTAAAAAAAAAAAAAAAGATTTTATTTATTTGAGAGGACACAAGAGCACAAGCAGAGGGAGGGGGAGAAGGAGAAGGAGAGAGACAGACAGGTTCTTCGCTGAGCACAGAGCCCGAGCAGGGGTTTGATTCTAGGACCCTGAGATCGTGACCTGAGCAGAAGTCAGAGCCACCCAGCTGCCCCAAGTTCAATCATTTTAACAGTGGACTTACCTTAGTCAGTAATTTATACCTGATGTTTCTGATGGCAATATTTTAATAAAGAGAACAAGTAAGACTGAGGTTTTATTCCTTTTAAATGTCAGATTTTAAACTTAATATGTTTGAAATAAAGTATATCTATTAAGATTTTTTTTAATTTTTAAATTTCTGGATCAATAATTATTAGGTTTCTTAAAGTTTGAAATAAAAATGTCAGTGCATGACTGGGTATTTACCCCAAAGATACAGATGTAGTGAAAAGAAGGGCCATCTGTACCCCAGTGTTCGTAAGAGCAATGGCCCCAGGCACCAAATGGTGGAAAGAGCCAGGATGCCCTTCAACAGACAAATGGATAAAGAAGATATGGTCCATATATACAATGGGGTATTATGCCTCCATCAGAAAGGATGAATACCCAACTTTTATATCAACATGGATGGGACTGGAAGAGATTATGCTGAGTGAAATAAGTCAAGCAGAGAGTCAGTTATCATATGGTTTCACTTGTGGAGCATAAGGAATAATATGGAGGACATTGGGAGGAGAGAAGTGAGTTGGGGGAAATTGGAGGGGGAGACAAACCTTGAGAGACTGTGGACTTTGAGAAACAAACTTAGGGTTTTGGAGGGGCAGGGAGTATGGGGTTGGTTAAGCCTGGTGGTAGGTATTATGAAGGGCATGTATTGCATGGAGCACTGGGTGTGGTGCATAAATGATGGATTTTGGAACACTGAAAAAAATTTAAAAATGTAAAAAAAAAAGTCAGTGTGTGGACTAAATATCAGAGGATATTAAATCTAAGCACTTCTGTGGGCTGTAGATGTTGACCTTTTCCAAAAACCTGTCCCTTCTTCAGTTAGGTTCTTGCTTTGATATAAGGAAAAGTTTTAATAAAGATGGAAATGATCAGTCTCAATATCAGTATCCTGCTTTGTTAAGCTTATGACTCTAACTGCTATCCAATGCATCATAATTGTAAGATTAAGAAGAGTGACTTGCTTAAATATTTTTGCATCTTACAAATGAATAAGAATATGAAAATCTCTCTGAAGAAATGGGCAAAGGGCATTATTAAAGGAGTCAGAAAAAATAAAAATGGCCAATAAATATATGGAAAAATTTTAGTAGTACTAGCAACAAAATGCAAACCAGCACAATATTGAGATACCATTTTAATCTAGTTCAACAGCAAAGGGTGTGAAGAAGAGGGCATTTTTCATCCATTGCTGTTGGGAGTATAATTTAATCTTCTCTGCAATTTGAGAAGATTTGAGAACATAACATAGTTATGTGTGAAAGGCTTTAAAAATGCTTTTAACATTGACTTGGGAATCCCACTTGTAGGAATTTGTTCTAGGAAAATAATAGGAGACGTGCAGAGTGGCATACCTTTAAGCATATTTATTGCAGCCTTGTTTTTGAAATGGCGTTGGGTGAGTAACCTGCTTATGCCTTTCTGTGTGGAGGGACAGCCACTTCTGGAATCCTCCTAGGCCCTTGTCCACTGGGCACTCCACCCCAAGGGAAAGGAGCAACTTGCTTGGTTGTACTCAGGGTTCTGCTGTCTCCGTTCTGGCACTTCTGATCGCTCTGCCTGCAGAGCACCTGCCCTCACTGGCTCTTTGCCAAGAGCAGCTTTTATGGGGAAGTCTTCCTCATATTGGGAAAGTTTTCCGACTCTACCTGTGTCTGTCTAGGAAACTCCTGAACTCCACATACTGTGTTAGGAATCTCACTGGGCTGCACACCTGATCCATGTCCTCCATCCAACTTTTATAGAAGATAAGCCTGATATTTTGATTTCTATTTGTCTGACTCCTCTCACCTAATCATTTAGTATTGAACCAGGGCTCCTGACACCCCTAAGGAGTATGAACAACAGCAAAATAGAATTTGGACATCCAAAAGTGTGGGACTGATTAGAAGAGTAAGGCTGTAAAATTGGAAATAATACAGCAATCTAAAATAATTCTGTTTATGTATATATTGATAAATGAAAAAGATTCTAATATAGCATTTGGCAAATGAACGCACTTATTGTATATGTATGTAGACCGCTCTTTCCTCTCTCTCTTTCCTCCCCTCTGTTTTCTAAAGCTTCTGTAACCACCTACAAATAAGCCAATTGCAAGTTTTGCTACTGTATAGGCTGTACTTCTGGCTGTGTTTGTCGTGTTTATGGTGGCTGGTGTGTGCTTTCCCTTATTCTTTTGTTCCACAGGGAGTTTCCCTGATGAAGTGACTAGGAAATCTGGAATTGGGTCAACTTTTCCCAGTCAGACACCTTTGTTACGTAGATACCCTCCACAGGATGTCTGGCCACTGGCGATCTGTGGTTACTGGCTTCACTCCCTACCTTCTCAGCAGAGACTCATCTGGTCAGAAAGGAGCTAATCGGTAGACCCAAATGAGGCAGTGGTGTCATCTTATTCCTCTAGTGCCCTATTCTGTTTTCTGCTCAGGAAGCTGGAGTTGTTGTCTGAGGAGAACCAGTGCCTCTGTCATCTTTGCACTGTTGAGGGTTGGAAGAATTCTCCTACTCAAGAGGATAAAACTGTAGATAACACCAAGTCCAGAGTGAGATGATGTACAGAATTACCTCCAGTTCATGGAGGTGCCAAAATCATCATCATTTACAAAGGCTCCTGGGAACTGAAATTTTCCAAATAAGTGAAGTTTCTAGATAGCTAGCATTTACCACTTTAAGAGCCTATATTATTTTTCCTAATCATTTTTAATGGAAATCTTGCTAAAGGGCTTTCAATTTATTTTCATAAACATTCAACATTTTCTTAATGACTCAGTCTCATTCTTATAAAAAACATGTGTTCTTGTTCTGTAGAATGGGGATGCTCTCTGACTACATTAAACCATGTAGTCCTGAAGAGCAGTTCCTGGTTATAATATCATGGTCCTGCCTGTGTGTTTTAGATGGTCAGCCTACTTCCCCTGCTGAAAACTGTTCCACTGATCCTCTGTGTGCTCTGGTTGAGATCCTGCTATGTTGAATTAGCTTTTGGTTGATAAGGGTTCTGATTTAGCATTAAGATGTAGTATCTTGTAATGGACACAATTCTGCTGCTGTGAGGCCATTTTCGTTTGGTTTTGGGTTTGCTGTTGAGTCTCAGCCACTGTGGTGAAAGTAGTCGATAATCAGAACTGTGGATGAATGGGCCATTCTTGTATTTTACAAGATGTCCAGTCACCTTTTTGATAAACCAATTAAAATCACATTTTCATTACAAACAGGCTTCCTTATAGATTAATGATCACTTACATTATAATTGTAGAAACTGTGGTTCAAACAAGTGAAGTCAATTTTCTAGTTTTGTTTATAATAAAATTGAAATGTTTATGAATTTCAGGTTCTGCTCCTGAGGCTGTAAAACTGGAAATCATAAGCTATTTGTAAATTCCGAGGAGGCAACTGAATGATCATGTTCATTCATTTTAACTCTGTTCAACTTAATTTTTAAGAAAGATTTATTTATTTGGGAGAGAGTGCATATGTGCACATGAGCTGGGGGAGGGGGTGGGAGAGTGAGAGAGAAAGAATCTCAACCAGACTCCCTGCTGAGTACAGAGCCTGCGGTGGGGCTTGATCTCATGACCCTGAGATCATGACTTGAGCTGAAACCAAAAGTTTGACCCTCACCGACTGAGCCACCCAGGTGTCCCTCTATTCAACTTAATTAAGAAAATGATTGTTTTATTGGTTTTCCATCAACTAAAGTATGAAGTGCAATTTCTTTAACATTCTGTCAGTTAGTTAGGCTGCCTAAAAAAAACACCCAAAGCACAGTGATTTTTTAAAAATAATGTTTCACCAAAGCACATACCCTCCCCAATGTCCATAATCCCACCCCCTTCTCCCAAACCCCCTCCCCCCAGCAACCCTCAGTTTGTTTTGTGAGATTAAGGGATAAAAATATATGTTTATAAAAAATAAAAAATTTAAAAAAAATCCAAAAAAAAATAATGTTTCATTATGTTTTATGATTCTGTAGCTCAATGGGCAGCTCTTTTGGTCTGAGTCAGGTTGGTTAGAGGTGGATGGTCTAGGATTTCCTCAAGTGTCTGGGATGGGTGAGATGACTGGGCCTCTCTCTGAGGGGGTCTTTTATCTCTGAGGGGGCTAGCCCATGTGTTGTACAGTGGCAGAAGGGCTTCCAGCAGCAAGAGAGGGAAAACTCCAAAGCATAGGTAATTTTCAAATATCTGCCTCTGTTACATTTACTGATATCCCATTAGCCAAACAAAATCACATAGGCTCTAGTGCATGAGTACAAAGAGGTGTGATTTATTGGGGTCACAACTGCAATGATTCAACACAGCATGTTCTGAACTATCATTCTAACCCTGCAGTTCCCAAGCTGTCTGTGGTGTCCTGGGACACCACAGTGAATTCACAGGGGGTATTGTGGGGCATTTAGAAATTTCCAGGGAAACTTATTTATACTCCATGATCATTAGACATCATGCAAACAATGAGCTAGATGTAGGTCATGGTGTCAACATCATAATGATACATTCCTCTTGGTGCTGTTATATCTTTGCAAAGCTGGGTTTTCTGTGGTTGCTGTGATAAAAAGTACTACATGAAAATTACTGTGGAACAGGGAGTAAGGGTGACGATGCCCAATTTGAGTCCAAGATTGCAGAAGTGGTACAGTGCTCAGCAGGTACAGAGATCTCATTATTAAGTAAATATGGTTATTGAAGGAAATATGGTTATTTAAGGATGAAATAAAATATTTTAAAAATACAAAAAAAAACATGTGTATTATTATTCAAATGTAATTAATTTTTTAAGGCACGCATACTTACAAAGTTGTTTGGACCTGACTGCCTAGGAAATGAAAGTATTAATTAAGTATTTCTTTTGATCTAGGGACACTGAAAAAATTAACAAGATACTAAGGATGCTGTGAAATTTTGGGAGGAAATGTTGGGAGCTGCTATTTTAACTTTATTTGCTACTGCTGATAAAAGAAAAAAGTCAGGAAGGAAAGCTGGTTTTGGGAAAAGGTGAATGGATTCAATTGTGGAGATGCTGAGTCTGAGGCCTAGTGGGCCATTCAGGGAAATGTATAGAGCTGGAATCCAGGCAGGAGGTTTAGAGCAGAGCTAATTCCATCCCTGAATAGTCATGTGCAGGTTCTCTTTTCTAATTGCTTTGGATATTGTATAAACTCAAGAATTGCAAAAGTAAAAGGTAGGGTAATTAGAAAGAACCTAAAAACCAAAACTTGAAACCAGCCTACAAAATAAATGTTCTTGGTTTAATGTTTTTGCAAATGTTATATGGATGCATTTGAATTTCCTTTTTACATCATGTTTTATTGCAAAAGTTCTATGGGAGAACCATGAAATATACTATAGTAGAGAAAGAGAAAGTGAACTCTTGACCTCTTAGCCAGGTGTTGTGCAAATAGGGGGTTTGCATAATTACTTTATTTCCCATTTAGTGCATCACTAGATGAGCCCAGAAAGTCCAGATCATAGAGGGTCATCCACTGTATAGAGAAGACAACCTTATACACACTTAAGTCTTCACAAGATTAGCATCAAGAAGTAGGAGGGTATGATGTTAGGAAAGTAAAGACTTCCCACCTTCCCTCCTTCATATACATACCTTTTTTGGCAAAGGAGACTGTAGAAAAGAGAAGATAGAGATTTGTGTCTTGTAACTTCCCTCCATGGCTTGGAAAGAATTTGTGTTACAAAAGTGAGAGTAATAGTAAGAACAAAGAGGAGAGATATTGCCCATTTCCAAGTTGGGGACCATGGAAAGCTCACTTTTGTCCTTTTCACCTGTAACAGCTTGGGGGTATGACTACAACAATTTGGCTGTGCACTACAAAAAGAAGGAGATATTACGGCTTTGTTTTCCTATGCTGCTTCTAATTCCAATGTTTTAGAGATGTTGTGATAAGAACCAGTAGGCCTTCCAAGGCACCACCTGCCCACCCTGCCTTGTCAAGGCAGGTGGACAGACAGGTCAGTAGACTGGGTGAGGGACAGAGTAGTCTCGGTACAGTCTATAGCCAACATAGTAGGGGTGAGGCTTAGGTCACGTAAAGATGTTATTTGGTCCTGACCAAGCAAAAGGCTTCCAATGATTAAGATTATTCTCTTGAGATCAATAGTAACTTCCTAATGCATGTCAATGACCCCCATGAGGCTTCCTATTGGTTATAAGACATATTCTTCATGCACTTACAAAAATAAAACATTTCAAAATAAATCTCATTTTAAAGTTCAATTTCTTGGATTTAGCTTTGACATCAGAAGAGTGGAAAGGTGTCTAGATTTGGAGTCATTCCTGGGTTTGAGGAGGGCACAGATTGCATGGAGCACTGGGTGCTATACATAAACAATGGATCATGGAACACTACATCAAAAACTAATGATGTACTTGTATGGTGACTAGCATAATACAATAAATTATACATATATATATATATATATATATATATATATATATATATATATATGTATCTTTTTCCCCAGTTTACCAATAGGAATGATACTATTCCCTAGAGAGCATTTTGGAAAATTGAGGAGTATTTTTGTTGTCTGAGGGGATGCTGATGGGCAAAGGTTAGGGATATTAGAAAGTTACAATTTGTAGGACAGTCCTACACAAGGAAGAATTGTTTGATGTTCTGCATAACTTTTGACTGCATCACCTGTTACTTGAGTAGATGAAAACTTGTTTATAATTATGAGTCTAGAACACAATAACATTTTACATCACCTCATAATATCTTTTGCATGGTTTAAAAATAGGCTGAATTTTCCATAACTGAAACAACTATAAATGGAAGGAAGAGTATAATTGATTTGCTTCAGACTTTACCAAGAGTTGTTCTGCATTTTTGAAAATCACAATGCCCAATGGCCATGCTGCTTTTGGTATTTGGATCTTCAATACAACGTACCTTAATTTGTCAGCAGATATCAACTTCCTGTAAATTTCACATGTAGATACATTGACTGCTTCATTAGTCTTCTGGTATGGCTATTTCTGAGCATATTGGCATGCACATTCTTTTATTATAAATTCTATTTTTTTCCTCCTTTATGTTATAGTCAGGGCATTTTTTTTTTTGGTTTTGTTTAAAAGTTGTAGTGTAGGTAGGTTACAATTTTTATGGATTTCATTTTAGGACTGTATAAGTATATTGAAAAATATTTGCTATAGAAAAGGGTGAGCCTAATAGTTTTAGAACCACTGAGGTGGGAGACATGAGTATTTGGAATCAGTAAAGAGCAGAGTTATTTTTGCAAGAAAACTTAGAGTTATTGACTTTCCTTGAAGGGCTTATTGGCTATGAGGGCAATAGCACTGAGCCTGATGTGAAAGAGTTATTAAATCTTTTAAGAGACTATATTCTGTGTTAGGCACAGAATCAAGATATCTAACCCAATTTACCCAAGGAGTAGGGCTTTTCAGGTGACCTCCTTTTTTTAAATTTAAAGTTAAATTTTGTCCTCTTGGCTGGACAAAGTTGTCCTTTTCATTTGAGGGAATGACCTTGGCAGGAAAAAAAGAGAAAAAACCCTTTTGATTCAGGTTTTTTTTTTTTTTTTTCCTTTTGGGAAAAATATCCCTTTGAAGGTAAAATACCTATGTGAGACATTCACATTGCAACCCAAAGGGCTCCTTGTTACTAATCGTTATGAGAAGGCCACCATCAGAGGGGCTTCAGACAAAATGCCCTAATCTACTGACTTTCTTGCATGACGATGTTCCTTATGTAACTCCAGGACTCTGCCCTTTCTGTATGAGAGATGTCTTACCACCTATTATTAACAATATTATATGCCAGTTAATCATACAAGATTGTTAATGAAGAGGTAAAAAAACTACACTTTGAGTCAGAGGGCGTAAGTGTTTTGTTCTAAACACTCAGGGTCATGCCATGTAGTGATATCTATTATGGTAATTAGGGAAAAATTATCCTTTTCTTCTTTTGGACTCTCTCTCTTGTGGAATCCTGCCCCCTCTTGCAGTGCTTTCCTGCACTGGACAGTGCTTGTCCAGGGACTTGCGTCTGTCTGCTCAGTCTCTGGTCTGGGTGATGGTTATTTGGAAGGGAGAGAAGTTGGGTGAGGAAAGTATCTCTGGATCTTCTTGGCAGGTCTCTACCCGAGCATAAGCTGATTAGTGTAATGATTCAGAGCCCAGTCTCTTGAACCAGTCAGCCAGGATTTCAGTTCTGGCTCCTGTTAATAGTTGTCTGACTTAAATTCTCTGTCTCAGTTTCCTCATCTATAAAACAGGAATTATAATAATACTTAATCTGTGGGGTTGTTGTGATTATTAAATGTATTAATATGTATAAATGGGAAGCAGGGAGGAAGAACACCTGCTCTACCACACTTACAGATGTAAATGGAAGAACGTTCCTAGTTGGTGTTTTATTGCAGATTGGTTGAACCGAAATGATTTCTTTGATTTTGGATGGTGGGTCGGTGTTTTATTGCAGATTGGTTGAACCGAAATGATTTCTTTGATTTTGGATGGTGGGTCTAGAAGAACAGCTGGGTAAATGCAAAGTGGAAGGAGTCACCAACTTGGGCTTTGGATTCAGGAGTGTCACTCTTTTGCTCAAAAGCCATTGAAGTGTCCCTATTCCATTGAGAGTAAAAAACCAAAGACTGGATAATGTCCATGGGGTCTTGCCTCATGTGGACCCTTGTGACATCTCTGATCTTGTCATCGACTGCTTTCTCTGCACTGCAGCTAGCCAGACCAGCCTTCTTGCTCTACCTCTGACATGCCAGTTGTACTCCTACCTTAGGGTCTTTGCTGTAGCTGAGCCCTGTGTCTAGAATGCTTTTCCCTTTGACATCAACATGGCTCACTCCTGCACCTCTTTCAAGTCTTTACTTAAATCTCACCTTCTCAGTAAGACCTGTCTGGATAACCCTATTTATTTATTTAAAGATTTTATTTATTTATTTGACAGAGAGAGATCACGAGTAGGCAGAGAGGCAGGCAGAAAGAGAGAGAGGAGGAAGCAGGCTCCTGCTGAGCAGAGAGCCCGATGCGGGACTCGATCCCAGAACCCTGAGATCATGACCTGAGCCGAAGGCAGCGGCTTAACCCACTGAGCCACCCAGGCGCCCTGGATAACCCTATTTAATATTGAAACTTGCCTCCTGCCTCTACTCAGGCACTTCCATTCCCTTTACTGAGCTCTACTTTTTCCTTATAATGCCATTGATCTTCTAATAAACCATATAATTTACTTAGGAATTATATTTATTGTTTCTGATCTCTCTTTCTCTACTAGAATAGTAACTTAAAAGGGAAGGATATTGATTTTTCACTCACATCCTTAGAATCTTGAGTTCTTGGCACATAGGAGGTATGTACTCAATAAATATTTATGGAGTGAATGTATGATTCATCAATTGAGGCTAAGGACATTGCTGATCTAATCACACCACATTTTTCCTAACAAGAAAGAAGGGAGAATAGCTATTGAATGGCAGTTAACAATATCTGATGTGGATTTTAAAATGCCTGGTTGCACATTGGGAATAATTGGATTATGGACTAATTGAGGAGTATTTGAGTCTTTTCCCAAATCTGGTATGCAAATTAAGTGGGAGTTACATTTTATTTCCTGAACTTGCTTTATTTTTAACAAGAAGAAAATTGGTGTATTTTTATGGATTATATGGAAGTTGGTAGCCTTGAAATGGTTTTAGTCTTGCAGAGATGCCATATTACTGGGGATGGAGTGATGTAGGAAATAATGTATAAAGACACCTGATTCCTGGCACAAAGGAAACACTCAGGAAATATCTGAATTTTGCCTAGGGCTATTCTTACCTTTAAAAGTAATCAGAGGAATATATAATAAAAATACATTCATATCAGAGAATCTCACTCTTGGAAAGGATTGGAATGATGTATATCCTCTTCAGGGCTCTTCACAGATGAGCAGAAAATGAATCAAGCACAAAAATCAGCACAAGTGAGCTAAAATTGCCTTCCTCTAAATTTTACTCTTTGGCATTCCAGAACAAATCTATTTACTTTTATACCTAAGATCCTCTCAACTATTTGAAGATAGCAATTGTGTTTTCTTTTCCATAAGGTAAACACCCTCAGTTTCTTATCTAGCTTAGTTTTAAGATTCTTCACCATCCTGGCCACCCTGTTTCTGATGGAATACAAGTTTACAATATAGTTTTATTTTATATTTATTATTATTATTATCTTTTGAGAGAACAAAGGGTGTGGGGCAGAGGGAAAGGAAGAGTATCTTTTTTTTTTTTAAAGATTTTTATTCATTTATTTGTCAGAGAGAGAAAGAGAGAGAGTCAGAGAGAGAAGGAGAGGGAGAGAACTAACACAAGGGGAAGAGGGGCAGGCAGAGGGAGAAGCAATCTTCCTGCTGAGCAAGGATCTCCATGCGAGACTTGATCCTAGGACCTGGGGGTCATGACCAGACGCTTAACCAGCTGAGCCACCTAGGTGTCTCAGGAAGAGAGAGAATCTTGAGTAGGCTCTACACTCAGCACAGAGCCCAAAGCAGGGCTAGATCCCAAAGCAGGGCTAGATCCCAGGACCCTAGGATCATGACTTGGCCAGAGGCAGATGGTTAACTGAGTGAGACATCCAGGTGCCCCTACAAAGTAGTTTGTAAAAGTCGGTAACCAGGGGCACTTGGGTGGCTCAGTCCATTAAGCATCTGCGTTTGGCTCATATGATGACTCCAGTGACCTGGGATTGAGCGCCACATCAGGTTCTCTGTTCGACAGGTAGTCTGTTTCTCCTGTTCTACTCCCCCAGCTTATGCTTGCTTGCTTTCTTTCTGTCAAATAAATATATAAAACCTTTAAAAAAAAGTCAATTTTCCCAGCACCAGGAATGAAACTGGACCATTCTCTTATACCATACACAAAGATAAACTCAAAATGAAAAGACCTCAATATGAGGCAGGAATCTATCAAAATTCTAGAGGAGAACGTAAGCAGTAACCTCTTCGACATCAGCCACAGTAACTTCTTTCAAGATATGTCTCCAAAGACAAAGGAAACAAAAGTGAAAATGAACTTTTGGGACTTCATCAAGATCAAAAGCTTTTGGACAGCAAGGGAAACAGTTAATAAAACAAAGAGGCAACCACGGAATGGGAAAAGATATTTGCAAATGACACTACAGACAAAGGGCTAATATCCAAGATCTATAAAAAACTCCTCAAACTCAAAACAGATGACCACATCAAAAAATGGGCAGAAGAGATGAACAGGCATTTCTTCAAAGAAGGACATACAAATGGCTAACAGACACATGAAAAATTTTTTATCATCATAAGCCATCAGGGAGATTCAAATCAAAACCACATTGAGATACCACCTTACACCAGTTAGAATGGCCAAAATTAACAAGACAGGAAACAACGTGTGTTGGAGAGGATGTGGAGAAAGGGGAACCCTCTTACACTCTTGGTGGGAATGCAAGTTGGTGCAGCCACTTTGGAGAACAGTGTGGAGATTCCTTAAGAAATAAAAAATAGAACTACCCTATGTCCCTGCAATTGCACTACTGGGTATTTACCCCAAAGATACAGATGTAGTGAAAAGAAGGGCCATCTGTACCCCAATGTTTATAGCAGCAATGGCCACAGTCACCAAACTGTGGGAAGAACCAAGATACCCTTCAATGGGCAAATAAATAAAGAAAATATGGTCCATATATACAATGGAGTATTATGCCTCCATCAGAAAGGATAAATATCCAACTTTTGTATCAACATGGACAGGACTGGAAGAGATTATGCTGAGTGAAATAAGTCAAGCAGAGAGAGTCAATTATCATATGGTTTCACTTACTTGTGGAGAATAAGGAATAACACGTAAGACATTGGCAGATGGAGAGGAGAAGTGAGTTGGGAAAAATTGGATGGGGAGACAAACCATGAGAGACTGTGGACTCTGAGAAACAAACTGAGGGTTTTGGAGGAGAGTGGGGTGGAGGGTTGGGAGGGCCTGGTGATGGGTATTAAGGAGAGCACATATTGCATGGAGCACTGGGTGTAGTGCATAAACAATGAATTTTGGAACACTGAAAAGAAATAAAATAAAATAAAAAAATAGTAATAGCAGTTGGCATATATTGAGACTTACAGTTGTTCCAGATATTATGATAAATAAATGCTTTACATTAAAAAAATTTAGTTTGAGGGACGCCTGGGTGGCTCAGTTGTTAAGCAGCTGCCTTCGGCTCAGGTCATGATCCCAGCGTCCTGGGATTGAGTCCCACTTCGGGCTCCTTGCTCAGCGGGGAGCCTGCTTCTCCCTCTGCCTCTGCCTGCCATTCTCTCTGCCTGTGCTCACTCTCCCCCCCGCCCTGATAAATAAATAAAATCTTAAAAAAAAAATTTAGTTTGAAAATTTTCAGAGAAATCTAGCTCAGATAGATCTGATATCTCTAATGACTTCAGAATTGATTTGATGTTTCTATAAAAACTTCATGTAGGATTTTAGATTCTTCTTCTATTCATATTTATTCATTTGCATTTTTATAAGCATTGCATTGGAACAAGAATCTTATTGTGAAACTCCTCTCTTCCCCACAAAAAAAGTCAGTGGCCAAAATAATTCACAGTGTTTCTAATTTTTTTTCTGATGATTTTATTTATTTGACAGGGATCACGAGTAGGCAGAGAGGCAGGCAGAGAGAGAGAGAGAGAGGGAGGAAGCAGGCTCCCTGCTGAGCACAGAGCCTGATGTGGGGCTTGATCCTGGGACCCTGAGATCATGACCCAGGACCGTGTTTTCATGACTTGAGCCAAAGGCAGAGGCTTAACCCACTGAGACACCCAGGCACCCCACACAGTGTTTCTAATTGAGTCTGATAAAATGAAGTGCAAAGAGATCACTTACCAAAATGAATAAATATATAAACAGATTAGGTAAGTAATCAAGGGGAGGGGATATATTGACTAACAACTAAAAGGTCAGAGGTAGGTCTACCTTCAGGTAGAGCTTGAGATCCAGGGATTCATTTATCATTTGAGCTCTGTGTTCATTGCTTAGCTCTGTTTTTTTTTGTGTTTTCTTCACTCCCAGAAGGGGTCTCAACATATTTCTTCTTAGAAGCTCCATGTTTACTTCTTACCAAATTTACTTGTCTCAGTGGTAAAGATAGAATTCTAGAGAAAAACTCACACTTAACAGGAAGAGAAAGACACACTGCTGATCGTCCAGAATGTGAATTTTTTCATAAAGTAAACAATTCTGGATTGCTGTGACTTGCTAAATTGGTTTTTAGTGATGCTCCCTTTGAATGCATCACAGTGCTGCTTTATTTTGTGTCTTCCAGAATTTTTCCTGGAATTGATGTCAAATTCACGATTTGAAAGCTGTAGAACTATTTTTTCAAATTTGGGAAATTAAGATAACAGTTTCCTATCTTTTATCTTTTGGCCCTTTTCTAGTTCACATTGTTTTTTTTTTTTCAGAGAGTAACAATAGTTCAACATTTATTGAGTACCACACAATAGTACTTACTTCATTCATATTTACAAGTTCTTGGCTTCTGGGACCGGAATTCACTTAGCTTAAAAACTCAAATTCCTTTAAATGAACCAGTTAAATGGTACTTCTTATATGTCCACCTACCTTGACTTTCTAGTTCTACATTAAAGAGCTTTTTAGTTTGGATCCCTGGTTTTAAGAAACGGAGAATCAGTCAGGTGAACTCCAGATTATGGAGAAGCTTACATGTAGCAGAGACAGAAAAGATCATAAGAGCAGAGAAGTGAATTTTATGGAGACTTTTGTCTGTGGGCAGGTCCGAAGCAGCAGCATTTCAAAGATCTTCTATCTACCATCACATCAGTTTTTGACTCTTTAAATTGATACTGTGACTCTTTCACTTGCTCTGTTTTTCTGAGTGTGTCTTTTTGTTTGTCTGTTTTTTTAACAGGTTTGTTGAAGTATAACTTCCCTGCCTCCCCCTACTCTTGTCCCCACGTGTTGTCTGTCGCTCTAGATTCATTTGTGTTTCTTAGACTTTTATATAAATGGAGTCATAGTCTGCCCTTTTTTTTGGACTATCACTCGGGATACTTGTTTCGGGATTCATCCATATTATTTTGTGTATCACTAGTTCATTCTTTTTATTGCTGAGTGGCATTCCATTGCACATTTGTTTTACATTTTATTTATTCACATGTTGATGTACATGTGTGTTTCAGATATTGGCCATTACTAATAAAAGTGTTATGAGCACTTGTGTACAAGTCTTTCTATATATGAACACAGGCTTCTATTTCTCTTGTGTAAATAGGAATGTAATGGCTGGATCATGTGGTAGGTGTAGACTTAACTTTTCAGGTCATTGTCAAACTGTTGCCAGAGTGGTTGTATAATTTCACTTTCTCACCAGAGGTATGTAAGAGTTCCAGTTACTTTACATTCTCTCCATCTCTTGCTGTGGTCAGTGTTTTAATTTTTTTGTTGTTCTAGGGTAGTGGCATTTCATTGTCATTTAATTTATGTTTCTTTAACGACTAATGTTGTTGAACATGTCATGTGCTTATTTGCCGTTAATATATCTTCTTTGGTGAAGTGCCTATTAAAATGTTTTGTCCATATTTTCTTAGACTATTTATTTCTTTATTATTAAGTTTTAAGAATTCTTTATATAGCTTAGTTACAAGTCCTTTATCAGACATGTGATTTGCAAATATCTTTTCTCAGTTTTCTTTTTGATCTGTGGGTTACTTGGAAGAGTGTTACTTAGTTTTCAAATATTTGGGGGTATTCCACTTATCTGTTATTAATTTATAATTTATTTCCTTTGTGGTCAGAGAATGTACTTTGTATGAATTGAATACATGTATCAGTTTTTATTATTTTTTCCTTTTTATAGGCTATATTTTCTTACTTTATTTTGCATGCTAGGTAATTACTAATTGACATCAGACATTATGAGTTTTAACTTCTTGGGTTTGAGATATTTTTATATTCCTATAAATATTCTTAAATTTTGTTCTGTTTTTCTGTTTGTTTTCCAGTTGTATTTCTTGGAAACACTTTGATCCTCATGGGTCCTGCTTTTAATCTTTGTTAGATAGGAACAGAGTAGAGTTCAATCTAGGGCTACATTTTCCCAACTACTCAGAAGGGAAGACCCTTCTGAGCACTCTACTTGATGCTGTATGAATTATGAGTTGTTTTTTTGTTTGTTTGTTTATTTGTTTGTTTTTAAGTGTAGCTGGTAGAAAAAGGCATTGTTCCTGGGCAGGTGTGAGCACCAGGTATTGTTACTGTGATGGCTAATTTTATGTGTCAACTTGGCTGGGCCATGTTTGGTCAAAGATTATTCTGAATGTTGCTGTGAAGCTGGATTTTGGATGAGATTGACATTTAAATTAGTAGACTTTTAGTAAAGAAAATTGTCCTCCAGGGCGCCTGGGTGGCTCAGTGGGTTAAGCCGCTGCCTTCGGCTCAGGTCATGATCTCAGGGTCCTGGGATCGAGTCCCGCATCGGGCTCTCTGCTCAGCAGAGAACCTGCTTCCTCCTCTCTCTCTCTCTGCCTGCCTCTCTGCCTCCTTGTGATGTCTGTCAAATTAAAAAAAAAAAAAAAAGAAAGAAAGAAAATTGTCCTCCATAATGTGGATAAGCCTCATCTAGTTGGTTGAAGGCCTTGATAAAACAAGGACTGACTTCTGTGACAAGGATTCTTCCAGGAGATTTCCTTGGGACTCAAACTGCAAATCTTTCCTGGTTCTCCAGCTTGCTGGCCTACCCTGAAGACTTTAGATTTACTTCTACAGCTGCTTATGTCAATTCCTTGAAATAAAGCTCTCACTCTGTATATTCATGTCCTATTAGTTCTGTTTCTCTGGAGTACCTTAACTGTTATTTCTAATTTCTAGTGTGTCTCTTTTCAGCTTTAGGTAGCTTCCTCACACACATGCTCTGATCAGTACTCCTCTAAAGAGGAGAATCCTCTTTAGATATCCAGAATTATCAATCTGTTTAACTTTCTTTCTCTGGTACGTCTCATGTGAGGCCTTGCTGACTTGGTCCACCTCTATCCCTAGCCCTGTCTCTTCACCTCACAGAATCTGCCAGGCTTCACTTTTGTTCCCCATTCTTGAGTGTCTGGAAATGCTCTTGAGGCATGAAGCTGGGGGCAGTGATTGAGCTCAGCTTGTTTCTTTCCCATCTTTTAGGGTTTAGTGTCTCTCATTGCCTGATATCCAGTATCTTGAAAACCATTGTTTAATATATTTATCTGGATTTTTGGTTCTTTCAGATGGGAGGATAATCTGGTCCTGTTTTCTCGTCTTGACCAGAAGTTAAAGTTCTTAGTTGTATCTTCCTGCATCTTCTTCTTTCATTAATATGGCTTCCTTTCTTTCTGTGGTAGATGTATATTTATTAATTGCTTTTGCTTGTTTGTTTCAGTTTCCTTGAAGCTATGATTTACTGATCTTTCTTCTTGTCTTTCTGCATGCATCTTTTTAGCTTCAGTTTTTGCAGATGGTTTATAGATGAGATACTTCTGTGTTAAACGCCCTGACTGAACTACCTGGACATTGTTGAATAGGTTCTGTGATACAAAACAAGACTAACTGGATTGCCCCATCTGTAGTGAGATGCTGGACAATTTGTCCTAGACAAGACAAATCCTATGCAGAACAAAGCCTGCTTTTATTTTATAGAAAGAAAATAGTAGACAAATAATTCAATTTGCCTTTGTCACATTTTATGCCTTCCTACCATACTAGAGTGTAAGCCCCTTGAGAGCAGAGACAGTGTGTCATTATCACTGCATTTCGATCATCTATTGTAATGCCTGGTACTTTATATCTATTCTCATATCTAGAAAATGAATAAATGTATACCCTTTGCCCCCAACAGTTCCTATCATTGTTTTTCCTGCTGAGAACAAAGCTCAACAAAGTCCTTCTTGTTTTCCTCAGCTATTCTTATAATTATATGCCATTCTTGTTTTCCATGACTGTTTATACCATAAATTTCACCTTGGGAGATAGTTGTTTTGGGACTGCTCCACCACCTAAAAGAAACTAAGGGTTAGGGCATTAAGAGGGAGGATTCTTGAGAAGACTTTAGCTCTGAAACACTTATCCAGTGTGTGCTGAACTATGTCTTTGCAGAACTGTCAAATTGTTGTGATCCTACTGTCCTTGTAGAGTATAATCTCTGCTGATTTGTAGTTTCTAAGTGACATAGTTAGGCTTGTCAGTTTCCATCTCCACCTAAAACAAATCATGACAACAATGTGTGGGATAAACCCTAACCTAAATTTGTTCTTAGTAGACATGAATAGTTTCTGATTCTAAACCCCTAAACAAGATTCTAAACTTGTCAAATAATGCTTTGACAAGTAAGAACTGTGGTTATTACATTCAAAGTAACACCAGCATTTTTCACAGAACTAGAAAATCTATCCTAAAATTTGTATAGAATCAGAAAATATCCCAAATAGTCTAAGTAATGTTGAGAAAGAAAAGCAAAGCAGGAGGTCTCACAATCCCAGACTTCAATCTGTATTACAAAGCTGTAATCATCAAGACAGTATGGTACTGGCACAAAAACAGACACATAAATCAATGGAACAGAATAGAGAACCCAGAAATGGACCCACAACTATATGGTCAACTAATCTTCAACAAAGCAGGAAAGAATAGCCATGGAAAAAAGACAGTGTCTCCTGGGGATAAAAATATATGTTTATAAAAAATAAAAAATTATATAAAAAAAAAGACAGTGTCTTCAACAAATGGTGTTGGGAGAACTGGACAAAAACACACAAAGGAATGAAACTGGACTGCTTTCTTACACATACTCAAAAATAAACTCAAAATGGATGAAAGGCCTAAATATAAGATAGGAAACCATCAAAATCCTAGAGGAGAACACAGGCAGCAACCTCTTTGACCTTGACTGCAGCAATTTCTTATTAGACACATCTCCGGAGGCAAGGGAAACAAAAGCAAAGATGAACCCTTGGGACCTCATCAAAATAAAAACTTCTGCATAACAAAGGGAACAATCAACAAAATGAAAAGGCAACTGACAGAATGGGAGAAGACATTTGCACATGACATATTGGATAAAGGGTTGGTATCTAGAATCTATAAAGAACTCATCAAAATCAACACCCAAAAAATAAATAATCCAGTTACAAAATTGGCAGAAGACATGAACAGACATTTCTTTAAAGAAGATACACAAGTGGTTAATAGACACATGAAAAAATGGTCATCATTTGGGAAATACAAATCAAAACCACAATGAGATATCACATTACATCTGTCAGAATGACTAAAATGAACAACTCTGGAAACAAAGATGTTGGCAAGAATGTGGAGAAAGGGGAGCCCATTTGCACCATTAGTGAGATTGCAAACTGGTGCAGCCACTCTGGAAAACAGTATGGAGGTTCCTCAAAAACTTAAAAATAGAACTACTCCATGACCCAGCAATTGTCCTACCAGGCATTTATCCAAAGGATACAAAAATGCTGATTCTAAGGGACACCTGCACCCCGATGTTTATAGCAACACTATCAATAATAGCTAAATTATGGGAAGAGCCCCAATGTCCATCGCCTGGTGAATGGATAAAGATGTGCTTTATAGGGCACCTGGGTGGCTCAGTGGGTTAAGCCGCTGCCTTTGGCTTGGATCATGATCTCAGGGTCCTGGGATCGAGTCCCGCATCGGGCTCTCTGCTCAGCAGGGAGCCTGCTTCCTCCTCTCTCTCTCTCTGCCTACTTGTGATCTCTCTCTGTCAAATAAATAAATAAAATCTTAAAAAAAAAAGATGTGCTTTATATATACAAGGGGATGTTACTCAGGAATCAAAAAGAATGAAATCTTGCCATTTGCAACAACGATAGTGGTTAGAACTAGAGTGTATTATGCTAAGCAAAATAATTCATTCAGAGAAAGAAAATTTCATTCATATGTGGAATTTAAGAACCAAAACAGATGAACATAGTGGAAGGGAAAGAAAAATAAGAAAAAAACGGAGAGGGAGGTGGGGTGCCTGGGTGACTCAGTAGGTTATGCCTCCAACTCTTGGTTTAAAGCTCAGATCATGATCTCAGGATTGGATCAGCGAAGAATCTGATTGGGATTCTTTCCCCTTCCTCTTCCTCCACCTCTACTCCTCCCCCCAGCATGAACATGTACACAGGTGAATGAGTGCACTTTCTAGATAAATGAATAAATAAATAAAATCTTAAACAAACAAACAAACAAACAAAATCAAACCAGAGAGGAAGGCAAACCATAGTAGATTCTGAACTGAATAGATTCTGCTGGATGGGAGGGGGTGGGAGAATGGGGTTTGTGATTGATGGGCATTATGGAGGGCACTTGTTGGGATGAGCCCAGGGTATTGTAAGTGATGAGTCACTAAATTCTACTCCTGAAACCCAGGCTATACTATATGTTAACTAATTTAAATAAGTTACAATAGAGAGAAATAGGAAAAAAATGACACTGAGGAATCCAGTATTCAAATCTAGATAGTGGGATATTTTATAAAACTGATCTTATTTCCTCAAAAAGTCAATGACATGGGGAGAAATAAAGAAAGAAATGGCAGTTAAGGGACATAACTGCCAAATGAGATGAATAGAATCTCTTTGAATCCTGATTATTAATAACAAAAAGAAGCATATTTTTAGATTTTCAGAGAAATTTGAATATAGCCTGGGTATTAGTCACTGTCAATAAATTATGGTTAATTTTTGTTAGGTGAAAAAAAAACTGTACATTGAGTAATGTTATCCATTTAAATGTTTTCTAAATATTCATACCCTTGACACAAATTAACTCCTATTATTTGTGAAGCACTTAGCACACAGTCTGGCACAAAATGAGTGTCTGGTATATGTTAGCTATTATCATTGTTGCTGTCAAAGTATTTTCCTTTTTCATATTTCTTTTCTAGGTTTATCATGGTTCTTTGATACTGTATTATATGCAAATGAAAAGATCTGTGAAAAAACACTTGACTTGTGCTTTTTGTTCCATGCTTCCAGTTCCCATATATATTTTCTAGTGTGAAGGCTGGTGTCAGTACTGTTATAGTTAGTATTGCAGCCCTTACACACTTTGTACCATCTCCATCCCAAACTATTCCTCTCTCATTTGTCTCAACATGGTCAGTTGGGTGATGTAGCTTCCTCAGGTACCTATAGTCCATCTCAACTGAGATTTAGAAGATGGAAGGAAAGAAGCCATTATTTTATATCAGGCCTATCTATAGTCGTTAGCAGTTGGCAGATGTTGAGTTTTGCTCATGGTGGTTGAATATTGTCCTGGGGTTGTTGGTGTTGGCTCCCACCAGCAACAGCAACTTTCTAAAGTTTGCTTATTTTGTTGCTGCAGGTGTCTGACTTCCCTGTACTTGGAGATGTCTAGAATTGACATTCCTGACAAAGCTGATCCCCAGCCTTCCACTAGTAGTAAAAACCTCTATCTCCCTATATTAACCTTTTTCCTACTAAAAAAATCTAGTGTGGCTTCTGTTTTTATGACTAGATTCTACATCACAAAGGATAGTAAAAATCCCTAGCACTTACTTCTTTCTTTTTTTCTTCCTTCCTTTATCCTTCCTTCCTTCCTTCCTTCCTTCCTTCTTTCTTTTTTAGATAGGTTCTACACCTAGTATGGAGCCCAGTGTGGGGCTTGAACTCATGATCACAAAATCAAGAACTGAGCTGAGATGAAGAGTTGGATGCTCAACTGATTGAGTTACCTATGCCCCTGCCTTTTTTTGCATTTTGAAAAAAATTGTAATAGTTCTGGAGATATTGCAGTATTGGGATAATTACTCCTCTGACAATGGAGGTTCTAGATTGACAGACCCTGGTTATGCTGGACTGTGATGAAGGACAAGGCATTTCATTTATGTTCAGTGTTACAAAGGTTTGGGATATAAAATTTTCAACCTGAGCCTTGGGACCTACTCACTCAGAGATAGATCCTGCCTCTTGCTTTCTCTGCAAAATTTAATTCCAACTGTAGGGAACATTTATTTCTTGAGAAAGGTCAATCCTCACACCATCTTTCCACATGGATAGAGATTATGGAATAATTTTTGGCTAATACAGTATACCAAATATGAAAAAAAACCATTTCACTCTGAAAAACAGAAATATAATGTAAATTAAAATAATTTAAATTAAAAAGATGGAGCCAGGCTTAAAATAATGGAAATCTTCAGGTACAAGAAATGTAGAGGAAATATAAAGCTAAAGTGGCAATGAGTTGTGAAACTGAAATAGAACTTGAGGTTGTTAGATCTGGTAAAGTCCTTTTGGGCCACAGTCTGGAATTTTAACACTCATTCAAAGTCAGGAGATGAGGTCTCAGGACTGTACAAGATAGAGAACTGGAACTGAGACTGCTGCATGGAGCTGGAAGTCTTGTAGAACTGTGCCCAGCCCATTGAATGGGGATGGGACAAATGTGACTCACCAGCTGGGAGTAACATCCTGATTTATCATTCTGGTGGCATGCCAAGTTGAAAAATTAACATATACACTGATTTAAAAACTGAATTTCAGCAGAGGCAAATGGGAAATTGTTCTTTAGATGATCACAGATCATACATGGGACTCCCACAGAAACAACCCTGCTAAAGAGAAAAGAAATGGCAAATCCCATAAGGAAAGGAATCACCCAGGAGGGGAACCAGCAGATACAACTAATAAGAGAGAAACTGGAGGTAATAGAATGATCTAAAATAGACTTTATACTTAGTATATTTAACATTTTTAAGGAGAAGAAACAAGGAATGAAGCTAATAGAAGAACAAGAGGGTATGAAAAATGAACAAGAGATTAGAAAAAGAATTAAGTAGAACTTTCAGAAATATGAGACAGTAGAATGAAAATTTAGTAGTAGGTTAGACATAGTTGAATATAACATTAATAAATTGGAAGATAGATTTGAGAAAATCACTCAATATAGTATATAAAGAGAAAATCTGAGAGAAATTAAACTGAAAACTTCCTACATGTATCTAATAAGATCAAGCAGAAGAGAATAGAGAAAATGAGAAAGAAGCAAGATCTGAAGAGATGTAACTAATAATTTCTAGAGTTGAAAAAAAATGAATTTTCAGATTAAAGGAGACTATTAGTCTTGTTCAAGGAAAATAAAGCCAAATTTCTATCTGGAAGCATTGTGGAGCATCTGTGGATCAAGGATAAGGAAATTTTCTCTCTCTTCCAGAGAGGAGAAATAGAGAGTACTTATTAAATAGAGGAGAAATAGAGAGTGACTTCTCCTCAGGATTAATAGATGCCAGAAGGAAATGGAATGTCATCTTTAAAATGTTAGTGGAAGATAACTTAATAGATGCCAACTTATGATTCTATATATTCAACTAAACTTTAAGCTGACAGATTGTTGGAGAATAAGTACCTGTCTCAAAAACTTAATCCAGAAATTAAATGAAAGCATTTTAATTTCATGGTTTCATCTGGAGATTTGTTTAGCTAAGGAGTACCAACAAAGGATGGATGGATTTTTAATGGCTTTTGTTTCTTAGGTGTTTCTTATTCATTTGTAAACCCCAGGATGAAAGTAAGAGGATGAACAGAAGCAATTCCTTACAATAATATAAGTTGTTGTCTTTACTGTGGACAGAGGAACAGATTATATACACAGGGAAAACCATTAGAATTATTATTATTATTATTTTTTAAAGATTTTATTTATTTATTTGTCAGAGAGAGGAGCGAGAGTGAGCACAAGCAGACAGAGTGGTAGGCACAGGCAGAGGGAGAAGCAGGCTCCCGGCTGAGCAAGGAGCCTGATGCGGGACCCGATCCCAGGACGCTAGGACCATGACCTGAGCCGAAGGCGGCCGCCCAACCAGCTGAGCCACGCAGGCGTCCCCCATTAGAATTATTTTGTCTAGGTTTGGGCTATATTTACTCTGAGGCTTAATATTTGTCTTTGGGAAGTGAATATGTATGCTTTTGAGCCAGTAATTAATCACTGGATGATCAGGAAGTAGAAGAAGGCACAATCACCTCTCACAGTTGTGGGAAGACTCCCAAAGCCAGGTGTTAGCTGCCAAAACCTACCTTGAATGGCTGTAAAGTATTCCCCAGTGATGATATTCTAGTTGAATAACTCAGATTTAGGGAAATATTCTCTTGAGTGATTACTATATCTTACAGTTTACTCAGAGCTGGGGTGGATGGAAAATTGGAAGGATGTACCCTAGAACAAGAACAATTCATTTTTTTTTTTTTGGACATTTTCTCCTATTGTTTAGCTATTTTCACAACCTCGTTGTTCTTATTGGGATTGGGTGGGGGAATTGTAATATTATGGAAAGTATTTGTTCTGTGTCTTGGGGGGACCCTGGGAGGAGCCATGTTTTTTGGAAGTTGGTGGAATGGGACATTCTGACAATGGACGTTTCATGGAAGGATAAGAGGGAAGAGAGCAGGAAAGACCCCATACAAATACAACTGCTAGAGTATGGTTTTATATTTTTTATTTTTATTTTCTCATTCTTTAAAAAAATGTTTTCCCTATTTATTTTATATATTTTTTATTAACATATAATGTATTATTTGTTTCAGGGGTACAGGTCTGTGATTCACCAGTCTTACACAATTCACAGCACTCACCATAGCACATACCCTCCCCAGTGTCCATCACCCAACCACCCTATCCCTCTTACCCCCACCCCTCTAGCAACCCTCAGTTTGTTTCCTGAGATTAAGAGTCTCTTATGGTTTGTCTCCCTCTCGGTTTCATCTTGTTTCATTTTTCCCTCGCTTCCCTTATGATCTTATGTCTTGTTTCTCAAATTCCTCATATCAGTGAGATCATATGATACTTGTCTTTCTCTGATTGACTTATTTTGCTTAGCATAATACCCTCTAGCTCCATCCAAGTTGTTGCAAATTGCAAGATTTCAGTTTTTTGATGGCTGCACAATATTCCATCACACACACACACACCCACACACACGCCCACACACACATCTCACATCTTCTTTATCCATTCATTTATTGATGGACTAGATTATACTTTTAAAAAGATGGTGAGAACAATAAGACCAATTCTTAACAGTGTGGAGGGTAAGGTTATCCAAAAGTAGATGGAGAGTCCCAATCTAGGGGTTTGTTGAGGACAAGGAAATGAAATTAGAAACGAGGATGTAACCAACAGTCAGCACTGTGAAGAGTTTTAACTTTTTTGCTTTCCCTTTAGATTTTAATGGCAGTCTTATCTACCATGTGGTTAAAAAAATTACCCTCCACATTGTAATTTCCTTTGGCTATATCTAACCTGTTAATAAAGTCTGATTTATCAGTATAGTAGAAAATTCAGGGATAGGACAGTGAAAGGATGTGCAGCTTGCCCCACAGTCAGTCATCTCTTCCTGAGACTCACTGAAAACAGTAGCATTCTATGTAGGAGGCCTGCAATCCAGCACTGGTCTGCACTAGGCTTAGAGTAGAGAGGGGCAGCACCTGCTGTGTAGCATGAGTGGTTGCTAAGTGAATGGCTTGGCTCACAGATGAAGAAAGTGGCTCTGAAGGGCCATTAAACTCTTTATTTAAAAAAAAGATTTTATTTATTTATTTGACAGAGAGAGCAAGAGAGCACAAGCAGAGAGAGCAGCAGAGGTAGAGGGAGAAGCGGGCTCTCCACTGAGCAGGGAGCCTGATGCGGGGCTCAATCCGAGGACCCTGGCATCATGACCTGATCTGAAGGCAGTTGCTTAACCAACTGAGCCACCAGGCGCCCCAGGGCCATTAAACTCTTACAATGATAATTCTTTTCATCCCCCCACAAAAGTAAAAAAACAGGAGAACAAAAAACAAAACACAACAGCTACCACCACCACCACCACTACCACCACCACCAAAAAAACACCTTACAGTCTTACCAACTTAACATAACTTTTCTTGTATTTGCATATTATATTTCACTTCTGGACCACTGGTGTCTGTATTCCTACCAAGATGTAATCATATTGTTCACGCCATTTTGCCTTTTGTGTGAGCCTGGGTTTGAAATTTTAGGTCTATCAGTTATGAGCAGTGTGGCACTAAACAAAATACATGTAACTTCTTGAGACTTTTCTTTCTTTCTTTATTCTTCTTCTTTTTTTTTTTTTAATGGGCGTAATTAGAGATCCCATAATTGCTGGGGAAAGTAAACAAATGCAAGCCCTTTCTAATGGGCTTGCAGCCTTGTTAAAGGTAGAGATAGTAACTTACTTGTACAACTGTAAAGAGGGTTCTGGAGTGGAGGTTCATGGTCCTCTGCAGATATGCTTCAGAGGGATTTGACTGAGTTCATTGACCAGAGAATGTTCCCTCAGGTAGTGAAGTTTGAACCGAAATCTGAAGGACAGGAGGAGTTAGAGATAAAGAGGTGAAGAAGTATGTCCTGGTCCAGGCAACAGCATAGGTGAAGGGCCTATGTGGAATGGAGCAGGCAGTCTGGGTATATCTGACGCCACTGTGCTTGGACAGTAGAGAGAGTGGGTGCGAGAAGCAGACTGGCATGGCACTGTAGGGCCAGAAAGAGCAGAGCCTGGCAAGAACCACCTGGCTATGGGGAGAGAATTGAGGGGCCAGTGTGGAAGTAGGTAGGCCAGCAAGGAGCTCTTGTTACTACTCCCTAGCCAGAAGAAGAGGTGCCATGGTGGAAATGATAAAGTTGGAGAAGAGTGAATGGATTCAAGAGGTATTTAGGAAGTAAACCCTCAGGAGTTGGTGGTGGATTAATTAGGGGGGATGAAGGGTAACAGCTTAATGAAATCCTCTTGTGACAGAATCAGATTGCTCTAAAATGGCAGACATGGTTTTACCACCTAAACAATAAATAGTTTCTTTTGAAGAAGGTGGCTTTTGGAAAAGAATGAATTGAGCATATATGGACATTAAATTTTCTTTCATTTTTAAAAAAATGATTTCATTTATTTATTTGACAGAGAGAGAGGGAACACAAGCAGGGGGAGTGGGAGAGGGAGAAGCAGGCTTCCCACCGAGCAGGGAGCCCAACGTGGGGCTCGATCCCAGGACCCCAGGATCATGACCTGAGCTGAAAGTAGATGCTTCCCCCCCCCCCCGATTACAATAAGAAAGTAGGTGCTTAATAAAAGAGCCTCCCAGGTATCCCTAGACATTAAATCTTCTGATATAGTTGCAAAAGTAATTTTAAAAACACATCAAGCCATAGCTTCAGAATATGTAAAGTACTGCTTTAAAAAGTCACATATGGATTCAAGCCTGTTATTTTCAGAATTAAGGTTTTATCAAATGATAATTTATATAGGTGGGAAAAATGAATAGAAGTGACATTTCTGAAATATTTGATTTAAATAAAAACCACTTTAATTGGTGCAGGTCTGGAAGGGATGTCTTGTTTAGAGCCAGTCACAATGTATTGGGAAAGGTATGTTAGGGATAATGTTTTTTTTGATAGAGGACTGACTTGATAAGGGACATAGAGATATTATGTATTTTGATTCACTTAGCAAGTATTTGGGGGGGGGTTTAGGTATGACTGTGTTCACCTGATATAATTGCACTTGGCACAATGTAGTTCTAACGCGGACCAAGAGATATACTCAAAAGATAAAATGTAGTGTATTTTTCTTTACAAAATGATTCACAACATCCTTGAAAATACCAAGTTTTCCAGCTCCCTTAAAATAGGCAATTTATGAACACAAATATTTTACACACATTTCAGGAACATTCTGTAATGTAAGCCTCATAGATATCATCAGTAAGTTAATGACTCCTACACTGAAATCTCTAGACCAGATGATTCCCCTTAATTTGACATTTGTACGTCCTCTTATTAGCAGATATTTTCTAGTTCTTCCTAGAAGCTCCTCAGTCATGGATAAACAGTGGTGAACAAAATAGCAAGGTTCCTATCTTCATGGGTTTAGTGTAGGAGAGTATTAAGCAAGTAATCTCACACAGGAATGTATCTTTCTAAAGAGTGGCCAGTGCTTTGGTGGAAGAGTGTAGGGCAAGACAGAACAGTGTAGGAGATGGCGTCACGCTCAGCAGTCAGGAAAGGACTTGCCAAGAAGCTAACACTCTTAGGCTACGACCCAGAGAATAAGGAGGCAGCCAAGCAAGGATTCTGTTGGGGAAACTGAGGCAGATGGAGTAGAAGAGCTGGCACATTTGAGGGACCAAAAGAAGGTCAGTGTGACTAGAATACTTGAGTAAGTGGATTTGTGGACATTTAAAAAAAAATGCTGACAATAAATCAAGGCAGTCAGATAGTGGGGAAGGGGTAATAGGGAGAGGAGGCAAATCAGAGGTGACTTGACACTACATTAGGGAGCCAGATTTATAATAAAACTTTGGGTCTTTCTAAAACATCACCCCGCCATGTAAGTTTGGTATGGCTATCTGTCTCTTGATCAAGGAAATGGTTAAATACTTTCCCTAGGTAAGTATTCGAAGATTATCTGAAAGTAAAAATGCTTTCTCTGATTAATCTTGCTCAGTCATCTGATTGTAGGAGAACATTTTGTGTTGCACAGTTTATTTGAGTGCTAGTCACTTCTGGCCTGGGTTATTTAATATTCTGGACTAATGAGACAGTTTGTGTGCTTGAAAAAGCAGAGTGGGAAAAATGATTTCGCTTTTATAATTAACTTAGATCTTATGTAGTATTCTTTTGTTCATATAGTATTAGGTTTTTTAAAAGAATCAGTGTTCTTGCTTATGAAGGTCGATCTGATTTTCCTAATAATTTAAAATCTTTCTCTGATTCATTAGCATGTTGTACCCTCATTAATTTAATTCATCTAGAGTTAACAGTGTTTTGCCTTGCTATGCCTATCTTAACTATTATCAAATTCCTTTGACCAAAGGGTTTTCCCCCTTATTTACCAAGTCTTACTCTTTTTTAGTCTTAGTGTCTTCAATTTGAAGATATATTTTTATTGTTTTGAGAGTATTAGGTATACATGGTAGAACCCAGTTTTTATGGCCACTGTACTATGACTTAGTGGTATAGGGGAAACGGACATGGGTAGACAGACATGAGTGTGAATCCCAACCTTGCTGTTTACCAAGCCATGTCAACTTTGGTTAGTTACATAAAATTTCAAATCTTACTTCTCTCATTTGTGGAATGGAGATAATTCTTCTTCACAAAACCCATAGAACAGGGTAAAATGGGATGTATGTAAAGGGTGCCTATCCCTTGGCAGGTGCTCAACTGTGTATGTGGTCTTCAGCAAATCAGATGGCCCCCTTAGAACTGTATTTCAAATAGCTCAGGTAGATGTGCACTGGTTCATCTGTGTTCTTCTCCCCAGTTCCTTTGTGTCCAAGGACACACTATTTCTCTCTTAGGATAGAAGGAAGGGCTTCTGGGTAGCATATGGCTGGCTGTGGCTAGAAGGAACTGCAGAATATCACACTATCTTGATCCAAAGGCTCTGCAGCTGGGGTGGGCAACTAAGGGAGGTCTAGACCAGCATTTAAGTAAAAGGTCCTAGCCTTGGGAAAGAAAGCGTGGTTGGAAACTAAATGCAAATGTGCAATCCAGGGCTATAGTCAAGAAGTCAGGTCATCCATTCCAAAAACCCTGATTGAGAAACTGTCATATGTTAGGGCCTATGCAAGCCTTATGTTCACCAAAGTGAACAGAGCATGGTGTCCCAGGGTCTTATGATGTAGAAGGGGAGCACCTCAGATACATTACAGTGTGGAAACTGTTGTTATCATAGTGCTAAGCTGGGAAAGTGTGCAGGATCTGAGATTTTGAAGGAGAGAGCATCGTTCTATATTTCTGGGAGAGAGATGGGAGACCAATTGTTTCAGAAACCCACACCTGAGGCAAGAAGGAAATCGGAAGTTTAACAATGAATAACAAGGATAGGAGGGTAAATTGTGGGTCAAGTAGTGAAGAATAGGCTCTGAATTACTGTGTTTCTGGTCCTTAAGGGAGCCAAGCAGGCAAGGCAATGAGATTGGTTCTGACAATCATTGGGGGATGCTCCCTGGAGGGTCCAATGCTGCTCAGAGAACAGAGACTCCACCTGATCCACCACGGGACTGAAATCTTGACCTTGTTTTTATGAGCTTGAAGGGGAAATGGCTTAAACGGGTATGTAACTTCCGTTGGATGTAGTCTAGATCAGGATAAGATTTACCTACAGACTAATAAAAATTTCTGCTCATTTTATGGGATGAGAGAAATGTCAGTGAACTATTTACTTTTTATCCTGGAGATTCTAGTAGACTTCTATGTTTGGGGACATTTTTGAAAATTGGCTGAGTGTTATAAATCTTAAATGGAAATCTCACCAGAGACTTTTTCTTTTGGTGGTGGTGGTTGGGGGTTCAGAGGCTGTGTACATAAGTTTATTCTGTTGCCTGGCAATGTCTGCTCTACAGACGTAGTGTGAACCTGCCTTCAGACGCCGAGATATATATTGGACAGTCCATAGCTCATCTATGGGAGCCAGGAGATCTGTCTTTTGTTCAGTTCTGGTTATTGTCCTTCCATTTATCTCCTTTTCTTTAAAATGCATTCTCAGGAGATCCAGCTCTGTGATTATCTGGGGGAAGATTCTGCTGAGAAAGATTTGCTGGAGAGACTCGATGTATTTACTGTTGTTCTCTGCAGCCAAGGTTAGTCAGGTTGATTTCCTAGTAAGTCATTTAAGAATAAGCAGTAACACTACCTCACATTTACATTATGATTACAGAATAACAGTGTTCCAAAATTTTCTTGGATGTTGTAATTCTGGGAAAGTGAGGATTTATATGGGAAAGACTTTAGTTCTAATTACAGTGTATTCCTGTGGTTCCTACAGCTCCCTGTTCCTACAGTTCTTATATATAAATAACTAAGTCTGGAAAATTATTTGCACAGTGAGGCAGAAGCTACTTATTTGTTAAATTATTAAAATCTGTGAATGTAATCTAAAAATCACAAGGGTATTTAAAAGTCAGCATCTGAATATATTTTTCCTTTCTGATTGCTGCACAGAGAATTCTGTTACCAGGTTTGTTGTTTGAAGACCCCGTGTTTCAGAGCAATTTGTCAAGCAGCAATAGATAACTGAAACAGTGGGTCAAATACCTTCTGGTTCATGAAGGGGCACTGGGACCTTGCAGAAGAATTTAGTCTCAACTGGGCCCCCGTAGCAAGCTAGGAATGGTTCCTCCTTCCCTCCCCCCCCCCATTATCCCCTTCCTTCCTGTGTACATAGGTTTATTCTGTTGCCTGGCAATGTCTGCTCTACCTACCTTCCTTCCTTCCTTCCACAGAGGGAGAGAGCCAGAGAGCAAAAGTGGGGGGAATGGCAGAGCGAGAAGGAGAAGCAGGCTTCCCACTGAGCAGAGAGCATGTCATGGGGGCTCGATCCCAGGACCCTGGGCTCAGGGAACTGAGCCGAAGGCAGACACTTAACCACCTGAGCCACCCAGGAGCCCCAACTAGGAGTGGTTTCTTAGAACGTGAATAGTTATCAGCAGTGGAGGACCCTAGGGGTCTTTGCTATGATTCTTTTATTAGGGCTTGCCAGAGACTCCAGAACATATCTTTGTTAACCATAGATACTTGGTGGTCCCCTGGGTTTACTTGTAATGAGCAATGAAGAGAAGAGTGGAATGCATCAAAGCTAGAACCTCCTGCAAGGTCCTTTTTTTTAATCTAACTATGCTCACCTGGCTATACATTATATCTTCAGAAGCTAATTTGTTTTTTATAACTGGAATTCTTTACGTTTTGAGTCCCTTTATCCATTTTGCCCACCCCACTCCCCACCTCTGACAACCATCTATCTATTTTCTGTATCTGTGCATTTTTTTTTTTCATTTCATTTTTAGGTTCCACATATGAGTGAGATCTGCAGTATTTGTGTTTCTCTGTCTGACATTTTACTTAGCACAATGCCTTCAGGGTCTATCCATGTTGTCACAAATGTCAGGATTTTCTTCTTTTTTTAATGGCTGAATGATATTCCATTGTATATAGCTGTATCACATTTTCTTTCGCCCCTCATCCATCTGTGGAGACTTAGGTTATTTCCATGTCTTGGCTATTGTAAGTGATGCTGCAGGGAACATGGGGGTACAGATGTCTTTCATTTTCTTCAGATAAATACTCAGATGTGGGGGGCATCTTGGTGGCTCAATGGGTTGGGCCTCTACCTTCGGCTCAGGTCATGATCTCAGGGTCCTGAGATCGAGCCCCACATCGGGCTCTCTGCTCAGCCGGGAGCCTGCTTCCCCCTCTCTCTCTGCCTGCCTCTCTGCCTACTTGTGATCTCTCTCTCTCTGTCAAATAAATAATTAAATAATCTTAAAAAAAAAAAACCAAAACACTCAGAAGTGGAATTGCTGGATCATGTTGTGGTTCTGCTTTTAATTTTGGGGGGAAACATGCATAGTGTTTTCTGTAGTAGCTGCTGAAGAGACTTATTTAGCTCTGGGCCCCACTCAAAACAAGAAGCGTTAGGCCTAATTGATGAAAAGGTTAGAGAAGGACATCCAAATGTAGTATCAGTTTCTCGATCTCCAAACAATGCTGAATTGCTCTCTCGGGCTAATAATTTATACTCCCACTGGCAGTTTTATAAAAAATCCCCATTCTTTTGCATCTTTTTATAAAGATTTTATTTATTATTTGAGAGGGAGAGAGAGTGCATGTGCATACAAGTGCACACTCAAGCACAAGCTGGGGAGGGGTGGGGGGGCAGGGAAGAAAGGGAGAAGCAGACTCCCTGTTGAGTGGGGAGCCTGGCATGGGCCTCAGTCCTAGGAGCCTGAGATCATGACCTGAGCTGGAGTTAGACACCTAGCTGAGCCACTCAGGTCCCCTTCATTCCTTCATATCTTTATGTTTGTTATTGCCATGCTTATGTATGCATATATGTATTTATTTTAAAAGATTTTATTTATTTGAGAGAGAGAGCGAGAGAAGGGGGAGTGGAGAAGCAGACTCCCTGCTGAGCAGGGAGCCCCACTCTGAACTTGCTCCCAGGACTCTGAGATCATATCCTGAGCTGAAACCAAGAGTCAGCTGCTTAACCAGCTGAGCCACCCAGGTGCCCCTTGTCATGACTTTTAGTGATTACCAATCTATTGAGTATAAAAAAGGGTCTCATTGTGCTGTTAATTGCTAATTGGTGTAAATGGTTAATGGGTGTAAAAAAGGTTTTGTTGATTGCTAATGAGTTTGTGCATCTTTTTACATATTTATAATTTTTGTTTTCTCTCTTTTTTTAGGCATTTGTGAATTTTACCCATGTTTCTATTGGTTTATCTTTCTTATGTTTTTTTTAATGATATTTATATATTTTTGAATAGACTCCTCATTTGCTTGCTTTCTTTTGGCTAGAAAGAATAAAATGAAGAAGATTCTCTTGTTAAGGGGTCTCCTGGGTATTTTCCTGGTGGCTAATTTCCCTCTCCATTTAGTCCTTGCCTCATTGAAGAAATTGGTAAACTTTTCCCAGGACTTGGGACCTTACCTTTTGTCCTCTGGATTGCTTGAGGAGTAGGGGTGGGATATGGGTAGGGGTGAGAGAGCATTCAGGGGGAAGAGACATATCTTGATTCTTGTAATTTTCCATTTCTCTGTCTAGTTCCCATGTCAAATGCTGCCTAGAAGCTCTATTCCCGCCTTTGAGTACTGCTGTTTTCAACATTTATCTGGTGTTCATTTTTTTTGGGTTTGAAGTAGGCAGCAGTCTGTGTTCTTGCTTTTTTCTGCCATTTTACCATGGAAGTCTCTGTGACAACTTTTTAAGGTTGCCCTTGATGTTCATTTTAAACTGATTTCCTTAGGGTAATGGTATTGGAGAGAAGAGATTATTTTTACCTTTGCTTCTGTGTTTCCCTAGGATGGTCTTGCTTATTCATGCAAAACTCCACTAGAAGATGGTGGAGGTGGGAGTGGGTATCACATGCCACAAACTAGACTGTGTAAATGAAACCTCTCCCTGTAATTGAAAATTTCTAGCTTGAGCCAGAAATCTTTTTTTTTTTTTCTTAAAGATTTTACTTTTTGGGGCGCCTGGGTGGCTCAGTGCGTTAAAGTCTCTGCCTTCAGCTCGTGTCATGATCCCAGGATCCTGGGATGGGGCCCCACTTCCGGCTCTCCTCTCAGTAGGGAGCCTGCTTCCTCCTCTCTCTCTGCCTGCCTCTCTGCCTAATTGTGATCTCTGTCTGTCAAATAAATAAATATTAAAAAAAAACAAAAAAAAACCCCAGATTAAAAAAAAAAGATTTTACTTATTTATTTAATGGAGAGAGAGAGAACAAGCAGACAGAGTAGCAGACAGAGGGAGAGGGAGAAGCAACTTCCTGATGAGCAAAGAGGCTGATGTGTCACTGGATCCCAGGATCCTGGGATCATGACCTGAGTTGAAGACAGATGCTTAACTGACTGAGCTACCCAGGCACCCCCTGAACCAGAAATCTTAATACAACCACTTAGAAATAAACCCAGGCACTTTTTTTTTTTTGGCATGCAATGCAGTATTTTAATTCTTTCTTAAAAAAATTTATTTATTTATTTATTAAAATTTTTTTAAGACTTTTAAAATAAATATATAATGTATTATTAGCCCCAGGGGTACAGGTACCTTCCCCAATGTCCATAACCCCACCACCCTCTCCTTACCTCCCTCCCCCCGGCAACCCTCAGTTTGTTTTGTGAGATTAAGAGTCTCATGGTTTGTCTCCCTCCCTTCCTACCCCCAAACCGCCCACATTGCATCACCACTTCCTCATATCAGGGAGATCATATGATAGTTGTCTTTCTCCGATTGACTTATTTTGCTCAGCATAATACCCTCTAGTTCCAGCCACATCGTCACAAATGGCAAGATTTCATTTCTTTTGATGGCTGCATAGTATTCCATTGTGTATATATACCACATCTTCTTTATCCATTCATCTGTTGATGGACATCTAGGTTCTTTCAATAGTTTGGCTATTGTAGACATTGCTGCTATAAACATTTGGATGCACGTGCCCCTTCGGATCACTACATTTGTATCTTTAGGGTAAATACCCAGTAGCGTAATTACTGGGTCATAAGGTAGCTCTATTTTCAACTTTTTGAGGAACCTCCATGCTGTTTTCCAAAGTAACCCAGGCACTTTTGACATTTTTCTTATACCTTTCAGGTTTAAATTCAGTCAAATATAGGACTTGCAACACCTTGCTCCACAGCTTTTTTTTTTTTTTTTTTTTTTGCCTCTAACATTGCTGCTAAGCTTGGCTTGGGGAGAGGTGCAAATGCCTTTCTAGATAAGTGGGAGATTTCTGTGCCCCAACCAAACACTTTTAGAACTTTGTTGCTGTCTCTTGAGAAAGTGTTTGTCTTGCTGAGCCTTCAGTGTTCCCATCCATTCTGGTATCCACAGACTTGTTACCCATCCAGTCCTTTGTCCCAATCTCATTTGTGGCTGCGTGAGTTAGTTTTCTATTGCTGAATGACAAGTGACCATAGACCTGATGGTATAAGACAACAGTCACACGATCTTTCAAAATTTCTATAGGTCGGAAGTCTGGGCACAGTTTACCTGGGTCCATTGTTCATCATCTTACATGGCTGAAATGAAAGGGTTGGCCAGACTGTGTTCTCACCTGGAGGTTCCGGGGAAGCATCTACTTCTAAGCTCAATGCTGGCTGTTGTCAGAATTCATATCCTTGTGCTTGTATGACTGAGGTCCTCATTTTCTTTTCTTTTCTCTTTTTTTAAAAAATTTTATTTATTTATTTGAGAGAGAGTGTGAGAGTGGAGAAGTCAGAGGGAGAGCAGACTCCCTGCCAAGCAGGGAGCCCGATGTGGGACTCTATCCGGGGACTCCAGTATCACGACCCGAGGCAAAGGCAGTCGCTTAACCAACTGAGCCACCCAGGCACCCCAAGGTCCTCATTTTCTTGTTAGCTGTCAGCTAGGGGCCACTCTCTGCTTCGAGAGAGTGGTCCCTCATGTTCTTGTCATGTGGTCCTCTCAAAAGGCCCTCCTCACTACATGGCAATTTGCTTGCTCAAGGTCAAGAGAAGACTCTTTAATTTCCAATCTCTTCCGATAAGGAAGGGTCTTTATTTATTTATTTTTATTTTTTTAAAGATTTTTATTTTTATTTTTTATTTTTATTTATTATTTATTTATTTATTTTTATTTTTATTTTTATTTAAAGAATCTTAAGGCTCATACTATACTGTGGGACCTGCAGGCTTCCAGCTCTCTCAGATGCTCTGTTGTGTCACTCAGGGACTGAGAGGAACCTTAGGACTCTTTCCAGCCTTGTCATGCAGTCTGCCATTCCCCTCTGTGGGAATGCAAAGCAGAGGGCTTCTCATGCAGCTCTTAGGCTTAGATCCTTAGGCTTGGAGGGAGAGCTACTTCCCTTTTTATCCTACAAGTCCTGGCTGAAGTAGGCAAAAAATAGGATTCTCATATCATTTCTAATTTTTTTCTTTTTTTGCCAAACTCTTGTCACCCCCTCCAATCCATGAAAATTTTATTTGCTCTCCTCATTGGTGTTTGGGGGAGTGATGGAAGAGATGGCTGGTTAAATACTGCTCCAGATCTATTGCTTATGGCAAGAACTCAGCCCCATAAGCTTTAAAGCTAAAAATTAACTTCTTTGTTCCTATTTGCATTTTGTCTACGGTCTAGCTTTCTTGGGGCAGGAGTGGCTTGGATTAGTTTAAAGAGGGGTGGGAACTACAGGGTAAACAAAAGGATTACAGGGCTATCTCATGGTTCCCCTTGCCCTGTTTATGGATTAATACTTCATATATAACCTGCCACATTAATTTATAAAACAGTCTCAGTTTTCTGAATCATCTTGAGAGTTGGATTAGTTCCATGTTAATTTTTATGCCTCATCTACTATATTCTTGATCTATGAGCATTTTCCCCCTTCTCCGAGCAGGTGGAAACCCCAGAGAAGGGAAAATTGAAACAGTTCTAGAAATTAACAAAATGTTAATTAAATTTCCCCTTGCTGAGGGAAAAGCTGAACTTGGCAGTGTTTCAGGGAGAATAAAGGACTCATGCTTATAGTAATTAAGAATGTTACTCAAGTGAAATAATTACAAGTCAATGCAAACCCAGAGCTTAGGAAACATAAAGAGTGGTGCTGAATTGGAATAAAAGTAAATGGGCAAAATGATGTGTCCAAAAAGAAGTTGGTATTTCTCCCCAGGCTATTTATGTTAGCATAATTTTACACTCAGCTGCTAACCAGCATTTCCTTCTGCCTCCAACCCTCAGTTGAGGGTAGGCTCGATTGTCATGTAGACAATCTGCTAATCTTGTGGCATTAATGCAACTCATGGAAAAATCTCAAAGGAGAACATAGTGATCTTGGTTCCCTGTTTCCTTAACCAGACGGGGACATCGTTGGGCTGCTAATTCACCAGGCAGAGCTTCAGGGGGGCACTGTTCCTCTTACCTGCCCAATATCAGTCTTCCTGACTGCTCTCTTCATGTTCTTTCATCTCCTCTCCAAAGGAATGGTTTATCTTGGACAAAGTCGTCTTGTTTCCACACAGATAATTTCTGAGTGCTCCTTTCCTCCTGATTTTTATTTTTTTTTGAATTTATCTTTGCTTTATGTGGATAGTATGACCATTTTAGTGAAGAGCAGATTTTTATCTTTGTATCTCCAGTGTCTAACATGAACACCAGGAACATAGTTCTGCTTATCTTGTTGATGAAGACATCAGTGAAATATTTATTTACTTATCTATCTCCCCGTTAGATAGTATCAAACGTACCAAACACACTGCCTGATACATAGTAGGTTCTCAAACAATGTTTACTCAGTAAATGAATCATAACTGGGTGCTTACTGCTGTATCTCAGCATACTGCAAAAGAATAATAAGCTCTGAATACAATTTGAGAATATACTACCACAGAAGTAGGTAATGAAAGGTTGCCAAGGTTGTCTTCAAACAATTCCTTCAGCAATACCTTCAACAAAGGTAATGAAAGGTTGCCAACGTTGTCTTCAAACAATAACTGGGAAGTGGGGCAAGAGGAATACAATGAGGAATAATTTTTAAGAGGCTATAGGTGAGTAGGTGAGTGATCTTGCTCTGTAAACTTCACAAACTCAAGCACATTTCTGATTTGAAGCACAGAACAAACACATCCTCTCTTTCCTTGAGATGAAATACATCTCTTTAAATGCTCTCCTGAAAATCATTATGAAATCTTTTCAACCAAATGGCCTCAGGGATTTGAAATCTGAGCTGATGTCTGAGTCAGACAGTTGGAATAATTTTCATTAGCAGAACTACTTGTGCCACTGCTGATTTGGTAAATATCTCAGAGCACATCCCATTTATTCCCCCCAGTGGATGACCTTAATTTGCTTCAGCCAAAATGAACAAAGAAATGATGAAGAACAGAGCCTGTTTCTTTCTCAGTGATATGTTCAGGTTTGAAAATTAAATAAGATGATCTTTTTTTTCTGTTTATGTTTCCTTCAACATTTTCCAAGCTCTTTCCTCTCCTCCGTCTTTGCCCATGGTTTTTAAAATAATTTTAATTATCTGGTTATAGTAATTTTTCCTGCAATGTTGACCTTATAGAATCTGATTTTCTATTTCTAGATTAACTAAAGTGATAATTAAAACAAAACAACAACCACCCCCCCCCCAAAAAAAAAGCCCAAACAAAATTAAGGTGAAAATTAGTTTGATTCCAGATGTGTCATATTCTTCTTTGTTAATCCAGATGTCCAAATTGATAACAACATATCCAAATTTGATCAGCATCTCAATTTCTTTGAGATAGTGTTATGTATTGGGAAGACCATAGGTTTTAGAATCAGATGTATGTTTGACTCCTGATCTTATTACTTATTCCAAGATGGGTGACCTTGAGTATATTTTTTAATATCTCCTGATTGGAAAAATGTGGGAAAAACCCAACTGCATCATAGGAATTGCTTGAGATTTAACTAAATTAAAAGACCTCCTTAGTATATGATATTTTTTCCCCAAGCACTTTAACTAACATTGGAGTTTAATGTTGATTCTCTAATCTTACTTTAAAGAGCCTTGCTGATGACTAGTCTTCTCATAAGTAAATGCAGCAATAATTAGCAATAAGACTTTGAGATTTTGTGACATTTAAAAAATAATATTTTGGTGATACAGTTCTATTCTTTTTAAATTGAATAGTTGAGAAGAAAGTGATAATCCATATTTAATAAAATTTTTTCTAACTGATGAAGAAAGTGTAATTGAACAAGGAAATGATTGACTTGGTGAAGATCACAGTTAGTTAAGTCTGATTAGATCCATGGATTTCCAGTTGAAGGCTATTATGCCACATCAAGTGATTTCTCACTACTGTCCTCCTTCTGTTTGTATCATGTCTATCCTACTTTAGAACCTCACTACTCTCACGAACATGAGATCAAGAGCATCTTACTTGGCACCTCTGTCTCCAACTTGCCCTTCTCTCCAACTCATTCTCTTTGGTATGGTCAGATTAATCAGATTGTTACATTCCCCTCCTCAGCCACCTCTACCATTGTCTATTAAGTCATTTCCAAACTCATTAGCCTGGCACTCACTGTCCTTCACAATATGGCATCATGTTCATACATTTATTTGACAAGTGGTATTGAGTGCTTGCTATAGGCCAGGTCTACGTTCTGGGAATATAACAAATATAACAGTGAACTAAACATAATCTCTGCCCTCATTGAGTTTATATTCTAGTTCATGGTTCTCAAAATATAGCAGGGGATCTGGAGGAGTTTTGAGACCCACTCAAGATACCTGCAAAATTACTTTCATAATGAAAATTACTTTCATAATGATACTAAGGCATCATTTGTCATTTTAACTCTCATTTTTTTAATGTGTGTACAGGGAAGTTTTCCAGGGCTACCTAATATGTGATATCATAGCAGATTGAATGTGGACTGAATGTGGAGACAGATGTGGGAATCTAGCTGTCTTTTATTAGGCCAGAAATTAAGGAAGATTGCAAAAATATAAAGCAATGCTACTCTTTCAATGATTTTGTTTGAAAACATTCTTTCCATAAAAATACTATTTATAATAACATACAATAGGTTTATTTTTATTATTTTTAAGATGCATTAATATTTTAAAATTCATCAATTTAAATTCTTTTGTTTTTTTCAAAAACAACTTTATTGAAGTACAGTTGATATATAAAATACTGCAGCATATGTTTAGTGTATATAATTTGATGAATTTGGGTGTATGCATGTATCCATGAAACCATTGCCACAGTCAAGGTAATAAACATATTCATCACCTCCAAAAATTTCTTCATGTCTCCCTTCCTCTGTTTTTGTGGTAAGAACAATTAATGTGAAGTCTGTTCTCTTTATGAAAGTGTTAAGTGCAACTGTGTAGTGTTCTTAACTATAGGCATTGTGTTGTATAGCAGATCTCTAGAAATTATTTACCTAGTATATCTAAAACTTTCTACCAGTTTTAATACAGCAGATATTTATAGATGTATCCTATATAAACAATGTTCTTTGTGGCCCTTAGTAATTTTTTTTTAAAGATTTCTACTTTTCTTTTTTTTTTTTTTTAAAGATTTTATTTATTTATTTGACAGACAGAGATCACAGGTAGGCAGAGCAGGAGACAGAAAGAGAGAAGGAAGCAGGCTCCCCACTGAGCAGAGAGCCTGATGCGGGCTCGATCCCAGGACCCTAGGATCATGACCTGAGCTGAAGGCAGAAGCTTTAACCCACTGAGCCACCCAGGCACCCCTGTAGCCCATAGTAATTTTTTTAAAATTTTTTATTTTTTATAAACATATATTTTTATCCTCAGGGGTACAGGTCTGTGAATCGCCAGGTTTACACACTTAACAGCACTCACCAAAGCACATACCCTCCCCAATGTCCATAACCCCACCCCCCTAGTAATTTTTAAAAAAGATTTATTTTATTTATCTGAGAGAGAGAGAAAGCAAGAGAGAGAGAGCTGGGGGAGGGCCAGTGGAAGAGGGAGTGACTCTCAAGCAGACGCCCTGCTGAGCATGCAGCCCCATGCCAGGCTCAGTCTCATGACCCAAGAGATTATGACCTGAGCCAAAGAAGAGTCAGATGCTTAACTGACTGAGCCACCCAAATGCTCCAGCCCTTAGTAATTTTTAAGAATGTGAAGTGGCTCCTGTGACTAAAATGTTTGAGAACTACAATTTCAGTTATTCTAGAAAATAAACATAACACAGAATCAGTATAGTAGAGCATCAGATAATAACAAAGATCATGAAAAAAAAAATGAAGCCAGGAAAGGAAATAGATCAATTGTGCAATCAGTAAGGATCATGATCTATGACCTGTGCTCTGGTTAAACTGGATCATCTAAACTTCCCTGAACATAGTCCATGCTTTTCTACTATACTTCATAATGGTGTTTCTTCTGCCTGTTTTGTCTTCCCATTTTTATTTCTTAAATATCAATTCTTCTTTCAGGGACCAACTGAAATGTCACCTAAGCCATGATTCCTTCCCTCATTTTTTTCTTAACAGAAGTGATTAGTCTCCCTTTTACTGTTCTTAGCCTCAATGATAATATTTTGATCTCTTAAACTTGTAATTTTATGCTTTGTATAAAATTTATTGTTATATGTATGGCACTCATACCCTTCTCAAGTTTATGAAACTTTTCAAAGTTGGGGACAGTTTCTTATTTACCTGAATACAAACCTTCTTTGTACCAGTGAGGTTTAGGTTCAGAAATAACGGAAAACCTCGAAATAATAGTGGTTTCATCAAGATGGAAGTATATTATTTCTCATGTAAGTCATGCAGTGAGCAGTCTAGGGCTCAAGAAGTGAGTCTTGGTATAAAAATCTTTAGGGCTGGTAACATCTTCCATCTTCTTTTTTTTTTTTTAAGATTTTATTTATTTATTTTACAGAGAGAGATCACAAGTAGACAGAGAGGCAGGCAGAGAGAGAGAGAGAGAGGGAAGCAGGCTCCCCGCTGAGCAGAGCCCGATGTGGGACTCCATCCCAGGATCCTGGGATCATGACCTGAGCCAAAGGCAGCGGCTTAACCCACTGAGCCACCCAGGCGCCCCACATCTTCTATCTTCTGCTCAAGTATCCCAAGACTGTTGTCCTCAGCATCCAGATAGCAGCATCTTTGTTTCAATAGGAAGAAAGGAGAGAGACACAAAGATCAGGGGTCTAACAATGCGCATCAGCTCTCTGTTAAGGAAGGTTCCTGGAAGCTGCTAAGGTGACTCTTCTATTTATACCCCATTGGTGGAACTTAGTCACATTTGTAAACCTAACTGCAGAGGAGGCTGGGAAATGTAGTCTTTTTAAAAAATATTTATTTACTTATTTGAGGGAGAGTGCACATGCATTGGGGGAAGGGCAGAGGGAGAGAAAGAATCTCAAGTAGACACCTTGCTGAGCATGGAGCCCAAGGCAGGGCTTAATCTCACCGCGCTGAGATCCTGACCTGACTTGGTTGCTCAACCTACTGAGCCACGCATGTGTCCCAAGACTGGGAAAGGTAGTCTTTATTTATTTATTTATTTTAATTTTTTATTTTTTATAAACATATATTTTTATCCCCAGGGGTACAGGTCTGTGAATCACCCGGTTTACACACTTCACAGCACTCACCAAAGCACATACCCTCCCCAATGTCCATAACCCCACCCCCTTCTCCCAAACCCCCTCCCCCCAGCAACCCTCAGTTTGTTTTGTGAGATTAAGAGTCACTTATGGTTTGTCTCCCTCCCAATCCCATCTTGTTTCATTTATTCTTCAGTGGTTTTGTGTTAAGCTGTGGAGGAAAGGGAGAATAAATATTTGGGGATCACACTCAGTGTCTCTTACACTCACTTTCCAAGTGTCTACCATACGACTTAATTCCAGTTAAAGGCTTAAATTAACTAGCAGGTAAATAATAATGAGCTTCAATTTCAGAATTATTTGTTGGATAATGAATACAGAGGAACTTCTGCTCATTGTAATTTGCTTGTTCTCTTTGAAGGAGGCATTAGAAATCATTAAGGAACTCTACAATCTATCTTTTTATACTGAATTATGACAGTGTTAATCACTTACTCAATTGCTACCATTAGGCCAGGGAGCCTTTTTTAGAGGCTCCCACTTCATTGTTATCACCATTTTACCTTCTGCTTAGCCTTCCTGACAGTGATCAAGACTTCATCAACCCTTTCTTTCTTTCTTTCTTTTTTTTTTTTTTTAAGATTTTATTTATTTATTTGACAGACAGAGATGACAAGCAGGCAGAGAGTCAGGCAGAGAGAGAGAGAGGAGGAAGCAGGCTCCCCGCTGAGCAGAGAGCCCAATGTAAGGCTCCATCCCAGGACTCTGAGATCATGACCTGAGCCGAAGGCCGAAGCTTTAACCCGCTGAGCCACCCAGGTGCCCCTCATCATAACCCTTTCTTGCCAGAAGTGTCCCCAGCCTTTCCTGTGTCATGTGATACTCTGGCCTCAGGTTTTCTTTATAGACTAATCACAGGGGAAAAGTACCTTGTAGATGGTGCCTGGGTGACTCAGTCAGTTAAGCATCTGTCTTTGGCTCAGGTCATCCTGAGACTGAGTCCCACATTGAGTTCCCTGCTCAGTGGGGAATCTACTTCTCCCTCTACCATGCTCCTCTTCTCATGATCTCTCTTTTTCTTTCTCTGGTAAATAAATAAAATCTTAGAAAGAAATGAATGAAAGAAAGAAAAGAAAGAAAAGAAAAGAAAAAGAAAGGAAAGGAAAGGAAAGAAAGAAAAATACCTCTTAGGAAAAAAAAAAAAAAAACCAAACCCAAACAAACAAACAAAAAACAAAACCCTGGTGGCTAGCTCAAGTTATTAGGTTAGTATGCATATTTGTTCCACATAGAAGCAGATAAAAGAACATTTATAATTTCAAAGTACTAAAAATATTGGAGCATTGAACCTATGCTCTATATTTGCTTTCCAGTTTCTTCTCACTGCATGCATATCTTTGTAAATAATAGAGCCTAACTTTAAGTTTTGAGCTGGGATCTTTATTTACACAAAATGTTGCCCTAGGATCTCCAGAAGCATCCTCTGACCACCTCTACTCTCTCCTCCACACCTTTGCACACATAATATTTACATCTGGTTCTTAGCACTCCTCCACAAAGAAAATTCTGAGATTTCTATACAATTGGAGTTGTATTTAAAATAGTCCATTTTGTCTATAGTGATTGTCTGTAAATACAGAAACTTGCAGTTTTAGGATTAACCCAGAGGTTAGTTCTTTGAAAAAATTGAAATAAAAAAAAAGAGAACTTGTTAGAGATGGCATTTACTACATTTGTTGTTACTTAATTTTTCTTTCTTTTTTAAAAAAGATTTTATTTATTCATTTTGACAGAGAGAGAGAGAGAGAGAGGGCGCAACCAGGGCAAGGGGCAGAAGCAGAGGGAGAAGCAGGCTCCCACTGAGTAAGGAGCCTGATGTTGGACTTGATCCAAGGACCCTAGAATCGCGACCTGAGCCAAAGGCAGACACTCAAATGACTGAGCCATTGAGGCATCCCTTAATTTTTCATTTTTACATGTCTATATTCTCTTTGAACTATATACTTCTTGAGGACTATGCCGTGTCTGAGACAGTAGTTATAAAGTGAAACAGAGTTGCCCTTAGCTGACGAATTAAGATGATGATGATATGAGATTTGTTTTACCGTGGAATGAAATTTTCACAAAAGAAATGAACACTATAGAGAAAGTGTTCATCATCTATTCATTTATCTCACAAATATTTATTTGAGGGCCAATCACAGCACCCAGCAGTATGGTAGATACTAGGAAATAGTGGAGAGCAATATTGACATAGTCTCTATCCTTATGGTATGTATAGCCTAGGAGAGAAAGACAAAAATGTAATAAATGTAAAATATGATGAATGCTTGTTAGAGAAACACAGACTGGGAGTACTCAAGGTTGGGGGGGCGGTGCATTTAACCTAGTTGTAGTATTTTTAAAGTCTTCATATACAAATAACTTACTTGAATAACGAAGAGGCCTTGTGAGGCATTATTCTTCTCATTTATAGATGAGGAATTAGTCTCAGAAATTAGCAAGACCCAGTTTCCTGTAGGCCCAGACCTGGGCTTGTGACTGTAAACCCAATGTTCTCATCACTGTCTCACACAGCAGCTAGAGTGCCAAGGGGTGTGACATCTGTGGCTGTGCTATGTCTGCTCCCTGTCTTTTTGCCTTCACCCCAGGCTTACAACCCCCATTGGCATTAATTAATTAATCATTGGCATCCATCACAGCTGCCTGGAAGCCATGTGGGTATTCTGGCCAGCATGGCCATAAGTGCTCTTTAACTAGGGTTGGTAATCTAGTGTTCATTCTGGGAGCAGCCCCTGCAATTAGGAAAGGGGCCAGAGGATCTTTCAAGCAGACAGAAACTACAGAAACTCAGCCAAAAAGCCTTATTAGGACGAGCCATTATGCAGCAGTATGCTCAGTGGTCTGTTTCCCTGGCCTATTAAGTAGAAGTCAGTTGCTTCAAAGAGAAAACAGCATTGAAGTGTCCAAGTTCATTTCATTTTATGTTTAGTACTATTGAGTTGGACAGAATAATGAACACTGCTCTTGGGCATTTTCCTTCATTGTTCTGAATACCCAACTAACACCCAACCATTCCCTGATTCTTCCAGAAAAACTCCTTTCTTATGAATTTTTGAACCTCTTGGAAATTTCCAAGTGATTGCTCTATTAATAACCCTGGTGAAATTGAGGATGTGGCGATAATTATTTCCTTGGTATATGATATAGTAGAAAGACTATGGACTTGGAGATCAACCTGAATTGTCTAACTCTTTGACTTTCTAGCTGTGTCAATTTAGGAAAGTTTCTGGCCTTCCTTGTGCCTCAGTTTCTTCAAAGGATGGTTGTGAGGATTAGAAGAAAAATATGTAATATAGTTAGTACAGTGTCTGGGATATAACTGGTTCCCAATAAATGGGAAATATTATTACGATGGTTAAAACCCCTCCTTTTCCCCCCTGAGAACTCAGTACAAATTCTAGTATCTCTTCTAAACTTTTCTGGCAATGTTAGTTCCTCAGGAGTTTACCTTTATTATAAATTTATTTCTTTTTTATTTATTGAGGTATAACTGACATAGAATTATATTGTTTCAGATGTACAACATAGTAATTCAACATTTGTATGTATTGCAAAATAATCACCACGATGTAAGTGAAATAATGTGATACTTGTCTCGCTCTCTCTGACTTATTTCATTTAACATAACACCCTCAAAGTCAATTCAGGTTGTTGCAAATGTCAAGATTTTATTATTTTTTTATGGCCGAGTAGTAACATTCCACTGTGTGTGTGTGTGTGTGTGTGTATCTATATCTATATCTATATCTATCTTTATCCATTCATCCATCAATGGAGACTTAAGTTGTTTCCATATCTTGGTTATTGTAAATAATGCTGCAAAGAACTAGGGGTGCATATGTCTTTAGTGTTTTTGTTTTCCTCAGATATATACCCAGAAGTGGAATTGCCAAATTGTATAGTAGCTCTATTTTTAATTTTTTGAGGAAACGATACTCTTTTCTATAGTGGTTGCACCGAATTACATTCTCACCAACAGTGCACAAGAGTTCCCTTCCACATCCTTCACCAACACTTGTTACTTCTTGTCTTTTTGATAATAGCCATTCTGATAAGTGTAAGGTGATATCTCATTGTGGTTTTGATTTGTATTTCCCTAGTGAGTAGTGGTGTTGAGCATAGTTTTATGTGCCTATTGGCCATCTGTATATCTTCTCTGGAAAAATGTCTAGTCAGATCTCCTGCCCATTTTAAATTGGATTTTTTTTCTTGTTGTTGTTATTTAGTTGTATGAGTTCTTTGTAGATTTTGGATATTATTTCCTTATCAGATATGGATATATGATCAGCAAATATCTTCTATTCAGTAGATTTCCTTCTTGTGATGGTTTCCTTTGCTTGCAAAAGCTTAGTTTAATGTAGTCCCACTGTTTATTTTTTCTTGTGTTTCTATTGCCTTTGAAATCAAATCCAAAAAAATCTCAAGCCCTCAAAACCAAAAACATTGCTAAGATTGATGTCACGTAACTTATAGCCTAAAACATCTAAGATGTCCCAGTATGTAAGAGTGCCCAGCGATGGGGACTCTGGAGATTATAATATACAAAAGTCAAAGCAGACAGTCATGCACAGTAGATTTTCTGCTGTCTACATTGCACTTCTTTTGTAGGAGACTTAGGGAATTAGCCCTGTCATTGAAAGTTTATAGGATCCAAAATTATAGTGGTGTGGTGAGATACAGACAGTGTAGATGATTGCAAAACATAAGCATATACGTGGATCTTAGGACAATGTTTTTCAAATTCTCTGTACCATCTTCTCAAAATCATCTGGAGAAATTACAATAGAGATAACTAGAATATCTGGGGGATGGATACGGGAGAATATCCATTTAAAATAGGACACCCAGAGGATCTTGTATACTTTAAGGTTAAAGAGGAGTGGATAATTCATATTAAATGCTAGATTGAGAACCAAATCGGAGAGTTCTGATACAAAAGATCACTGACCCTGTGAAGAATTTACCTTCTCCTCAATCAGTGAAGAGTTGCTTACAGAAGGACTGGTTACATGGAAAAGGAATCAGGCTTTTGTCCTGGCAGTAAAATCGCAAGATCTTAGTCTAGAAAGAGAGTTGAGGTTTCTGGAATAAGAATCAAGGCAAAAAGAATCCCAAAGACAAGAAATTAAGCAGAAAGACTGGGAATTGGGCAAGATCTATTAGAGGATTTACAACAGGGTTGCCTGTTTACTTCCCACCCTCCCAGCTAGGCTGTGGTCTCCCTGAAGGTTGTGTTCATAACTTCTTTATCTATATTTCTTTTTTACTTAATATAGGGCTTAGCACAAAATAGGTGATTCTGCTTTGAAGGTAAGATAGACATTAAATGACTCACTTCAATCCAACTCAACAATCATTAGTTGGGTGTCTACTCTGTGAAATGGCTTAACAACACAGTGGTGAATAAAATATAGTCCTCGCTCTGGAGGAGACCAAGAATTAAAAAAAGAACCACCCAATTACAATGTTATAGGAGATGTTGAAGGGGGAAATTATCTAGGGAGTTTGAGAGGAGAGAATCTTTCCCTGGGACTAAACAACTGGTCAACATGTGCTCTATAGTCAAGACATTGAAGGGCTTTCCAAGTGAAGAAAACAGCCAGAACAGAGGTAGAAAGGAATAAAAATGAAGCTATCTTGGGAGGTGGTGTCAGAGGTCTGGTAGGTGAGAGCACAGCACAGATCATGGGTAGTGGGTTCTGGACCTTGTGGATCATATTAACAAGACAAGGTTTATTCTGGAAACATTTGGATTTGCCAAAGTGTTTTAAGGGGTAGAATCACACAATTCAACTTCTATTTAGAAGCTGAATATGGACTGCATTCCACATTCTGGAGGAGACAGAGAGGCTGGGGCAATCTGGGCAGGGCAGCAGAGTGAGCAAAACTTGAATTAAATGAATTACTGCTGAGGTACTAATGGTAAATAACATTTTAAGACAAGTACCCTCTGAGTGAGCTGTTTGCTCTTGAAAAGGTTCTCCACACTGGAGACTACTGGAGTCACTGTGTGACTGCTACAATAGATTTACCAGCTTCTAGGAGTGCACTTTTGGTTGTCTGTTATTTATTCTCCCCACTCTCACAGCTGGTTCTTGCTAGCTGGCCTGCCCTGAAAATGAAATGCAGTTCTGTGATCTGGAGGAGAATTCACAGGCTCCAGAGGACCAGTTGCTCTGTGATTTTTAACAACTGACCAGCATGAGCTCTTTCCCTTTACCTTGAAGAGTTCCTCCTCATGTCAAAGCCATTACAAAGGAACATTACCGGGCAGGTCTCAAACCACACTGAGTTTTGAGAACAGAGCCAGCAACTTGTCTTTTCCACAAATGGTATTTGGTTTTAGGATCAAGATTTACAAGTCCAATTGCTGTTGTTACATGGATTCTTTTTTTTTTTTTTTAAATATGGAAATGCTTAAAAAAAAGGAAACATGGAACACTTTACAAATTTGTGTGTCATGGTTGTGCAGTGGCCCCACTGATCTCTGTATTGTTCCAATTTTAATATATGTGCTGCTGAAGTGAGCACTGGATTCTTTTTACCAAAGTCCTAGTGTTACATTTTCTCAGCTATAAAAAATTTTTTTTTTGTTGTTTTTGGGTCAATAAATGTGCTAGAAAGTCGTTGGGTTGAAACAAAAAAGTAATTAAAATTGTTCTCTTTTTCCATTCTTTCTTACCTAACCCTTCCTCATAAACCCAACAAACAAACTCTCTGCAAATAAACTCTGTGTTTAGAGAATAACAGAAATGACATATCATATGGTCTGATTTTACCTGGATTGTGTCATATTGACATATGAGGAGGAATGTTGGATCAAAAATAAAAACACCTGGTTTATGTTCCTTTCAATGGCATTAACTAGATGTGTAACCTGGGGTAGTGTACTTCACTTTTCCCAGCCTTAACTGCTATAATATGAGGGAGATAAATATGAGAGATAAGTTATATTATATTTCTATAATTCTTTCTTTTATTTTTAATTTTTTAAATTTTTAAAAAGATTTTATTTACCTTATTTGACAGAGAGAGAGAGCACAAGTAAGCAGAGTGGCAGGCAGAGGAAGAGAGAGAAGCACGCTCTCTACTGAGCAGGGAGACTGATGCAGGGCTCCATCCCAGGACCCTGGAATCATGACCTGACCTGAAGGCAGCTGCTTAACCAACTGAGCCACCCAGGTGTCCCCTATAATTCTTTCTATTTCTAAGAATTGGGGATTCTATAAGCTACATAGGAGTGATGACACATTTTTTCTTATGAGCAGGAACATCTTGGGTGCTGCTTTGGAAAAGTTGATTCACCTGTGGGATGCACATTTGTTGATTGCTCTTTGGTATCTATTTTTCATTTCTACGCCTTCATATATATATATATTTTCCCCTTCAGGGATATGTTTTACTTTGCTTAGCTATGCAGCCAGCATAGAATGGACACCATTTCTGGCTCCAGAGGTGGATCTTGACAGGCTTAAGCCAACAAGTGTGTACCATTTCCTGCGTGAGGTTGTTCTAGGATGGGCAACTAGCCAAATTCAGGCCACTGAGAAGTGCAAAAATTCTTTTCAGTGGGGGCTCCCAGGAAGTAGCTTCCTTTTTCTTTTTTGAGAGGTGGTGAAGAGCTTCCCCTCTGCTGGTGTTGTAAGAGAGGCGAGATCTCGAATAACTGCTACCGTGAGGGAAGTTGAGCAGAGCCCAGAGAATCCCAAAGGAGCCAGAGTCCGGTTACTATATGAAGTTTTGGGTCAAACCAGGCCTGCAACAGCATTTGATCTTTTAAAAAACTTGTGAGCCAGGGCGCCTGGGTGGCTCAGTGGGTTAAAGCCTCTGTCTTCGGCTCAGGTCATAATTCCAGGGCCCTGGGATCAAGCCCCGCATTGGGCTCTCTGCTGAGTAGGGAGCCTGCTTCCTCCTCTCTCGCTCTGCTTGCCTCTCCGCCTACTTGTGATCTCTGTCTGTCAAATAAATGAATAAAATCTTAAAAAAAAAAAAACTTGTGAGCCAATGAAATCACGAAGTTTAAGACAATCTAGCTCAGTTTCTCTATTGCTATCAACTCAAAGATTCATAACTTAAGTTTACATGAAGTATATTTATGATTACTAAATTTTACCCCCAAAATAAAGAAAAAAATGCTTATTTCTGCATTTTTTAAATAGGCGACTCATAAATCATCAAATGCAAAATGTTGAAAACAACAAAAATTTTAGAGTCAATGTGAGGTACACAGAAATAGCTTTATAAATGTTTACTGAATGAATGAATTTTAGAATAAATTAGAGGAAAGATAGTATTTCCTGGGTGCAAGGGAAAGAGTAGGTAGGAAAGTAGTTATTTAGAATGTTTTTTGGGGAAAAGTATGGGATGGTCATAAAGTCTAAACTGCTGGAATTTTCCTTTTTCTTTTCTCTTGAGATATTGCTTAATGTATTTTTTTTTCCCTTTCATTTAAGTATTCAGGGAGAAAGAAGGACCTAAGGTTGGACCTAGGGAGCAGCATGGGCCGCAGGGGACACCAAGCCAAGGGCCCCCATGGCCGTGCTAGCTTGCGGGGCAGGGAAAGAGATGCCTGTGGTTTTCCCAGATGAGACAGAGAATAGTAGTTCCAAAGAACTGCTGGTTTATATTTTAACTCTTGCCAAGTTGTGAAAATAGTGAAGGATGCTTAGACTATTTAGCATTCAAATTGCTATCTGGTTAATCATATTTAGAAGACTGGATTCCTGGATATCTTCTTCACTCCCTATCTACCGACTTTTGAAACATGGTAATTCCCGGGAGCCTCGGTGGCGCCGTGGGTTAACTCCTGATTTTAGCTCAGGTCAGAATCTCAGGGTCGTGAGATCCAGCCCCTCTGTGCTGGGGGAAGAGCCTGCTTAAGATTCTCTGTCTCCCTTTGCTCCTCCCCTTCTCTAAAATAATAAATAAATCTTAAAAAAAAAAACAAACAAACCCATAATGCAAACCGGTAACACTGGCAATCACCCATGAACCTTTAAATTACACTGATTAATAACGTTGGAAGCTTCCTCAAGAAATAAACAATGGCACCAGCAAAAAACAAAAAACAAAACAAAAAAAAACCCCAAAATTTTTGTTTCAATTCAATCTACTGATTAATTTAACAGGTGTTTTATGAACACTTCAACAGGTATCTAGTTAGCAGGGAAGACTGATTAATAAGTACCAATCACAAAGTTGGTGAATATTACAGGAGAGGAAATGTGGGGATTTTAACAGAGCAAGGGATCTAACCTAGAGGAGGGTAAGGAACGCCTCTTCAAGGAAATGATATTGAAGGAGAGGTCTGAGGAATGAGCAGGTGCCACTCAGATGAAGATGGGGAGAGGAAGGAGAAGAGTGTTCCCATACAACGAGCCAGTGGCTGCAGGGATGGAGGCACCTGTGAGGACTCATGACAAGTTCAGAATGGATGCAGGGAAGAGGCACAGTGAGAGAAAGCCATGATGAAGACCAGATTTTGTGAGTCTCTATGGGCCAGGTGAAGGAGTTTGGGCTTTAATTAAAAGGGAATGGGAGGCTGCTGTACGGTTTAAGTAGGAGAGCAACAGGGTCAGATTAGCATTGAACTGGACCACATCTAGCACAGGGGCATGAGGTCCCCTCCCTCCAGTTCTGTTCGATTTAGTGTCTACACTATTGCCTCCACGTCCCCACGAAAGTGCTGCCTTTTTCCTTTTAAAACACTGGAAACAAGGATGAAATGGGTACTGTTTCCAGAACTGGTTACATCACTGCTTTTGTAGCAATTTGTTTTTCCCAGTAAATCAGAGCTTCTCTCTCTTGATTATAGTTTGGATTTTCAGTAGCTCTGACTTCTTGTAAAGCAGCACTGATTTTCAGCTCTTAAATATCAAGATGGGAACCAGCATGCAGGCATGGGTTCTATAGTCTTGTCTGGGGCTGGCCTGTACTTGGCAAGCAGCTGCTGCTGAGGCTTACACTGTGGCTTGTTTTCGGAGTGTTCTTTTGTGCAGCCAGAACATCGTTCCACGTAGCTCTTTTCCCAGCGAAGTGAAGCTGCCGACCTGCAGGTACCGCCCTGTCCTCCCTCCTTCAGTGGCTGTCCTCTTGGGAATCAAAATTAGCCTCCAAAGATATGAATCAGTCTTCAGTCCTTTCCTGCACCTGTTGTGTCCTCCCCAGGGCAAGTGCATTACTTTGCTTGCTTGCTTTTACTTTAAAACGTTAAGCCTTCTTTCTTGGTCTGTTTGTAAATGCACATGTGGAGCCTCTTATTGCTTCTAGAGCTTTGGATACAGTGAATGCTGAATACCACCAGTAGAATGACTGAAAGAGGAAAGACAGGATGTTCTGAGTCTGGACTGGAGCGTTATTAGAATCAGTGGTTTGCTAAGAAGAGCTGGCAGCTGAGTAGAAAGATGTGAACATTCGTGTTTGGTAATTTGAAGAGCTCCTGAATGATTGGTAATCAGAGTCACTGCTCTGAAGTCTACTCAGGGCCCAACTTGTTGACTGATAAGGATGCACTTCTCCATAGGGAAGGGCACCACTCAACAGAGAAGGCTTTCACAGGTTCTTTACTGGACACTTCCTCCCCTGGATCTCCAATATTGTGGAAAGGTTCAAATGAGATGATCAATATAAAATGCTTAGAGGAATGCCACGTATGGTGAGCAAATGAGCACATGCTATTCTTACTATAGATGTTGCAGTCTCTGTACAGAGCTGCCTCACTCTGTAGGTGGAGCTGTGATCACTCTTCCTGAAAGCCCGTAATCCTTTCACTTACTTGCTGGGCCACTGAGTTATGCAACAACGGTGTATTGAGTGTTTAAAAGTACCAGCTACTAATTCTACCCAGTTGAAACGGGTGCATAAAGTTTGCTTTATTTTCTGAGATTTTGGTTTTCTTTGGAGGCATGTCACACATTCAAAAAAATAGTTACTGAGCATTAATGGTGTGGTCTCTTGCTTTCCCTTGTGGATTGAGAGCAAGGGGAGTTGATATTGATGGAGTAACATGGGTTTTTCTGCTTTATCTTGAGAAACCATCACTCACCATGTCTCTGTTTCTTTCCATTCCTTACTTGATTTTTCTCTATAGCACATTTCACCATCAGACATACTCTATATTTTGAATTTTATTAATTTAGTTGTTCATTTTCTGCTTCCCTACACTGTAGTATGAGCTCCACAGGGAATAGTTTCTGTCCATTTTCTTCCATTCTGTATTCCCAACTCTGAACAGTGCCTGGCACATGTGTCCTACAACTGTTTATTGAGTGAAATCTGCTCCACTTTGAAAGCTCTGTCTCATACTCTGTTTTTGTCAGCAGCTATTCAGCTTTGCAGAAATTCTTCATCTTAGTGATAACAAGAGTATATTTTAAATAATAAAGAAAGGTACATAAGATTGTATGTTAAATATCACTACGTTAATTAATAACTTCCAACAACTTAATTGATCAGATAGACACACAATATCATGTGAACATGATAGGTGCCCTTGAGAATATTGCACAAAGAGTCTGGAATTGTTGATTGGTCCTCAAGAAAAGGAGACTGGAATTCTCCAGCAAGGTGGAGTGTGCACATGTGTATACTTGTGTATGTGTGTTGCTGTGTATGTGTGAGGGTGCACGCATAAAGTATAATGATACTGATTTATAGAGGGAGATGGAGATACCTTCACAACTTCTCTGGAAGAGTAATTTTTATCAATGGGAAAAGACTTTTTGAACAGGTTATTTAAGCTGCCATTCAAATGTTTTCTGACATTGCCCATGTTATAGCTTCTATCAAGTTATTTGATGCAACTACCATTTATGGGTGATTTGCTAAGAAAATGGAGAAAGCAAGATCACATTTAGTCTGATGAAGAGATGCAGCAAGTGTGGAAAGAGAATCCTCCCTTATATTTGGGAGAATAATAGGATCAATGCAAGAGACTGGGAGGGCAGCATCCAGAGGTTGGAGAGGGCAGTGGGGGAGGGCATTCATTGTTAGTGTGGTGGCCTCACTGGCAAGACAGGGCAACCTCAGCAGGGGCTGGTGAATGGCATAGGAAATGACTCAGCCACTTCAGTAGGAGGAAAGCTTGGGTTTGAATCCTTCAGTCCTCTTAGTGGTGGCTTGGAGCCCTGAAAGCCAGAGTCTTCTTGCTTTAATAACCATACCTAATACTTAGTGTAATACTTACCATGTGCTAAGTGTTTGTTCAGGCCTTTTGCATGTATAACACCTAGGTTAAACTGTTTGTCCTGCATGCCCTAAAAAGTGGCAGATATAGGAGCTGAATCCAGGTAAACATCCAAGTCAGTGTGCATCACTGCTGTGCCATATGGCTTTTCTCACAGGCCTTAATACCAGTTAGTTTTCCTTGTTCAAGATGTATAGATCACATAGGTGAGCCCCTCACCAGCTGATTTTGAAGTATATACCATTATTAATTGGTAGGGTAAGAGAATGAGATTGCTTTAGATAACTACTTGCGAAGTGATCTGAGCAAACACCCTTACCCATGCCAGATTCAGAATTTACTCCAGACCTGTTTACTTGAATGAAGAAGAATAAGAATTTTGCTTATAATCGTTTGAGGACATCATCTTTGAGTGCTGTGCACTTGGGCAACTCATTCTAATGACAAAAGCCAGAGACCACTTATAGCCATAAGCTGAACTGCTTAACACAGGCTGAGAAAATGAAATATTTCATATCGCAGCCAGGAAAATGAGGTTTCTTTGAAAAACAAAGCAAAACATAACGATGTTTTATTGAGCACCAAAAAAGTCCAGACCCCTCTCATATTCTTCTCCTCCTTAGCAGATCTAGGCTCTGCTGAAGCTCCTCTGATTGGTTAATCTTAGTACATTAATAGTTCCTAATGAACCACCTCTCCTCTGCTTCTGTCTTCAGAGAACTTATGTTCCATTGAGGGATAAAAAAAGAGCCTTTTACATACTCTCCCTGATTCTCAGAGCTTTCTGGCACTGATTCCTCTCCTTTTTGCTAGAGAAAATAAGATGCAAACGTAGGAGCTGGTCCATGAGGCTTGGAAAAGTGGGGTGCTTTCTGAAAGTTAAGCCAGCAGTCAAAAGCCACCCATCAGAAGATGACCGAAAGAGGAGCTAGATACCTGCTTGATGGTTGTAGCACTTCAATCCATGCAGCCCTAGCCCCTCCCTCTTCCCTGTGGCCAGGTCTCCCATCCACCCCTGAGGAGAGTTCTATCTCTTTGCCCTCTTTGGGCCACATCTCCCCTTTCTGCACTGGGCTCCATCAGGAAGGCAACTGTAGTGTGTCTGTTTGAAAATCAGGAAAAAAAAAAAAAAAACCCACGTAGTCAAATAAAAGAGATTTAGAGTGCATCAGGGTAATGATTCCAGGAATTTATTTGTGTAGCTCTTAGTATAGAAAACAGACCTGAGTACAAATAGAAGGAGGATTAAAGAAAGTGTCATTAAAATTGGTTCTTAAAAAGATGTCTGAAAACAAAGACAGATTTGTGGTGAGATAAATAACTGTCCTGGATTCATCAACAAAATGAATTGTTGAATCCACAGAATGTTATTTACTGTTTCAGGGGCAACCATTGGGTTCCAGCTGATTTCTTGCCTTCAGTTGGCCTTGCTATTTTCCACTGAGGGACATCTGATTGTCTCCACCACAGCTCTGAGTCCAAGCAAAGCTAATGAATGAACTGATTGGTGTTCCTGCTGTCCTTGGGAGTGGACATACTGGTGGGAAGGGGGAAGTGGGGAGAGTCTCATGAACACTTCATTTGCTCTAAGAATTCCAACTCAAATGCAGTTTCTAATATAAACAGGATTGCTTTAGGACAAGTTAGAAAGAATCAGTGTGCATATGTGTGTGTGTGTATGTGTTTGTGTGAATAGGGAGTATAGTCTCTCTCTCTCTGACACACACACACACACACACACACACACACACACACACACGTTGCTGCTTTGTATAATTTTAAATCTTCAGTCTGAGAATAGAAACCATTTATCAGGATTTGTTGATTCATGTTGTTGGTGATAATATGGTAATAGGCCAGTAGGGGAAAAGCTTCTAAGTGCGTGGGAAATCAGCCTTTTTCTTTGGCAGATGTCCCTTCCTTCCACAGTTTGATTTTGAAAAGCCTGGAGTTTGTTGAGAGAAGAACTAATCTTTAAAGTCTCTCCAAGTGCTCCGTGATACGGTATTGTCAGTAATCCTCTCAGCGCCGCTAAGCTTCTACTGAGACAGTGAAGAAACGAGGTGAATCCCAATCCAGTGAGGCCTTGTGGCGTAGTGTCTCAGAAAACAGCTAAGGACTCAAATAGTCCTGCTCTTTTTATTTTAGGAAACTCTGCGTACTAATACAAGTAAAAAAAGAGTTTCACACTCTTTGAACATAAAACAGAAAACAAAGAATAAAGCCAGAGTCATTTCCAATCCAGCCAGTGAAAGGACATATCAGAACCCTATTGTGGCTGCTCCCACCTTGGCAGAGTGCTGACCTGGTGTGATGTATGCTGGGTTGGAGAGGAGGGACAGGCCGCTGGAAGGAACCGGAATCTGCTCATGGAGAAAGAGAAGGCTTCATTCACAGAGTGAACATGAAGCTTCTTCCAGTCCTCTCTGTGCTGATCCAGTTGTAGAAAATGTCCCTTCGAGGTGGGGCCCACGGAAGACAGCTTTTGGAAGGGAGAAGGCAGGAAGGATTGGGTTTGGTCAAGGTGTGAGGAGAGGGTGGGTAGCCAGTAAAGTGTTAAGATGTCACAGTCTTGGGGGTGTGGTGACAGATAATCAAGCAGGGATTTCTTCCTATGACCTCTATTCGTTGCTTCGGACTTTTATGCCAAGAAACTCGGTTGCTGCCCTCTGTTCTGGGACCTGCAGTCACCGAGGCTACTTTCCTCTGGCCCTGCCCAGTTCACACAGACACTAAGGAAAAGGGAGAAAGTGGACACCAGGAGGAGACTGAAAGGTGGAAATCTCAGTTTGGAGACTTTCTTTTCCACCTCTGTGACTTGGTGGGCCACTTACAATGAGGGTACATATCTCAGGGATTGTACAATCTGCTAGAGAATCAGGAGCCTCCCAAGAGGCTGCTCTGAACACTGAGTGCATCCCCTTGCTTCATTAGGCTCCTCCCCTCTTCCTCCAACCATCTCAGTGATGGCCTCGTTTGTTTCCCGGCCTCCATCTTCCTCTCCCGATTCAGAGTTCATTCTGATTACAGCCACCAGCTTTCCCATCCTAGAAGGAGCCTGGATCATGTCATCCTCGAGCCTCAGACTTCATGGCGGCTCTTGAGGGCTCACCAAATGATGTTTATGCCATTAGTCTGCTACTCGTTGTCTGTCCTGCTCTGGGGTTCAGGAGGCTGACTTCAACAGATTGCCTCCGTCACACTTGCTTGCTGTCTGGCTTTTTGTTGGGTCTGGCTGTTGGCTGACACCGGCAGGATATTGTAGGGGGTTGGGATGCGTGGATATTTATCCCCCCACCCCACCTCTCTCTTCCTGCGTTTGCTTGATTGTGGCAGAGACCGAGTCCCGTTCCTCTGCGTAGGCCACAACTCGTGTCAAATCACTGCATTTTTATAGTGTTGTGGTAAATCCACTCGCTTCCCCTTGCCCTTTTGGAACCATGGGTGGAAATAGTTGTCTGATGTTATGAGGTTCTGCAAGCATTATCATCTCGAGGTGGGTACTTTACCTTGTCCACTCCTCTTAAGTAGGGCCTTTCTTGAGACCTTTCCTGTCCTCTTTTGGGCGTGTCATCGCTTTCTTGCTGCAGTCCTGTCTGTGTCCTGTCCTCTCCGGCTCAGGCAAAGAGAGGTATGCGCTCTATCTCTTGCCCGACATGAAACTCTTTCCTCTCTGTGCCCTTGAAATTTAGTTTTCTTCACCAAGCACCAACGAATCTCAGGTTTGGAGGGCCCTATGTAGTGCCTTGCAAGGTGAGTGTCAGACACTCCAGTCCTGTCTGTACATCTGCAGTTGTCTTATCTGGTTTAAATATTACTGGCGGCAGGAATTCCTTGCCTCCTAAGGCGACAGTATTCACTCAGTTTATCCAGTGAACAATTTTACTGTCCACCGTGTGCCAAGTGCTGTGCATGGTCTTACCCCTCAAGAGGCTCATAACAATGAGAAATGAACGTGTGAATAAACAGTCATGGTATAGGATGCATGTTACTATAGCTCTCACTATAAAGCTGTGAGAGCATGGACAAGTGATCACCCAGTCCTGTTTTGTGCACCCGGGAAAATCTTCATCAGCAAGGCAATGCTCGAGATTGTGGAGGGTGAAAAGAAACTCTTCAAGCAAACAAGGGTGGGTAGAACATGCCAGAGGAAAGAACAAGATGGGAGAATGTACGGGTATTTAAGGGAGTTTTGTGTGCTTGGGCAATGACAGTTGGGTATGGCTGGTGTGTCAGAGAGTGGCAGAAGAGTTCTTTCTCACCTGCATTCAAAATCTACCAGCATAGGGCACCTGGGTGGCTCAGTCATTAAGCCTCTGTCTTCGGCTCAGGTCATGATCTCAGGGTCCTGGGATCGAGCCCTGCCTTGGGCTCTCTGCTCAGCAGGGAGCCTGCTTCTCCCTCTCTCTCTGCCTGCCTCTCTGCCTATTTGTAATCTCTGTCTGTCAAATAAATAAGTAAAATATTAAAAAAAAATTTACCAGCACAAGTGGTGCCTGGGAGGCTCAGGAGTTTGAGCATCTGCATTGATTTTTTTAAAAATTTTTTATAAACATATATTTTTATCCCCAGGGGTACAGGTCCATGAATCGCCAGGTCCACACACCCCACAGCACTCACCAAAGCACACCCCCCCACAATGTCCATAACCCCACCCCCCTTCTCCCAACCCCCCTCCCCCCAGCAACCCTCAGTTTGTTTTGTGAGATTAAGAGTCACTTATGGTTTGTCTCCCTCCCAATCCCATCTTGTGTCATTGATTCTTCTCCTACCCACTTAAGCCCCCATGTTGCATCACCACTTCCTTATATCAGGGAGATCATATGATAGTTGTCTTTCTCCACTTGACTTATTTCACTAAGCATGATACGCTCTAGTTCCATCCATGTTGTTGCAAATGGCAAGATTTCATTTCTTTTGATGGCTGCATGGTATTCCATTGTGTATATATACCACATCTTCTTTATCCATTCATCTGTTGAGGAGAACACAGGCAGCAACCTCTTCGACCTCAGCCGCAGCAACATCTTCCTAGGAACATCGCCAAAAGCAAGGGAAGCAAGGGCAAAAATGAAGTATTGGGATTTCATCAAGATCAAAAGCTTTTGCACAGCAAAGGAAACAGTTAACAAAATCTAAAGACAACTGACAGAATGGGAGAAGATATTTGCAAATGACATATCAGATTAAGGTCTAGTGTCCAAAATCTATAAAGAACTTAGCAGACTCAACACCCAAAGAACAAATAATCCAATCAAGAAATGGGCAGAGGACATGAACAGACATTTCTGCAAAGAAGACATCCAGATGGCCAACAGACACATGAAAAAGTGCTCCATATCACTCGGCATCAGGGAAATACAAATCAAAACCACAATGAGATATCACCTCACACCAGTCAGAATGGCTAAAATGAACAAGTCAGGAAATGACAGATGCTGGCGAGGATGCGGAGAAAGGGGAACCCTCCTACACTGTTGGTGGGAATGCAAGCTGGTGCAGCCACTCTGGAAAACAGCATGGAGGTTCCTCAAAATGTTGAAAATAGAACTGCCCTATGACCCAGCAATTGCACTATTGGGTATTTACCCTAAAGATACAAACGTAGTGATCCGAAGGGGCAAGTGCACCCGAATGTTTATAGCAGCAATGTCCACAATAGCCAAACTATGGTGTTTGAGCATCTGACTCTTCGTTTTGGCCCAGGTTTGGTTGTGGCCTTGGGGGTGTGGGATCAAGCTCCACGCTGAGCTCCGTGCTCAGAGCAGATCTGCTTGTTCCTCTGTGCTTCCTTCTCTGTCCCTGCCCCTTCCCTCCCCCTCTGCCCTTCCCCCTGCGCAGTGTCTGTGCTCTTTCTCTCAAATGAATACATAAAATCTTTAACCCCCTCCCCCAAATCTACCAGTACCATACTTAAACAGAACAAGTCTAATTCATCTTCCACCTAAATACATTTGTATTTCTTAAAGGAGCTACTCTTTAGTTACTTCCTAGCAGTTTTGGATTATTGTCCCTATTTTAGAGATGAGGAAACTGAGGCTCACAGAAAGTTAGGGCTGAGGACACACACAGCAACTGATGGAGTTAGGATTACAACCCAGCTGTCTGATCCCAGAGCCTGAGCGTGCAGCTGCTGTGCCATTCTACTGTACTCCTTCCATACTGATCCAAGCTTCTATGTGGTGGTGGTGGTTACCTTCAGGTCACTCTCTAGTTTGTCAGTATTCGGTGGAAGAATGTCCAGAACTGATAATGTTCTAGCATCAAAGATGTTGTTTGGTCAGTGCAGTTTCAAGTGGTATTAGTGCCTCCATTGTTCCACACTGTTCTCATAATGATGGAGACAGAGACTACATGGCCTCCAAGTAGTCACGTCTTACAGGTAAGTGATGATCAGTCCACAGTCAATCAGCATCACCAAGTCAACTATTCCCCAGCTTTGTCTACCTAAATTCTTCCAGGTATCTGTTTAAATGTTACTTCTTGACCTCCTAAACTAGTTTGGGTCCCCCTGATGTATGTTCTCTGAGTGCCCCCTCCTTTCCCACATGTGAGGCTTATCACCATGCATGGTAAATATTTATTTATTAGTTTCCAGGCTATTAGTCTCTGTTTTGCCTTGATTATTATTTTAAAGATTTAAAAAATTTATTTGTCAGAGAGAGTGAGAGAGAGAGAGAGAGAGAACACACACGCAGAGGGAAAAGCAGGCTCCCTTCTGAGCAAGGAGCTGGATGCTGGACTTGATCCCAGGACTCTGGGATCATGACCTGAGCCAAAGGCAGACACTTAACCCACTGAGCCACCCAGGCATCCCTAAATATTTTATTTTTTAAGTAATTTCTATCCACAACATAGGGCTGAAACTTATGACCCCGAGCTCAAGTGTCGCATGCCCCACCACTGAGCCGTCCAGGTACCCCTTCCCTGATAGATTTTTAAGCTATTTGAGGACAGAGGCCTTGTCTTGACTGCTATGGAATTCCCTTTATTTAGTGCTTGATAGGCATCCAATGTGTACTTGTTGAATAAATCCTTTTCCCAATATACTGCTGTTCCTATCCCTCTTTGACCCCAAGGGTCACTACTCTCTTGACTTTATCTGGCAACACTGATTAGTTTTGCCGAGTTTGAACTTCATATAAACAAAACCTAACAGTATATGTTAGGTTTGTGTTTGATTTCTTTTGTTCAACATATCAGGCATACTATTTTCAATCTCTTTCACTTCCTACCAGAATCCTAGGGTGGCCTCCAAGACTTTTTACCCCCTCCCCTACTCTATATGTTCCGCCTAATTCCCCAGGTGGAATTTGCTGAATTTTACTCCTCTGATTAGGTTATGTTATAGGGCACAGCCTACTTGAGAAAAGGAGATTATCCAGGTGGGCCTGACCTCCTCACATAATCATTTAAATGTAGTGAGTCTTCTCTGGATTGGCATCAGCTATCTAGAAAATGGCTTCAGTCCTCTAACTGCAAGAAAGTGAATTCTTCTAACAACAAAAATAAGCTTGGAAGTGGCGTTTTCCTCAGAGCCCCAGAGAAGGTGACCAACACCTTGATTTCAGTCTTGTAACAACAGCAGTGGAGAACCCAGCCATGACATGCTGGGCTTCTGGTCTACCAAACTGTGCATTAATAAGTGGCTTTTTATTTTTTTTAAGCTGCAAGGCTTGTGGTCATTTATTACACAGCAATAGAAAATTAGTCCAGTCCTCCAATTCTTTACTAGTTTGTTTGCAGTAACCTTATAAAACAAGTTGCTTCATTATGTACACATTTTGTAGGTAATTTATTACACAGGACTCACCAGAATGTTGTGTTGCTTAAAACTAGAAGTTTTATGGATGCTTTCCTAAGATTGCCTTTTGGCCAAAAGGAACTTTTGACTATACTAGCTTATTAGATTTCTTTTATTTGTGTATTTATGTATTTATTTACTTACTTTTAAAAAGAATTTCTTTCTTTATTTGACAGAGAGAAAGAGGGAGAGAGAGCGAGAGCACAAGCAGGGGGAGCGGCAGGCAGAGGGAGAAGCAGGCTCTCTGATGAGCAGGGAGCCTGATGCAGGACTCGATCCCAGGACCCTGGGATCATGACCTGAGCCGAAGGCAGTTCCTTAACCCACTGAGCCCCCCAGGTGCCTCGCTTTATTATATTTCAAGATGATAACAGTGTTTTGTTTGTTTGTTTGTTTTTCCCATTCAGGCTATTAACTCAATTGTCAAAAACTCTGCACTCACCTGGCAGTATACAAACGCTGAATTCTAGGTGCTCATCAGTGAATATGAAACCTGGTTTTGCCAGTTATTAGTTGTGTACCACGGACAACTTACCCCCTTGTGAGCCCGAACTCTTCATTTTAAACGTGAGCTTGGATACTTTCCTGGTGGCCTGTCTCAGGCTTGGAGATGGAGGGGCTTGTAAAGTGCTACTTCCTCACCCTCTGTAATTATCCTTGCTCATTTATCCATTACTTTTTTGAAGGTAGTTTTACCAAAAGACACTAAAAATAAAGGGAACAGCAAGAAAGCTTTTCATCGTGTGTGTGTGTGTGTGTGTGAATTCACTTGCCTATGCGGGAAATTGGTACCAAAAGAAATATCAAGAAGAATTATTTCCTGCCCTCAGGGGGCTGACCTTCAAAAGGAGATAAGGTGGACTCACATACATCATTTTCTTATTTTTGTGTTTCCCTTGTATTCTCTTATTCTAATGACAAGGGTGTGGTTCTTGTAGAAAGTGGGATTGCTCTAGCATATTTTATAAAACCAGTGAAGTCATCTTTCCACTGTGAGCTATCCTTGGGAGGGAAAATGAGAATGGGAGGGAGAGATGTATTATTTCAAGGTAGTGGGCCATGAGCGACAGCCCCCACTGCTTGTGGTGTGCAGGAATGTTTCTGTAACCGAGCATATAAACACAACATTCTTGACTAAGTGTGTTGTAGAATGGAAAAATCAATGACTACACTAGGAAAGAAACTGTCATCATAAACAAATACCATGACTGGCATTGGTGGCACAGAAGGATCGTAGGCTTGATGTAAAAGCTGGTGAACATGCTGAAGTTACTAAAAAGAGCCCAAGAAAATCAGTTCTAATTTTCCTATTTGTTCCTCTGGTGTAGTTGAATTTGGCTGCTGTTATATACAATTTTACAAAGCTTAGGAGATCTTTATTATTTTTTTCCCCTAAAAACCAGTGGAATTCTAATGTTTCACTTGGGAATTATGTTTGAAATCTGAATACAGATGTGTGTTTATGTCTTAATTTCCCATCAACACAGATGTTTACTTCAGAAACACAATCACTCTGGATGCTTCCTGGATTCTCACCCAGTTTTTCCACAAGAACATTGTCTTGACTTATGAAACAGAGCAGCTGCTGGGATATTTAACACTTTTTGGAAAATTCTAACTTTTTTTTTTTTAAATGAGGCTTTCTACAGGGGTGAAAATTTTGGTTTCGTGTTAGAATCTCTTCTCTCACAGGAACTTGGTTAACTCGTATGGGCTGAGGGGTGGGAATGAGAGACTAGAAGTAGAAGTAGTATAGGTGGAATTATCAACACACACATTGCTGTCATGATAAAAGGGGGATGAAAATCAAAATAATGAAATATCCTTATTTTGCAATAGAAGGTTAGACTGCTATCAATAGACCTGGTTTCCAGGATCAGATAACCACAAGTTTTATACTATGTCTAATTCACAGTAAATGAGACAGAATTCTATTCTGTATTGTGTAGAGCATTCTTCTTCTTCTTCAAGGTCATTTATTTATTAGAGAGAGAGAAAGTGAGAGAGAGCATGAGCGGGAGGAGGGGCAGATGGAGAGGAAGAGGCAGACTTCCTGGTGAGCAGGAAACCTAATGAAGGGCTCAACCCCAGGACCCTGTGATCCTGACATGAGGCAAAGTTGGACACTTAACTGATTAAGCCACCCAGGTGTCCTTGTGTAGAGCTTTTCTAAACTCTAAGTAAATCAAGTAAACTGGGCACTATATAACCAGTCTTGTAACATTTGACTCAGTGTAATACAGGATGACACTATAGTTTTCAGATATCTTTGTCTTTCCCTTTTTTTAAAAAAAAGATTTATTTTTATGTAATCCTTTTACCCAACATGGGGCTTGAACTCAAACCCCAAGATCAAGAGTTGTTCTCTCCATCCAGGCGCCCTATACATTTTTATCTTTCCAATTTCTCCACTCCTCTCTTTGAATCAAGTTAGAATAAGAGAAAGGATCTTTATTTCAAATTCAGGGTCTCTTGCAAGTGAGATTTGGTAGACAATTTTGAGAAAGGTTTTTATAAAGATTTGGAACAACTTAAACAATTTTTGGAAAATTCATTTAAGGATTCCTGTTTATGTGCCCCCTTCTCCAATTTGTAAGTTCTCCTGTAGCAGTGTTTTAGGCTTCTGACTAGATTATGTATCTGTATGCCATTTGCTCCAAGCCATGTAAAAAGCAGTGTAGATGAGGGCTTGTGGGCTCACTGACCTGTGTGTGGGCTGGTGGCTACTGGGTGCTCCTACTGCAATGGGTTAAAGAAATCCTTCATGACGAAGAATGATCTTAAGCAACATGGTGGATTCAGAAGCTCATGAAAAGAGGCTGCCAACACTAACATCTTCAAAACAAGATCTTTTACCTCAGATTGCAAATGTCAGTGAAATGAAGCATTATCATTATTTGGCTGCTGTGCAGCTTTCAGCAATGGAGCAATCACATTTCCCGTTCAGAAGGTCCTTTGTCAGCAGCTGCTGTATGGAATCAAAACCCAGGATGCAGTACTGCAGTTGAGGAGGGGTGATTACGAGGTGTGTGGAATCCTTTCCCTCACTGATGCAGAAGATGACACCAGCACTTAGGTTTGCTCTATGTGAGGTCTGAGCTTGCCTTCTCCGAAAGTGGATTAGGACCCTTGAGTTTGCAACCAATACTGTGGCAAAAGTACTTGCAGTGACAGTAGAGGTAATTTTCACCTCACTGGCAAGAGTTCTACCTCTTAGTGATTGTGTTATGGAAGTTCTTGGAGGAGGTAACCCCATCTGACCCTTGGTTCTGTACAGCTGATAGTGACTTTATATAGACCCTTTGATAGATGCCTATTTTTAATACAAATGATTCTAAAACTTTATTGGCCTCTTGCCTGCTTCAGCAATTTTTAGATTTTGGGCCAGTGTTGGTTAGAATCCAGCACACTCACTATTGTGGGTAAGTAGTGCAGTAATCTTAAAGGTGGCTGGACATTGTGAAGAGTAACAGCTGAAGTCAAGCAGTTCTAGGCTGCATCCTGGCGTTGCTCCTTCCTATCTGTATTAGTCAAGGGTCTCCAGAGAAACAGAGTCAATAGGATTTATGCATCTATCTGTCCGTCCATCCATCTGTCCATCCATCCATCCATCCATCCATCCATCCATCCATCCATCCATCTATCCGACCATCCATCCATCTTTACTTATGAGAAATTGGCTCACAATCTGCCATCTGCAAGCTGGAGCCCCAGTAAAGCCAGGGTATAATTCTAAAGGCCTGAGAACCCCATTCCCATGGTGTATATCCTAGTCCAAAGCCAGGGGAAGATAGGAGTCCCAGATCAAGCTGACAGCAGGGAATGGGGTAAACCCTTCCTTCCTTTCTTTTTTTTTTTTCTTCAGTAGATTGAATGATGCCCGCCCATGTCAGGGAGGGGAATTTACTTCTGTTAGTCCACCCGTTAAAATACTGCTCTCATTGGGAAACACCCTATATAGATGCAGAAATAATGTTTAATTTGGGCACCCCAATGGCCCAGTCAAGATGACACATAAAATTAACCATCACGCAAACTGAATGACTTTTAGGAAACTTATTAATGCTTTGTACTTTTGTATTTTGCTTAGTATTTTTTCACTGAAAATGCAGAGATAACAGCTATTTTGTTATACCATACTGAGGATCCGAAGACAGTTTATTCAAAGTGCCTAACATAAGGTAGGAAATTTATTTCTTCTCAATACATTTTTGTGAAGGGGCATCAATCAATGAAAATAATTTTGTTCAAAAGCAGCACTATTAATCTTTTAGTGGATAATATTTTCCCATTTATAGCTTCAGTATACATTAGTGTAAATCTTTCAATGATTAAGTTTTATTGTAGTATTTCAAATTTTTTTGTTTAATACTTATTTATTTTAATTTAAATTTTTTTTCAGTGTTCTAAGATTCATTGTTTATGCATCACACCCAGTGCTCCATGCAATACATGCCCTCCTTAATACCCACCACCAGGCCCTCCCAACCCTCCACCCTACTCCCCTCCAAAACCCTTAGTTTGTTTCTCAGAATCCACCGTCTTTCATAATTCATCTCCCCCTCTGATCTCCCCCAACTCACTTCTCCTCTCCTTCACCCAATGTCCTCTTTGTTGTTCCTTATGCTTCACAAGTAAGTGAAACCATATGATAATTGACACTTTCTGTTTGACTTGTTTCACTCAGCATAATCTCCTCCAGTCCCGTCCATGTTGATTCAAAAGTTGAGTATTCATCCTTTCTGATGGAGGCATAATGCCCCATTGTATATATGGACCATATCTTCTTTATCCATTCATCTCTTGAAGGGCATCTAGGCTCTTCCCACAGTTTGGCGACCGTGGCCATTGCTGCTATGAACATTGGGGTACAGATGGCCCTTCTTTGGGGTAAATACCCAGTAGTGCAATTGCAGAGTCATAGGGTAGCTCTATTTTTAATTTCTTAAGGAATCTCCACACTGTTTTCCAAAGTGACTGCACCAACTTGCATTCCCACCAACAGTGTAAGAGGATTCCCCTTTCTCCACATCCTTTCCAACACTTGTTGTTTACCGTCTTGTTAATTTTGGCCAACTGGTGTAAGGTGGTATCTTAATGTCGTTTTGATTTGAATCTCCCTGATAGCTGATGATGATGAACATTTTTTCATGTGTCTATTAGCCATTTGTATGTCTTTTTTTGTATGTCTTTTTTGTCTGTTCATGTCTTCTGTCCATTTTTTGATGTGATCATCTGTTTTGTGTGTGTTGAGTTTTTTATAGATCTTGGATATCAGCCCTTTGTCTGTGGTGTCATTTGCGAATATCTTCTCCCATTCTTTGGGTTGCCTTTTTGTTTTCCTGTTTCCTTTGCTGTGCAGAAGCTTTTGATCTTGATGAAGTCCCAAAAGTTCATTTTTGCTTTTGTTTCCTTTGCCTTTGGAGACAAACTTCTTGAAAGAAGTTGCTGTGGCCAATGTTAAAGAGGTCACTGCCCATGTTCTCCTCTAGGATTTTGATAGATTCCTGCCTCACATTGAAGTATTTTATCAATTTCGAGTTTATCTTTGTGTGCGGTGTAAGAGAATGGTCAAATTTCATTCTTCTATACATAAGTGTTCAATTTTCCCAGCACCATTTATTGAAGAGACTGTCTTTTTCCCACCATATATTTTTTCCTGCTCTGTTGATGATTATTTGACCATAGAGTTGTGGGTCCATATCTGGGGTCTATACTCTTCCACTGGTCCATGTATCTGTTTTTGTGCCAGTGCCATGCTGTCTTGGTGATCACAGCTTTGTAGGAAAGCTTGAAATCAGGCAGTGTGATGCCCAGTTTTGTTTTTATTTTCTAACATATCCTTAACAATTTGGGGTCTCTTCTGGTTCCATACAGATTTTAGAATTGTTTGCTCCAGCACTTTGAAAAATGCTGATGGAATTTTGTTTGGGGTGGCATTGGAAGTATAGATTGTTCTAGGCAGTATAGACTAAAACAATGTTTATTCTTCCAATCCATGAGCATAGAATGCTTTTCCATCTTTTTGTGTCTTCTTTTCAATTTTAATGATTGCACAGCATTTTATTGTTTGGGTATACTATAATTTATTAATCATTTATTGTGTGTATATATGTTTTGCTACTACCGACATCCTTGTATATGCATTTTTGTGCATATGCATAGTTATTTACTTGGGGTAAACTCCTATAAATAGAATCACTGGGTCAAAAATTGTGCATCCTTTGGGCCGTTAAACAACAAAAAAAAATTGTGCATCTTTTAAAGATATTGATAGGACTTGCTTAATTGTCTTGACAAATGCTGCATCAATAGATACTCTCAACAGGAATGTATGGCAGTGACAATTTTTCTTTACTCTTTCCATCTTTGGGATACAAAAGTGACATATTATCTGACTTTGCATTTAAAAGCTTGTTAGTGAGTTTAAAATTTGTTTATTGATCTTTTATATTGCTTCCCCCCCTTTTTTGAATTGCTTTTGTGTGTCCCTACAAATTAAAAAAAATAGTTTTTTAAAGAGTAATTTTACATTCTTAGCAAAATTGAGTGAAAGCTATTGAAATTTCCCATATTTCTGCCCTTTGACATATATAGTCTCCCTGATTATCAGCATTGCTCAACAGAGTGGTGCATTTTTTATAACTGATGAACCTACATTGACATATCATTATCGTCCAAAATCCGCAGTTTGATCTAGGGTTCACTCTTTGTTTGAATGTTCTATGGGCTTGGACATATGTATAATGACATTTATTATGTTATAATCATTATAATATCATACAGAGTATTTTCATTGCCCTAAAAATCCCCTGTGTTCTACCTATTTATCCTTCTCTTCCTCCTGACCTCTAGCAACCACTGATATTTTACTATCTCCATAGAGCTGACTTTTTTCAGAATGTCATATAATTAGAATCAAACTATATGTAGCCTTTTTGGATTGATTTCTTTCACTTGGTAATATGTGTTTAAGGTTCCTTCATATCTTTTCATGGCTTCATAGATCATTTCTTTTTAGAACTGAATAACGTTCTGTTGTCTGGATGGATGTACCACAGTTTATCCATTCACCTACTGAAGGGCATCTTGGTTGCTTCCAAGTTTTGGCAATTATAAATAAAGCTGCTATAAACATCTGTGTGTAGGTTTCTGTGTGGAAAAAAGTTTTCAGCTTCTTATGGTAAATACCAAGGAGCATAATTGCCTGATTGTAGGGTAAGAATATGTTTAGTTTTGTAAGAAACTGCCAAACTGTCTTTTATAATGGCTGTACCATTTTGCATTTCCACCAGCTATGTATGAGAGTTGTTGTTGTTCCACATCCTTACCAGCATTTGGTGATGTCAGCATTAGAGATTTTGGCCATACTAATAGGCATCAAATCATACCTCGTTGTGGTTTGAATTTGCGTTTTTCTGATGTCATGTGATGTGGAGCATCCATCATATGCTTATTTGCCATCTGTATATCTTCTTTGGTGAGGTGTCTGTTAAGACCTTTGACCCACTTTTTAATCAACTTATTGTTAAGTGTTAAGAGATATTTGAGTTTTAGACAGATGAATGTCCTTTATCAAATTTTTTTGCTGATATTTTCTACCAGTTTGTGGATTGTCTTCTAATTATCCTGATGTTGCCTTTTGTAGAGCAGAAGTTTTTAATTTCAATGAAGTCCAGTTTTTTTTTTTTTTCATTCATGGATCATACTTTTAGAGTTATATCTAAAAAGTCACCACAATATCCAAGGTGAGCTCCTTGAGGGCAAGGGCTGTGTTCTCTATACTCTACAACTCTGAAACCCCAGTACAAGAACAATGCCTGGCACACAATCGGTGTTCCAAAACTGTTCATTAAATCAACAGAAACAATGTTCTCATGTGGCAGGTCCAAGAGTACAGTTTATAAAATGTTTTAGGAGCAGTATGGATTAAACAAACATTTTTGAGCTGATCTGAGAATCAGACCTTCAGGAGCAACATGTTTCTGGAGGAAAGAATGCTGGGATGTTCACATTTATTTTCAGCACTAAAACAATAGTTTTGCTCCCAAATTCTGAAGGATCCATTGTACTCTTCTGAGATTGGCACAATTCCTCTTAGACTCAGTGGAAATCATATGCCCATGGGAGAGAATCTGGCTGTAGTTGAATAGAAGATGTTGGAGCAATACTAATAAATCTCAGAGTGAATATAGTTTGCATGTGCAATAGCTTATTCCCATAATTCAGAGTTTCCTGAGTGACTGAGAAGCTCCAAAGGTAGAGCACATCCCACGATCATTTCCACACAGTGCTGAGCTATTACTAAACTCTGACCCGTTAAATGTCTCATTCAACACCCGGAGAGTTTGTGAAGCAATGCTATTCAATTTGCTGTATCATTTCACAATATTAATTGTGATTCCTAATATGAGGGGGATACTGAGAATGTGCAGTTGGCTCACAGTCTAATGAAGAACACCCTTAGTTTTCTTTCCTCTTGAGTGTGAATTTTTCAGCACTGATGCAGCACTAGTGGGCTCAATTTAATCAAAGTTTTCCAGAATCTTTCTTGCTGAGGAGTGAATCACTGCATTTTCTGATGAATTATGCGAGGAACATACATGCATTTTCAAGTTTGTAGTGTGCAATGTGGTATGTTGTAAGACAGTCATGTGAAATTTTTCAGAAGTAGTTTGGTTTCTTTTCTAGTTCTTTATAATCTGTCTTCAACATATATTTTGAATCTCATTTCTTGTTCTCACTTTTGTACTTTACACATCACTGGCATAGTATTTGGCATGCCCCTGAAGGCATCATACACAGTGGCTGCCTCAAAATTATATAGAAGAGGCATAGGGTAGACAATCTCGTTGGAATAAGGGACTAAATCTTTACTTTGGAGTTTCATTTATATAGCAGGTCCACTGTTCATATGTGGGAGAATATGATCTTTGGTCTGAGCTGTCATAATCTTTTGTTAAGATGTTGCAATAACCTCATAACTGATTCCCCTACTTACACCTTTGCTTTTACAGTCTATCTGCAATATATCTTTTGAGCAACATACCTGGCCTCTTATTCTCACACAGTAGACCAAGTGGTCTTGTGAACACAGAAGTCAGATCTTGTGATTCCTCTGATAGAATCTTCTGATATCTTCCCATTTTCACTCCAAATACAAGCCAAACTCCTTACAATGGCCAGAAATGTCCTACGCTACCAGGACTCCTGTACCTTCTTGGTCCTTTACTTCTCTTTACTTATCTTGGCCTCCTGGCTGTTCTTTGAGCAGGCCCGTATGTTCATTGGCTTTATTCATGGGCTTTCTTATTGTCTCTACTACATGTTGTCTGGACACCCACATGATGCCTCTCCCCCTTTATCATTTGCTTCAACACCTTATTCATCTCACTTGCCCTCTCTACTCCCTTTGACATTGCTTATTTCCCCCCACTTCTAGAAACTATTCTCTTGGATCATGGACACTACATCCTTCTGGAATTACTCATACCTGTTTGATCATTCATTTTTGGTCTCTTTCATGGGCTGCTCCTCCGTTGTCTCCCCTTTCACTGTCAGGTGTTCACTTCCAGTCCCCGGTAGTTCTTGTCACCTGTTATTTTCTTGAGCAATATTATCCTCTCTGAGGTTTTTATTTTAAAAATGTTCTTATTTTGATTCCAGGTAGTTTAACGTACAGTGTTTAATTAGTTACAATATAGCAATTCAACAATTCTATACATGACTCAGTGCTCATCCTGATAAGTGTACTCTTAATCCCCTTCACCTATTTCACCCATCCTCCACCCACCTCCCCTCTGATAACCATCAGTTTGTTCTCCATAGTTAAGAATTTGTTTCTAACTTTTTTTTTTTAAGATTTTATTTGTTTATTTGACAGACAGAGATCACAAGAGACAGCAGAGAGAGAGAAGCAAGCAGGCTCCCCACGGAGCAGAGAGCCTGATGTGGGGCTTGATCCTAGGACCCTAGGATCTCGATCCGAGCTGAAGGCAGAGGTTTTAACCCACTGAGCCAGGTGCCCCTCTAATGTTTTTAATTACTGCTTTTATGCTTATAACTTTACAGTCTCTTTCTTGAGCCCAGCTCTCTCCCTTGAGATCCAGATGCACAGGTCCTGCTATCGGCTGAGCATTTCCATCTAGAGGTTTATGGGTACCTCAAAATCAGCATCAACGCTTCTTTGCTCAGTGGGCTCTTCTGTCTGTGTTTCCTATCTCAGTATTTGGTATCATCTAGGTAGCCGGTTAAAAATTATCTTGAGTCCTCTCTCCCCTTCCCTCCTCACAGCCAAATATCAAATTCTGCTGACTGTATCTCTCAAATAGTTCTTAGATTTTTTTCCTCCATTTTTAAACTTCTTACCTATAATGGATTCAATGGTGGTCCCAAAAATATATGTTCAAATTCAAATCCCTGGAACTTTTGAATGTTACCTTATATGGAAAAAGAGTGTTTACGTATGTAATTAAATAAAGGATCTTGCAATGATATCATCCTGATTATCTGGGTGGACTCCAGATCCAATGACAAGTATTCTAATAAGAGAAAGGCAGGAGGAGAATTGTGACAGAAGGGGAGAAGACATGGACACATGGAGGAAAAGACAATATAAAACTGAAGACAGGGGGCACCTGTGAGGCTTAGTTGGTAAGGCATCTGTCTTCAGCTCAGGTCATGATCCTGTGGTCCTGGAATCAAGCCCAACATTGAGCTCTGTGTTTAGTAGGGAGCCTGCTTCTCCCTCTGCCTGCAACTCCCCCTGCTTGTACTCTCCCTTTCTGTCCAATAAATAAATAAATCTTAAAAAAAAAAAAAAAAGAAAGTAAAGGTAGCAGATTGGAAGCATGTGGCCATAAGTCAAAGTCAAGAAATGATGATGACCACAAAAAGCAGGAAGAGGCAATGAAAGATTTTGGATTTACAGTTTCCAGAAATAGGAGACTGTGGAAGAATATATTTCTGTTGTTTTTAGCCACCCAGTTTGTCGAAAATTATTGTGGCTGCCACAGGAAATTGATACGCCACCTTTGCCAGTTTAGATCTTTGTAGTCTGTCTTGGATTAGTCTGATAGCTTCCTCACGGTCTCTCAGCCTCCGGTCTTAGCCCTCCTCAGTTGCACTGTCTACTGTGCAGCCAGAGTACTTACACTCAAGGCTTGATTTGGCCTTGTCCTTTTCATGTTTCCATCTGTCTCATTCCTCTCCACCTGTCACAGACTCCTCTGTCTCATTCCTCTCCACCTGTCACAGACTCCTCTGTCTCATTCCTCTCCACCTGTCACAGACTCCTCTGTCTCATTCCTCTCCACCTGTCACAGACTCCTCTGTTTCATTCCTCTCCACCTGTCACAGACTCCTGCATAACTTTAATGCTTATTCAGTCTGCACTGCTGTGCCCCATTATTATTTTTTTTTATTGCATTGGTCCTGTAGACCCTCACACTTGGATCAATCCACACTTGTGTCTACTGAGTCTACATTAGACTGTTGGAAAAATTCATATAATGGTGTAGATTTTTGCTGTTCCATTTTTGTGGTCTCCAGTCTCAGACTGGTTTTCCAAAACTGTTTGATAATCTGGTCAGCTCCCTTGCTTGATGGTTCTCAGTGAGTCTTCTAAAACTTCATCATTGCCCTCAAATATCTTCTGTTTTGTTTGTTTTGTTCCTGCCCCCACCTCTAGTTCCCCCCTCCAACTAATGGATAAGCTTACCTTGCCTTTCATGAGAGAAACTTCATGGTTCTCATGATAATATCGCTCAGTTTCCTGTCCCATCTCCATCAATTTTCATAACATTATTTCAGCTTTCCTCCAGTTTCTGAGAAAGACATATCTCCTCACTCTTGTGCTGGTGATTTTTTCTATTCTTAAAAAAACAAAACAGGGCGCCTGGGTGGCTCAGTGGGTTAAGCCGCTGCCTTCGGCTCAGGTCATGATCTCAGGGTCCTGGGATCGAGTCCCGCATCGGGCTCTCTGCTCAGCGGGGAGCCTGCTTCCTCCTCTCTCTCTGCCTGCCTCTCTGCCTACTTGTGATCTCTCTCTGTCAAATAAATAAATAAAATCTTAAAAAAAAAAAACAACAAAGCAACAAACCATATCCAGGACTCAATTTATTATTTCCCCTTTGATGATATTTTTAGCTCTTTCTATGGGCTACTTCTCTAATACTGGTAAACATGCAGACATCTTTCTTGTTTTAAACAAACCAAGCCCTCAACACTTTAAAAATTATGTGACCTGCCTTGATAAAGTAAGAAAAAATTTACAGGTATAAACTGAGCTCTCTTAAAAAATAATGGGGTGCCTGGGTAGCTCAGTTGTTAAGTGTCTGCCTTCGGCTCAGGTCATGATACCAGGATTCTGGGATCAAGCCCTGCATCTCCTGCTTGGCGGGAAGCTTGCTTCTCCCTCTCCCACTCCCCGTGCTTGTGTTCTCTCTCTTGTTGTGTCTCTCTCTGTCAAATAAATAAATAAAATCTTTTTTTTAAAAAAAAAGACCCTCAGTGAAGGCTTTGAAAAGAGCTCTGAACTTTTGTTTTTGTTTTTGTTCCATTTTATCCAAAGAGGAAAAGAGACAAATTAAAGAAATAGATTAAGTGTCTGTCCATGTTACCAGCTATTTGCTGATAATAACATTTCTTCTTTTGTGACTGGAAGGAAGGGCAAATTACTTTGCTTTCATCAACAATTTCCACTCTTGCAGTTCTGATATACTCAGTGCTGGGCCCTACTAGCACCGTCTGCTACTATCTACTAACGAGCTTGTACCTGCCTCATGGTAGTGGGAGTGAGGATGAGTCCTGCAAGGAGAAGATGCCCCGGCAGAAACTTAAAAAGAAGAAGTAGGAATTTCCCACACAGTGACAGGGAGGCAGGAAAGTCAGGGTGAGACAGTCAGAGAAGGAGCTGTGGATGATGGAAGCAGAGGTTGGGGTAAAAAGGTGGAAAAAGCAATGAGCCAAAGAAAGAGGGTAGCCTCTGGAGGCTGTAGATTATCCTCCAAAGCTTCCTGAAGGAACATACTCCTGCTGATACTTTAATTTTAGCCCCAAGTGACCCTTTTTCAGTCTTCTCCTGAACTGTAAGATAATACTTTTATGATGTTTTTAAGCCACTAAGTTTGCGGTAATTTGTTTAATTTGTTAAAGCAGCAATAGGAAACCAAAATGCTGGGCACAGAACACCGTCAGAACACAGTAGGAATTTCCTTTTTTAACCTAGAACTTAGTGACAAGTTGTTTTAGACCGTATCCAGGGAGTGCTCTCATTTTAAGAGGCTATGACAGGCTCACCAAAACAGCAGAGGGCTTATTCACCCCGAAGCCGCCATGACTGACTCATTGTCTTATGGACTTTCCCTTGGACCCTTCTCTTCCCACCTTCTTTACTTCCCTTCATGTTCTCTGGTTACCATGTTATCCAACCACTTGTCCTGACCTGCACCTAGGCTTATGAGCTACTTTCTTGCTAGGACTTAGTTAGTAAGCCCTAGACTTCTCAGCTTCTCCACTCGGTTTATTTATTTATTTATTTTGAGGAGTTTATTTATTTATTTTACACACACACACAGAGAGAGAGAGAGAGACAGCAAGAGAGGGAACACAAGCAGGGGTAGTGGGAGAGGGAGGAGCAGGCTCCCTGCTCAGCAGGGAGCCCGATGCGATGCGGGGCTGGACCACATCATAACCTGAGCTGAAGACAAATGAAATCACTGAGCCACCAGGTGCCCCTTCCACTTGGTTTAAATGGAAGCACATATTGGTCCTTTCTGACTTCATGCTCCTTGCCAGTCTGAGAAGATAACTGGCTTTATGCATAAAGGTCCTCAACCCCAAGGACCCTATTGGGATCAACCAATCCAATCACCAGTTTAGGCAGCATTCAAATGCACACATTCGTTTCAATATACAGTTGCACCTGAGCATTTGACTGTGTTTGCTCATCTGTTTATTCATTTGTTAAACAGTAATTTGTTGAACAGCTACTCTGTGCCAAAGATTTGGATAGAAACTAGAGATATATAGATAAGTTATGGTCTGTATTGTTAAAACACTATTGTCCTTAATTCCTTCACTAACTCCCATCAACTTCCTGCCCCTGACACCCACTGCTTTCTAAGGAAACCTCTTAATCCTTAGGTAATTTGGGCTGAAGATACTTCTAATTCCTGAACAGCATTAGATTATCTGTGGAACTTCCCAGATGCTAAATAGTCTAATGTGGAAGACAAACGTAGAGATAATTATTAAATAATGTCATAAGGGCAGAGTTGGAAATATGCATAGGCTGTCACTGATCTCAGAGGAGAGAAGCTTTTCTGGGGTAGTGGGAGTGGGGATGAGTCCTGCAAGGCGGAGATGCCTCGGCAGAAACTTAAAAAGAAGAAGTAGGAATTTTCCATACAGTGACAGGGAGGTGTACATGGAGGAGGATGTGAATAGAGAACACACAGTGATAGGTGTTCAGAATAAAAACGGACAAATTAAGCAAAAGCACAGGGAATTAAGGGAATGTGCAAAGAATAACAAGCAGTTGAATCTAATTGGAATATCGAGTGTGAAGCAGAGTTGGGAAAAGGTTGGAGTGTTGGCAGGGGCCAGACCTTGGAGGACCTTGCGTGTTCTGGACTGAGCTCAACCCTAGTATCTGGCTGGCTGTCATTGGAATGCATCCAAGTCATCAACATGTTCAAAAAAAAAAAAAAAAAGCAGCAAGCAAGAAGGCAAAGATGCTTGATACAGGTGGATTCATTGAAGGGATCAACTTTGTTGCTTCCACAAAATGGATCTCAGATACTGGACTTTTCTAAATCCTCTCCAGAAGGCTCAAACCATGAATAGTCCCATTGCAATGTTGTGATGCTCAAGAAAAACACTATTGCAATAACTTAATACTTTTCTACCCACATTTAGATGGCTCTTGAATGATTCAGAAGGAAACTTTGAATGGGATATGGTTAGAAGCAGCTTGGGAAGTTCCCTTAGAAAGGTTAAGTAATATGAGAAGAGCCGCCCATAGATAACTAAAGAATGGGCATTGGAGGGTTCCTTTCCTTAATTCCTTCACTAACTCCCATCAACTTCCTGCCCCTGACACCCACTGCTTTCTAAGGAAACCTCTTAATCCTTAGGTAATTTGGGCTGAAGATACTTCTAATTCCTGAACAGCATTAGATTATCTGCGGAACTTCCCAGATGCTAAATGACAGGCATATTATTTAGGTTTTTTAATTCCAGGAGGCAGGGTAGTATAGCTGAAAGGGCATAAAATGTGAAGTCAGCCTTATCACTGAATATTTACCTACATTATAGCAGGCTGTTAGGTGCTCAGAAAACAAGGATAAGCCCTGTGCCTGATTTCTGGAAGCTGACAGTGAAATGGAGGAGACCTATAACTTTAATAACAATGTGGTAATGAAATGATAGGGCTCACAGGATACTGTAGAGCAAGAGATGAGACATTTAGCCAAGACCAGAGTGAGGGTTCACAGAGAGATAAGCCCTTAGCTGGGACTTGAAGTTTGGGAAGAAATTAACTGGGAAAAGAAAGCGAGGTTAGGGTACATTTTATTTCCCTCTTTTCTAATCTGTGTTTCATTTCTTTTGTGTCTTACCACAGAGTCTCTTTATGGTCTGTACACAGCAGGTTTGTGGTCTGATAGCGTCACTGTTTACATATCTTCATTAAGTTTTTGTTTGATTGGAATGAAAAGATCGTTTATTTCTGGATTAGATGACCTAAATCAGCAGTTTACTCAGGGTTTCCTAAGGGATAACATTCAAAGCAGAATACATTTATTTACAAGGGCCTTGTCCTTTGAGGTGATACTCAAGCAGCCCATTAGCTTTGTTTGATGTCTCATTAGTACACAGGCAGTTGTTTGGGGATGCAGTATGGGTAGTGCGGAGAACCACAGATGTGGCCTATTTATGGACAGTCTGACTGTTAGAGAATGAATGGTCTGCTGGCCTCACTCGGTTCCTAGAGAATCACAACCTCGCTCATTTCCCCTCTTCCCCACACCACACCTCTGCCCCCAGAGTGGTCTCTCTTCTTCTTTTGATTGTTATTCGTGAACTTAATAATGCCTTTGAGACTCTGATGAAAACCAAGACTATTTAAGAAGATGCATAAGATCAGACAAAAGCAATTAAAGAGTGCAGAGATTTTCCCCACCACCTCCCTGCCTCACAATTAGAATCTTCAGTGTAAAGGAAGTGACTTTTTTCTCTCCCTCCAAAGATTTCTTCTTGCAGAATAGAAACTAAGTTGTTCTATGTGATAAAGTTCCTAGAGAGAAGGAGAAAAAGAGATGGGTAGAGAGGAAAATGCTTTACGCAGTGGAGGGTTGGTGCTGGAGGAGTAGTTTTTCTTGGGTTTTTGAGGAGAGAGATTCTGGAATAACTGCAGAAAAGAAGTAAAATGGGCAGGAGAGCAAAAGGCATTTTCTTTAAGTGCTTTTACACATTGCGAGTTTGAGTGCCTTTGAGTAGTAAGAGTAAAATATAGAATTTCTTATTTTTATTTATTTTTGCCATTGCACTGTGCTTCTGGCTGTAACAGGGCTTTGAGAGAAAATCGCATTGTGGGTACATAGGCCTCTTCACATGATTCTGTAAGTACAACATGAAGGAAATTATGGATCACCCACCACCCAAGCCTAGTTTTAGATATCCAGGTTAAGAATGTCTGCTGTGGTGTTTGGAGTACTGAAGTAATCTGCTAATTCATCTTCCTATCACCATTTTTCTTCTCCCATATTATATTATAGTCACATGGGTGTGGTGCATAAACAATGAATCTTGGAACACTGAAAAAAAAAGATGTAAATTGGATGATATAATTTTCTTGCTTGTATCATTTTAATGGCTTACCTATTTGCATAAGTTTCATGGCCTGAATTGTGTTCCCTCCAAATTCACATGTTGAAGTCCTAACCCCCAGGACCACAGAATGTGACTGTATTGGAGATAGAGTCTTAAAGAAGTAATTAATTAAAATGATGTCATTATGGACTAGTCCAATATGACTGGTACCATTATTGGGAGAGGAGATTAGGTCCAGAAGAAAGACACATAAAGAAACCAGGAGAAGGTGGTCATCTACAAGCCAAGGAGAGGGCCTCTGAAGAGCCTTGCTGACAACCTTGCAGACACCTTGATCTTGGACTTCTAGCCTCTCGAATTGTGAGACAGTAAATTTCTGTTGTTTAAGCCACCCAGTCCTAGCAAAGTTATGTAATAAGTAAGATCCAAACTTTTTTTTTTTTTTAAAGATTTTATTTATTTATTTGACAGACAGAGATCACAAGTAGACAGAGAGGCAGGCAGAAAAGCAGGCAGAGAGAGGGGGAAGTAGGCTCCCCATGGAGCAGAGAGCCCGATGTGGGCTTGATCCCAGGACCCTGGGATCATGACCTGCGTCAAAGGCAGAGGCTTTAACCCTGAGCCACCCAGGTACCCCAAGATCCAAACATTTTATAATGTCTTCAAAGTTCTGTGTAAAATTTGATCCTGCGTAATTTCCTCTTGCTCTTTAAACGCTAACCATTATGGTCTTCTGATGACAGGACTTTAAAAAGTTATTTAATCTTCATGCTCATTGTTCCTTGTGTCTAAAGTCATTGTCCCCTCAGTACCTCCGCCCTCACCCCTCATTTTTATCCTTTATCTCTCAGTTTGTTACCTCTGACGGTCTCTAGCCCTCTGTCCCATTTATGTATGTATGTTCATTTGTATTTTTACCGTAGTTCTTTGTTTTCTCCGTAATAGTTTAACATAGCTTGCAATTATTTTATTTTGTTTATCTCACTAGTATGTTAACCCCATGGGGGCAGGACATCATTTGGTCTTTCTCATCCTCTTTTACTCCAGACCAAATGCTAACAGTTGGCTCCATTTCGAATTCTAATGGACACTCCTACTGCTCATCTTACTTGACCACTCAGCAACATCTATCAGAGTAGGCTCTCTCCTTCTGGCCAAACTCTCTTCCTTGACTTCTGCTGGATCCATGCTTGCTTCCAACTCTGTGGCCACTCCTCAACCTCTTTTTCTCCTTTCTCCTCATCTTCTTCTGGCTTGTAGCAGTTTTTTACGACTTGATCCTAGATTCTCCCTTATTGTTAACTCTCTCTAGTTTTTCCAAAATGCAAATGAATTGCTGCCCATGTTAATATCTATAGTCCAGATTTTGTTGACATTTAAGATACTGGAAACACTTAAACTTCAACATACCCAAGTCAGAATTTATAATCCTCTTTCCAAAGCCCGTTTCTCTTGCAGATTTTGTTGCATTGGAGACTGCACCACCATCCAACCAGCTGTGGAAATTATTTTTCTCCTGTTTCCAGTTTGTGATTAAAATCCTTTTGATGTTGCTGTCTAAATATCCCTAAAGGGTTCCCACATATCTCTTTATATCCCTGCTACTTTTACCAGGTCCAAGCTACTGACCTCTTTCCTGCACTGTTACTGTAATATTCCCCTCCTGCTCTCCTGGTATTAACTCCTGTTTGTGTCCTTTCTATTCTCCAATGCTACTACTAATATTTGAAACATATTTCAAAAACACAGATCTAAACATTTTTCTATGTAAAACCTTTCAAATTCTCCCCATTGCTCTTAGGATAACAACTAAAAACATCAACATGGCCTTCAGTTCCACCATGTCTGTTTCATTCTGAGTCTCTTCTGTCATTCAGCTCCCTTTTGGTCACAGCTGTTTTCATTTGGTTCCTGATATGGCTCATGCTCCTTCTTTCCTCAGGGCCTTTCTACTCATTGCTCTCATTCCCCTGCCCACCCCACCTCATACCACTTCACTTAGATTACTTCAACTTGTTCTTCAGATCTTTGCTCATCAGGTCCACTTCCTAAATTTACTTTCAATGCACTGAATGAAGGTTGTAGTGATATTTGAGGGATTATAGAAGGTACCTGTACAGGTTAGGCTAAGGGTAGAATATTATGCAGCAACAAATAACCTCAAATCTCAGTGGCTTAACAGAACAAAATTGTATTTTTTTCCGTCATGCCACATTTTCAGCACAGACTACCAGAGGGAGCTCTGTTTTCCATAGTCACTTAAGAACTCAGACTGATGAAAGCTCCATTGATTTATGTTCCATGATCCCTGTGTCAGAGAGAAAATAATGTGGGGGCATGTGTTATGACACTTAAAATTTTAGCCTAGGAATGTTACCTGTCTCTTCTATTCATATTTCATTGGCCAAAGCAGGTCATATGGGTATACCTAATTTCAAAGGAGATAGAGAATATAATCCCACCACATACTTAGAAAGAGAAGAGCTGGAAATAGTTTATGAACAACACTGTAACAACTTTCATAGCAACCTTCCAGGTTAGAAAGAAGCTTCTGTGAGTCAAGGTGATGTCTGTCTTTCTTTCTTTCTTTCTTTCTTTCTTTCTTTCTTTCTTTCTTTCTTTCTTTCTTTCTTTCTTCTTCACTGAACTCTGGGCAGCCTGTCTAGACTCTAAGTTCTATAAGAGCAGGGGCAATGTTTTGGCCCTTTTTATATTCCTAGTGTGGAGTGTCTGTCATGTAGTAAATGTTACTAAACATTTATTGGCTGAGTGAGCAAATGAATAAATAAGAGCATTTAGTGATGGCTGGTTTTATTTAATTTTTCAGAGATATGCAGACTGAGGTAATTTTTCCAAGAACATACCAAGGTCTAAATAATTTGTGTGTTCTTTTCATTTGGAATGAAGAAGCCAGTGATCAAGTGTCTGGTCCTTTTCTACTCTTTTCATTGTATGCTTTGAATCAGACATTTTGGAAGGAGAGGATATTATCCAGAATTCCTTCCACCTTTATTTTCTGCTTTATTTATGGATTTTTTTTACTTTATACATGCCAAAGATATTTTAAATTGTTCACTATTATTTACTATTTGATTAAAAACATTTTCAAACATCACTTTGCCTCTTTCTGATTGATAAGATTTGAACTGATTCCTTTTCCAGAAGGATGGCTTCCATTTGAATTGGAAATGTAATCCAGATTCAAAAACAAAGAAGTTAAAATAAACATTTTTTTCTGGTTCCAGAAATCAGCGTTAAAAGAAGGAAAAATGAGAAACACAAATGTTTCTGAAATCTTACTGAACCGTATTTATTGTTGTTACTAAATGGGCTTTCCTTAGCTATTTTCAAGTTGAAACCATCAAAAACAGGGTGAATGGCCAGATAGAAGGAGATGGTGGAGATCTAAACACTTTGCCAGCAAGTTCTTTCCTGGCATAGAACCTAAATGGGGCCAGCATGTTGGAGTCTCTTAACCTTCATTTCCTTCATAAAACACTTTTGTATTCTTTGGTAAATATGTTCAAGAAAGGGAAGCTAGCCCTTGAGTCACATGTTAACCTGCTGTCTCATGGCACCTGTGGGTTGGTCAGTTTGTCAGCTGTCTTAGGTTAACTGAAAGACAGAAGTCCTAATGGCTACTGACTGAACTGGTAATTAGCAACACCCTCCCTTCCCCCCGCCCAATTTGGTCTCATTTCATTACTTAATTCCGGTGAGGTATTGGTAGCTTTGCTGCTAGGTGGTTACTGCACTTAAGTAAATCTTAAAGCTCAGCAGAAAACAGTCTGATTAAGATAAAGAGGATAAGTATCTTGTTCTTTTATTTGTCTTGCTCCAAAAGACCACAGTTAAGAAATTATAAAATAGGTTCTTTGGAAATAGGCTGATCTCCTAAATGGAACTACTCTGGGCAATTCAGTGCAATAAGAAAATCCAGTAGAGCTGTCATTCTAGATGTCCCATTTGTCCTCAGGATAAAAAGTTTGTTTGTTAGTTTTTGACTTGAGAATATATTTAAATTTTGCTCCTCACAGCACAAGCTGACTATAACATTACTATTATATGGGCTATTAGTGTTACATGGTACATATATCCTGTTGGTAGGGGATATAATTCTTTTAGTTCCTGGCATTTATCTGGTATTAGGGGTATTTGGTTAGACCAGTAATAAGCTCATATGTCCTTGTATGATAATAAGCTGCCTTCTTGTTTGCCTTTCCCATTTGGATTGGGAGAGCTTTGAGGGCAAGAATGTATCTTCTGTGTTTTCCAGCTGATTTTATTTATTTATTTTTATTTATTTTTTTAGTTGTTGAAAGAATACATTTTATTTTTTAAAATTTATTTTATTTAAACTCAGTTAATTAACATACAGTGTGTTCGTTTCAGAGGTAGAATTCAGTGATTCATCATTGGCACCCAGTGCTCTTTACCTCACGGGCCCTCCTTAACGTCCTTTACCCAGTGACCCCACCTGTCTATTCCCTCCCCTCCAACAACCCTCAGTTTATTTCCTATGGTTAAGAATCTCTTATGATTTGTCTCCCCGGATTTCATCTTGTTTTATTTCTCCCTTCCTTCCCTATGGTCTTCTGCTTTGGTTCTTAAATTCCACATATGAGTTAAATCATGTGATTGTCTTTCTCTGATTGACTTATTTTGCTTAGCATAATGCTAAGGCTAAGGCTGCCGGGCTGAATGGGGTCTCTGGGTGAGAGAAGGGGGAAAGGAATGGGCTGCTGGTGGGGTCTCCGGGTGAGCAGGGAGCGGCATAAGGATGCCGAGCCCTGGAGAAGTACAGATACTGTTGAACGAGAAAGCATTGAAAATGAGGGGAGGGGGTTGCCAAAGACCCACCAGTGCTTTAAGGTTTTGCATCAGGAGCCCTGATTTATTCTGCCCACAGCAAAGGTTGTGTCTAAGGAGGTCACGAGTGCAGTGAAAATGAACTCATCAGATGCAGGGTCACTTGATGGCCTGTGAGAGCCCTGATTGTCTAACTTTCTCCTCATCCTAGGAATGCTTATAAAGCAGGGTCAAGGTCATTTTGGAAATAATGAATTAAACGAAAAAACAAAACAAAATACCCCTACTAGCTAATTGTGAGCTTACTGGGCACTCGTAAACTAAACCTTGTTTGTTTACTGAATGTGGAGAAGAATTTAAAAATAATAATGAGTTTGCACATAGCATTTTCTAGTTTATAAAGCACCTTCATGTTCTGAATCTTTTCAGTATTCCAGTGAAGTAGGGAGGTCTGTTGGTATCCCCCATTTACAGATAGGGACGCTGAGGCTTGGGGAAGTTGCTTAACTTGCACATGTTTACGTGGCTGCCAAGTGGCAGACGTTAAGACCAGAGCCCAGGCCCTCCTGATCCGAGATCTGTGTGTTCCTCTGTGCCAATCTTCCCCCAACCACATTTCCCAGGCGAGCAGCTCAGGCTTAATTGTCCAAGGCCTTTTCTTGCCTGGCTGTCCCAACCTAAACACTTCTAGGATTACTTCTTGAATTCAATTTTGACCTTGGTGAAAGGTGTTGTTTTAAGTCAAGGTCGTGAAGATTTAAAGTGATAGTACGTAAATTATGGCTTTTATTTCTCAAATCTGGTGTCCGTCAGGGTTTACCCGACTGTAGCTGAGGTTATGATATTTACACAAGTGTTTTCGTGTGGGGACAGAAGCAGATGATAGTGCTGAGAGATGTTTATCCAGCTTGCAGAAATTCAAAGCCCTGTTGTTGTCTTGAGCATGTTGTGCTCCTTTGGTCCCTGTATTCTCAGAAAGAGAAGTTACTTAGGGAAGTATATGGCCCCCTTGGGCTGAAACTTGACTGTTTCCAGTGGGCCCTTCAGGGGCCTCCACCAATCATGTGGGTGGTGGCCCTCACACTGCCTCAATAGAAGGTCAGCTTTGCTTACTTCAAGTAATTATCGTTATTAATTTACTAATAAGGGTGTCGCTTATTAACTGCCTTCTCTGTGCCAAGCACAGTGCTAAAACCATTTATACATGACCTCCAATACTGAAAACCATTATATAAAGTAGGCATCGTGATCTGCATTTTATTGGTGATGAAATCAGAGAGGTGAACTTATACAGGTCCTAGAATTAAGTCAGCTTAAACTTGGCCAGTTTCAGTCTTGTATCTGAAATGTTAGTATGGGCTATTCTATAACAAAACAAATTAAAAAAGATACAGAACTTTATTAATTCTTGTACACCACAGTGGATAAATTAAAGACCTCTCCTCGTGATTGTGGGAACCGTGGGAACTCTCTGAGCTTGTTTTCATTCCTCAGGCCTGCTACTCCGGGGTGGTTGGGAGTGTGTGGCTGTATCTGGGGTCTTTTCTTTGGTGGGGGCAAGCTGTGCAACTCTGACCTTACATGGGTCTTTTTGAGCACCCCATTTTAGATTGGTTGAACTTTTCACTTCCTGTATCACTTCTGGATCAATAAATTAAAAGGGTTTTTGTGTCTGTGAAAAGGTAGGTTTCTTTTCTCTTTGTGTTTTTCTTCTTCTTCTTCTTCTTTTTTTTTTTTTTTTAGGAGAGAGAGAAAATCTGAAGGATGCTCCATGCCCATCATAGAGCCGGACACAGAACCCAATCCCACAACCCCGAGATCACGACCTGAACCAGAATGGAGTTGGACGCTTAACGGATTCAGCTACCCAGGTACCTCGAAGAGGTAGTTTTAGACCCAGAGGATTTATTTACCTTAGAGAATGTCTGTCAGGGAGGCATATTGGCTCTTGAAATAAGCTTCTTAGAGTTGTTTGCAGTAAGTGCTAGCCTCCTCTCCTATATGAGTAATTTCTCTCGGGAAGTGACTTGAGTCCTTGGAAACATCTGGCTCAATAAACACACCATCCGCACAGCTGGGCTTAGGGAAAGTTGTGCTGGCGAGCAGCTGTGGTGGAGTGGGCTTGGGCGCCGACTGTGACCTTGGCAAATTCATCCAGTGTATTAGTGCCTCCATTTCCTTAATTTGGATTCAAATATGTAACACGAGTTTCAGCTGCATGGTGATGGACCACGGATCCTCTAGTGCTCTGGAATGATCCTGAAAAAACAGCTCTGTAAAATATCTTGCTTTCTGAACACTACAGAGTGAGCGTCGTCGTTGGCCAGTACTTTTGTTGGAGTAATTTTCTTTTTCTGGCGGAGAGAACGGGAGAGCTTCAGTTTCTCCTCTTGCAGGTGGCAATGAGCCCGACTTCCCTCTTGTCTCTCTTGAAAAAACTACTAAAAATATACCCCAACACCAAACTGTCATGTGTAGCAGATGCATCCCGCTGTTTGGGGGTAATGTAGCAGGTGTGTGAGGTTGCTACATCTCATTGGAGAGAAGGAAACAGCTGAGAAGGAAGGATTTGCCATCATTCTCTTCAGAGTCTCTGACCACTGCCCCTCCCCCCCACTGGTGTCCCCTCAGGGGACACCCACCAGCAGCTCCTCAGCTCAGGCCTTTCTCTTGCCCAGCATCTTCCTCCTTTATCCCACGTCCCAGTAGCCCAAATCGGTCTCCCCTGTCAATTTATGGTAAAGGCCATTTGACCTCTTCTTTGTTTAAATCCCTCTCTTCTGCCCTGGGTGAGGACGATGGATTTACCTTTAATAACCAGGCAAGTTCATTAAGGTATTTTCCCAGAGGAGAGTAAGTCTAGTGTGTGGAAGAGGTTTCCTTCCTTGCTTCTTTCCTTCCCTCCTCTCTTCTTCTCTTCTTTCTTTGGGTTGTTACTGGCTTTTCATAGCAATTCGTTTATTCTATGAATTTATTCACCTTGGTCTCCCTAAGGCAGCAGGCAGCGTGATTATTCCGATCACAGATTAGATTTGTGTTTCCTTTCCTTAAAACTTTTCACAGTCAGGAGTCAGATTCAAAGCTCCCTTGGTGGCCTTTGGGACCCAGAGTTTTGCTGTTCCTGGTTCCCTCACTGACTTCTGACCAGCCATGACCCCTCCCTCACTGTGCTCCGGCCAAGGTGGCTTGCTGGGTCCAGCCAAACTCCGTGGCATCCCGGGATCCAGAGCTTCCCCTCACTTCTTTCAGGACTCTGATTAAAGGTCTTAGGATTAGGGAGGTCTTCCGTGACTGCTTTGTGAAATTGCACCCTCCACTGTTCCTTTACCACAAAATATTGTTATTTAATTATTTATATTACATATATATTTAAATTATATAATTTATATTAGGAATATATATATATATTTGTTGTTGCTGTTGTTTGTTTCCCCGCACTTGAATGAAAGTTGAAAGAGTAGAGTTTTGTTAAATTTTTTTCTGACTTAGTGCTCTTTCCACATTTCTTATTTTTTTATTTTATTTATTTATTTATTTTTTAAAAGATTTTATTTATTTACTTGAGAGAGAGAGCCTTAACAAGGAGAAGGTCAGAGAGAGAAGCAGACTCCCCATGGAGCTGGGAGCCCGATGCGGGACTCGATCCCGGGACTCCAGGATCATGACCTGAGCCGAAAGCAGTCGTCCAACCAACTGAGCCACCCAGACGTCCCTTTCCACATTTCTTATAACAGTGACTTGCTTGTAGTTGTCCTTGATACATATTTTTTGAATGAATTAATGAGTTGAATGAATGAATGAATGAACAAACGTGTTTAGCAGACAGCTGTTTCTTGAGCACCTACATGTGTCAGAGCCTATGATCTCTATCTTAGCAGATTATATTGTGAGAACTAGTTATGCAAAGATCCTTCCTTAAATGCAGTGTTCCTCAAATGTAAAACATTGTTACTTATGTTCCCCATCTCCTTTCATTTTTTCTCTCACGGTTAGGTACCCAGGAGGCCAATTGTTCATATCAGGAATGGGTAGACTTTTGCTTTAAAGGGCCAGATGGTAAATATTTTAGGTTTCGTGGGCCATACTGTTTCTGTCTTGACCACTCCGCTTGGCAGTTGCCCCAGGAAAGTGGCCATAAGCAGTAGGTAAAGAACGAATGTGACTGTCTTCCAACAAAACTTCGACCCAGAGTTTGCTAACCCTGCTTGGAAATTTCACAGAGTTCTTTCACAAATCAACCCCAAATTTGTTAGTGCAAATTTGTTAGTATCTTTCCTACAGTAACTGTTATTTTAGGGAATTTTGAAGAAGAAGGTTTCACTGAACAGGAACCATTGGCTGGTAGTGGAATTTAAGGAATCAGCATAATCTCAAACCAAGATCAAGTGGTGGTGGGGAGGGAACTTTCCCAATCAACCTCACACTTTAGTTCTTACGCTTGAGAAAGACCTACCCTGTTCCTCAGTAGTCAGTCTCAGGAGACTGAAAACAGAAGATGAATGGGGGCATTGGCTAAATCATTCTAACTTTGCCCAAGTTCAAAGTGATGTGGAAAACAAGCATTCTTTCATGATCAGATTTTAACATATTCACTAGGGATGATCTGTGCCCTCAAACAGTTAAAGGGCTTCCTTTGCCAGGATTATAGTACATTTTGTAGGAAGTGTATCTCTAAATATCAGGCTGGATTACCACCCTGGTGCTGGGAAGCTCTCTCTCAGGCTCAAGTTCCAAATTGTCTGTTTTATGGTTTATTTTTCATGGTTTTATTTGCCAGGAAAGGCAATCTTCGGTGAGCATGCTTGACAACACTGCTGAATTTCTGGATCCGCAGCCTGGCTTCAACCTTTCTAGCCATAGGAGAGATTGTATTAATTTAAATGTTAGGTTACAGGCAAATCAGTGGGTTCCATATGTTCCCTGTCTTGTGCCATCTCTGTTAATTTGAAACATACTGCTGTTTGGCAGGGCCAGGGCAGATTTCTGGCAACTGAGTCGTTATGTGTATATGTGTAGTGTTTTTTTGTTTAAAAAAAACCCAAAAAACAAAAAATTAGGGAAAAAGATCTGATGAGTCAGAGTATTTCACAAAACTGAATTTCCACGTATAGATTACAGAGAAAATGTGCTTCATTAGTAAGATGCTATTGTATTCTGGTAACCAAAATTAAAAACATATTTAGGAAATGTCCCATTGCTTTTCCAGGATTGTAAGTTCCGTATGGGCTACGTGTTGCTATTTTTTTTTTTTAAAAAAAAGCTTTTAGAGTTTATTCTTCTTGCGTGATAACCAGCTTTGAAGAGGGTGTTTCCTGATGAAACTTTGGACGGTAATGTAATGCCACTGTAGAGATTTGGTTTCTTTGGTTTTGTACAGTGTGGGTTTTCTTATCACAATGCTGGATGAAAACACATCAGAAACACGTATTGGGTAAGAAGTGAAGGGACCAGAAAGGCTGTGCCAGAAAGGAGAATTTATTTTAGAACATTGTCCTGTCCAGTCGGAGGGGAAAATAGGGAAGGGAGAGTAGGTATTTTTTAGAAGAAGATTACTTTCTTAGCTTAGATACTATTAATAAACAGTTATTCCCAAAATTACAAGGTTATCTTTTGGTCTGGGTTTTTTCTTTGGCTTCTGGCATTAGCTTTTTACCAAGAAAAAAGAAACAATTTGAATAAATTTATTACCTGGGAAATAAATTTTTATGTCTACCTAATGATAAGATTACAACTATGTACACTTCAGATAGGAGTTTATTAGAGCAATCGCTCCCTATATCACAAATTAGGTTTACTTCTTCCTCTGCTTCCCCTTTTCCTTCTTCACCTTCTCCATCTCCTCCCCTTCCTTCTCCTCCTCTTCTTGTTTGAATCTATTAATAAAAATAACAACATTAGATAGTTTTTGGTTTTAAAATGGGATTTTATATAACTAGACAATCCACATAGTGTTGGATGTTAGATACAAAGCCAGATAGTTCAGTTAACATGAACACATGTCCTTCCTATTTCTAGAACAAGATGTATGACGTGAAACCCTGATTGTTTTTTTCCCTTTTTACATCCAAGTTAGCTCTATTATGTTAGTATCAGCAGATGGGTTTAATTTGAGTAATTTTTCACTTTGGACCACCTCATGCTTTTTCCCTGGGAGCCATAACTGGGAGTGATTTCATAGAAGGGATTGCATAAATGATACTCATTAGGGTTGTTTAAGAACTTGAGTGGATATGCCCAGTTGATAATAAAATTGGAAAATAAACAATAATTAAACATTATCAAAAACCCTAACCAAACTCTTTTTCAGATCTCTGGACATTGTGATAAGAGCTAAATCAGTTGTTGTGACTAATATGTTACTTGGAATTTAAATTTAGGGATTTTTGTTGTTTTTGTTGTTAGCAAGTCTAACCTTTCAAATCATGCATATTTTTAAAATAAAGATTTTATTTATTTATTTATTTTAGAAAAAGAGAGAGAGAGAGAGCATGTGTGCATGAGGGAGGGGTAGAAGGAGAGAGAGAGAGAATCTCAAGGAGACTCCATGCTGAGCACAGAGCCTGATGTGGTCTCAATCTCATGACCCTGAGATCATGTTCTGAGCCAAAATCAAGAGTCAGAGGCCAACTGAGCCCACCTAGGCACCCCTCAAATTATGCATATTTAATTTAATTAATTTTTTAAAAAATTTTGTTTATATGTTAGAGAGTGAGAGAGAGAGGGTGAACACAGATGGGGTGGGGAAAGCATAGGCAGAGGGAGAAGCAGGCTTCCTGCTGAGTAAGGAGCCCCATGTGGGACTTGGTCCACATGACTTGAAGGCAGATGCTTAACCAACTGAGTCACCCAGACATCCCAAATTATGCAAATTTTAAATAATGTATTACTTTTCATTTTGCTTTAGAGATTTAACAACATTTAAATCTTTATTATTTAGTTTGCTTATCATGTCAATCTTACAAGATGGGCATGTTGTCCCTGGTTTATTGGAATAGCAGTCCTCCAAAGTTAATCCAATCTCTGTCTGGTGCTGGTGAGATTAGACCTGAAAAGCAGAGGGAGAATGACACTCAGGTGTGACTACTAGGTTGTGACTTTAGGCACATGTCTTGTGAATTTATGTGCTTTATTTCAGAATGAATAAAGGTGGTGGCTTCTGTAATCTGGAGCCCATTTAACAAAAACATTAAAAATGACTAAAATATTACCTTCTTCTCATGGACAGTTACCTAACACAACATACTGCTGAGAGTTACAGTGAAAAAAAAAATGGATATATCATCTTCCTTGCTTTAACGACACAAAATTAGTTTCAGTTACACTTAGTTTCAGTTACACTTCCTACATTGAAGACACTTTGTGGAATCATGGTGTCAGTGTTAAGTTTGCAGCTCTGCATGTAGACTGGCATCTGATTCTTACCTTTCCCTCTGGCCAAAGCATGGTTTTCTGTCCCTATGAAGCCAGGTATGGTCATGTGACCTGCTGTTGCCAATGAAACTGGAAGAGAGAGAACATCTGGGTGGAAGCACTCAAAAGCTGGGTGTGCTTCTCTGTGCTCTCTTTCCTTCGCTTTGGCAGTCACCGAGGCACATGTTGACGTGGAGATGCCATTACACTGAAGCAGTCAGGAATGCCCAGCCAACACATGGAGGACAGCTGCCCTGGACTGGTGATGGACTCTGAATAAGAGTCTTAACTTTTGTTGTTAAGTCACTAAAATTTTGGTTACTGCAGCAACATGATCAATTAAAAATGAAACTGAGCTAAGATAGTTCTTTTAATTGCCCAAAGGTTCCCACTGGGCCACAGCATGCTATTACCTCTTTTAAGCATTCTACTTTCCTCCCACAGCACCCCCAAAATCAATGTTTTTGAGTAATATGTGACTATATCATAGAGTTACTGAATAATTTGTAGAATCTAGAATTATTAAGGCCACATCATCAAAACCTCTTTTAAATCATTTTTTCAGTGAGGTCAAACCAATTAGTTTACTTTTTGGGAATTCAAAAAATACCTAGCTAGCCTGTCAGCCATATTCTACCATTAATTACCAACAATACTTTATCTCTAAGATTAAGTATATATGACAATGAACCAGTTCTAAGCTTATTGGAGATTATATATATATATATATATATACACATATTCTCTATAAAATAAATTCATATGTATATATATACATACATATATTTAACTATTAAAAACTGGTACATGTTTTATAGCTTTTTTTAATAATATGCAGAGTGCTATAGAAACAAATTACCTTTCCAAGGGTATGATCCCTTTCAGAGAAGAGGCAACAAAACAGATCATAAACCTCATATCATGCTGGCAGTGACTATACATACACACACATACACACACACACACACACACACACACATATTTGGCTCTGTGTCTGGTCATTCTTTTTTATGGCTGAATAATATTCCATTTTACACACATATATCTATATCTTTGTATCTATATCTATTTATCAATCTATTTATCCATTGCATCTTCTTTATTAATTAAAGAGTTTCAATGGGGGAGAACTTCCCTCTAGATTAGGTGTTGCTGAGAAATGAATCATCCATTAAAATTTTACTCAACTGATGATTAGAAATATATATCCTACTTTCACACATTTTTGTACACTCTATATAAATGTCTGACTGGGACCACATTGCTAGGGTCCTTGAAGTTTAAGCTTTCTTAGTTTTAATCATTTCCCTGGGCATCAGTGAGGGAGACTGACAGGGAGAGGTTAGAAAAAAAAGAGGACATAGCAAGAGAAATGCGGGTAAAAACCCTGGATAGAGAGAGTTTCAAGGAACAAATAGCCATCAGTAGCATACTCCTCAGAAAGCCAAGTGAGATAAGGGCTGGAAAGAATCCTGGTAGACACGAGGTCATTTCTGACCTCATTGTACATGGCAAATATCTATTTCTCTTCTCCTGATCCTCTAGAATGGCTCCTAAACCCTGCAAGAATATGGAAGGTGAGGTTGTCAGTTGGCAAACATCATTATGTGTCCTAAGATGAAAGAAGCTTCCTGAAATCTGAGAATATGAAGGAAATATGAATGTGAAGAAAATTTGGGAAACAATCCCATTATACAGAAGACCATTATGTTGTCAGATTAGAGAGCCTTGATAGCAGCTACCTACATAACAGCCTTCATAAATGGCTAATGTGTGGTGATCACATTTTTATATATTTTGCCCCATGATGAATTTCCTTGAACATGTTGATATGTTTTTCCTTTGATGTATTTTTCATCTCTAGAAGTCTCATTGGTTTTTTTTTTTTTTAAATCTCCCATTTTTATCCTCCTCATGTTTGTGTTTTCTTCTCCCTCTCAAACATAAAAATCGTAGTTATAATTATCTTAATGCCCTTTTCTGCTAATTCCAACTCTACAATTTCTGGATCTGTTCCTGTTTGATTTTTCTTCTGGTTGTGGGTCACATAAAACTGGCATTTTGAAAAAGATTTTGTGTATTTATTTGACAAAAAGAGGTCACAAGTAGGCAGAGAGGCAGAGAAAGAGGGGGAAGCAGGCTCCATGCCAAGCAGAGAGCCCAATGCGGGTCTCCATCTCAGGACCCTGGGATCATGACCTGAGCCAAAGGCAGAGGCTTTATTTAACCCATTGAGCCATGAGGCGCCCCATAACTGGCATTTTTTGATTGGGTACCAGACTTCTGGAATTTTAGATTATCTGGAATTATTTAGATTTGGTCACATTCCTTTCAGAGGTGTTTCCAAATGTTCTGGTATGTAGTTAAGTTGCTTAAATCAGTTTGACCTTTGGAGACTTGCTTTTAATCTTTGTTAGGGAAGATCTTGAGTAGTATTTTGTCTAGGGCTAATTTGGTCTCACTACTAGGGTGCTAACCTTTCTGAGGACTACCCAATATCTTGACTATTAGGACATCTTTCAACCTCCAAATTGGATTAGACAGCCTCCAACCAGAATGGAGGGAACATAAAATATTCCCAGCCTTGTGTAACTTCAGGGAATTGTTTGATTCTGTTTATTAGTTCTTTGCTTGGCCTTGGCAGTTTCTTCTCATGAATGCCAGGATAGTCATATTATATCTTTCAAGATTGGAGTGGGGGGACCCCTCTGCATTCTCTGTGCTGTTCTCTATTCTTTAGTATTCTTTTCTATGCCTTCTAGCTTTCTTGGCTTCCCTGTTCTATGATCTCTGTGTTATTAACTGAATGATACCACTGATCGCTGTTTGGGTCACCCATGCTCTGTGTTGCAGATTAGAAATTCTTCTAGATGATAAGCAGGAGTTATCTCAATGGTTTTTATTTTCCCAGGGATCAAATCTCATGTTGCTTCTTGTCCAATGTCTGAGAACTATTTTTTTCCATATATTTTGTTTGGTCTTCTTATTATTTAAGGTAGAAGGGTAAAGCTATCCCTGTTACTCCATCTTGGCTGGAAGTAAAAGTTCCCAGAATGCTGATTGCTGATTGATGTATAAGAGTAAGATTTCTCCACAAATATTCTTAGAAATTATTGCTTCTTAAACACATAAGCAAAGGCTTGCCATGAAAATAACTTGCTTTTTACCTCTTCCAAGGTCTAAATCTCCAACATTTTTTTTTTCTCATTATGTTGAGTGAGTTTGTTTTGTGTTATTTTTTAAAGAATAAATTTTCAGGGAGATCTGTAGAAAAGCTGACTGAAAAAGTAAGTTCTGATTGTCCTTCACTTTTTGAAAGAAATATTCTAAACAATAATTAGTTTTCACTGCAGAGTGGTTTTCCTGCCAGAGCTATATTGATTGTAAAATGTGTTGATGAACAAATGCAGACCACTTATATACCTCTTAGTTTATCCATATATTACTCTCCTGTGTTATTCTAATTAATTAAAAACCAACCAACCAACCAGTCAAATGTGAAATCATTTTCATTTTATGTACTCACTGACTATGAAAGAACTGAAATGAACTATAAATTACAAACCAGAAGCTTTCTAATTACTGTAGTCCTGTTGTAACTGTTATTTGTACAAGTAATCCAGCTCATGTTGACTTTGGAGTACAAAATGATACAGTAAGATGTTCTGAAGCAGCAATGTGTCCATGGTGCAAACATTGCAGATGTATGTTCTGAAACTGAAGGAAACATCACTGAAGATTGAAGCATAAAGAATACCCCCATGAAACATTTCTTTTTCTATTGAGTTATTTTAGAAACAAATTTCATAGGGTCCAGTCTTTCTGCCCTGGTTATTTTTATATGGAACTTTCAGATTGAACGGATTGCATGGAGCACTGGGTGTGGTGAAAAAATAATGAAAATTATTTTCTGAAAATAAATAAATTTAAAAAAAGTCACTGCGTAGTTTTGAATGAATTTCAGGCTAGAAAGGAATTATTTCACTGAGGAATTAGGACAAAGGAATGCTATATAGGCTAGATACAGAAAATTGTTCTTCCTGTATTTGTCAACTGTGCATTGAGTGTCTCCACTATGTGTGAGACACAGTGCTGGGAAATTTAAACCAACCAACCAACCTACAAAGTTATTTTCTCAAAAAGAAGGGACTGCTTTGAGTTTTATTGCCTTCTAAGTTGCTTGTTTGATGCTAAACAGTGGATTTTTTCTCCTCCCTTGGTTCATAGAAAAATGTGGGACAGATGGTAATTCTTCATGATATGACATAATTTGATCTTCAAGGTTTTGTTTTCATCTATCATTACATTAGTTTTGGCTTTTTGTTTTGTTTTGTTTTGTTTTTTGGCCTCTCAAAAAAGAAAAAAAAAGGATTCTTTTCCATTAGCCATACTTGTTAAAAAATTTAGGGCTACTTTTAGAGTTCAAGTAAAAGCTGCATTATGTAACTCTACTTTTTAGATTTTAAAGGTTTAGGCATCCTTGCTTGTTATTCGGCATGGTTCTGCTGGACTGTGTTAAGTTCGGTTTCTATACTGGTCTTAACTTCTTATATATCTTGATCTCATCTCTGACTGCCCAGTTTTGACCTACACTTTTTTCCTCTGGCTTTCTGTCTGCTTGGATGTTCTAGTTTGAGTCCTAGCTCAATTAAACTCTTCTGGCTCTTGAATTTCTGCATCACTTCCCAGTAGATGATTTGTTCACTCTTGGCACAGAATTTTCGTTGGTTGGCTGTCCTGGTAGTGGTGAGTCATTCTCCTACTCCACCCATCACTGCTCTTTGGCACGAGCCTGAAAAATGTGGCTGTGTACCTGGAGAAGTCTGTAGCCAGGCCCAGGTAAATGTCTTTAGCTACTTTCCTCCAAAAGGAGTTTGCCATTTACAATGCTTTTGTATCATTTCATGCTTTCATTTTGTATTACTACTTCTGAAACCCTTTGGGTCATATGTACATTGGATTTACCCAGGGTCTCACAACTTGGCTCTGAAGAGTGAAGAATGGAATCTCAACTCACTATTAACAGACTCATAGTTTATTCTGGTCAGTGTAGCTCCACCACTTTCAAGCCGCCAGATCCCATTTAATGATCTGCCTTACTTTGAGTACATTCTTTTAATATCATATCTATTTAGGTACTTGATTAATTAGAACAGTGACAAAATTTGCTAGTTTAGATATTTTCTTAGAACTCTAACCAATAAAATAAATCTGGATGACTGAATCATCAAAAACCCTCATTAGAATAAATTAGCAATGACTAGTAATTATTGATAGTTATGTTGAGTAAAATAAGTCAGTGTACATGTATTGAAAACCCACTCCACGACCAGCACTGTTAAGTCTCTGAAAAAGACATGGACTTTGCCCTTTTGGAGCTCAGGGTCAAGATGGGTAGGTAGACCCTCAACAGACAATTTCAAGAAGATGTAGAAAGTGCACAGTACTCCCTATACACAATACACTATTGGAAAGGGTGGGAGGGACAGCCAGTCCAGTCTGGAGTTAGTGCAGTTGGGGCAGGTGAGGAAGAAATATTCCTACAAGAAGTGATGATTGGACTGAGTCCTAAAGAGGAGCAGACTTATCCAGGTAAAAAACCTAGGGCAGGAGATTATAGAAAGAAGAACAAATGACTTGCCCTGAGTAAGAAAGACTTGATCCCTCACCTTCTAGAGTGAGATAATTTTGTTGTAATCTTGTGTTATAGGTTAGAATGGCCAAAATTAGCAAGACAGGAAACAACATGTGTTGGAGAGGATGTGGAAAAAGAGGAACCCTCTTACACTGTTGGTGGGAATGAAAGTTGGTGCAGCCACTTTGGAGAACAGTGTGAAGATTCCTTAAGAAATTAAAAATAGAGCTTCCCTATGACCCTGCAATTGCACTACTGGGTATTTACCCAAAGATACAGATGTAGTGAAAAGAAGGGCCATCTGTACCCCAAGGTTCATAGCAGCAATGGCCATGGTTGCCAAACTGTGGAAAGAACCAAGATGCTCTTCAATGGACGAATGGATAAGGAAGATGTGGTCCATAGTGTATACTATGGAGTATTATGCCTCCATCAGAAAGGATGATTACTCAACTTTTGTAGCAACATGGACGGGACTGGAAGAGATTATGCTGAGTGAGATAAGTCAAGTGGAGAGAGTAAATTATCATGGTTTCACTTATTTGTGGAGCATAATAAATAACATGGAGGACAAGGGGTGATGGAGAGGGGAAGGGAGTTGAGGGAAATTGGAAGGGGAGGTGAACCATGAGAGACCATGGACTCTGAAAAACAATCTGAGGGTTTTGAAGGGGCGGGGGGGGGTGGGAGGTTGGGGGAACCAGGTGGTGGGGATTAGGGAGGGCACAGATTGCATGGAGCACTGGGTGTGGTGCAAAAAAAATGAATACTGTTGCGCTGAAAAGAAATAAAAAATTAAAAAAAATGATTTGAATTTTGTGTAATACTCTATAGTATGTCCACGTTAGTATCAAGCATATTTTAAAATCTTTATAATTTTAGTATAATCATCATTCTAGGAAAATGCTCCATATTTATCCTGTGATTTTTTTATACCCCTGGCAAATCATCAGTTACTCTTGTGAAAATTAGAATCTCAGTTTGAGAAGCTTTGACAAACACTTCAGAATGTTGATTATAGATTTAGACTGACCTAGTTTGAATCCTGGCTCCATCTCTTCCTAAATGGATATATTACTTAAACTGTCTTAAACTTTAAATTAATTTATTCAATTATAAAATGTGGATTCTAGGAGATGGAAATGAAAGCATGTGTAGAGAGAACCTGTCACAATAGATCACTTGGTTCATGAGTGGAGATTACATGTTCTTCTTAAAGTTGGGGAACATGTCTGTCTTGTCTCTCCTTTGTATGCTCAGCACAATGCCTGGCATAGTAAATAGTTACGAGATTGATAAGGCAAGAACTCATTATTTAATAATGTCAAGACTCTTCATTTTAATGTCAACTTAGAAGTTTTGAATAGTGCCTGGAATGTATTAGGTCTCAATAAATATTTCCTGATTGCTTGATTTGATGAATAACTTCACTTAGCACTTGTCCTCAGAAAATGAGGACCGAATAGAACGTGGGCTGTATAAATTCAAGATGAATCCTGTATCATTTACTGTGGTACTTGGGCTCAGTGTCTACTGTGAGAAATGGCTATAGAATATGGATGCAGAGAATCACATGAAAAAAATATGCAGATTAATGAGTGGAACTCATTTCAGCCACCACTTAGGTCAAGAAATTAAACTTTGTCAGCCTCCTCAGGAGCCTCTCCATGCTACATCCCAATTGCAGTTCCCTTTCTTCTTCAGTCACCACTGACTTTTACAGTAATCATTTCCTTGCAGTTCTTGATGGTTTTCTCATCCAAGGTGCATCCAGTACAGTAGTATTGTCAAATAAAAGAAAAATCTGTGGTGTCTTGAGTCTCTTTTAACCTACAAATTCTGCTTTTATCCCTATTATTCTCTTTGCAGAACTTGGTCTGTTTTGCTTGACCTCTCGAGTCTCCCACCATCAGGAGGTTACTGATTGAATACTCATGGTGCATTCAACTTGTTCCTTTGTTCCCTGTATTTCCTGAAAATTGGCAGTTGGATCCAGAGAAATGATCAGACCGAGGTTCTAACCCTTTGACAAGACTATGGATGCTGATGTTTTCTTTCTTTTTCTTTCCCCTCTCTTTTTCTTGAGGTACAATTGACGTACAACTTTGTATTAGTTTCAGATGCACAGCATGATTCAGTATTTGCATATACTGCAAAATGCTAACCACAATAAGTCTAGTTAACATCTGTCACCACACGTGATTACAGAATTTTTTTGTGGTGAGAACTTTTTAGGATTTCCTCTCCTAATAACTTTCATATATGTAATACAGTATTATTAACTATAGTTGCCATGCTATCCATTTATATCCCCATGGCTTTGTTATTTTATAACTGGAAATTTGTACCTTTGACTTCCTTCTCCCATTTCTGTCACCCACGGACTTTGCCTTAGGCAACCGCCAATCCATTCTCTGTATCTATGAACTGGGTTTTCTGTTTTGTTTTTAACTTTTTTTTTTTTTTTTTTTAAGATTCCACATGTAAGTGAGATCCTATGGTGTTTTTCTTTCTCAGTCTGACTTCTTACGCTTAGCATAATGCCCTTGAAGCCCATCCATATTGTCAACAAATGGCAAGATTTCATTTTTTTTAAATGGATGAATAACATTCCCTTTACATATATACCCTAATTTCTTTATCCCTCACATCCACTGATGGACACTTAGGTTTCCTTATCTTGGCTATTGCAAATAATACTACAGTAAACATGAGGGTGCAGTTATCTTTTAATTAGTATGTTTTTTTCCCCCCTTTAGATAAATACCCAGCAGTGGAATTGTTGGATCATATGGTGATTCTATTTTTAATATTTTGAGTACCTTCATACTGTTTTCTATAGTGGATGTACCAATTTACATTTCCACTGATAATGCTTGAGGTTCCCTTTTTGTCCACATCATTGCCAACACATATTTTTTGTCTTTTTTAGTAATGGCCCCTTCTGACAAATGTGAGGTGATATAACATCATGGGTTTGGTTTGCATTTCTCTGATCATCAGTGATGTACATTTTCATGTACCTGCTGGCCATCTATATGTCTTTTTTGAAGTCTCTATTCAGATCTCCTGCCCATTTTTTTTTTAAAGATTTTATTTATTTATCAGAGAGAGAGAGAGAGAGGGGGAGAGAGCAAGCACAGGCAGACAGAATGGCAAGCAGAGGCAGAGGGAGAAGCAGGCTCCCTGCTGAGCAAGGAGCCTGATGTAGGACTCGATCCCAGGACGCTGGGATCATGACCTGAGCTGGAGGCAGCTGCTTAACCAACTGAGCCACCCAGGCGTCCCCCATTTTTTTTTTTTTAAGATTTTATTTATTTATTTGAAAGACAGAGATCACAAATAGGCAGAAAGGCAGGCAGAGAGAGAGGAAGGGAAGCAGGTTCCCTGCTGAGCAGGGAGCCCAATGCGGGGCTCGATCCCAGGACCGTGGGATCATGACCTGAGCTGAAGGTAGAGCCTTTAACCCATTGAGCCACCCAGGCGCCCCTCCAGCCCATTTTTTGATTGGATTGTTTGTTTTGCTGTTTTCTTTCACTGGGAGGTATATCTGAATTTCATCAACTTGATTTTCATTAAGTTTTGATTTTTTTTGATGTTAGTAGCTGTTGATGCTTACAGCCTTAATTAATTAATTAATTAATTAATTTATTTATTTAATATAATTTTTATTTTTTATAAACATATATTTTTATCCCCAGGAGTACAGGTCTGTGAATCACCAGGTTTACATACTTCACAGCACTCACCAAAGCACATACCCAGCCTTAATTTATTAATTCACTAGAGATATTATAATTTTATAGTTTCTTTTTCATCAAAAATGAAATACTTTTATAAACCAATATTTTGTCTTTTCAACTATTTGCCCATTGTTTCAGTTTATGTAAGAAAAGGAGAATAAATCTTTTGATTGCTTATCAAGGCTGGATCCCCTTTTAAACCATTGTTTAAGGTAATAATTTGTTCTTTATCATCTTTTGCATTTCTAAAAATATTATAGTGGACTCATTTAATGAGTTTCAATCCACTGCAATTCTTTCCTTTTTCTTTTTTTGAAGTTTTAAAATTATAACTTATTCCATACAATGGCATAGTATGAAATCTAAAAATTGTGTTTTTAATTTTTTATTTTTTTAAAAGATTTTTAAAAATTTATTTGACAGACAGAGATCACAAGTAGGCAGAGAGGCAGACAGAGAGAGAGGGGGAAGCAGGCTCCCCGCTAAGTAGAGAGCCCAATGCGGGACTCGATCTCAGGACACTGAGATCATGACCTGAGCCGAAGGCAGAGACCCAACCCACTGAGCCACCCAGGCGCCCTAATTGTGTGTTTTTTAAAAAAAATTTGAGTATATTTGACATACAACGTTACATTAATTTCAGATGTACAACTTAGAGATTTGACAAGTTTATATATTATGATATGTTCACTACAAGTGTAGTTACCATCTATCCCATTACATTGCTATTACAATATTACTGACTGTATTGTTTTTCACTTAGCATAATGCTCTCTAGTTCTGTCTATGTTGTCTCAAATGGCATGATCTCATCTTTTTTAATTGCTGTGTAATATTCCATTATATATGTGGTTTGTGTGTGTGTGTGTGTGTGTGTGTGTGTATTTATAAATTCCACATTTTCCTTATCCATTTGTCTATGGATGGACACCTAGGTTGCTTCTATGTCTTAGCTATTGTAAATAATAACTTCAACAAACATATGGGTGCATGTATCTTTTTGAGTTAATGTTTTAGTTTTTCTTGGATGGATACCCAAATGTGGAATTATTGGACTATATGGTATTTCTATTTTTAATTGCTTAAAAGTTTTTTGAGATTTAAAATTTATTTATTTATTTAAAACATTTATTTGAGAGATTGAGGGTGGATGTGGAAGAGGGAGGGAAGAAGGGAGAAAAAGAGAGAGAGAGAGAGAGAGAGAGAATCCTCAAGCAGATTCTCTGTTGAGCATGGAGACCAACATAGGGCTCAATTCCAGGATTCTGAGATCCTGACCTGAGCCGAAATCAAGAGTCAGATGCCTCTGAAAAACAATCTCAGGGGTTTGAAGTGGCGGGGGATGGGTGGGAGGTTGGGGTACCAGGTGGTGGGTATTATAGAGGGCACAGATTGCATGGAGCACTGGATGTGGTGCAGAAATAATGAATACTGTTATGCTGAAAATAAATAATAAATTAAAAAACAAAAGTCAGATGCCTAACTGACTGAGCCACCCTGGTACCTCTAAATTAAAAATTTTAACTAATTTTAATTCCAATATAGTTGCCATACAATGTTATATTAGTTTCAGGTGTACAGTACAGTAATTTAGCAATTCTGTATATTACTCAGTACTCATCATGGTAATGTACTCTTAATTCTCTTCATTTATTTAATCTATCCCCTCACCCACCTTTCCTTTGGAAACTATCAGTTTCTTCTGTATTGTTAAGTGTCTGTTGTTTGGTTTCCTCTTCTTTTCTTTGTTCATTTGTTTTGTTTCTTAAATTCCACATGTAAGTGAAATCATATAGTATCTGTCTTTCTCTGACTGACCTATTTCCCTTAGCATAATACACTCAAGGTCCATCCATATTGTTGCAAATGGCAAGAGTTCATTCTTCTTTTTGGCTGAATAATATTCCATTTGTGTGTGCATGTTTCTGTGTGTGTGTATGTATGTGTGCCACATTTTCCTTATCCATTCGTCAGTCAGTGGACATCTAGGCTTTTTCCATAATTTGGCTGTTATGGACAATGCTGCTATAAACATTGGGGTGCTATAAACAAAAGGGCATGTGCTCCTTTGAATCAGTATTTTTGTATCCTTTGGGTAAATACCCAGTTGTGTAATTGCTGATGATAGGGTAGCTCTTTTTTCAATTCTCTGAGGAACTTCCACACTGTTCTCCAGAGTGGCTTGGCTGCACCAGCTTGCGTTCCCACCAAGAGTGCAGGTGGTGCCACTTTCTCTGCATCCTCACCAACATCTGTCATTTCCTGACTTGTTAATTTTCGCCATTCTGACTGGTGTTAGGTTATATCTCATTGTGGTTTTGATTTGTATTTCCCTGATGCTGAGAGATGCTGAGCACTTTTTCATGTGTCTGTTAGCCATTTGGATGTCTTTGGGAAAATGTCGGTTCATGGCTTCTGCCCATTTCTTGATTGGATTATTTGTTCTTTGAGTGTTGAGGTTGATAAGTTCTTTATAGATTTTGGATACTAGCCCTTTATCTGATAAGACATTTGCTGATATCTTCTCCCATTTGGTTGCTTGTCTTTTGGTTTTGTTGCCTGTTTTCTTTGATGTGCAAAAGTTTTTTATCTTGATGAAGTCCTAATAGCTCATTTTTGCCTTTGTTTTCCTTGCCTTCGGAGAGGTGTCTAGGAAGAAGTTGCTGTGGCTGATGTCACAAAGGTTGCTTGCTGCCTGTGTTCTCCTCTAGGGTTTTGAGTTCTCTATTTCTGAGTATTCTATTCTGTTCCATTGATCTATGTGTCTGTTTTTGTGCCAGTACCATACTGTCTTGATGATTACAGCTTTGTAATAGAACTTAAGTCCAGAATTGTGATACCACTAGCTTTGGTTTTTTTTTTTTTTCAACATTTCTTTGTCTATTAAGGGTCTTTTCTGGTTCCTTACAAATTATTTGTTCCAACCCTGCACAAAAGGTGGATGGTATTTTGACAAGGATTGAATTGCTCTAGGTAACATAGACATTTTAACATGTTTATTCTTTTAATCCATGAGTATAGAATGTTTTCCATTTCTTTGTGTCTTCCTCAGTTTCTTTCATGAGTATTCTATAGTTTTCTGAGTACAGATCCTTTGCATCTTTGGTTAGGTTTATTCCTAGATATGTTATGGTTTTGGATGCAATTGCAAATTGGGATTGACTCCTTAATTTCTCTTTCTTCTATCTCATTGCTAGTGTATAGCTATACACAGCTGATTTCTGTGCATTGATTTTTTTTTAATTTTTAATTTTTTATAAACATATATTTTTATCCCCAGGGGTACAGGTCTGTGAATCACCAGGTTTACACACTTCACAGCACTCACCAAAGCACATACCCTCCCCAATGTCCATAATCTGACGTGTTGCTGAATTCCTGTATGAGTTCCAGCAATTTTGGGGTGGAGTCTTTTGGGTTTCCCCATAGAGTATCATGTCATGTGCAAACAGTGAGAATTTGACTTCTTCTTTGCCAGTTCGGGTGCCTTCTATTTCTTTTTGTTTTCTGATTGCTGAGGTTAGGGCTTCTAGTACTGTGTTAAACAGCAGTGGTGATAGTGGATATCCCTGTCATGTTCCTGACCTTTAGGGGAAAAGCTGTTTTTCCCCATTGAGAATGATATTCACTGTGGGGTTTTCATATATGGCTTTTTTATGATATTGAGGTGTGTTGCCTCTATCCCTACATGGTGAAGAGTTCTAATCAAGAAAGATGCTGTACTTTGTCAAATGCTTTTTCTGCATCAAAAGAGAATCATATGGTTCTTATATTTTCTTAAAATTAATTAATATAGATGTTTGCAAATAACATATCTGATAAAGAGCTAGTATCCAAGATCTGCAAAGAACTTATCAAACTCAACACCCAAAGAACAAATAATCCATCAAGAAATGGGCAGAACGCTGAACAGACATTTCTCCAGGAAGACATACAAATGGTCAATAGACATATGAAAAAAGATAAGCCCATTTATAGTCAGAGTAACTACTGAAAGATATGAATATAGTGTCATTATTTTACCTGTAAAGTGACTATTTCTGTATATTATCTTTGTTCCTTTCTGGTGTATGTTACTTTTGAGCTCTCTCTTTGCTTAAAGCATCCCCTTTATTATTTCTTGCAAGGCTGGTTTAGTGATCCTAAATTCTTTTAATTTCTGTTTCTCCTGAAAGCTTCTTATCTCTCCTATTTTGAATGACATACTTGCTGGATAAAGTATTATTGGATGCATATTTTTCTCATTTAGTACCCTGAATATATCGTGTCAGTCCTTTCTGGTCTCCCGGGTCTTTGTGGATAGGTCTTCTCCCAGTCTAATGTTTCTAACCTTACAGGTATGGACCTCTTGTCCTGATCTGCTTTCGGGATTTTCTCTTTGTCTCTGAGATTTGCAAGCTTTACTATTATATGCTGAAGTGTTGCCCTGTTTTTATTGATTTTGAAGGGGTTTCTCTGTGCCTCCTGGACTTGAATGCCTGTTTCCTTCCTCAGATTAGGGAAGTTCTGTACTATAATTTGCTCCAATATACCTTCTGTACCCCTCACTTTCACTTTCTGGGATCCCAATTATTTTACTATTGCTTCACTTTATGGTATCACTTATCTTTCGAATTCTCCCCTCGTGATTCGATAGCTATTTATCTCTTTCTTTCTCAGCTACTTTATTCTCCATCATTTGGTCTTCTATATCACTAATTCTTCTTCCTCATTTATCCTAGCAGTTAAAGCCTCCATTTTTTTATTGCATCTCATTAGTAGCCTTTTTGATTTTAACTTAATTCAATTTTAGTTCTATTTCTCCAGAAAGGGATACTCTAATGTCTTCTGTGATTTTGCAAGACTGGCTAGTATATTTATAATCATTATTCTGAACTCTAGTTCTGACATCTTACTTATTCTCTGCTGATTAGGTCCCTGGTGGGTGGTACTACCTCTTGTTCTCCTTTTTGAGGTTAGTTTTTCTATCTTGTTATTCTTGCAGAAAGTTGTTGCTTTTCTATTTGTAGAATTGCAACAATTATTTTCTTAGGTCTCCAGTTGAGTTTACAGGTGTTTGGAATGGTTTGTTAACTGTCTAGCTGAATTGCTGGGACCAAACAAAACTAAGGTCTCCTACTCCTCAAGAATTCCCAATTTTGAGTATCTTTTTGAAGAACCAGATCTTGGTTTCATTTATTTTTTTTTCTGTTGTTTTTCAGTCTCTATATAATTTATTTTTGCTCTGATATTTATTATTTCCTTTCTTCTACTCATTTTGGGCTTTGTTCTTCTTTCTCTACTTCCTTTAGGCATAAGGTTAAATTGTTTATTTGAGTCTTTTTCTGGTGTGTGTGTGTGTGTGTGTGTGTGTGTGTGTGTGTGTGTGTGTGGTAAGCTTGTATTGCTATATACTTCCCTCTTTGTACTGCTTTCACCGTGTTCCAGAGATTTTGGACCACTGTGTTTTCATTTCCATTTGTCTGTATGTATTTTGTTATTTCTTCTTTTATTGCTTCATTGGCCCATTGTTTTTTTAGAATCATGTTACTCAGTCTCCACGTATTTGTGGTTTTCTTCTTCTGATATAGTTCTAGCTTCATCCCATTGTGGTCAGAAAAGATGCATGGTATGATTTCAAACTTCTTAAATTTATTGAGGCTTGTTTTATGAGCTAATATGTGATCTATTCTGGAGAATATTCCATGTACACTTGAAAAGAATGTGTATTCTGTTCTTTCTGGATGGAATGTTCTGTATATATCTGTTAGGTCCATCTGGTCCAATGTATCATTTAAAGACATTGTTTCCTCATTGATTTTCTGTCTGGATGATCTATCTATTGATGTAAATGGAATGTTAAAGTCCCCTACTATTGTAGTATTGCCATCAGTTTCCATGTCTGTTAATGTTTGTTTTATGCATTTAGGTGCTCCTGTGTTGAGTATAGATATTTAAAATTGTTACATCCTCTTGTTGAATTAAGCCCTTTATCATTATATAGTACTCTTGTTTGTTTCTTGTTACAGTCTGTTTTAAAGTAATTTTGTTTGTTAGAAGTAGTGTTACCTTGGCTCCCCCGCCCCCACCCCCACTTTCATTTGCATGGTGAGTGTTTTTCCATCCTTTTACTTTTAGTCTGTATGCATCTTTAGGCCTGAAGTGAGTCTTTGATGGGCTGTATATAGATGAGTATTTTTTTTTTAACCATTCCACCACTCTGTGTCTTTAGATTAGAGCATTTAAGCCATTCATATTTTAAAAAAATTATTTATTTGAGAGAGATAGACAGAGATGGGAAGAGAGAACACAAGCAGAGAGTTGGGGAGAAGGAGAAGCAGGCTAAATACTGAGCAGGGAGCTGGTGTGGGGCTTGATCCTAGGACCCTGGGATCAACTTAACAGACTGAGCTACCAGGTGCCCTTAGGCCATTCACATTTAAAGTAATTATTTATTTATTTATTTATTTATTTATTTATCGATTTATTTATTTTCAGAAAAACAGTATTCATTATGTTTTCACCACACCCAGTGCTCCATGCAATCCGTGCCCTCTATAATACCCACCATCTGGTACCCCAACCTCCCACCCCCCCGCCACTTCAAACCCCTCAGGTTGTTTTTCAGAGTCCATAGTCTCTCATGATTCACCTCCCCTTCCAATTTACCCCAACTCCCTTCTCCTCTCTAACACCCCTTGTCCTCCATATTTGTTATGCTTCACAAATAAGTGAAACCATATGATAATTTACTCTCTCTGCTTGACTTATTTCACTCAGCATAATCTCTTCCAGTCCTGTCCATGTTGCTACAAAAGTTGGGTATTCATCTTTTCTGATGGAGGCATAATACTCCATAGTGTATATGGACCACATCTTCCCTATCCATTCGTAAGTTGAAGGGCATCTTGGTTCTTTCCATAGTTTGGCGACCGTGGCCATTGCTGCTATAAACATTGGGGTACAGATGGCCCTTCTTTTCACGACATCTGTATCTTTGGAGTAAATACCCAGTAGTGCAATGGCAGGGTCATAGGGAAGTTCTATTTTTAATTTCTTGAGGAATCTCCACACTGTTCTCCAAAGTGGCTGCACCAACTTGGTTCCCCTTTCTCCACATCCTCTCCAACACATGTTGTTTCCTGTTTTGTTAATTTTGGCCATTCTAACTGGTATAAGGTGATATCTCAATGTGGTTTTAATTTGAATCTCCCTGAGGGCTAATGATGATGAACATCTTTTCATGTGTCTGATAGCCATTTGTATGTCTTGATTGGAGAAGTGTCTGTTCATATCTTCTTCCCATTTTTGATAAGTTTACCTGTTTCATGTGTGTTGAGTTTGAGGAGTTCATTATAGATCCTGGATATCAACCTTTTGTCTGTACTGTCATTTGCAAATATCTTCTTCCATTCCATGGGTTGCCTCTTTGTTTTTTTGACTATTTCCTTTGCTGTGCAGAAGCTTTTGATTTTGATGAAGTCCCAAAAGTGCATTTTCGCTTTAGTTTCCTTTGCCTTTGGAGACATATCTTGAAAGAAGTTGCTGTGGCTGATATCGAAGTGATTACTGCCTATGTTCTCCTCTAGGTTTCTGATGGATTCCTGTGTCACGTTGAGGTCTTTTATCCATTTTGAGTTTATCTTTGTGTATGGTGAAAGAGAATGGTCAAGTTTCATTCTTCTACATATAGCTGCCCAGTTTTCCCAGCACCATTTATTGAAGAGACTGTCTTTTTTCCACTGTATATTTTTTCCTGTTTTGTCGAAGATTAATTGACCGTAGAGTTGAGGGTCCATATCTGGGCTCTCTACTCTGTTCCACTGGTCTATGTGTCTGTTTTTATGCCAGTACCATGCTGTCTTGGTGATCACAGCTTTGTAATAAAGCTTGAAATCAGGTAACGTGATGCCCCCAGCTTTATGTTTGTTTTTCAACGTTTCCTTAGCAATCCGGGGTCTCTTCTGATTCCATACAAATTTTAGGATTATTTGCTCCAGCTCTTTGAAAAATACCGGTGGAATTTTGATCGGAATGGCGTTAAAAGTATATATTGCTCTAGGCAGTATAGACATTTTAATAATGTTTATTCTTCTGATCCAAGAGCATGGAATGGTCTTCCATCTTTTTGTGTCTTTTTCGATTTCTTTCATGAGTGTTCTGTAGTTCCTCAAGTACAGATCCTTTACGTCTTTGGTTAGGTTTATTCCCAGGTATTTTATGGTTCTTGGTGCTATAGTAAATGGAATCGATTCTCTAATTTCCCTTTCTGTGTTTTCATTGTTAGTGTATAAGAAAGCCACTGATTTCTGCACATTGACTTTGTATCCTGCCACGTTGCTGAATTGCTGTATGAGTTCTAGTAGTTTGGGGGTGGAGTCTTTTGGGTCTTCCATATAAAGAATCATGTCATCTGCGAAGAGAGAGAGTTTGACTTCTTCATTACCAATTTGGATATTTTATTTCTCTTTGTTGTCTGATTGCTGTTGCTAGGACTTCTAATACTATGTTGAACAAGAGTGGTGAAAGTGGGCATCCTTGTCTTGTTCCTGATCTCAACAGGAAGGCTGCAAGCTTTTTCCCATTGAGGATGATATTTGCTGTGGGTCTTTCATAGATAGATTTGATGAGGTTCAGGAATGTTCCCTCTATCCCTATACTTTGAAGAGTTTTAATCAGGAACGGATGCCTGGATTTTGTCAAATGCTTTTTCTGCATCAATTGAGAGGACCATGTGGTTCTTCTCTCTTCTCATATTAATTTGTTGTATCACATTGATTGATTTGTGAATGTTGAACCATCCTTGTAGCCCAGGGATGAATGCCACCTGATCATGGTGGATAATCTTTTTAATGTGCTGTTGGATCCTGTTGGCTAGGATCTTGTTGAGAATCTTAGCATCCATATTCATCAGTGATATTGGTCTAAAATTCTCCTTTTTGGTGGGGTCTTTGCCTGGTTTGGGGTTCAGGGTAATGCTGGCTTCATAGAAAGAGTCTGGAAGTTTTCCTTCTGCTTCAATTTTTTGAAACAGCTTCAGAAGAATAGGTGTTATTTCTTCTTTGAAGGTGTGGTAGAATTCCCCAGGGAATCCGTCAGGTCCTGGGCTCTTGTTTTTGGGGAGGTTTTTGATCACTGCTTCAATCTCGCTATTAGATATGGGTCTATTCAGGTTGTCGATTTCTTCCTGGTTCAATTTTGGTAGTTTATATTTTTCCAGGAATGCATCCATTTCATCTAGTTTGCTAAGCTTATTGGCATATAACTGTTGATAATAACTTCTGATGATTGTTTCTACTTCCTTGGTGTTAGTTGTGATGTCTCCCTTTTCATTCATAATTTTATGAATTTGGGCTTTCTCTCTTTTCTTTTGGATTAGTGTGGCCAATGATTTATCGATCTTATTGATTCTTTCAAAAAACCAGCTTCTAGTTTCATTGATACGTTCTACTGTATCTCTGGTTTCTACCTCATTGATCTCAGCTCTAATCTTGATGATTTCCCTTCTTATGTGTGGAGTTGGTTTGATTTGTTGTTGATTATCCAGTTCTTTAAGGTGTAGAGACAGCTGGTGTATTCTGGATTTTTCAATTTTTTTTGAGGGAGGCTTGGATGGCTATGTAGTTCCCCCTTAGGACAGGCTTGGCCGTATCCCATAGGTTTTGGACCGAAGTGTCTTTATTCTCATTGGTTTCCATGAATTGTTTCAGTTCTTCTTTGATCTCCTGGTTGATCCAAGCATTCTTAAGCAAGGTGGTCTTTAGCTTCCAGGTGTTTGAGTTCCTTCTGAACTTTTCCTTGTGATTGAGCTCCAGTTTCAAAGCATTGTGATCTGAGAATATGCAGGGAATAATCTCAGTCTTTTGGTATTGGTTGAGTCCTGATTTGTGACCCAGTATGTGGTCTATTCTGGAGAAGGTTCCATGTGCACTTGAGAAGAATGAGTATTCTGTTGTTTTAGGGTGGAATGTTCTGTATATATCTATGAGGTCCATCTGGTCCAATGTGTCATTCAATGCTCTTGTTTCTTTATTGATTTTCTGCTTCGATGATCTGTCTATTTCTGAGAGAGGTGTGTTAAGATCTCCTACAATTAGTGTATTCATATCTATATGACTCCTTATCTTGATTAACAGTTTTCTTAAGTAATTGGCTGCTCCCAAATTGGGAGCATAGATATTTACAATTGTTAGATCATCTTGGTGGATAGTCCCTTTAAGGATTATGTAGCATCCTTCTGTATCTCTGACAATAGTCTTTAGTTTGAAGTCTAATTTATCTGATATGAGAATCGCTACCCCAGCCTTCTTTTGAGGCCCATTGGCATGAAAGATACTTCTCCATCCCTTCACTTTCAGTCTGAACCTAAAGATTCAAAATGGGTCTCTTGTAGACAACATATGGATGGGTCCTGTCGTTTTATCCTATCTGCAACCCTGTGCTGTTTTATGGGTGCATTCAGGCCATTCACATTGAGAGTGATTATTGATAGATACGTTTTTATTGACATCGAGTTACCTTTGAAGTCTTTCTTTCTGTAGACTGTCTCTATATTTCTGTTCAATGCTATTCTTGGGATTTTTCCTCTTTTATAGAACCCCCCTTAATATTTCCTGCAGTGTCAGCTTGGTGGTTGCATAGTCTTTTAAGCCTTGCCGGTCTTGAAAACTCTTTATCTCTCCATCCATTTTGAATGTCAGTCTTTCTGGATAAAGTATTCTTGGCTTCATGTTCTTCTCATTTAGTGCCCTGAATATATCTTGCCAGCCTCTTCTGGCTTGCCAGGTGTCTGTGGACAGGTCTGATGTTATTCTCATGGGCTTCCCTCTGTAAGTAAGGAGCCTCTTTGCCCTGGCAGCTTTCAAGAGATTATACCTACAATTATAATTCCTCAATTTGACTATCAGGTGTCGTGATTTTTTTTGGAATGTATAATCTTGGGTGGAGACCGTTCAGCCTCTAGTACATGAACGCTGGTTCCATTCGCAAGATTGGGAAAATTTTCATGAAGGACTTGTTCCACTATATCTTCTAGACTTCTTTCTTTCTCCTCCCCTTCAGGGATTCCAATAATTCTGACGTTGGAAAGCTTCATGGCATCATTTATTTCCCTGATTCTGTTTTCGTGGTTTCTAAGCTGTTTGTTCCAGGCTTCCTCCTGATCCTTTCTCTCTATCTGCTTGTCTTCCAGATCACTAATTCTATCTTCTGTCTCAGTTATCCTAGCTTTGAGAGAGTTTAGATTAGATTGGAACTCATTGAGAGCATTGTGAACCTCCTCCCTGGTAGCTTTAAGCTCCGCCCTAACATTGTGAACATCCTGTCTGGTCACTTTCAGTTCGGCCCTAATCAATTCTGTTTGGCCATCCATGGCTTTCTCCAACCTAGCTATTGCCTGGATAATTGTTAGTCTGAATTCTCTTTCCGACATATTGTCTATGTTGATAGCCGTTAGCTCTGTTGCAGAAGGTCCATCCTCTGTATTTTTCTTCTGTTGGGCATTCCTCCTCCTAGTCATTTTGGTGGGAGATGACTGAACAGATGTAGCTGGATGTATCAACTGTGATGCAGTTAAGGTGCACCCTGGAACACTTCTGAGCAATCAGGATTCCCCACCCAAACGAGAGACAAAAGAAAAGAAAAAGAAAAGGAAAAAAAAAAGAAAAGAAGAAAAACAACAGAGAGAGAGAAAGAGACAGGAAAGAAAGGGAAGATGAAGATTTATGAAGTAGACAAACAAAAAGAGATATAAAGTCTGATACAAGTGTATGACAAGAGAAAAAAAAATATATATGCAAATAAAGAAAGAACCTCGTCAAAAAGAACCCCAAGTGTAAAATTTATACGCTAGCAGGATAAACACAACAAACACAGAAACACTGGGGGAAGAAGATGGGAGAGTTCTTATAAATTCTCAGTGTGTGCGAGGAATGTTGTTTTGATTCTTCCTGGATGTATCTTGATATCTTTGTTAAAGGACTCAACTTTCCTAAGATAAAGAGGATTAAAAATTGGTTTACCTATAGGGGTAGTATTGATTGGGGAAAGGAGATTACTTTGAAGTTTAACTCTATATGAATATTAGAGGATAAAAATAAAAAGGAATAAACTAGACTAAACTAAACTAAAATTTTAAAAAAGGAATTCAAAAAATAAAAATGCAAAAGTATAACATAGGTGTATGTATCAAAAAGTTCAGGTTAGAAAGGTATTATGGAATTTGATGTAGTGTACAGCTCGCTGTGATGGTAAATAGGTTAAAAAAATTACCTATGTGTAAAAAAAAAAATAAAAATGAACCGGAATAGTGGGAACGAGTGAACAATACAGGTTTTCCTATGAAGTAGTGGTTGTTCTCTTGTAGTCCTTTTTTCTTTCTTTCTCTCTTTTTTTTTTTTTCTTTCTTGGTTGGTTTTCTGGGGGAGGGGCCTGCCACGTGGGTTGTCAGTCAATGATGTTTCCTGAGTTAAGTCCTCCCGCCCCCCTCAAGGGGGTGGGCTCTGAGGAAACTGTTTTATTTTCAGGCTTTTGTTCTCTGGCAGTTTTTATGTTTGTTCACTTTTTTTTTTTCATTCACCTTGACCGCCTTTGATGGTTTTTGTAGTTTTAGAGGAAAACAAACCGCACCCAGATCTCCCTCTCAGAGAGAAGCCTCAGACTGGGTGCAGAGCCTAAATAAGTTCCCCCTTGGCCACTGGCAGAGCAGGTTCCAAGTTGCAGACCCTGGGGGCGCAGGATCTTTTGCTTGTACCCAAAGCCAAGGCAGTGGCGGCTGTCTGGGAGCTCCCGACCGCCAGAGAGGTTCCAAGTAGCGATCGCACACTGAGATTTTGCCGCTGGCCCTGGCTGGGAGTGCCCAGCTTGTGCGCACCTCTTTCAGGGGCGGCTATGGGTCATGCTCACGTCTCAGGCACTGAGAAGGGGACGCAGACCAGTAAGCACCAGGCTGGGGTTTTGCGCACCTCTGTCAGGGGAGAGTTTGGGGCACGCGGCTTAGGCTTTGAAACAATGGCGCAGGTCAAAGAGCGCTGGCCGGGCCTTTGTAACTCAGGGGAGCATGAGGGACATGGGCGCGTATCTCAAGCTTTGTGGTAGGGCTTGCGTGTTCTCACAGGAGCTAGATCCCACGCATTCTCGGGCGCGCTGGCGGCTTAGGGACCAAGACCTGGTTTCTCCGCCGCACTCTCTCTGCCTCAGCGCGGGGGAGGCTGTCTGGGACCGGGGACTTAAGCCCCTGTCCCTAGCCGCCCCGATTCCCACAATTTCCCCCCGCGATCCTTTGCTCTTTTGGAGTGCTTTCAACCAGTCTCCGAGTTAATGCTGGTCCCCAGACGCAGGGCACTCTCGCTCATATTGGGGTATTACTTTCCCACCGGTCGCCTCTGGTGGCTCCCTCCCCCTTTTGTTTATCTTCCGATATCAGTCCGCCGTTGCCACCCCGCTTTACCTGCCCACTGGCGTCTTCTGCCCCTGTAGAGATCCAGATGTGTATAATTCTGATCTCAGGCTGATTTCATGGGTGATCGGAGTTCTTTGGTAGGTAATCAGCTCACTTTGGGGTGCCGGCTGAAAAGGCGCCTCCTCCTACTCCCCCGCCATCTTGTCCTCCACATTTAAAGTAATTATTAATAAGTATGTACTTATTGCCCTTTTTAAAGTTTGTTTTTTATTTCATCTCTACTCCTTTTTTCTTTGCTTGCTCACTTTCTTTGTGATTGATGAGAAGCTATAGAGTTTTGATTGTCTTTCTTCCTTTTTTTTTTTTTTTAAGATTTTATTTATCTATTTGTCAGAGAGAGAGAGATATCACAAGCAGGCAGAGGCGGGGGGGGGGGGGAAGCAGGCTCCTGGCTGAGCAGAGAGCCCAATGCGAGACTTGATCCCAGAACCTTGAGATCATGACCTGAGCCGAAGGCAAAGGCTTAACCCACTGAGCCACCCATGTGCCCCAATGTTTGGCTTTCTTTTTATTTTTTGTGTTTGTATCATAGATTTTGGGTTTGTACTTACAGTGAGGTTCGTCTATAACATCCAAAGTAAATAGAAGTCTATATTGATTTGATGGTCATTTAAGTTCAAACACATTCTTAAAAAAACAAAAAGAGAAAAAAAAAACTTTTTTCTTTTCCCGTTTCTTCTTCTCTTCCCCTTTTCCTTCCTTCTCTACATTTTATGTATATATTGTCATAGTCTTCATCTTTTACTCATATTTTTCTTATGTCTAACTATGGTTATTTCTTTTCCACTTAAAGAAGTCCTTTTAGCATTTCTTGTAAGCCTGATTTAGTGGTGATAAACTTCTTTATCTTTTGTTTGTCTGGAAGAGTCTTTATTTCTTCTTCAAACGTGAAGGACAATCTTTCTGAATAGAGTATTCTTGGATCTAGTTTTTTTTTTTTTTTCTTTTTCTTTTTCCTTTCAGCACTTTGAATCTATCATGCCACTTTCTTCTGGCTTGCAGTTTCTGCTGAAAAATTGTCTGACAGTGTTATAGGTTTTCCCTCTGTAGATAACTTTTTGTTTCTCTCTTGCTGCTTTTAGGATTTCCTCTTTATCTTTAAACTTTGACACTTTAATCATTATGTGCCTTAGGTTCATCCTGTTTGGAACTCTCTACACTTCTTGGACTTGGATGTCTATTTCTCTCCTTAAGTTAGGGAGGTTTCCAGTTATTATTTCTTCAAATAAGTTTTCTACACCTTTATCTCTTTCTTCTGAGACTACTATAATGTGAAAATTCATTCTTCCTTTTTCCTCTTCTGGGAATTCTATAATGTGAAAATTCATTTGCTTGATATTGTCCAAGAGATTTCTTGGACTTTTAAAAAATTCTTTCCTCTTTTTATTGTTGAGCTTGTGGTCTTCCCATTACCCTATCTTCCAGATGGCTGATATGTTCTTTCACATTCTCTAATCTACTACTGATTATTTGTTTTTATTTATTTATATTATTTATTTTTATTTCAGTATTGTATTCTTCAGTTCTGATTCTTTTTATTTTTTTATAATTAAAAATTTTTTTTGATAAACATATAATGTACTGTTAGCCCCAGGGATACAGGTCTGTGCTGATCCTTTTAAATATTTTCTATCTCTTTACTGAAGGTCTCACTGAGTTCTATTTTTTTCTCCAGCCCAGTATCTTTGAATTCTTTATCAAGCATATTGCTCATCTGTTTCATTTAATTCTTTTAGTGAGGTTTTTCTTTTTCTTTTCTTTCCTTTTCTTATTTATTTATTTATTTATTTATTTGTAATTTCTTTTGTTGTCTATTCCTTTGTATCCCTATTTTGCTTGACTTCCTGTGTTTGGTTTCATGGATTAGGCAAAATGACTACCTTTTCTAAGTTGATGCAGTGGTCTTATGTATGGGGACCTCTATGCAGACTGTGTATACTTGGTGGCTTTTGCGGGCTGACTGAGCTGTGGATGTACATGTTAATTATGCTTTTGAACAATGGCTTTTACAGAGAGAATAAAGAAAAAAAATAAAATTAAGAAGGAAAAAGAAAATAATAAAACAAAAGAAAAAAGCTAAAAAAGAAAAAGGAAAAAGGAGGAAGAACAAGAAAGAACAAAATCAAAAAGAAAAAAGCTGAAAACAAGAAAAATTTTCAAAAGTGCTTAAAATAAAACATAAAAAACAACAACAACAACAACAACAACACATAAAACCTCACCACAAAACCATGGCTTGTTTTCTGTGCCCCAGCACCACAAGGTGGCTAGTGTGGGTTTGTGGATCCTGGGGTTGCTGAGGTTGCAAGCTCACAGTGAGCTGGAACCCTTCACTGGTCTGAGCTTTTAAGGTGGATGGGGAAAGAACATTCCTGTAGTTCCTGGGTCATTTTAAACTGCAGCCTTTTTTTTTCCTCTGTGTCCTAGCATGGTGAGGTCTGGTGTGGACCAGTGGACCCTGAGCATCCTGAAGTTGCAAGCTCTCTGTGACAGCTAGACCCACATGTTATGGTATCTGGACTCTGCTCTGGTTTAGGCTTTTAAGGTGGGGGTGGGAACTAAGCCTTATTGTTCTCTAGTCCCCCTGACCCCCTGATGGAGAGTCTTCCCATAGTTCCCCCACCTCTTGGCAGAGTTCTAGTGTTGTCTTTTTATATGCTAGGTTTTTTTTTTTTTTTTTTTTTTTTTTTTTTTTTTTTACCACAGGTTTTCTTTTGTGCTCAAGGACAGAGGAATCTGTTCTAGGCCCCTCAATACCATCCCTCCCCACAGCCATCCACAGCTTGGGGGGGGGGTGTTTCCTTTTTTAATGTGTCTCTGTCTCTCTTGTTGTTCTCTTGCCATTCTCTTTGTCTTTTGTTGTTCAACAGCTGTTCTGTCAGCCCTCAACTTTTCTTCAGGAGGAAATGCTCTGTTAATAGGTGTATTTTGGTGTGTTCTGTGGAGGAGGTGAGTTCAGAGTCTTCCTACATCATCACCTTGAGCTGGAATTTGCAATTATTTTCCTTATTGAAGCTCAAATTGCCCCATCATTGACCAGTGATAGCTCTTCACATTGGTTCTTGAGTCCTGTTTATAGCTTCTTTGCTTTCTGGTATGTTAATTATAAGATATTCCAGGTTATTCTTGTACAGTTTCTGTCCCAGACTTGGCATCAACAATTTCTTCAAGAAATTCTGGCTTCTTTTAATGGGAATTAATTGCATTCATAGGAATTTTACTACAGTGTTGAGAAGTTTCTAGGCTTCTTCAGTGGACAGTTAAGATATACATACAAAGTATTTGTGTGTGTATGTTTGTGTATGTATACACAGATATCTGTTTTTTATTAAGATAAAATAACTCATGGAGGTATTTTCAAGTTTCAAGTTTAGTGCTTGTTTTCTGCACACAAGCATTTTTAATGAGGCAGAGTAGAGAAGCTGGTTAATAATATGACAGCTGACTCTGCAACCACTTGATTAAATAAAGAATCCCAAGAGCTTTCAAATATTTGATATAATAATGCACAATTACTTCTAATAAGTGCATAATGCTGTTAACAAGATATCATTTTTTTTAAAGATTTCATTTATTTATTAGTCAGAGAGAGCACAAGAAGGGGGAGCAGCAGGCGGAGGGAGAAGCTGGGTCCCCACTGAGCAAGGAGTTGGATGTGGGACTCAGCCCCAGGACCTGGGATTATGACCTGAGCCGAAGGCAGATGCTTAATTGACTGAGTCACCCCAGGCATCCCCAGGATATCATTTCTATACACTTGAAACTTGCAAATGTTCAAGAGGAAAATGTAGAGAGACTGTAGGGATGCTTATTACAGGTTATGCTTTGGTTTTGTGATTCGAATTAACCTTCTTATAATAGTACTATATAGCTATAAGTTATTATACAGTTATTTAGTACCATGCTGACTCACATAGCAATTCTGTACTCTCTAGCTACTTGTTAACCATTTTATACCACCTACTATAGTGAGCTTGGTGGGCACATAGTAACTGCTTAACTAACATTTGTGAAATGAGTATGTATCGGTGCTGGTAGTAAGCACCAGTAAGTTGTGCTTTCTTGGCTCTATCCTCAAAACATTTGCAGGCACTGAAATTTTTACATACTGACAGTTTTACATACTTTATTGGATCTGTCTGACCTGAGGAAGCAAGTCAATTAAGAGCTTTGGGCCTTAATCTGAGAAGCAATGTTAAGAGGCTCTCAGTATTATCATCAGTGTCTGTAAATTTCCTAAATACAGTCTGTCTGTGTTTTGTACCTTGAATTTTTTCCATTACATCATGAAGGTTAATTGTGAAAGAAATGATGAAAATGTGTTTTAAGGCTAACACTAATCAAAAATTAAAGGACAATGTTGATGAATAAAACATGTAAATTGCAATGAAATTAGACCTGGAATTGGAGATGATGTTAATATCTTACATTTTTCATTAAATGGCTTTTAATTAACTCCTAAGAGAGTAGTCACTGCAAAGCCATGTAAAATTAGACCATTCAGTCACTAGTTTTTTTCAGAAATTTTTTACTCTGCTACTTTTTCAGATAGAATTTTTCTTTTCAGCTTGACTAAATTATTGAGCTTATAAAAAGGGAAGAATGGTAGACTCACTGTGTGTAAAGATTAAAGGGAAAAAAATATAACTCTTTCCATTCATCTTTCTGTTTAAATACTGCCCCAAGTGAACTGGCATTGATAGCGGACCAGAGATACGTTTTTCTGCTGCTTAACTAGGGGTACAAGTTTAAAAAAATTGAATTATTTGCCAAGATTAAAAATTTTGAGTTTTTTTTAATCTCAAGTGTGAATTTCTGGTACCTTGAAACATCAAAATATTTGACAATGATGGACCCACATTTTCACATTACAGCTATTGACTGGAGATGAGTACTGAAATTTCTTTAGGTTCTGCCTCATCTATGGTCTCCCTGATGTTAAGACTGAGTGTCAGTCACTACTTATTAAGAGAGAAGTGAAACATTTCTTGGATCCTTTTCTCTAGCATCAAGGTCAAAGTAGAAGATAGATGGAAGACTGCATATGTCAAGAAAAATAGAACTAGAGGGAATCCTTTGTGTGTATACACATAAGAGAAAGGTATTTAATATAAAGCTATGTCTGTTTCGAAAGAATACGTTTTGGGGCACCTGGGTGGCTCAGTGGGTTAAGGCTCTGCCTTCGGCGCAGGTCATGATCTCAGGGTCCTGGGATTGAGCCCCGCATCTGGCTCTCTGCTCAGTGGGGAGTCTGCTCCCCCAGCCCCCTGCCTGCCTCTCTGCCTACTTGTGAACTCTCTCTCTCTCTGTCACATAAATAAATAAAATCTCTTAAAAAAAAGAAAGCATATGTTTTCATTTTTTTAATACCATCTGAAGTTCATTTATTTAGAATCAAGAATTTATATCAATTTACAATTTATATTTTTGTTTCTTTCTTTTAAAAGTTAACATATAATGTATTATTTATTTCAAGGGTACAGTCTGTGATTCATCAGTCTTACACATTTCACAGCACTCACTATAGCACACACCCTCCCCAATGTCTATCACCCAGCCACCCCATCCCTGCTACCCTCCTCTCCTCCAGCAACCCTCAGTTTGTTTCTTGAGATTAAGAATCTCTTATGGTTTGTCTCCCTCTCTAGTTTCATCTTGTTTCATTTTCCCCCTCCCTTCCCCTATGATCCTCTGTCTTGTTTCTCAAATTCCTCCTATCAGTGACAATATATGGTACTTGTCTTTCTCTGACTGACTTATTTTGCTTAGTATAATAGCCTCTAGTTCCATCCATGACATTGCAAATGGCAAGATTTCAGTTTTTTGATGACCGCATAGTATTCCATTATCTATCTATTTATGTATCTATCTTTGTATCTATCTATCTATCATCTATCTATCTATCTATCTATCTATCATCTATCACATCTTCTTTATCCATTCATCTGTTGATGGACATCTAGGCTCTAATGTAAAGATATGTCTGTTTTGAAAGAATACAACTTTAAAGGTCATTAGGAAGTAAACCATTCTAGGGTTGTGACTGATACAAATAAAGATAATTGACAAAAAAGAAAAACCCAATGGTCTGATAAAGGAACTGACACACCAGTAGGATTTCTTTTGGAATGTGAATAAAACAGGTGCAGATGCTTTAAAATGCAATGCGTTTTAGTTGGAATAATTGATCAGTTATCAAAACTTTTTGAAGGTGGTAAAGATTTTATAAGATATTACTAATAAGATAATCTATAAGTGTAGCAGAAACTGTGTCCTAAACAAAGGCAAGCATTTTATAGATAGAAGCCTGTCTAGAAATACTGCTTCTCAGTGTGGAGCATTTGTAGAGTTTTAAAATTGTGGCTGATGAGAACACAGATATAGATGATATTACCAAGTTGTCTATATTTATCTTGGTATTGAGGAAAATGTAGTGTGACTGAAGAACTTTTAGGTATGGTACCTATGACAAGTATAACATTAAGAAATTGTTTATTTTTCTGTGTTGAAAATAATCTTCAAAGGTTTAATGCAGAATGGTCAAAATGTGTTAAATGATAGGGCTCTTTGAGTGGTCATGATTTATATTTATTATATTATTATAAAATTTAAATCCAAGCTGGCAACATGTTATAAGGATGTGAGACTTAAGTCTCTTCCTTACAGCATCATCAGGAATTGCTTTGTGGTAGAAAGTTAAGTACAATATATGCCACTGACTGAATGTACTCATGGCACAGACCATGGACAGTTCAGTCATAGTGACTTGAATTTCTAATCAATGGTTTGTTGGAGGTTAGATACTATAGTTGTGGCATTGTGTTATAAATATTTATGTGTAAGTTTTTTTTTGTGCTTAGTATTTTTCTTTAAAATTTTTTTTAATTTGAATTTAATTTAGTTAATATATACTATATTATTATATCAGGGGTAGAATTTAGTGGCTCATAAGATGCATTTAACATCCAGTGCTCATTACATCAAGTGCCCTCCTTTATGCCTGTTACCCAATTATCTTTTCCCCCACCCACAACCCCTCCAGCAACCTTCAGTTTGTTTCCTAGAGTTAAGAGTCTCTTGTGCTTTGCCTCTCTCTCTGTTTTTATCTTATTTTATTTTTTTCCTTCCCTTCTCCTATGTTCATTAGTTTTGTTTCTTAAATTCCACATATGAGTGAAATTATACAGTATTTGTCTTTCTCTGAGTTATTTCACTTAGCATAATATCCTCTAGTTCTATCCATGTCATTGCAAATGGCAAGATTTCACTCTTTTCGATGGCTGAATAATATTCCATTGTATATACACCACATCTTCTTTATCCATTCATCTTTAATGGACATCTGGGCTCTTTCTGTATTTTTGCCATTGTGAACATTGCTTCTATAAACACTCGGGTGCATGTGCCCCTTTGAATCACTATGTGTGTAGGTGTGTAGTTAGGGAAATTTTTCTTTTTGTTATCTGGGAAAAATCCTGCCTTGACTCATCAAGAAAGAAAGGAGTATAGACTGATTTGACAAGATTAAATATCAAAGCACCATTTTCTTAACCCCCCCCCCCCCCAAAAGTGGGGCTTTCCATATACTCTCTTATAAGACAAGGCTTAAGCTGAGCTGAGGCTTATTACTTTCGGGCCGCAAGTGTAGCCCTTGGGGCTACTTGTTTGATGGTGCCTGGTAGACTCCTGTCTATTCATCAGAGTGGGAAACATAAAACATGTTTTATATCTCAGTGGCCAGAGAAGCAGAAAACCATTGAGAGACAACAGCCAAAGCTGTGCTGCCCTTTAAAATTGGTTGGTTTTTATTATGTATTTTACAGGAAATAATACAAAAATCAATGGTAGAGCAAATAGCTGTGTACTTAACGTAGAACTTATGTACTCCCATCTCTCCCTACCTTCTCTCTCAGCACCCAGACATGATCAGTATCTTGATTTTGAGTTTTCATTCCCTTGCCTTTGTCTGTAGTTCTAGCAGATGCTCATGTATCTTTAAAGAAGATGTGGTTTACGTTACACACTTTTGAACTTTATATAAAAGTAGTCCTCCTCTATGTATCTTTTTTTAAAAAAATATTTTTATTTATTTATTTGACAGACAGAGATCACAAGTAGGCAGAGAGGCAAGCAGAGAGAGACAGGGGAAGCAGGCTCCCTGTTGAGCAGAGAGCCTGACATTGTGCTTGATCCCAGGAACCTGGGATCATGACCTGAGCCAAAGACAGAGGCTTTAACCCACTGAGGTACCCAAGCACCCCCCTCTATGTATCTTTTGGTTACTTGATTTTTGCTCAACAATCTGTTCTTGAAATTTATTCATGTTGATACATGTAATTTATTTATTTTCACTTTTGCATAATATGGCTTTGTATAAATACAAACACTGCATTCAGTTCCATGTTGCTGGACATTGGGGTTATTTACTTTATTTTGCCCTCTGCTGAATTAAGCAAGACTATTATTTCTGTGGAATGCCCACTCTACGCAAGACACTGTTCTAGATTCTGGGTATACCTCAGGGAGCAAAAGAGACAGAAATCCCAACTCTTATTGAACTTATATTCTAGTTGGAAGGCACAAGAGAAAAAGTAAGTTAATATGATTTGTGAGAATGTGATAAATGTGATAGAGACAGGGCAGAGACAATGATAAGGAGTGTTTGTATTTGTAATGGAATTGAGATTTTAGACAGGGTGATCAGAGAAGATCTCATTAAGAATGTGAATGGTTGAAAACAGACTTGGAGATGACAGAAAAAACTATGCAATGATCTGGGGAAGAAATGTTCTAGGCAGAGGAAATAGTGCAAGGACCTTGGGGTGGGGGAAAGTTTCTCTCTCTTTTTTTTTTTTTTGTTGTTGTTAAATTTATTCCAAAGTACTTTATTATTATTATTATTTTAAATTTATTTTCAGCATAACAATATTCATTGTTTTTGTACCACACCCAGTGCTCCATGCAATCCGTGCCCTCTCTAATACCCACCACCTGGTTCCCTTATGTTTTGTAAATTTCTCCTGGTGCACAGGTGCAAGGGGTTTTGAATGTATGTTACTAGACAGGGAACTTCTAGATCATGGGCTCTGTAGTAATGTACATTCTTAATTTGATGTACTGGTCTGTGTGGGTTAACTGTTGGAACACACAGTCTGTTCTCTTTAGTTTCCTTTTCCTCTCATGTCATCTTCTCCTCCTTACATTAGTTTGGAAGTTATACACTCTATTTCTATTCATTTAGTGTTTACTCAAAACATTTTAAGATGCATACTTAACAAGTCTAAAGTTGATCACTAAAAGAACTATCTTTGTGAATAATATAACGTTAAATACATTAACTCAATTATGCTTCTATAATTTTATATGCTATTTTTGTGCAGTATTTTAGTTCTATCTTTTTTTTTAAACACTAAACTCTATTGCTATTGTTTTATACACCTATACTGTTGATTTATGCAATCAGTGCTTATTCTAATTTCTCATATATTTTCTAATTTATTTATCTATTTCTCTCTCTCTCTCTTCTTTCTTTTTATGATTTTGTTTATTTATTTGAGAGAGAAAGAATGAGTGTGCAAGAGAGAGAGAGAGAGATAGAGCCACAAGCCAGGGGGAAGAGGCAGAGGGAGAGGGAGAAGCAGACTCTGCTGAGCAGGAAGCCTGATGCAGGGCTGGATCCAAGGACTCTGGGATCAAGACCTGAGCCAAAGGCAGACACTTCACCGACTGAGCCAGCCAAGCGCCCCTATTTCCCAATTTCTTTATTCATCATCCCTTCTTACATCTCAAACTTAAACCTGGGATCATTTCTTTTTTCTCCTTGCAACACATTCTGTAGAATTTCCTTGATTGGGGGAAGAGTGTTGACCACAAACCCTTTCAATTTTTGTCCATTTGATTTCTGGGAAAAAAATTATGGGCTGAATTGAGCATTTGAGTTGCATTTGTGTAATATAGTCAATGCATAAGTCAGTTTCCTTCAATGAAACAGCCTAGGTGGCAACAGTGAGGTGTTATCTGAAATGTGTAGTGTTCTAAATGAAGCCACAATAGAATCCTCTGGAAACTTGTGCATGGGGGCAATTTAGTCAATATGGAAGGCTGTCTGGTTCCACATGCCTCTCTTTAGGGGAAATAGTAACTCAAAAATATGTCTATCTAGGAACAAACTCTATATGCTGCAGCCAGGATTGCTGGAGGAAAGCATGACCATTTTGGATCCTGTGTAATGAATTCCAAAATATTCCCCAGATACTTGATATAGTCTGCAACTTTAGGGGTAAAAGAAAGATAAAAAAAAAAGCAATTGGAAGCAATTAAAATTTTTTCCATTTTATTCTTGACCAAAAGTAAACTGCTGTGACTTTAAACTTCATTGGGTTTTGTTATCACCTTAATTAAGGAAGAAGGAATAAACGTTAGGTAGGGTAATGTAAAAAACTGAATTCTATGAGTAAGTGATGAATTCTGACAAAATCTTTTTTACTTGCATGATTAGCCTCCTTTCTCAATCTCAAAATGAGTCATTTTTCATTTCTAACAGTGTTACAATCTCTCTACAGTGATCATTCAAGTTTAGGATCATTTTTATGTTTTACTATTTTACAATTAATGCTTGATGAAGCTGGCAGACATTTAGAACTAAGTTGGACATATTCAAAGCAGGCGATACTAATAATTTTCTTGTTCTAGTTCTTCATGCCTCTTTGTATAAATATGTAAATGTGGTTATTAGATAATGCATGAAAACTAATAAAATGTTAATTCATAGAAAAAATGAGATATTGCTATTTTTGAAAAAGGAAGTGAAGGCAAGGTATCTTAGAATAGTCTCATGAATCAGGGTTTGTAAGACATCTATTTTCTTTTTCAGCACATTAGCTAGGTTGTTTAAACTATCTTGGGACCAACTTCATTCAACTTTCATAAATATTCTGGTAATAACTGTCAGCACCAGGAATTTCTAACAAAAGAACTATATTTTTAAACAAAGATTGAGACAGATGGATTGCATTTTATACTTCTTTTTATGATTCACTTCATTTGCCAACTTAATAACTTATCCAGTTGCTTTTGATCAGCAGCTTCCATATTCCTGGCATATCAACTCTTACCTTTTTTTTTTAGTGCCAAAGGGAGGAAAGTATAGGTAATATAATCAAAATTTATCTATTTTAAATTTTAAAATTTTCAACAATCCTTTCTTCATTTCCTACTTGAATTTCGGCTCTTTTAATTGTGAACTGTTTGACCAACCTTGGACAAGTTACCTAAACTCTCAAAACCTCACCTTTGTCATTTAGAAAATGGTTATCATTAATAATGGTACTTAATTCATAGTAATGCTGTCAGGACTAAATAAGACAATCACATAAAACAGAAAGGATATTTTATGGAAAATAGTAAGTACTTAATAACTGAACATGATTTTTGTTATGATAATATAGTAGCTGAAGTGGCATTGGTTGAAGGCTTTGTAGTTGAGAAGACAAAGGTATTACAAAGTGTGATGAATGGACTACCATGACCCAGGATGACGGCAAGAGAGGGGTAGGTAGTCTGAATTGTTTGCCAGTGTATTTGGTTAATCAGGGAGGTGTGGATTGAGGCTGGTAAAAACAATGATGAGGAATAAGAGAGGCATGATTCTTAAAGGAGCATGGATTTTTACTTGAAGGAGGAGGAACAGAAATCTGGATGGAAAACTTGGAGAATAAGGAAAAGGCTGATCCCCAGAGCATTTGTCTCTTGATGGGCTTTTGGGGAGGCTCTGTACTTGTGGTGCATCCAAGTTTCAGCATGGGCAAGGTGTTGGAAGAAATTGAGGATGTTGTAAAGGTATTTTTACTCTGAGAGGAGCTTCTCTGAGACACAATAAATAATGTTCCTCTTTCTTTTACAGAAAGAGGAACATTATGGTTGGTTTAGAGGAAAGCAGTCCAAAGTGAAATGGGATGAAACTGTGGGAAAGGAAAGCTGACTAGAGCGAATTATATCTTGGATGATGGTCAAGAATAACATGTGTGTGAGGCACAAGGCTTCCAGAAGGAATTAGACCTGTGTTTTGGTTGCTGTCAAGATAGGGAAATCAGCCATGAAGAGGGAGTGGGACTAAGGCTATTTGAACTGGTGAGTGTGATGGCTGGAGCCTCAGGTTGCAGGCTACCAGAGGCAGTGAGAGGATAGAGGGAAGTTTACAAGTTGTGATCTTGCTTCTTCTCTATTTCCTTGGGACAATCAGTGTTTATTCCTTTACAACAGAAATTGGCAGCAGCTGCCCAGGGATAATAAAAGAGCAGCACAAAAGCTCTTTTGAGGTGGGATGTGGCTGAAATCAGCCATGAAGAGACCAACTGCCCTTGGGCCTTCATTGCTCCATTTCTTTTCCCTCCAACGGACCAGGGATGATGAAGTTACAATGCAGGAAGACTTCTTCCCTTCAGTGGCATTTTTGAGTATTAAGAGTGAAACCTAATCAGAGGATCTACCTGCGCAGTGACAGTAAAAGGGAGGGTCAGGTGAGATTTTGAGGTGCCTAGAGCCTTTTATCTTCCCGTCCTCTCAGTTAACTCACTGGGACTGACAAACTAAGCCTGGCCTTCGAGCTATTCTCATGACACAATTCCAGATGGAAGAGCTAATGCTCTTCTGTTCATAAGCACACAAAACAAAACAAAGATACTAGAACCCTGAAAAGTAGAGCTATTATACATGAAAGACAATAAACTGAACACCATATATCATCTGAAGCAGTATTATTGTAACAAAATGTACCAAGAATTTAAAGCATGCGTGATAAGAATACTTATTAGTAATACAAAGCAGGAATCAGAAGTTATAAATAAAAACTAAGGGGGAATATTCAGAATGAAGAATGTGATATTGAAATACAGTATATGAGCACTGGGATAGGTATCAGAAAGGACATAGCAGAAGAATGAATTAATAAAGATAATATTGAAGAACTTACCCAAGGGGAACAAGATAGAATAAAGAGAAAAAAAAAAAAACAAGAAATATGACTGGAGAAGTGCAAATAGGATTGCACCTGTTGCTAGGATTCCATAAAGAAGGGGAAAAATGGGAGGAGGAGTCAAGATGGCGGAGAAGTAGCAGGCTGAGACTACTTCAGCTACCAGGAGATCAGCTAGATAGCTTATCTAAAAATTGCATACACCTGCAAATCCATTGGCAGATCGGGGAGAACAGCAATTCTGGAAACAGAAAAACAACCACTTTCTGAAAGGTAGGAGTGGCGGAGACGTGAATCCAAAGCTACGGGAAGATAGACCCTGGGGGGAGGGGCCGGCTCCCGGCAAGCGGCGGAGCAACAGCGCACAAAATCAGGACTTTTAAAAGTCTCTTCCGCTGAGGTACATCGCTCCAGAGGCTAAACCAGGGTGAAGCCCACGCGGGGTCAGCGTGGCCTCAGGTCCCGCAGTGTCACAGAAGAATCGGGGGTGTCTGAGTGTCGCAGAGCTTGCGAGTATTAGAACAGGAGAGCCGGCTACAGAGACAGAGCTGACAGTTAAGATCACAACTCGGTGTTACCTTGAACTGGTCGCAGGCTCGGTGAGCTCCGAGCGCGGCCAGAGGTGAGGCAGACGGGAGTTACTGGGCGCTGTTCTCGGAGGGTGCACTGAGGAGTGGGGCCCCAGGCTCTCGGCTCCTCCAGGCTGGAGACCAGGAGGCCGCCATTTGTATTCCCGTCCTCTGGAACTCTACGGAAAGCGCTCAGGGATCAAAAGCTCCTGAAAGCAAACCCGAGCGGATTATTCAGCCGGGCCCCTGATAAGGGCGGTGTAATTCCGCCTGGGGCAAAGACACTTGAGAATCACTACAACAGGCCCCTCCCCCAGAAGATCAACAAGAAATCCAGCCGAGACCAAGTTCACCTACCAAGGAGTGCGGTTTCAATACCAAGGAGAGCAGCAGAATTCCAGAGGAGGAGAAAGCAAAGCACGGAACTCATGGCTTTCTCCCTGTGATTTTTTTAGTCTTGCAGTTAATTCAATTTTTTTCTTTTTCATTTTTTGTTTTTTTTCTCGCCTTCTGGTAAAATTTTTTTTTAACTTTTACCCTTTTCTTTTTTAATGTTTTTTAACTAGTTTAATATATATATTTTTTTCTTTTTTATATTTTTCTTTATTCGTTTTCTTTTTTATCTTTTCTTTTCTTTTTTTTTCTGTTTTTCTTTTTTTTTCTTTCTCCCTTTTTGAACCTCTTTTTATTCCCTTTCTACCCCCTCACAATTTGGGATCTCTTCTGATTTGGTTAAAGCATATTTTCCTGGGGTTGTTGCCACTCTTTTAGTATTTTACTTGCTCCTTCATATACTCTTAACTGGATAAAATGACAAGACGGAAATTTTCAACACAAAAAAAAGAACAAGAGGCAGTACCAAAGGCTAGGGACCTAATCAATACAGACATTGGTAATATGTCAGATCTAGAGTTCAGAATGACAATTCTCAAGGTTCTAGCCGGGCTCGAAAAAGGCATGGAAGATATTAGAGAAATCCTCTCGAGAGATATAAAAGCCCTTTCTGGAGAAATAAAAGAACTAAAATCTAACCAAGTTGAAATCAAAAAAGCTATTAATGAGGTGCAATAAAAAATGGAGGCTCTCACTGCTAGGATAAATGAGGCAGAAGAAAGAATTAGTGATATAGAAGACCAAATGACAGAGAATAAAGAAGCTGAGCAAAAGAGGGACAAACAGCTACTGGACCACGAGGGGAGAATTCGAGAGATAAGTGACACCATAAGACGAAACAACATTAGAATAATTGGGATTCCAGAAGAAGAAGAAAGAGAGAGGGGAGTAGAAGGTATACTGGAGAGAATTATTGGGGAAAATTTCCCCAATATGGCAAAGGGAACGAGCATCAAAATTCAGGAGGTTCAGAGAACGCCCCTCAAAATCAATAAGAATAAGCCCACACCCCGTCACCTAATAGTAAAATTTACAAGGCTCAGTGACAAAGAGAAAATCCTGAAAGCAGCCAGGGAAAAGAAGTCTGTAACATACAATGGTAAAAATATTAGATTGGCAGCTGACTTATCCACAGAGACCTGGCAGGCCAGAAAGAGCTGGCATGATATTTTCAGAGCACTAAACGAGAAAAACATGCAGCTAAGTATACTATATCCAGCTAGGCTATCATTGAAAATAGAAGGAGAGATTAAAAGCTTCCAGGACAAACAAAAACTGAAAGAATTTGCAAACACCAAAGCAGCTCTACAGGAAATATTGAAAAGGGTGCTCTAATCAAAGAGAGAGCCTACAGGTGGTAGATCAGAAAGGAACAGAGACCATATACAGTAACAGTAACCTTACAGGCAATACAATGGCACTAAATTCATATCTCTCAATAGTTACCCTGAATGTTAATGGGCTAAGTGCCCCAATCAAAAGACACAGGGTATCAGAATGGAGAAAAAAAAAAAAACATCTATATGTTGCCTCCAAGAAACTAATTTTAAGCCCGAAGACACCTCCAGATTTAAAGTGAGGGGGTGGAAAAGAATTTACCATGCTAATGGACATCAGAAGAAAGCAGGAGTGGCAATCCTTATATCAGATCAATTAGATTTTAAGCCAAAGACTCTAATAAGAGATGAGGAAGGACACTATATCATACTCAAAGGGTCTGCCCATCAAGAAGATCTAACAATTTTAAATATCTATGCCCCCAACGTGGGAGCAGCCAAGTATATAAACCAATTAATAACAAAATCAAAGAAACACATCAACAATAATACAATAATAGTAGGGGACTTTAACACTTCCCTCACTGAAATGGACAGATCATCCAAACAAAAGATCAGCAAGGAAAAGACACACTGGACCAGATGGACATCACAGATATATTCAGAACATTTCATCCCAAAGCAACAGAATACACATTCTTCTCTAGTGCACATGAAACATTCTCCAGAATAGATCACATCCTCGGTCCTAAATCAGGACTCAACCAGTATCAAAAGATTGGGATCATTCCCTGCATATTTTCAGACCACAATGCTCTAAAGCTAGAACTCAACCACAAAAAGAAGTTTGGAAAGAACCCAAATACATGGAGACTAAACAGCATCCTTCTAAAGAATGAATGGGTCAACCGGGAAATTAAAGAAGAATTGAAAAAAATCATGGCAACAAATGATAATCAAAATACAATGGTTCAAAATCTGTGGGACACAACAAAGGCAGTCCTGAGAGAAAAATATATAGCAGTACAAGCCTTTCTCAAGAAACAAGAAAGGACTCAGGTACACAACCTAAACCTACACCTAAAGGTGCTGGAGAAAGAACAAGAAAGAAACCCTAAGCCCAGCAGGAGAAGAGAAATCATAAAGATCAGAGCAGAAATTAATGAAATAGAAACCCCAAAAACAATAGAACAAATCAACGAAACTAGGAGCTGGTTCTTTGAAAGAATTAATAAAATTGATAGACCCCTGGCCAGACTTATCAAAAAGAAAAGAGAAAAGACCCAAATAAATAAAGTCATGAATGAAAGAGGAGAGATCACAACTAACACCAAAGAAATACAAACTATTATAAGAACATACTATGAGCAACTCTACACCAACAAATTTGACAATCTGGAAGAAATGGATGCATTCCTAGAAACATATAAACTACCACAACTGAACCAGGAAGAAATAGAAAGCCTGAACAGACCCATAACCAGTAAGGATATTGAACCAGTCATTAAAAATCTCCAAACAAACAAAAGCCCAGGGCCAGACGGCTTCCCGGGGGAATTCTACCAAACATTTAAAGAAGAACTAATTCCTATTCTCCTGAAACTGTTCCAAAAAATAGAAATGGAAGGAAAACTTCCAAACTGATTTTATGAGGCCAGCATCACCTTGATCTCAAAACCAGACAAGGATCCCATCAAAAAAGAGAGCTATAGACCAATATCCTTGATGAACACAGATGTGAAAATTCTCACCAAAATACTAGCCAATAGGATTCAACAGTACATTAAAAGGATTATTCACCACGACCAAGTGGGATTTATTCCAGGGCTGCAAGGTTGGTTCAACATCCGCATATCAGTCAATGTGATACAACACATCAATAAAACAAAGAACAAGAACCATATAATACTCTCAATAGATGCTGAAAAAGCATTTGACAAAGTACAGCATCCCTTCCTGATCAAAACTCTTCAAAGTGTAGGGATAGAGGGCACATACCTCAATATCATCAAAGCCATCTATGAAAAACCCACCACAAATATCATTCTCAATGGAGAAAAACTGAAAGCTTTTCCGCTAAGGTCAGGAACACGGCAGGGATGTCCATTATCACCACTGCTATTCAACATAGTACTAGAGGTCCTAGCCTCAGCAATCAGACAACAAAAGGAAATTAAAGGCATCCAAATCGGCAAAGAAGAAGTCAAATTATCACTCTTCGCAGATGATATGATACTATATGTGGAAAACCCAAAAGACTCCACTCCAAAACTGCTAGAACTTGTACAGGAATTCAGTAAAGTGTCAGGATATAAAAATCAATGCACAGAAATCAGTTGCATTTCTCTACACCAACAGCAAGACAGAAGAAAGAGAAATTAAGAAGTCAATCCCATTTACAATTGCACCCAAAACTATAAGATACCTAGTAATAAACCTAACGAAAGAGGCTAAGAATCTATACTCAGAAAACTATAAAGTACTCATGAAAGAAATTGAGGAAGACACAGAGAAATGGAAAAATGTTCCATGCTCCTGGATTGGAAGAATAAACATTTTGAAAATGTATATGCTACCTAAAGCAATCTACACATTTAATGCAATTCCTATCAAAATACCATCCATCTTTTTCAAAGAAATGGAACAAATATTTCTAAAATTTATATGGAACCAGAAAAGACCTCGAATAGCCAAAGGGATATTGAAAAAGAAAGCCAACGTTGGTGGCATCACAATTCCGGATTTCAAGCTCTATTACAAAGCTGTCATCATCAAGACAGCATGGTACTGGCACAAAAACAGACACATAGATCAATGGAACAGAATAGAGAGCCCAGAAATAGACCCTCAAATCTACAGTCAACTAATCTTCGACAAAGCAGGAAAGACTGTCAAATGGAAAAAAGACAGCCTCTTCAATAAATGGTGCTGAGAAAACTGGACAGCCACATGCAGAAAAATGAAATTGGACCATTTCCTTACACCATACACGCAAAAATAGACTCAGAATGGATGAAGGACCTCAATGTGCGAAAGGAATCCTTCAAAATTCTTGAGGAGAACACAAGCAGCAACCTCTTCGACCTCAGCCGCAGCAACGTCTTCCTAGGAACAATGCCAAAGGCCAGGGAAGCAAGGGCAAAAATGAACTATTGGGATTTCATCAAGATCAAAAGCTTTTGCACAGCAAAGGAAACAGTTAACAAAATCAAAAGACAACTGACAGAATGGGAGAAGATATTTGCAAACGACATATCAGATAAAGGACTAGTGTCCAGAATCTATAAAGAACTTAGCAAACTCAACACCCAAAGAACAAATAATCCAATCAAGAAATGGGCAGAGGACATGAACAGACATTTCTGCAAAGAAGACATCCAGATGGCCAACAGACACATGAAAAAGCGCTCCATATCACTCGGCATCAAGGAAATACAAATCAAAACCACAATGAGATATCACCTCACACCAGTCAGAATGGCTAAAATCAACAAGTCAGGAAATGACAGATGCTGGCGAGGATGTGGAGAAAGGGGAACCCTCCTACACTGTTGGTGGGAATGCAAGCTGGTGCAGCCACTCTGGAAAACAGCATGGAGGTTCCTCAAAATGTTGAAAATAGAACTGCCCTATGACCCAGCAATTGCACTACTGGGTATTTACCCTAAAGATACAAACAGTGATCCAAAGGGGCACGTGCACCTGAATGTTTATAGCAGCAATGTCCACAATAGCTAAACTATGGAAAGAACCTAGATGTCCATCAACAGATGAATGGATCAAGAAGAGGTGGTATATATACACAATGGAATACTATGCAGCCATCAAAAGAAATGAAATCTTGCCATTTGCAACAACATGGATGGAACTAGAGCGTATCATGCTTAGTGAAATAAGTCAAGCGGAAAAAGACAACTATCATATGATCTCCCTGATATGAGGAAGTGGTGATGCAACATGGGGGCTTAAGTGGGTAGAAGGAGAATCAATGAAACAAGATGGAATTGGGAGGGAGACAAACCATAAGTGACTCTTAATCTCACAAAACAAACTGAGGGTTGCTGGGGGGAGGGGGGTTGGGAGAAGGGGGTGGGATTATGGACATTGGGCAGGGTATGGGCTTTGGTGAGTGCTGTGAAGTGTGTGAACCTGGTGATTCACAGACCTGTACCCCTGGGGATAAAAATATATGCTTATAAAAAATAAAAAATTAAAAAAAAAAGGGTAAAATGGAGAATAAATACTTGAACAAACAATATGGTTTAATCTCTCACGTTTAAAGATAAAAAAAATTCCCAGTGCTTAAAGGCTTGTACAGGACCAAACATGATACAGAAAGGAATAGTCACACTTAGAAATTTAATATCAAAATATAGGGACATTAAGGTGAAGAGAAAAATTCTAAAAGCTTCCAGAAAGAGATTCCGCACTAAGGAACATGGACCAGATTGACAACACTTTTTTCAATACTCACATATATGTATAAAGGAATAAATAATTTTAAGGCACTGAAGGAAAGTAACTTTGAATTAAAATTTGGTTTTATCCAACTAAATTGTCATTGAAATATGAAAATATAATAAAAAATACTCTCAGCCCTCAAGGCTTTGTTGCACAACTCCCTACCAATCTCTCTTGGAGGAAACCTTCAAATCAGAAGAGCTTTGGGAGTTGAGAGTAATAAAATAACCTGTAGTTTTAATATAAAAATAAAATCCAGCATCAAAGAAATAAAAAAAGTCTAAGTACAACACAATGAACCAGGACATTTGTTGGAGGGAAAGATATCAATGTTGATAACTTTAAGAAATCAATAAGGGTTAATAAATAATTATTCCAGTAAAAGCAATAGCCATAAGAACAAAAATCATGTTTACTTTTTTTTCCTTTTTAAAAATTCAAATATAATTAACATACAGTGTTATGTTAGTTTCACAGTGTAATGATTCAACAATTCTGTCCATTTCTTGGTGCTCATCAGATGTTTACCTTTTAAACCAACAGAAGGAAAGTAGTTCTGTCCAAATGGAAATCATGGAAGGGGAGAAAAGAGGGAGAAATAATAAAAAGAAATATGAAATAAGGTGGCTGAAATATATCTGAATATAAAATAAGAACAATTGATTTAAGATCATCAGTTAAAAATCTAGGATCTCAGATTGTATTAAGAAAACAAGAATTAAGAATATGTGATCTTCATCTGACACAAATAACACAGAAAAATAGAAGGGTTGAGAAAAGAGAGTAGTCAACCACAGGTCAGAATAGAGGTGGGGTAAGTAGTTTAATAACTGACAAAATAGAACTTAAGGCAACAAAATACTGTATTCCTAATGATATACTTTATGTACAGGTAAAAGGGAAATTAGAGGAAGAAGATATACTATCATGAACATATCTGTACTAAAAGACCTTGTTAGAATGTATAAAGCAATAAGTATCAGAATTTTACAGAGAAACAGATAAATCAACAATTAGAGGTGGAGATTATAATATAATCTTAGAAACTAAGAAACTTAGAAACTAAGCAGTCAAAAGAAAAAAAGGAAAATTGTTGTAGATTAAAATACAATTAATAAGTTTATTCTATTAGATAAATTGAAGACATATAGAGTACATATTCTTGAGCAATCAAAAACTGTTATAAAAATGTATCTCAGGACACCTGGGTAGCTCAGGTGGTTAAGCATCTGCCTTCGGCTCAGGTCATGATCCTGAGGTTCTGGGATGAATTCTCCCATCGAGTTCCTTGCTTAGCGGGGAGCTTGCTTCTCCCTCTGCCTCCCTCTCCTCCTGCTTGTGCTTCCTCTTTCTGCCTCTGACAGATAATTAAATAAAATCTTTTAAAAAGTGTATCTTGTATGAGACCACAAAAGAAGTTTCAACAAATCTCAAATGAATAATAGCAGCTATGTTCTCCGATCTCATTGTAATAAAATTGGAAATTATAAACAAAAGGACAGCTCAAAAACAAAACAAAACTCCCATCTTATGTTTGGAAACTACATAATTATTTTATTATTTATCTATTATAAAATAAGTCTTGGATTAAAAAAGATACTATATAGGAAATTAAGAAATACTTAGCACAGAATGATAGTGAAAATACCGCATGTTAAGACCTGTGGGGCAAAGCTGAAGGACTAACTTTGATGGGGATAGATAGCTTTAAATAGAGCCAGTAGGAAACAACACAGGTTTTAAACAGACAAGATTAGCATTCAATTCAAGAAATAGGAAAAAGAACAAACACAAAGAGAACAGAAGGAAACAATAAAAATAGAAGCAGAAATAAATGGACTGTGTATTAATTATAACTAAGCTTTCTAAAATGAAAAGGTTAGTAATATAGTCATATTTCACACAAAAGTTACCAAGAAAAACAAATTCAGATAAGCACAGAACAAAAAGGTCCTTGCGAAAACTTCATCTTTCTTTATTACATGCCCAATGGAGATGGAGATTGCCTGAGATCCACAGAATGGGTCATCTTGCTCATGTTATTAAAAATATCCTCTGCCAAGGGGATGCAGACATTTACACACCTTGTGTCCATGTGGAGATATCTATCTATTATTCCTTTCCCCAACCTGTATTTTATCAATTCTCCAATTTTGTACCCCCCTTTTAAAAATTATTTATTTATTCATGAGAGACAAGGAGAGAGAGAAACAGAGGCAGAGGGAGAAACAGGCTCCCCCGTGAGCAGGGAGCCCAATGCAGGACTCGATACCAGGACCTTGGGATCATGACCAGAGCCAAAGGCAGCTGCTTAACCATATGAGCCACCCAGGTGACCCAATTTTGTTTCCTCTAAGATAGGGCTGTAAAGGTGTATTGCTGACTTTGCCACCTCAAAAAAAATTTTCTTTTGATGGTCTTTACAAGCAGGTATACAGAAAAGAAAATATTGACAGATCAGTAGCTGAATACCAGATGATGAGTTGATTTGCTTCAGTAAGTAAACAATTTCTGGAACAGTCCTTGTGTTTGGAGCCACCACCTGTTTAAATTTAAGAAAATCCACTGTCATTTTCCAAGATACATCTGTCCTCTGAAGAGTCCAAAAAAGGTGAGCTGAGTGGGCGATGAAGGAAATCACTACCTCTGTATTCTTCAAGTCTTTTATGATGTAATTAATTTACAGTTTCTCCAGAAATACAATATTGATGATTAATGTAGCATTTGCTAGTTTTTATGTCCTCAGGATTACTTAAGTAATTCTGATGGACAGTGCCTTAGGACAGTGCTGAATCTCATTTTTGTTGTTGTTGTTGTTGGTCATTCTTTGATCATTCAGCCTTTGTGTGTTGATGCCTTCCATATGAACAGAATAATGACTTCTGTTTCCACCTAGAGTCAGAAATAGGAGGGAAAACTGTGAGCAGGTTCTCACTATGTTGTTGTGGGTGATGATGACACAACACTTTCATATTGGTCCTGATAAAAGCAGGGAACCTAAGCAATTTTCACTAACCAGACCTTTAACCTTCTGATGTATTCACTTTGATGAATTACAGCAAATTTCAAACAAATACATACTAGATGAAATATACATTAAAATCCCAAGGCAGAAATGTTTGTGAGCTAACTGTTTGGTGTGGTTTATGTCCGGAAAACCCTCTGAGACTTAACTGTGAGTGTAGGCAAGAATGATGAGTAAAGGTTTAAATTATTCTTTTCTACCCCAGTCTGGTCTAGGCAGGTCCACTATGGCTTCCTTAAACATCCATGCTATCCTCTTCTTTCTTTTTTCTTTTCTTTTTTAAAAAAAGATTTTATTTGTTTATTTGACAGAGAGAGACACAATGAGAGAAGGAACACAAGCAGCAGAGGAAGTGGGAGAGGAGAAGCAGGATTCCTGCCAAGCAGGGAGCCCAACACAGGGCTTGATCCCAGGACTCTGGGATCATGACCTGAGCCAAAGGCAGTTGCTTAACAACTGAGCCACCCAGGCACCCCTATGCCATCCTCTTCCCCACTCTTCAGATATGATATACAAAGGACAAAGTCTGTTCAAAGACAAGTATTCCAAGTCATGTGAATCTATCATATTTCATTTTACCATTTTTCCTCTTTTGATTCAACCTCTTCTCTTGCCTCTCTTTTCAATAGCCTAGAATACTGTCTTTCCAAATGGGATTTGGGGTGTTCTTTACTTTTCATTCCTCTTGCATCCTAGAAATACATTCTTAGATCATTTCAAATGATGAGTTCAAAAAAGTCTCAGACTCTACTTTGTGACCCACTCCTATGCATTTTCATCCGACTTTTTCCAACCCTTGAGGGGGATTTGACAGCTTTACTCCAGATCACCTTGAGATTGTGTATGATCTGCTTTCAATAGAAAAGTATCATTCATTCAGTTGAGCCAACTTGTTGGTAGTCAAGCAAATGTCACCTTCTGATCACTCACATCTTTTAGATGAATTGTTTCTTAATTTCCTGAATACCAGAAGACTAGAAGTCAGTCCTGTTTGTTTCTTGCCTTGGTTTCCTTAACATCACAGGGCTGCTTCAAATATCAAGAAAAGAAAAGAATTTTAGTGTAGTGACAAGCTGTGACATGAAGATTTCTGTCAATCATGTCAAAGCTGTTTGTTTTAAAAATAAATTTTGTGTCAGGGTTTTCAGCTGCTAAAATTCATGGTTTCAAGTTCATGACATTAATTGTAAATAATTAGGCAAAACCTGATCAACACTCTAACAATTACTGAGTATTTGTTCTAAGTCATAAAGACTGTTACTGACTTGATGAAGGTTAATTTAGAGACCTTCAGAAATGAGTTTGGATTTCAGTGCTTGAAAATGTCACATAAAAATGTAATAAATCTGTTACCATTATCACATTCTTCAGGTGATAGTGGCTTTGGTAGTTAAAATACAGCTCATAAAATTTATATTTGAGGCTAATTTGTTTTAAAACTTTTTAGAGGGGGCATCTTCAGAAAAGCACCAAATTGGGGTTGATAAGTGTAGAATATTTAAACAAAGTAAATCAACCTAAGCCTCAAACGATGGAATTTTAGGGGCGCCTGGTTGGCTCAGTGGGTTAAGCCTCGCCTTCGGCTGAGGTCATGATCTCAGGGTCTTGGGATGGAGTCCCGCGTTGGGCTCTCTGCTCAGCAGGGAGCCAGCTTCCTCCTCTCTCTCTCTCTCCACCTGCCTCTCTGCCTACTTGTGATCTCTTTGTCTGTCAAATAAATAAATAAAATCTTAAAAAAAGATGGAATTTTAATGACAGATCAGTCAAGCAGTGTATCTACACTTACTTGATAAGACATTCTAGAATCTAACATAGAGTTAGATTCTATTGTTACTAACATAGATTCCATATTGTGACTAACAACAGTAGGTTGGCTAAATGATGTCAATGTGAGTGATTATGGAAACCAGTCTGTTTCTTTTGGGGAAAGAAAATCTCTAAAAAGAAGAGTGAATTTCAAGATATCTTTATGGGCTTTCCAGTGTTCTTTGATAAGCTGAGATTTCTTTTGATGGTTGTCATGACTTTCTCTGTTTTGGAAGTAGGATTTCATAACATCACTGAACATTTTGCATGTTAAAAGATAAAAATGAATCAAACAGTTACAATTATCTTGTTCTTTTGAAGGATATGTTAATTTGATGCAAAAAGAGTCAAATTTTTAGTCTGGGTCTATTTTACCCCAAGATTTTCTTTGCAATAGAGTAGAAGGGTAAATTGTTTTTGAATTAGTAAAAATCATTATCTCATTATCTCATTCAATTAATTTTTTTTGTTTCAACAAAATTTTTTTTATTGATGAAAATTTGGTAACAGGACTGAACATTTGAGTTTCTTATTAAATCAGACTGAGTTACTGTGAATTTAAAACATTTTAAAAACTTAAAATGTTTAAAAGATTTTCTTGTTTTAGTTCTAGATGCATACAAGTGAAGCTATGCTTTAGCTTGGATGGAGACAGATACTAAGTGAACTGTAGCAGAATGTTCTAGATTTTACATTAATCGTCTTTGGAGAATGTTTTTCTTCCCTTACTTACAAGCAATGTATTTTATAATGAAACACTAGTTCATTGATCTCTTTTTAAATTGCTTGCTGATAGAAATTAGTTAATAATGAATAACTACACATTCCCAAAAGACCAGCCATGTCAGCATGTAGACTCTCTGAATAGAGCTCTTTAGAAAATATTAGCAAAGTTTTACAAATTCCCGTATACAGCCTGAGAAATTGTTGAAACATGTTATAACATATATAGTATGTATATCTCAACGAAACTGAAAACAAAAATCTCGGACCACGTTTGGTGACAAGTCAGGATGAGATTTTCCCTGGAAGTCTCTTTGACCTCTAGTGTAAATAGATTTCTTGCTGGGTCTTCCTAACCCTCTCTGCACAACTAAATCCTAAACATGTCTGAATCCTAAAGTCCACATAAGGTGAGTTCCCAGGTGGGGACTCCTGGAGTAGCTATTAGAAACGTATTTGTATCAGAATGCTACAGTTATTTTCTGGACTCTTTTTGAGAGCAGAACTATGCCTTATATTCTCAATGCTAAGTACAGTCTGTGGCACATAGGTAGATATTTAAAATAGGAGTTGCCTATTTTTTTTTAAAGATTTTATTTATTTGACAGAGATCACAAGCAGGCAGAAAGGCAGGCAGAGAGAGAGAGGAGGAAGCAGGCTCCCCGCTGAGCAGAGAGCCCGATGTGGGGCTCGATCCCAGAATCCTGGGATCATGACCTGAGCCGAAGGCAGTGGCTGGCTTTAACCCACTGAGCCACCCAGGCGCCCCAGGAGTTACCTATTTTTTAATCCTTGTAACTACGTTATTAAGGAGAAGGAGACAAAAATCCTCCTTTATTTTATTTAATTTTTAAGGTGTTTTATTTTTTTTAAAGATTTTATTTATTTATTTGACACAGAGAGAGAGAGGGCACAAGCAGGGAGAGTAGAAGAGGGAGAAGCAGGCTCCCTGCTTAGCAGGGGCTCAATGTGGGACTTGATCCCAGGACCCTGAGATCATGACCTGAGCCGAAGGCTTAACCAACTGAGCCACCCAGGCACCACCCCCACAAAAATCCTCTTTTAATTTAATGAATAAGAAGCTGAAGGGCTGACATGTGAAAAAAGTTGTTCAAGATCTTACCAGCTCTAGTAAGCAGCTGAACTAAAATCTGCAGACAGGTCTACCTCAATCCAGATCACGTGCTTTATCAAGGGCACCAGACACTGTTCACATAGCCATAAGGGATGCTGAAGGACCCTTACTTAAATCTACTCCAAGAATGCATTTCTCTCTTTCCGAGTCCAGCATAAGCCAGGAAGCTTTCTTTTTTTTTTTTTTTTTTTTTTTAATTTATTTTTTATTTTCAGCATAACAGTATTCATTATTTTTCACCACACCCAGTGCTCCATGCAATTCGTGCCCTTTATAATACCCACCACCTAGTACCCCAAACTCCCACCCCCCACCCCTTCAAAATCCTCAGATTGTTTTTCAGAGTCCATAGTCTCTCATGGTTCACCTCCCCTTCCAATTTCCCCCAACTCCCTTCTCCTCTCTAACTCCCCATGTCCTCCATGCTATTTGTTATGCTCCACAAATAAGTGAAACCATATGATAATTGACTCTCTCTGCTTGACTTATTTCACTCAGCATAATAATCTCTTCCAGTCCCGTCCATGCTGCTACAAAAGTTGGGTATTTGTCCTTTCTTTTTTTTTTTTTTTTTTTTATAAACATATATTTTTATCCCCAGGGGTACAGGTCTGTGAATCACCAGGTTTACACACTTCACAGCACTCACCAAAGCACATACCCTCCCCAATGTCCATAATCCCACCCACTTCTCCCAAACCCCCTCCCCCCAGCAGCCCTACACCTAAAGGAGCTGGAGAAAGAACAAGAAAGAAACCCTAAGCCCAGCAGGAGAAGAGAAATCATAAAGATCAGAGCAGAAATCAATGAAATAGAAACCAAAAAAACAATAGAAAAAATCAACGAAAGTAGGAGCTGGTTCTTTGAAAGAATTAATAAAATTGATAAACCCCTGGCCCGACTTATCAAAAAGAAAAGAGAAAGGACCCAAATAAATAAAATCATGAATGAAAGAGGAGAGATCACAACGAACACCAAAGAAATACAAACTATTATAAGAACATACTATGAGCAACTCTACGGCAATAAATTTGACAATCTGGAAGAAATGGATGCATTCCTAGAAACATATAAACTACCACAACTGAACCAGGAAGAAATAGAAAGCCTGAACAGACCCATAACCAGTAAGGAGATTGAAACAGTCATTAAAAATCTCCAAACAAACAAAAGCCCAGGGCCAGATGGCTTCCCGGGGGAATTCTACCAAACATTTAAAGAAGAACTAATTCCTATTCTCCTGAAACTGTTCCAAAAAATAGAAATGGAAGGAAAACTTCCAAACTGATTTTATGAGGCCAGCATCACCTTGATCTCAAAACCAGACAAGGATCCCACCAAAAAAGAGAGCTATAGACCGATATCCTTGATGAACACAGATGCGAAAATACTCAACAAAATACTAGCCAATAGGATTCAACAGTACATTAAAAAGATTATTCACCACGACCAAGTGGGATTTATTCCAGGGCTGCAAGGTTGGTTCAACATCCGCAAATCAGTCAATGTGATACAACACATCAATAAAAGAAAGAACAAGAACCATATGATACTCTCAATAGATGCTGAAAAAGCATTTGACAAAGTACAGCATCCCTTCCTGATCAAAACTCTTCAAAGTGTAGGGATAGAGGGCACATACCTCAATATCATCAAAGCCATCTATGAAAAACCCACCGCAAATATCATTCTCAATGGAGAAAAACTGAAAGCTTTTCCACTAAGGTCAGGAACACGGCAGGGATGTCCATTATCACCACTGCTATTCAACATAGTACTAGAGGTCCTAGCCTCAGCAATCAGACAACAAAAGGAAATTAAAGGCATCCAAACTGGCAAAGAAGAAGTCAAATTATCACTCTTCGCAGATGATATGATACTATATGTGGAAAACCCAAAAGACTCCACTCCAAAACTGCTAGAACTTATACAGGAATTCAGTAAAGTGTCAGGATATAAAATCAATGCACAGAAATCAGTTGCATTTCTCTACACCAACAGCAAGACAGAAGAAAGAGATATTAAGGAGTCAATCCCATTTATAATTGCATCCAAAACCATAAGATACCTAGGAATAAACCTAACCAAAGAGACACAGAATCTATACTCAGAAAACTATAAAGTACTCATGAAAGAAATTGAGGAAGACACAAAGAAATGGAAAAATGTTCCATGCTCCTGGATTGGAAGAATAAATATTGTGAAAATGTCTATGCTACCTAAAGCAATCTACACATTTAATGCAATTCCTATCAAAGTACCATCCATCTTTTTCAAAGAAATGGAACAAATAATGCTAAAATTTATATGGAACCAGAAAAGACCTCGAATAGCCAAAGGGATATTGAAAAAAAAAGCCAACGTTGGTGGCATCACAATTCCGGACTTCAAGCTCTATTACAAAGCTGTCATCATCAAGACAGCATGGTACTGGCACAAAAATAGACACATAGATCAATGGAATAGAATAGAGAGCCCAGAAATAGACCCTCAAATCTATGGTCAACTCATCTTCGACAAAGCAGGAAAGAATGTCCAATGGAAAAAAGACAGCCTCTTCAATAAATGGTGCTGGGAAAATTGGACAGCCACATGCAGAAAAATGAAATTGGACCATTTCCTTACACCACACACAAAAATAGACTCAAAATGGATGAAGGACCTCAATGTGCGAAAGGAATCCATCAAAATCCTTGAGGAGAACACAGGCAGCAACCTCTTCGACCTCAGCCGCAGCAACATCTTCCTAGGAACAACGCAAAAGGCAAGGGAAGCAAGGGAAAAAATGAACTATTGGGATTTCATCAAGATCAAAAGCTTTTGCACAGCAAAGGAAACAGTTAACAAAATCAAAAGACAACTGACAGAATGGGAGAAGATATTTGCAAACGACATATCAGATAAAGGACTAGTGTCCAGAATCTATAAAGAACTTAGCAAACTCAACACCCAAAGAACAAATAATCCAATCAAGAAATGGGCAGAGGACATGAACAGACATTTCTGCAAAGAAGACATCCAGATGGCCAACAGACACATGAAAAAGTGCTCCGTATCACTCGGCATCAGGGAAATACAAATCAAAACCACAATGAGATATCACCTCACACCAGTCAGAATGGCTAAAATCAACAAGTCAGGAAATGACAGATGCTGGCGAGGATGTGGAGAAAGGGGAACCCTCCTACACTGTTGGTGGGAATGCAAGCTGGTGCAGCCACTCTGGAAAACAGCATGGAGGTTCCTCAGAATGTTGAAAATTGAACTGCCCTATGACCCAGCAATTGCACTATTGGGTATTTACCCTAAAGATACAAATGTAGTGATCCAAAGGGGCACATGCACCCGAATGTTTATAGCAGCAATGTCCACAATAGCCAAACTATGGAAAGAACCTAGATGTCCATCCACAGATGAATGGATCAAGAAGATGTGGTATATATACACAATGGAATACTATGCAGCCATCAAAAGAAATGAAATCTTGCCATTTGCGACAACATGGATGGAACTAGAGCGTATCATGCTTAGCGAAATAAGTCAAGCAGAGAAAGACAACTATCATATGATCTCCCTGATATGAGGAAGTGGTGATGCAACATGGAGGCTTAAGTGGGTAGGAGAAGAATCAATGAAACAAGATGGGATTGGGAGGGAGACAAGCCAGGAAGCTTTCAATTCAGCGAACACTAGTTTTAGGGGGTCAATTAAGGGAACACTAGTTTTAAGGGATCCAAACTTAAAACAACTCTGAATTTAAAAACATATAGTGAATATTGATTTATAAATGCCTATAATTCTGGATAAGAACTATAAGACATAAAGGGCTGAAAAGGAAATTGAAAGAAAGCAAAAATAATTGAAATTAAATAATTGAAAGTAAATACAAACTCATTGGGCATGGTACTAACATTGAAACCTGGTTTTGTCAACTTTAAGACTAATGATTGTCTTACATTTTGCTATGTGGATCATCATTCTGCTTTAAGACTGGTGAGACCCGGAAGATGGAGGTGTTGAGCAACTAATGGTTTCTATTATGTTTTGCAGATCATTTCATTCTGCTTATTGGAACTATAAAGTTGTTATTGAAAAATATGCAGCCCTTTGGATTAAAGATGTTTTATTTTAACACATATTCAGGAAAGTCAGTTTCCAATTATGGTAAATCTAGAGAGCTAGCTTGGAAATTTCTGCAACTTATTTTCATCATGGAATGAAAGGAAGAAATAAAGCATAGAATATTAGATCACTAAACACAATTTTCTTTTCTTTTCTTTCCATTTTTTCCCATAAGAAAACTGAGACAAAATGTGGCTGAATTAGTTGATTACATAGTTCGCTAATACAGAGCCTGGCTAGTTCCATGTCTCTTGGTTTTTGACTTAGTATACTTACTAGGTAACTGATATATGTGGTTTTTTAGCTGAAGAATAAAATGCAAGATTAACTTTTGAGCAAAAGATAAAATTTCTTCATAAAATGAAAGGTTTAAAATAAAATGGCTAAGGTAAATTTCAAATGTCCTTACATACTGAAAACAAAGTGCCTTTCATTCTTACTACTTGACTCAACAGACGTTCATTAACGTTGTTTCCCTTCCAGTTTGACCTGGACCCAATAATCAGTTTTTCCAACTATTCTCACCATCATCCTCAATTCTCTTGAGATATTTACTGTCCATTCACCCCTTTTCTGGGCCCCCTGTTATGGATCAATGATCTGTCTTTTTGGGTCCTGCCTCTGGGTTTCTGAGAAGTGATCAAAAAAGTTGCATAACCATGCTGATGGTGTCATTACTGGTGCAAATGTTCCAAATTCAGCTTGGCCTCTGATGATGCTTAGAAGTTCTATTCTTACTCTGTGTCAGGGTCCCTTTTCCAGTCATATGGATTTCGAGAACAGTTACTCTTTTTCTCAATCTCTAACCTCCTCTTTGTCTCTTGCCTGAGCATATGGTGCTTTCACCTTTACTCAGAACATCAAGACCATCAGGTGAGCATTTCCTCAGTATTCTTCCTATTCACTTCTGAAATTAAATATATCTTCTTCATCTTTCCTTCCTTTCTTAAAGGAATCATAGGAGTGGTCAAGAGAAAGGGCTCTGGAGTGAGATAACATCTCAACTCTTTAATCTAGTAAATGTGTGACTTTAGATAGATTCCTTACTCTGTGTCTAAGTCTCCTTCTTTGCGTGATGGGTGTAATAACGGTATTTACCATATAGGCTTGATATAAAGAGTAATGAGGCTTATACATACATACAGATACCTAGAGTGCATGCTGCTTGGCACAAGGTAAGTGTTACAAGTTAGCAGGACTAATTTTATTATTGTAATTTTTGTTGTTATTGCCTAGGAAAGAAATTGTTATCTCTATCCTCAGTTAACTCCATCTATCTCCTTTAGGATTTTGAGCTATATTTGATATCCTTTCTCTTTTCAACCCATCTCCCCCCCCCCCATTTTCTTTTCAGTTTAAAAGTAGGGGAACCTGGGTGGCTCAGTCAGGTAAGCACCTGACTCTTGGTTTCAGCTCAGGTCATGATCTCATGGGTTGTGGGTTTGAGTCCTGCATTGGGCTCCACTGTCAGTGGGGAGTCTGCTTGAAGCTTCTCTCCATTTGCCCCTCTCCTGACTCATGTGTTCTTTCTCTAAAATAAATAAATAAATCTTGAAAAAAAAATCATGCTCAAGCATTTTATTTCCAAAAATATCAGTAATGAGCCTCTCTATCTTTTTAGTTAATATCTAACTGTAAACCTTATCCTGACTTTACCCTACCTTATTCTTGTCTGTCCATTAGCATACAATTCTGGTAACTCTAAGTATTTTCTGAGCTGCCGCTGGAACTCAAGCCCAGAATTCATGGTTGAGTGGGATGGTAAAATCTGCTAATTTTGAGATGCTATGACTATATGACTAAAAAATGTAAAACTTACTCTTTTTCATCATTAAAAATGAATTCAGGGATGGCAGCAAGGAGGTAGAGCTGGAAGCCATGGACACTTCTTTACCCTTTAAACATAATAATTCACCAGATTTCATGGAGACCTTCCTTTTGTGAGAAATCTAGAAACTAACTGAAAGACCCTTACTTTTCAGGCAAACATAAAACCAGATTCATTGAAGCCAGTAGGAAGATTAAGGACATCTTCTTGCCAAAATCCCTATCCCTGGCATAGTGTTATACACAAATTAATATGTGTGATAGACCACATTAACAGAATGAAAGATAAGGATTACATGATCATCTCATACATGCAGAAAATCATTTGACAAAATTCAACACCATTTTATGATAAAACTCAACAAATTAGGAACAGAAGTTTACCTCAATATAAGAAGTTTATATATTAAAGCTTATAGCTAACATCATGCTCAACAGTGAAACAATGAAAGCTTTTCCTCTATGATCAGGAAAAAGGCAAGATTGTCTATTCTTGCCACTTCTTTTCAACATAGTCCTAGCCAGAGCACTTAGGCAAGAAAAAAAAAAAGCATTTGATTTAGAAAGGAAAAAATAAAGTGATTTCTGTTCACTGATGACATATTTACTTATTTCTTAATTATTTTTTTAATTTTAATTTTTGGCTGGAATTTATTATTATTATTATTATTATTATGTTCAATTAACCAGCATATAGTACATCATTAATTTTTGATGCAGTGTTCAGTGATTCATTAGCTGTGTATAACACTCAGGGCTCATCAACACATGTGCCCTCCTAAATACCCATCACCTTGTTATCCCATACCCCCATCACCTTCCCTTCTGTAATCCTCAGTTTGTTTTCCAGAGTCCAGAGTCTCTCATGGGTTTTTTCTCTCTCTCTCTCTGATTTCTTCCCATTCAGCATTCCCTCCCTTCCCCTGTGGTCCTCCACACTATACCTTATGTTCCACATATGAGTGAAACTATAGGATAATTGTCTTTCTCAGCTTGACTTATTTCACTTAGCATAATCCCCTTTAGTTCCATCCATGTTGATGCAAATTGTGGATATTCTGGTGGCTGAGTAATATTCCATTGTATATATGAACCTCATCTTCTTTATCCATTCATGGTGTTGAAGGACATCTCAGCTCCTTCCATGGTTTGGCTATTGTGGACGTTACTGTTGTGAACATTGGGGTGCATGTGCCCCTTCTTTTCACTACTTCTGTATCTTTGGGGTAAATACCTAGTAGTGCAATTGCTGGACCATAAGATAGCTCTATTTCTAATGTCTCGAGGAACCTCAATACTGTTTTCCAGGGTGGCTGCACCAGCTTGCAGTCCCACCAACAGTGTAAGAGTGTTCTCCATTCTCCACATCTTCACCAACACTTGTTTCCTGTGTTGTTAATTTTTGCCATTCTAACTGGTATAAGGTGGTTTCTCATTGTGATTTTGATTTGTACTTCCCTGTTGGCTAGATATGATATTCAATATAAAAAACCCTAAAGAATACACACACACACACACACACACACACACACACCCTTGTTAGAACTAATAAATGAATTCAGTAATGTTTCAAGATACAAAAATCAACATATAAAAATCCCAGTTATATTGCTATACACCAGCAATATACTATCTGCAAAGATAATTAGGAAAATAATCCTATTTACAGTAACATCAAAAAGAACCAAAAATTTAGGAATAAATTTAATCAAGGAGGTGGAAGTCTTATACTCTGAGAACTAGAAAACATTGCTGAAAGGAATTAGCAAAGACATAAGCAGAGAAAGACACCCCATGTTCTTTTTAGTGGGGAATAGTACTTAAAAGCCAAGATCAGGGCATTAGATGCACACATTGCCATTGCAGTATTGTTGATCCTAGGCACTCTCAGTGCACAGAGCTAGATGATATATATGTGTATACATACGTATATACACACAGACACCCACACAACTACATCCTCATATATGCATACACACATATGTATATAATATGTATATATTGTATAATGTTATATAATAATATATATAATGTATATATAAATATATATTTATATCCACATTTTGATATATATCTGTATAAGGAAAATCCTGAATTGACACAGATATCTCCAATTTCAATCCAGTCCATATGGTTCTTTCACATTTTGTATCTCCTTTCTCTGACAGTGAGATACCTAGCTCCCTTTAATCTTAATATTTTTATTAGTTGATAGATATTCATGAAAATAATCTCCCACTTCAGCTGTCGCTATTTTCCCTTCATGGATGCTCTCTTGGCCTAGCCAGACTCTGACACTACCTATCAGGCCCCCCTTCTACCTTTCCATGGGCACTGATAATCCATGCCAGGCTACTCTTTCCCATAATTCCCTTCACATGGACACTCTGCATACTGCTCATGCTTTGACTTTCCATACTGGGTCATCTTTTATCCCATGCTTCCTCATCCCATCTCCCCTTCACATGGTTGTCCTCCTTAATCTGTTCAGATAATGATGTTCCATAATACTCTGCCTCTCTAGGAAGATGCCCTCCTCACCCTCACTAGGCTTTAACACCTTGCTCAAGGTTACCATGGCTACCTCTTACTTTCAGCATAAATGAAAGGCCAGGAAAGGAAGGGAAATAAAAGGGAAATGGGAAATTGTACCCACTGGAATTTACTCATAATCCTAGTTTCTGCCTCCACTGCTGACCAGTCTTAGTCCATCTTGCCTGCTCGTTGCCTCACATGCCTTGCCAGTTGAGCATGATTTCTTACTAATTCCTGCTTGTGATCTGCTTGGCCCCATATCTGCTTACTAAATGTGTCACTGGCTTAATCTCTTCCAGTGCCATGTTCTTATCTCCCTCCAGCTGCAGATAGCAATTCAGGATCAGGTTAGCTTCTGACTCAACCCACTTCTATAGAAATCACAACTGTTCTCAGGATTGAAAGATTGGATGCATGATATCAAAGAGTCATCCTTGGAGAGTAGTTGTTGAAACTACAGCTGTGGAGGAGGTTGAAAATAAGGATAAAGAAGAAGAAACTAGATAATACTTTGGGAAGAGTGTTTATGTGTTTATATTTAGGGAACAGAAAGAGAAAGAAAAAAGAAGAGGTATCTTGGACTAATCTACAGCCTGGAAAATATTGAAATAATTGGTTTAGGTGACTAATTTTTTGAGAAGAATTTGACTCAGTGCTGTGTCCTTAAATAATTTAAATTGGTATTATTATAGTAGTGGTATTATTATAGACCTGGTGTAAACTAAGAAATATGACATTATAGAATAATTTGTTACAGTAAGAATGACTCAGTAGGTTGAGTCAAATTAAGTGATTCATCTATACAGCTTGTCAGATCATCTGACAACCATTTTGCCTGACTTTAGAGTTCAGGGTCAGTTACAGAAAGTCTTGCCTCTTCTGTTTTAGTTAACTTTTGGGTGGATAGTTTGTTATGACAATAGCGGTCTTATGAACTCATTATAAAAAACCTTGTGGAAGAGATGCTTTGGACAACAGTGCTGTCTCTTAGATTGTGTGGCTGGTTATTTGCTGAAAACACCTTTTTTGCTTAGGTGACCTTGTTTAGATCGGCAAATTCTCTGGAAATGTGGGTAGTGTGTATATTCATTTTATTCACCACTGTATCCCTATTATCTAATATACTGCCTGGCATATTGTAGATTTTCAAAAAGTACTTGTGAAATTATTGAATAAAAGGAGATGGTTCTACACTTCTTTAAGAAGTCATCATTTGATGGTATACAACAGTTTTTGAGACAGCTGTGGGAAGGCAGTCATGGCTTAAAAAATTTCCAAGACAACATAGACTCTAAGAAACAAAACATATAAATAAACAATTAAACAAACAAAAAGCAGAATCAGACCTATGTGTAAATACATAGAACAAACTGATGGTTGCCGAGAGAAAGGGGATGGAGAGAGGGGCAAAATAGATGAAGGGAAGTGGGAGATACAAGCTTTCATATGGAAGAAATAAGTCATGGGGATGAAAGGTACAGCATTAGGACTTTAGTCAATAGTATCATAATAGTGTTGTATGGTGACAGATGGTAGCTATATTTGTGGTGAGCATAGCATAACATATAGAGATGTTAAATCACTATGTTATACATCTGAAACTGATGTAACATTGTGTATCAGTTATATTCAAATAAAAAATTAAAAAAAATTTTGTAAGGCAATCCTCAAGGAACATCAGTATGGAATAGATTAAAGATTTTTTTCTGTAACAATGTTTCCCTTTATAGAAGTAGATATAATTTTTTATTGTGTTTATAATTTAAACCTTTACTATTCAAGTTTTGACTCCCTACAGTGGGTCACCTTTCAGTGCAAATGCTTTCCTCATCTCATTTCCTCTTCACATTCTTGTTCTCAAACAGTAAATCACTAAGAAACAGGTAGCTGGATAACACAACCTTTTGAAGTCTTTTTTTAGAAACAAGTAGATGGATGCCACTTAACAAGACAATTATGCTGACTGGATCTTCTTTTGCTACCCCAGCGCACACAGTAAAATTTCAAGTAATTGAGGTCATAAAACCACCCCATTTATAAGAAAATTACTGCAGTGATTAAGTAGTTTAGTAATGATATATTTTCCAGATGGCATAATGAGAGTTACTGTAAGATGATTATTTCCATCATAATTTTGTTTTTATCCCCATTGTTACATTTATCAGATAATAACGTTTTCAATAGTTTGGCATTTAACTTTGTAAGAAAATAGCACTTAAACAAGTATTTCCCATATAGGAAGAAGGGGACTAACCTATATTTAGCTTATGCTCTCTTCCTAGCAGTATGCTATTTAGTCGTAAAAGATTTATCTTTCTGCGAAGGGAAGCATAGATAATAATTAGTTGGTATGTTTCATTAAAAGAAGTCAGTTATAAAAAACCCTAATAGTTAAAAGCTAGGGTTCAAGAGCAGACAGATCTCATTTAAATTCTGGCTTTTCTCTTTTCTAGCTGGGCTTTTGGGCAAGTTTTTTAGTGTTTCTTAGCCCAAACTTCTCCATTAATAGGTTGGATTTAATAATATTGCTTATTACATTGAGATATTTGGAGCATTCAGTGAGATAATACCTGAGCAGTTAGCTTAATACCTGGCACATAATAAGGGCTCAATAAATATTAATATTCTTCATTATAGAAGGCTGTCTGGCTTCTCTCACTTATTTTAGTGCTTCAAAGGTTGTTCAATGTTGTAGTACATATCAGTACTTAATTTCTGTTTATGACTGGGTAATATGTCTTTGTGTGAATATACCACATTTTGTTGATCCATTCATCAGCTGATTGACATTTGGGTGTTTCCACCTTTTGATGATTGCAAAAAGTGCAGCTATGAACATTTGTATACATGTTTTTGCCTGAATATCTCTTTTCAGTTCTTTTGGATATATGCGCAGAAGTGGAATTGCTGGATCATATGGCAATTCTATGTTTAATTTTTTTGAGACATACAAACTTATTTCTTTTTTAAATAGAGATTTTATTTATTTATTTGATTGAGATAGAGAGCATGAAGAAGCAGGCAGAGAGGCAGGCAGAGGGAAAGGGAGAAGCAGGCTCTCCACTGAGTAGGGAGCCTGATGTGGGGCTCTATCCCAGGACTCTGGGATCATGACCTGAGCTGAAGGCAACCACCTAACCAACTGAGCCACCCAGGTGTCCCTACAAACTAAATTTCTGCAGTGCCTACACCATTTTGTATTCCAACCAGTGATGTATGAAAGTTCCAAATTTTCTACAACCTCATCAAAACTCATTATTTTCTCTTTTTAAAAAATGATGGCCAGCCTAGTGGTCTAAATTGTTTGTGGCTATTTTCATGTCTCTACTGGTCTATCAGCTTTTCTGGGGGAGGATCTAAATCTTATTTCCTTTTCTCACACATTGAACAATAAATGAATTTTATATGTTATAGCAATCCCAGACTTTAAGGAGTCTGTGATTTAGTGGGAGATACAGATGTATGAAGATGTTTAAAACCTGCAGAAGGAGCCCTATGGGAGGATATGCAGAGCACAAAACGAGTATAGAGGGAACATTGTTGGATGGCTTTTTCTGGGGCACTGTGGGAAGGCTTCACAGAGGGACTGACCGCTGGACTGGGTCTTTGTGAGGGAGCAACTTGGCTAGGTAGAGAGCTAGGTCCATGGTATTCCCCGCAGATGGAAAATCATAGGCAAAGGCAGGCAAGTGGAAAAGAGCATGTTGCATGTAGTATTCAAATGGAAGCAAAAGAATATCTCAACAGTGAAAATACTATTTATTTATTTATTTATTAAAAGATTTTATTTATTTATTTGTCAGGGATAGAGGGAGAGAGAGCGAGCGAGCATAGGCAGACAGAGAGGCAGGCAGAGGCAGAGGGAGAAGCAGGCTCCCTGCCAAGCAAGGAGCCCGATGTGGGACTCGATCCCAGGACACTGGGATCATGACCTGAGCTGAAGGCAGCTGCCTAACCAACTGAGCCACCCAGGCGTCCCGAAAATTCTATTTATTATTTGAAGTGTCAGAAGTAAGAAAGAAGTCTTATTTACACTGCCGTGAGTTGTATGTATATTAATAGAAGAAAAATATCCAAATAAAACAAATATGTCAAAAAGATATTAAAGAATAATGGTAGTAGAGCAATGACTACATTTCAGCATTAACGGGCTCTGTAACCTTGGGCAGGTTGATGACTTAGTGAAATAAAAGGGCCAGAATAGATGGATTTTAAGATTCTTTCTAGCCTAACCTTCTATGAAGCAAAACAAACAAGCAACTGACTCCACAGTTTCTCTTTTTGACTGAGAAGTCTGGTAAAGTTAATCAAATCATTTAGACTTGTTCATGTGTGTGGAAGCAAACAGACATTTTGCTCATCATTTCCATATGGCCTATTGGTAGCCATCATGAGGCATTTTGCCTGGAAACTTCCCCTCAAAATATTGCAGAGAATAGAGAATTGAAACAGCATGTTGCGATGAAATATTTGTTAGGGTGGTTTTCATTTGTATGTGAAAAATCAGATTTATCATGTCTTCCATTAGGCACTCCACCTTCATCCTTTCTTTAAGATGTCAGTATACCCTCACACAAGTGAACACTTAGTCACATATATTTTACCCTGCTTGGGTCTGCTTTCTGATTTATATATATATATATATTTTTCTCAGAAGTACAAGAAACAGGTTGACTGAGAGATTCTTTTGAGATTTGGCAGATCTTCACATAGGCCAAATTTCCCAATGTCTTAGCTCTTAGCTTCTTCTTTTTCTTTAGCTCTCCTCCAGGCTTTCTGGTATTTTGATTTCATGCTTGTAAACTGGACACAAGTTTTCCACTGAGAACATTGGACAAAGGCTGATGGCCTCACTGCTGCTTATTATAAAATGTTATATCTCAAACAGTCATGGTGATAGCTTGAAGAATGCTTTCAGAGGAGTACTGTCTATCATACAGATCTATGTCATTTTTCTTCCACTGAAGCACCTCAAATATAATTTAAGGAAATTACAGAGTTGTTTCTGTTGGGAATAAACAACAGCTTTTCACAGTTACGGCTGCAGATCTCATTAGTAGAAGAACGTGTCTTTACTGCTGCAAAGAACTGGAAGGCTGAGTTTTATGTTTTCCAAATATGCGTAACTCCTGTAAATTGGCTACTATTGGATCTAGGATCATTTAATTCCATCCTGTTTTTAGTTTTCTTTGGTAATTAGTGATAACTGTTTAAAATTTTCAGGTGGGTAAGGATGAACTACTTTCCCTCAGTCTTGCTAACATTGCAATGAAATATGTCTTAAACCAAACTGGGCCACAAAAATAGACATTTGGTAAACAAACATTTATTAGCCAATGGGCACAAAATACTTCATAGATCCTGTGCTATAGAAATCTCAGGTTTCTGATTGTTGTGGAGCTCTGCCACTATCTTGGAAGAATGGCTCTCTCACGGAAGACACAAGAACATTTTAGAAGCAAGATGCTGCTTCTCTTATGGTTGATATTAGGCGATCAAAAATCCTCTAATAACTGGCCCCAGGACCACCTGCAGGATGATCCCAGGATCAAGCCACAGGTACCTTCCTGAAGACTAAAGCTAAAGATCTCACTGGATTCTTATACTCTGCTCATTTGAGAGTAATAGAAGTTTTCAAAATATTTTAACCCAAAAGTTTGTTTTTGCTTTTGTTTCCTTTGCCTTTGGAGACATATCTTAAAAGAAGTTGCTGTGGCTGTTATGGAAGAGGTTACTGCCTATGTTCTCCTCTAGGATTCTGAAGGATTCCTGTCTCACGTTGAGGTCTTTTATCCATTTTGAGTTTATCTTTGTGTACGGTATAAGAGAATGGTCAAGTTTCATTCTTCTACATATAGCTGTCCAATTTTCCCAGCACCATTTATTGAAGAGATTGTCTTTTTTCCACTGTATATATTTTTTCCTGCTTTGTTGAAGATTATTTGACCATGGAGTTGAGGGTCCATATCTGGGCTCTCTACTCTGTTCCACTGGTCTATGTGTCTGTTTTATGCCAGTACCATGCTGTCTTGGTGATCACAGCTTTGTAGTAAAGCTTGAAATCAGGTAACGTGATGCTGCCAATCCACAAAGCTTGCATCCTTTAAATTTCTCAAATGAGGATGTATTTCTAACATGCACTTTGCTAGCAGACAAACCACCAGTATCAACATTCTATTTTTAACATGAAGTAGGCTAATTCATAAAACATCTGTTGATGATCCCAAAGCTGGAAATGGGAACACTTGTAATAGCTACCTCTGGAGTGTGGCCTTAAGGGAGTAAACCTGGCTGGCCTCCTTTGGAGTACAAATTCTTGATTAGAGCCTCTAATTGTACCTGATTTGTAACTGAACTAATGATGTGATAACCACACTGTCTATGCTGAAATGCTTTAAAGAAAATTACAAACAACCAGTCAATAATACCTTGTGTCTTAGTTTCCTATTGTTTTTGTAACAAATTACTGAGAATTTAGTGGCTTAAACAATACAAATTAATTCTCTTATAGCTCTGGAGGTTAGAAATCTGAAATTATCTTGTGGAGCTAAAATGAAGGTGTTGGCAAGGCTGCATTCTTTCTGGAGTCTCTAGGGGACTGTTTGCTTATCTTTTCCAGCTTCTAGAGGCTGCCCACGTTCTTGGTTCATGACACCATTGCTCCATCTTCAAAGCCAGCAATGGCTGGTGGCATCTTTCTCATGGTGCATTCCTGTTTTCTGCTTTCATCATATTTCCTTCTCTGACTCTTCTCCATGCATCCCCACCCCATCTTCCTTATAAGAATCCTTGTGATTTTTGGATCCACCTTGATAATCTAGAATAATCTTCCCTAATCTTCCCTTCTCAAGTCCTTTAATCACATCTGCTGAAGTTCCATTCATAAATTCTGTGGTTTAGGATGTGGACATCTTTGGGAAATCATTATTCTGCTTGTTACCTCCTGCTAATATTCTAAGTAATTCCTTTTAAGATAATTTCAATTCAACTTCAATTATGGAGTTCTATGGGGAAAATAGAAATGACGTGGGCTTTGGACCTGGCAGATCATTGATAAATCTTAGCTTCTTACCCAACAAGCTGTAGGCCATAGGAAAGGAAAATGGAACTATATATAATATAAGGTACCTCACCAGGAAGATTAAATAAAATAATGGGTGAAAACCTGGCCCAGTGCCTGTCATGTAGGAGACACTAAATAAATGCCACCTAAAGGTAGCTATCATGATCATTAGCAGAATTATAGAGCTGGAAAGAACCTCAGAGATCATTTCTGCTTCTTTCAGCAGTAGAACTACCTTTTTTGGTCTCAAACAAAATATTTTATTTTATTTTTTAGTTGAAGTATAGCTGACACACAGTGTTCAAACAGAATCTTACATGGAATTTTATGAAAAGCCTCAATCTACAACAAACAATAAAAGGAACAGATAGGTCCCTTGGGTGGAATAAGTTCCTTTCACTTTGTCGTCATCATGTCTCTCCTTCTTTTCCTTCTGCTTTCCCTTCTTTTTGACAGGTAAATCTCTTGCTGTTGCCAGATCTAGCCTAAGGATAGTAGCTTGAAAGCCATGGGTTTAGTCCAATCTCTCATTTTGCACTGAAAGATAAAGAGGCAGAGAGAGGTTAAGTGACTTCCAAGGTTGCACAGCTACTCCGTAGAAGAAGAGGTATCAGAATGGAAGTTTAAATAAGGATTCTTAGTTCAATGTTTTTTCTCTAAATCTTGTTGGAGGTAGATACAGTTGAGTGACCAGAAAGCTGTTACAGAAATGAAGAATTTTAGGAAATTTAGTTAAGGGAAAATATCTTAAGTGATGGCAAAGATAAAAGCAGCCTTTCTTCTACCACAAAATCTGGTTTTGTATATTGCAAAAGCAGTCCTCAGAAGTAAGAGAATTTGGCACTTCATCAGCACCACATAAAAGGAATGTTGTTTGTGAGATGTACTAGATTAGAACCAGCTTCTCTTCAGTGAGACAGTGTTAGAATTTTGCTTAACACTGGGGTTCTCCACAAAGATTTAGAGTTTTGAATTTAGGTTCCAGAGAGCTGGAGCTCTGATGAAAATCTCAGAACACACTGGTAGGACCAGGCAAGTGCTACAAAGCAGAGTGTGGCTGTCTTTTGCTGCCCAACCAGGCTAAGGGAGACCAGATGTCTTCATTTTCAACTTCCCTTTCAGCTCTAGGTCAGAATTCTCTCTCTGCCAAGTGCTCTGGGGTGTTATAAGTGAGACAGGATAAATTGCCTGCCAAATTTTGCTATGAAACCAGCTTTAGTCTAGCCCATCCCTGAAACACAAAATTTCATTTCTTTTGGACTTAAAAATTCAACAGTCCAATGAAACAATGTAGCCCTTGTCCAAAATTAGTGCAGAACTAATAGGTTACTAGTTTTAAAATCAATGTCATTTAACTCTGGAATAAACAATATTTCATTTTTTCATGAATGAACATAAAAGTAAACATTGAATTATATTTTTTTGTGGTTACACTCAATGTGATATCTTGGTTATGTTTTAGGTATTCAAACAAAAATGTGTCTATTGTCTCGACAATAAATTCAGTCCATGGTAAAGACTCATTCACAATAAAATTTGTTAGTGCAGGTTATTTAAAGACACAAATATTATTGATGACTGTTAGAACCTTCAGCAGAAAACTAATTATGAGTTAGTTTTCTTGTGAAAGAATTTGTTCATTTCATAAAAAAACAAAAACAAAACCACATCATATATCCAAAATCTACCCATTTGATCATTTGAGTCTATTTTTCATTCTGACTGATTATACTATCTATGTCACTTAATACTGACGAATTGGCTGGGGAGACACTTGAGACTTTTTAACATTTATCAATTTATCAATATTGATTTCTCTTAAGAGGCAGTCTGGCATGGTAATATGATAGCATGAGCGTAAGAGATACCTAGGCTTGAGTGAGAGTTCTAGCTTTAGCACTAACTAGCCTTAGCAACCCAACAACTTTAGGTAAGTTCTCTTATCCGCAAGATAATAATCTGTGCCTTGCCTGGCTTTTGAGAGTATTATCTAGAATACTGTTGTAAAAGTGTCTTGTGAGGTATTATAGAACACTGGTTTTCACTTCTCTGATATATGTCAGATATCTGTTTTGATAAGATTTTAGGAAGCTACTGCAGTGTATTATTTCCATCTTGGGATAGTAGCAGAATATTCCCCCTATTCATTATGTCTGTGATCAGGTTTATGTTTCCTGTAGAACTAGCTGTCACCTCTTCTTTGGAAGGTCTGAGTTAGTCTTCTGTGTACAACATTTTGCTCTTACTCAATTATTCCAATGCTACAGAGTTTCTTCACTTATTTGAAGTTTAAGCCATGAAAATTTCTACTCATTTGCACCTTGACTTTTGACTTTTGTCTGTCTCTTTGGGATTTTTTTTCTTTTGATTTTTCATTCTTGAATGATTTCCTCCATCTTGATTAAGTGCACTTCAAGCAAGATGTATATAGAGCAAGAGGGAGAAAGCCATTCTTGTCAAACTATCAAATGGGTTGTTTGGGTCATTTGTAATAAATAATTCATCTAAGAAAATAATTGGTAAGAAAGTCATAAAAATAGTTATGCCTGTGGTATGTCTAAAGGCATAGTTAATGTACAGAATGTATTTGATATTATAATCCAGGATGATAAATAGGAGAAAATGATACTTAGTGGGATGGGAGTTAAAATAAGGAATCTAATGGTTTTGCATTCAATTCTAATATCGGGGGTTAGTTTTCCCACACCACCAAACAATTCTTGGATACCAGCCTGGTGTCTGACAATTCAACTCAATTCTGACATTCATTATCTACCTGAAAATAGTGTCATATCCACAGATTAAGGGCTCAGTTCCACAAGACTGTCCCCTAACTCCTAACTTTAGAAACCAGTCACAAGTCCGAGTTGTCACTTGTCGTTCTGACTGAATAGATATAAAATGGAATTTCCAATGATGACATGCCCAACAATTGGGATAAAACAATGTGCTAGAGTGGCTTATAGAACTCAGAGGAACATTTAATTTACAAGATTACAGGTTTATTATTAAAGCATATAATTCAAGAACAGTCAATGGAAGAGATGTATAGGGCAAGGTATGGGGAAAGGGTGAAGAGCTTCCATGTCTTGGAAGGCACTGCTGGGGCAGGGAGGTGCACTCAGGGCCCCAGGGCCCCAGGGCTCACTGCCCAGGCCGATCAGCCCTCCTGGCCCCACACTCACATGTGGAGCTGCTTGGGGGGGGTGGACTGGGGATTCGTGGGACACACAGCTTCCTGCACAGCGTGGTAAAGGTTCTGTAAAGACATCAGTCTCCGGTCACAGCCCCAGAATTACACCCAAGACCATTCCTAGAAGCAGCCAGAGAGCCCTCAGGTGTCCTGTGTCCCAATGAACCACACCCACCTCTCCCGGAAGCCCTCAGCCTTCCTGAAGTCTCTGTCTAATCTAATCTAATCTAATCTAATCTAATCTAATCCCTGAGACACACAAGTGAACCTGGGGAGACTGAAGTGTCCCAGGCCCTCTGCTGCAAAGCCTTGAGAGGCACTGCCTCACCGTGGGGTGCTGTCCAGAGCCTCCAAGGCCACAGGTCTGCAGAAGGGCTCTGCTGGGCCCACTCTCCCAAGGCTCACTCCACGCCCACCAGCCGGATCCTGGGACCACAGCAAGCAGAGACAATGAGGACAGGCACAGAAAAAAAAAAAAAAAAAAAAGGAAGAGATGTATAGGGCAAGGTATGGGGAATGGGGAAAGGGTGAAGAGTTTCCATGTCTTGTCTGAGCATACCATTCTCCCCAAATCTCCATGTGTTCACCAACATGGAAGGTCTCTGAACCTTCTCCTTTTGGATTTTTATGGAGGCTTCATTATGTAGGCATGGTTGATGAAATCATCAGCCATTAGTGATTGAACTCAATATCCAGCCCCTCTGCCTTCCCTAAAGTTACCTCGTGAATGTGATAAAAGACACTTTTATATGTATTGGAATAATAAAGATATTATTATTCTGAGACTTTTAGATGTTTTGTGCCATAAACATGGACAGAAACCAAATATATTTATATATTTGTTATAAATCACAAAGTCACATTATGTTAGAAAAGAGATATTTGCTAAAGAGAAAGAAGAGATATCCTATATATAAAGTACATAGGTGGAAATCTGTAGAGTTGACATATACTGTTGAAATTATAATTAGGATTAAAAATAAGAATATTATAGAAGAACTAACCATTTTGAGGTTATATTAAGTGACTATCTGAGCAAACAGATATGCTTCTAATTCAAAATATAAGATTGATATTCGTTTGGATTTCATAGGAATGCAATACCTGTCAAGAAACATGTTGGAAGTCTTCTTTGGCTAAACCAAGAATATGAAGAATGTTTGACTTGTATTGCTGATGATTTGAAAGTTTTGTTTCCTCAAAGGTATGAGAATTGACCTGGTTAATGAAGTGGTTATAACCAAAACTGTATGACAATGTTACCCTGTTATTTGGTTGTCTTTTGGCGTCCAGATCTCTAGGTTCATAAAATAAATGTTAGCTACAAGAGAATGGAATGTTTGAAGACACATTAAATAAGATAATGCATGTAAACACATAGTATAAGGTTTTGGATAGATACTAAATTTCTTCTTAGAATTTCAATGTATAGCAGTATACATGAAATGTTTCTAGATCTTTGACCTGTTTTTTTTTTTTTTTTGTGATTTTTATTTACTTGAGAGGGAGTGAAAGTAAGAGAGATCACAGAGGGAGGGGAAGAGAGAAGCAGACTTGCTTCTGAGCAGGGAGCCAATGTGGGGCTCAAACCCAGGACCCTGGGATCATGACCTGAGCTGAAGGTAGACACTTAACTTTTAAGAAAGTCAAAGTAAGGGACGCCTGGGTGGCTCAGTTGGTTGGATGACTGCCTTCGGCTCAGGTCATGATCCCGGAGTCCCGGGATCGAGTCCCGCATCGGGCTCCCAGCTGCATGGGGAGTCTGCTTCTCCCTCTGACCTTCTCCTCGCTCATGTTCTCTCTCACTGTCTCTCTCTCAAATAAATAAATAAAATCTTTAAAAAAAAAAAAAAAAGAAAGTCAAAGTATTTGGGGCACCTGGGTGGCTCAGTCGGATAAGTGTCTGACTCTTGGTTTTAGCTCAGGTCATGATCTTGTGGTAATGGATAGAGCCCAAGGTGCACTGCCCTCAGCATGGAATCTGTGGTTTGGATTCTATCTCTCTCTCCCTCTCCTTCCCCTTCTGCCCCTTCCCCTGCTCACAATCTCCCTCCCTTTCAAAATAAATAAATAAAATCATTTAAAATCTTTAAAAAAGAAGCAAAGCTAAATGCTTTCCTATTTGTTAAATATAAAAGATTTTGCTTAAATTTAATTTAGTTGATTACTAATAAGGATGAACATCTTTGTATAGGTTTATTGGCGTCTTTTTTCTTTCCTTCAATTTATTTTTCATGAATTTTGTATGATTTTCTATTGTTATATGTATATTTTCTGGTTGAGTTGTAAAAACTTTATTTACAAACCTATGAAATACTTATGAAGATATTAATTTGCAAACAGTTTGTCATTTTCTTGAAAATTTTTTATATGGCATTTTATTATATACAGAGGTTTTGATTTTTAAGTATGAAATATGATTTCTGCCTTTGGTGCCATGCTTAGGAATGCCTGCCCCCACTCATTTTTGGTGAATGTTCATCTACTGAAGTATAATGTTTGAAGGTGTTATAGAAAGCAGAATTTCTCTTTTTGCTTTTAATATTTTTGTCAAGGAAAGCAAACTTTGGATTAGAAATGTGAAGTGTAAATTAGAGAGAGAAAACAGATTTTCAGAAAGAGTAAAGAAGTTGGTTAAGTAACTTCTGCTTCTTTTGCCTTGATGAATCAGGCTCTAGCATTCTGGGACAACCAGCAAAAGAAACTAGAAAATCCCCATAATTTTGGTTTTCTTTGAGTAGTTTTGGAAGAAATAGAGCCAAAAGAATGGCAATGAACAAACATTGTTTTGATTTTCAACAAGAGGCAGAGGAAGATTTTGCAGATGTTAGGCTAGTGAGCTTAGATCAGGAAAATTTTTAGAATGTGGTATTAGAAGGATGCTTTTTGTGATCACTAGAAAACAGTGTGAGTTCACTAAAAAAGAACCAGCTCATTTCTGGGTTACATTAATGCTTTCTTTTTTTAAAAATTAGCATAGAGAAGTTGTGTGTTTCTCACTACATTCTTATAGATATGATGGATAAATTTGAGTTGGATGTTTAATTAGATAGATGTGTAACTATTTGATGGGCTAAACCCAAAGTATTGATTGATATATTAATTTGAGCCCAAGGGAAATAGTGATAAAATTCTTCCACTGGCTTTAAACTGTTAAAATTTTATCAATGACTTTAAAATAGGTATTTGATATATATAGAATTAGCATTAGATAAGTAGTAAGAATATATTGTGTGAAAGAATGAGTATGAAAATATAGGCAAGATATACTAAGATGAAATTTGTGAAAATCTAATTTTTTTCACTAACTATGCAGCTCTGTTAGATTGAGGAAATATGACTAAGAAGCTCATCTATGAATTATTTAGAAGATGTCAGTAACTTCAGTGTAAATCAATATATGATCATGGAGAAAACCAACTCTGTTCATTGTTGCATTAGGAACATGATCATGTCTAAACTGAGGGAATTGGTAGTCGTTCCTTATTTAATACTGGCCAAATTGCACATGATGTATTGTGGTGTCAACTATTAAACACAAATAAAGAGAGATTGATGCACAGTAAGAGATTCATGACCAGCATGCGGGAACTGGAAATCATGCATCAGGATGATGGCTGAAGGAACATGAGAAGAAAAGCGGAATTGCCCTCAAACATTTGAAGATTGATCATGTGGTGAATGTAGAATTAAGTCCAATGGTGGTAGGGTTCAGCTCCACATAATGAAGAATTCTACAGTTCTTTTAAATCAGAGAAACAAGTTTATTTATTTATTTATTTGAGAGCGAGGAGGAGGAGCTGAAGGAGAAGGAGAAAGAGCCTCAAGCAGACTCCATGCTGAGTGTGGAGCCTGAGGTGGGCTTGATCTCAGGACCCAGAAATCATAACCCAAGCTGAAACCAGGACTCAGAAGCTTAACAGCTGTACCATCCAGTTGCCCTGAGAAGCTAGTTTTAAAGAATGGGCCAAACAATTACTTAGGCAGAGATGCTACAGAAGAATGAATGGTTTGCCCAGTAGACCCTTTAAAATCTGAGATTCCAACTGAATGAACTTTGTATTTTTTCCAACACATAAAAGCATTGTAAAGCATTCCTTAAGCCTTCTGCCTTCATCTAATAAGACAGGCTGCATTTACAGCACATATGACTGGAGACCTTGGGCAAGGGACTCTAAGTAAACTATCTAGAGCAGGTCCCTGGAACCAGCCCGTGCTGTCCAGATCTCTGGGTCTCAAGATAGATAGACTTTTGTGGCTAACTACATAACCACATTCATTTGAAAACATTATCGAAACAGGCTAATAGTTTAAGTTTTGCAAGTATGGTTAAGTATAACAAATATGGCAAGTTTGGAAAAATAGCTTGAATTAACAAGCCTATATTCTGAAGTGCTTGGATTAACTTTAGCCTGAAAAATCTTATTTTCTGTTTATGGTTTTAGTCACTACAGCTTTAGTATTTACATTCTTCAATCATTTCAATGGCCTTAGTTCCCTGAACAAAACCACATTTACTTTGGTGCCTTTACTTTTAAAAACTGAATTCATAATAACTGAGGAAGATCACTGTTTGTTAAATTACTCTCCTGAAAGTATTGCACTGGGAAAGGCTGGATGGGATATGCCTCATTTCTTATGGTTGTTCCCTTTGCACAGGGCACCACTACTTATTGGGGTGGGGGTCAGGACACAAAATGACAACATGACTGTGAATGGGAGAAATAAACAAAAGCTATGAGTATGTTTCTTTCCTGTTTTTGTGCAGGGAGGAACGGATAGGAGTCATTACAATTTGAGGGCTAAAGATCTTTGTGAGGACTGAATGAAGAAATGTATGTAACACAAGACTTAACAAAAGCCTGATAAACAATAAGCATTCAGTAAAAGATAGCTATACTTATGCTTGTCTTTGTCAGATGGTGTCATGTCACAGCCCCTTAGATTTACTTAACTGACTGTGGGGCCCTTATTCAGAGCACACAGAATGGCTGGAATAGGGCCCAAACCTGATCAATTTTCTAAGAAGTAGGAGATAATTCTCTTATCAGAGTTCTCTAGTCTTGATCTGTCCCGCCAGTATAATCCTTGCAGACCCTACCCTTTAAGAGCTCATAGACTTGTTTAGAGTTATGTTGCCACAAGCCAAGGACTGCTTCTGACTAGTAGAAGCAAAGATCATCCCATAGGGGTTTAGAGGGAGCATGGCCCTGCTGACACTTGGATTTCAGATTTCTAGCCTCCAGAATTGTGATATGATAAATTTCTGTTGTGTCAGCCTTCCCAGCTTATGACATTTGTTACAGCAGCCCTAAGAAAATAGTATAGGTAGGGAATACAAAAGATCAAGAGGAGGAAGGGAGAGAAATAGAATTTCATCACTAATGAAAATATGACTAGTAGGGTTATTTATTTTTATTTATTATTATAAATAGATATATATTATTTATAATAAATATTTATAATTTATATTTATGACTATATTTATAATAGTTAATAATATAATAATAAATGAATTATTTATTTATAATTATGTTTTAAGTCATTTATTTATTATTTTTAAACCAAAAAAGTACTGTTATTTATTTATTTATTAATTATTTTTTAAGCCATAAAAGTACTGCTTATGGATGATGGAAGCTTTAATTTTTAGATAGTACAATAAAACTAATATGACTCATGGAATTTGAATTTTGGATTCTTCTGCATTAGAACAATGTCCCAGTGAGACTAATAACAAGGACTCATGTGCTTCAGAGTGGGACTTTATGATTCCAAGATATGGGTACCCACAAAATTTATTTAATTGCTGCTAACATGAGGATGATGACAAAGCCAAATTCAAATAACTTGCACAAAATTTGTTGGTAGTTAATTAGAATCCTCCATCACATGGCGGTGGAAAGGAGAAAATTCAGATGATGTGTGTTGATTGGGTCCCAAGTAGGCGACATTTTCAAAGGAGATAAATTTTGATAAATGCTCAAAAGCAGCTCACCCAGATGCAGATCAGAACTAAGCCAGAGCTCAACGTTGACACTCAGTAGTCTGATTTCCCAAAAAGTGTTTTGATGATGGCTTATTGGTATGTGGAAAGGTGTGGATGCCTATGAATGAAGAGGGAGGCATGCTCATCAGAATGCTCACCTGTTGTGGTTGATTGGAAAAGAGATACTGGAATTGCAAAGCAGGAATTGGAGAGCAAGCCTATCAGCTAGAGAGCACTGCCATATTTTATTTCCATACTCCAGACCCCACATTTCTTGCTGCTCATGGTTGGGTAATGGAGCTAAGCCATGGTGATGGTATGCTTGGGTTGAAATCCAATCATCGATGTTTTGTTGTATCTTGCAAATTCTACTTAATGGTCTAGAATAAGACCTGGATACAACCTATAGATAGGTTGTTGAATGTCTTTAATTTGGCAAATTAGGAAACTGGGTCCAATGAGATGATTTGGCCAAGTTCATGTTCTCACAGTGTCATGTTTAGAAACTGGGTCTTTTAGCTTTCAGTGGAAGCTTTATCTATAATAATCTATAATATATTGCTCCTTCTTTTCATTCATGATTACAAAGTCCTTATATTGTATTAGTTAGCCATATTATCACGTTGAATGGAGACAAATGTGAAATTGTGTCATTATATTCTTTTTTACTTTGAAAGTTTTATTATATGTAATATTATTGATTAATTGCTAACTGCGATTGAAGAAATTGGAGAAATTGAAGGTGTGAGAACTAGTGTTAGTGGTACTACTACCTATTTGCGTGACCTTAGATATGTTACTTATCTTCTCTTGATTCACATTATTCCTGCCATATTTGAACACGGTTATGAAGATTTCTCTTTTTAATTTCACATTATCACAAATAAAGTTACATATGAAATCATGAAGTATGGTAGTGTTTGGTGACTATAAGTGATCAGAATATACTGATAAATCTGAAAGTTGCAATCAAATTTATTATTTGTTTTGCTTTCTTTTTGTAAATGGCAAATTGCATAGTATCTATTGAGCTGATAGGCAGTTTCCTTCATGATAATAAAAAAATAAAATTTATTGAGGTGGCACTATATAAACACTTAATGTGTGATACCTCAGTTAACACAATCTGATGTATAGATAAGGTAAAGATCTATGTTCTAAGAATGATGTAACTGAGACTTAGAGAAGTTTAGTTACTTGCCCAACAACTTGGAGTTTGTAAATGATGGATCCAGAACTTGAATCTGTGCTCTACTCTGAAAGTTCTTAATGGTAACCATTCTACTGTTGTCTTCTTGTGGATCAAAAAAATGGTATGAGTTGTACACTAAAAATTATTTTTAAAAGTTAGCATCGGGGGCTCCAGGGTGGCTCAGTGGGTTAAGACTGCCTTCGGCTCAGGTCATGGTCTCAGGGTCCTGGGATCAAGCCCCGCATGAGGCTCTCTGATCTGCAGGGAGCATGCTTCTCTCCCTTTCTCTCCCTTCTCGTGATCTCTCTCTGTGTCAAATAAATAAGTAAAATCTTTGAAAAAAAAGTTAGCATCAGAATGGCTTTTAAATTAAATTAAATTGTTTACAGATAAGAAGTGACCCTTAGGAATAACACGATATGGTTCTTAAGTCATTTGAGTTCTTTTTTTTTTTTTTTTTAAAGATTTTATTTATTTATTTAACAGACAGAGATCACAAGTAGGCAGAGAGGCAGGTAGAAAGAGAGAGAGGAGGAAAAGGCTATCCGCGGAGCGGACAGCCCGATGCGGGGCTCGATCCCAGGACCCTGGGATCATGACCTGAGCCGAAGGCAGAGGCTTTAACCCACTGAGCCACCCAGGCGCCCCTGAGTTCTTTTTTTAAGAAAGATTTTATTTATTGATTGATTTGACAGAGAAGAGATCACAAATTGGCAGAGAGGCAGGCAGAGAGAGAGGGGGAAGCATGTTCCCCGCTGATCAGAGAGCCTGATGTGGGGCTCAATCCCAGGACCCTGAGATCATGACCTGAGAAGGCAGAGGCTTTAACCCACTGAGCCACCCAGGCATCCCAGTCATTTAAATTCTTCATTCACTTCCTAATAAAGCTGTTTTCAATTATTCTTCTCCTAAGTACATGCACACATACCCATGCACACACAGATACACATCCAACAAAAACAAACTTTAGAACATTTTTATAGGCTCATTATCTTATATTCCTCTATTATAAGAAAAAACAACAGCTACACTAAAATGTGTTTATATGTGCAAAGACATTATGAAAAAGTGTTGCTGTGCCTTTTCACTCATCTTAATGATTGCTATTGCCAATTTAATTTAATGGTATTTATGAAAATCAAGAGAAAATTTTGTTTGAAAAATAGCTTTTTTGGGGGAATCTGCAAATAGCCATGGTCTCTCCCTGTGTGTGCTAAAGCTTTAGGAAGCTTGGGCAAACTGTTTTTGGAGTATCCCACAATATTTCTGAAGTGACCCTTTGAAGAGTGAAACCTGACAGTCACACTTGATAGTTTTGAACTGAAATCTGACTAGAGTAAAAGCACTTAATTCCTTGCATATTTAGTTTCTGGTTTACTATTGTGAATAATTCTGTGGTTGTTTCATCAAAAAGTTGCCCAATTTATCAGGGAAACTTTCCTCTTTTATGTAGCTTCCCTTGCACACTTTTTTGGATGCTAGAATTTTATCCATTTGTTTTATATTCTTTTCCTTCAATCTGTGCTTTCATTGTTTAGATTTCATGTAAGGAATAGTAGTTCTTTTATTTCTGCTATGTAGTTAGAATTATTTGGATGTATTTTTATATTCATAGCGATAGTATAGGAGTTCAGGAGAATTGATAATCCTGGAAATTATTGAATAGATACTTAAGTGCAAGCATACTATGTGGCTCAATTATTTATCATTTAGATGCCTTCAAAAGATTATTCAATTCTGACTGTATTACTTCTCATTTCTTTTTTTCCTCAATTTCCCTAAAGATAACCTTTAAGCCATATAACCTTTATACTTTTTTCTACTGGATGTGAAGAACTTAATTTGATAAAATTAATAATGGTGGAAATAAAGTTATTTATTCATTTGTGACTCAATACTCATGTAACTTTTAAAAATTTCATAATTACACATACATCTGATAATATAGAAAACTATCAGAGGGTTTTTAAAAAAATTCTTTTTGAGGTGGGGAGGAACAGAGGGAGAGGGAGTAAGAGAATCTTTTTTTTAAAAGGATTTACTTACTTATTTGACAGACAGAGATCACAAGTAGGCAGAGAGGCAGAGAGAGGGGGAAGCAGGCTCCCTGCTGAGCAGAGAGCCCGATGTGGGGCTTGAACCCAGGTCCCTGAGATCATGACCTGAGCAGAAGGCATAGGATTAACCCACTGAGCAACCCAGGCACCCTCTATCAGAGGTTTTAAAATGATATCCTAAAAATAACGATAAATATTACCTTTTATGAGTCAAATATCAAGATCACTCTATATATTAAATCCTGATCCAAACTTAGGTAAGCCTTAAATAAGAGTATGTGTGATAGACAGAAATTGGCTGATTATAGTGAGCTTGAACTTAATATCAATTCAGAAGTTATATAGAGGAAACAGGTAATAAACAAAAAAAAAATGGTGTTAGGTATTAGCAGTGAGTTGGGAGCATGAAACCAGAGGATTTGCTGGAGGATATCTGGTGTTGCATGGGGATAATTCTGATTGGGAGAAAGTTGGATTATCAGAAAAAATATAATACTTCCAGTTAAAGCTGAATTTCAGATAAACAACAAATTTTTTAAAAGCGTAAGTATTTCTTTTTTTAAAAGATTTTAAAAAATTAACATATAATGTATTATTTGCCCCAGGGGTACAGGTCTGTGAATTGTCAGGCTTACATACTTCACAGCACTCACCATAGCACATACCCTTCCCAATGTCCATAGCTAAAAGTTTAAGTATTTCTTGATAGTAAATATTATTTGTTTATCTGAAATTCAACTTTACCTAGAGACCTGTATTTTTGCTAAATCTGGCGGCTCTACAAGGGAGACTTCTCTGAGGGGTGATGTTTGAGCTGAAAATTGGATGATGAGATGGAGCCAAATGTCAAAAGTTGAGTGAGGAAAGCAGAGAGAGAGAGAGAGAGTGAGCGAGAGCAGAGAGAACTGGTGGGCAAACCTGGAAAGAGCTTGATGTGTTCAAGAAAAACAAAATTAATTGTGGTTGTGAATGTGGCATGAGATAAGTAGGACAAGTAGATGAAAGTTAGATCAAGTAGGGAAGATTTAGATTTTGTTCTTTATGCTGTGTAATTAGCCATTTAAGGGTGTGAGTGGGTCGTGTATGTGTAAGGAGGATTGGGGGTGATACATGTGGCATGCTACTGATTTATAGTATAAAAATGTACTCTAGAGGGTGGATTATAGGGCACTAAGTATGGAAGCAGAAAAGGTAGTTAGGAAGTTATCACTGTGATCCAGACAAGAAAGGATGGTGGCTAGGGTTTGAGTGCTGACAGTAGAGATGGAAAGAAATGAACTGACTCTGTTCATTTTTTGTTCATATGTGTTGTAAGTAGAGCCAACAGAACTTGCCAATGGAGGTGTTGTTGGGGGTAAAGAAAAGAAAGAACCCCATCACTTTTAACATGAAAGTCCTTGGTCCAGTGCCTGGCATTGGTAAGCATTCAATAAATGCCAGTTTTATTAGAATTCTCATATATGGGTAATTAAATTTATTTATGGCAAAATCCAAAACAGGAATACCATGGATTATGAAGATGTTTTGGCAATTTTAGTTTAACAGAAAAACTAAAATTCCTAGTGTAATCTAATTCTGTAGTCTCAAATCTCTAAAGTTTTAAGGCAAATTTATAAGGTAATATATTTTAAAGATATAATGGCTGATTATTCACCCCGTCTATCTGAGCAATGATTCTCAATCATGAAGCTATAATATCAGAGTTTGGCAAAATGTGTGTATAGCTTGAAAAGTACATTCAGTACATAAAAGGACATAAGTTAATATCTGAAATAAAAAAGAAACCTGTTGCTTCAATAGCACAAATTATAAAAAAATAAAATTTAACAGAATCTTGTTTGGTGTGGATATACAGAAATCATAGTGATTCTCAATTGTGGCACTCTCTTGAGGGACAGTATCACACAACTTATGGATAGAGACAAAAATGGTTAGTCATCTCTGCTCTGGAGGGAGCTCAAGGCATTCCTTCCCTGCCCCCAAAGAGACAAAGACAAAATGCAGTTATGAAGGTTATGTAAGTGTACAGTGGTGTGCAATGTAGTCAAAGATCTCTTTTTCATAATTCATTTTCTTGCCTTTCTTATCACCCATGCTCTTGGTGTCTAGAAGACTAGTTTCCTCCTGTTTCTTAAGTGAAGTCTTGGGGAAAACTGTACTCTCTTTTTTCTTTCTTTCCTTAACATTAGAGTAGAAAGATCTTGATAGCCAAAAATTACCAGATGAGGCTAAGAGTAAAAAGGTAATGGGCCAAACTGCTTAAGGTCTATGTTTGTCTAGACCTTATTCTAAATGACCCAGAGGGATCCTTGAGACTCACAAGACACAGCTTAACTCAACAAAGAAAAGGAACTGATTTGGAGTTGAAACCTTGTTAATGATAGAGCACACATTTACCTAGAAAGTTCTTGAGCAGTTTGTATGCTGTAGGATTTAGAATCAGTCCTAGTTTTGAGTCCCAGCTCAGCAACATTCCAACTGGGACATTGAGCAAGTTACCTAAGCTCTCTGAGCCTTAGTTTGTTCATTTAAAAAATGAGGATAAAAATGAGCATCTTTAGGATTGTTGAGAGAATTCATTGACAAAATGAGTATGATAGCTCTTAGCACAGCTGTGCCTACTCCATAATGGGCACTCAGTAAATTGTTGCTATTATTATTATAACTTAACTAAGTTCCTAGTTCTTTTTTGGAGTCAGGAGAAAATGAGGCTTTCAGAAACTAATTGGAAGAAAAGACTTTATAAATCAGTTTAGAAGTAATGTATCTTATAGAGAACACACACACACACACACACACACACACACACACACAAGGAGACCTTCAAATGGTATATCTTAGGGAGCTTTTCTTTTAGGGTAATTCTTCTGGGTTATATTCCATTGTTGATTGAAGGAATAGTAAGGAAACAACTTTAGGGTAGAATCAGGAATTTCAACTACATATCTGGGTTTTTTCATCTTTTTTTAAAATATTTTATTTGTCAGAGAGAGAGAAAGGGAGAGAAGAGAGATCACAAGCAGAGGGAGAAGCAGGCAGAGAGGAAAGCAGACTCCCCATTGAGCAGGGAGCCCAATATGGGGCTTGATTCCAGGACTCTGGAGCCAAAGGCAGATGCTTAACTGACTGAGCCACCCAGGTGCCCCAACCCTCTCATCATCTTAAGAATGAGCATAAACTATATGCTGGATAACTGAACATAATTAAAAAAAAGGAAAATAATAAACTAGGCATTTTCAGGGAAAAAAAGAAAAGAAGAATGAACATAAGATGATCTCAGAGAACACTTGTTACTTAAAAGAGGAAATGTAAAAAGTTGTATATTTAAATATAAAAATATACAGAGACAGTAGACTCAAAAAGACACTGATACTACATTTATATATTTATTTATTTTAAAGATTTTATTTATTTGACAGAGAGAGACACAGCAAGAGAGGGAGCACAAGCAGGGGAAGTGGGAGAGGGGGAGGTGGGAGAGGGAGAAACAGGCTTCCCACTGAGCAGGGAGCTTGACGTAGGGCTCCATTTCAGGACCCTGGGATCATGACCTCAGCCGAAGGCAGATGCTTAACAACTGAGCCACCCAGGCGCCGAAACTACTTTTATTTTAAGGTCCTAGAATATTAGAAGATATCATTGTAATACTTAGCACACTTTTCAATGGAGTGGCTCTTTGAATGCTGGCAGAAACTACTAGATGCCTACCAAAAGCTGTTCTACTTTTAGGAGCAAGACATAGAGTTGCAGAGTTACCCTGTGACTTCAGCTTTCCTTCCAGGCTGTGGTTGGATATGGGCATATAACCATGTCTCCAGGGAGTATGAGCAAAAGTGAGTTGTGATACTCTCAAGCCTGGCCTATACAAACTTTAATATGCAGTCTTCCATGGGCTTTTTCATGGGATCCATGAGATGGTAATATCCAGAAAGACTGGAAGTCTTCTGTTGAAGACAGCAGTGCTTTTGGCAGCCCAGGGAATGACTAGATAGAAAAGAACTACCTTTCAACCTATCAGTCCTGGTCTTGAATGAGAAAACAAACAAGAAACAATGACAAAAATTCCAATGTGTCTGAATTATGGTATTCTGGACTTGTTTGCAGTCTGGCTTTCTATAGACTTTTGGTCAAAGTGGTGTTTTATGTTAATTCTTTGAAGTTCACTGATCTGTGAATAACAGAGAGAAAAAATACATTTAAAATATTAGAAAAGTCATATCTTGAAACAAAGCAGACAGAAATGAAAATAGAATGAAATGAAAATTTAGACATGTTCTAAAAAGAAGGGGAATCAACTTTTAAAAATATAATTTTCTTCCATTAAAAAATATTCTAAGATTTTACTGTTTTCACCCTTTGCGTCAATGAACATTATTACCTATGAAAAGTGAAGAAGTCTCAACAAAGGCCAAGAATTCATTAAATACAGATCCCTTGTCTAAATTTTCCACACGTTTAGTTCATTCTCTGGCTCTGGTAGAAGTGAAGTAGCCCCAATTTTTAAAAATTGGAAAGGGAGGTGAACCATGAGAGACTATGGACTCTGAAAAACAATCTGAGGGGTTTGAAGTGGTGGGGGAGTGGGAGTTTGGGGTACCAGGTGGTGGGTATTATAGAGGGCACGGATTGCATGGAGCACTGGGTGTGGTGAAAAAATAATGAATACTGTTATGCTGAAAATAAATTAAAAAAAATACAAAAAAGAAAAAAATACAAAAAAATTAAATATTATCCAGAATAAATATTGTACTTCGATCACAGTCATAAAACTGAATATCAGAGTACAACCCAAAGATATTGAGTCAGGGATAGATTAATAGATTTATATTTAGAAAGAGTCACTTGGAAAGTTCTGGAAAAAAAACCCACTTTCCACTTTCTCCTCTAGGATTTGGCTGTTAATCTGGGGTTTAAATATGCGTATTTATTTTACTAAGTAATTCATTTACAGACTTGTACTGAGCACTTACCAATATGACAGGTACTGTTAAGAACTGGGCATACAAAGACCATGAGGCCTGCCTCTTTCTATCCAGGCATGTTCAGACCACCATGGGAGACAGATAGGTGCACATTGCAGAGCACATTGGGAAAGGTCATAAAAAAGCTTGCAAAGCAAAGAGGCAAGTGATGTGGGCAAAGAGGCAAAAGCTAAACAAGCTGTTGTATAAACTTACCAGATCAGCTTGATTTTTGTCCTGTTGTGGTTAATTTTCAAATTGATAACTAACAAAGAATACAAAGTGGGCCACGCACAAATGTCCAGGCAGTTGCTTATAGAAGTTTCTTTGACTAGCTATTTAGAACCAAAATAAGGTCAGTTTAAATACCTTCCAATAGAATGCCTATCAGTAAGATTTTTCTGAAGACTACAGTTACAGATGGCAAACAGGCATCCTGGGAACAAATTGACCAGTAGTGTGAGCTCCTCTTCCCTTGTTTAATTTAGTTGTTGTTTCTAATGTTTTGAGGCCTCAAAGAACCACATGAGTCAATGAACCACATGTAACCAAGGACAGAAGGTTCTGAAGGCCATTTTGGCGGGGGGGCTAGGGGGAGGTCTTTCACAATATTAAAACAAAAGATCGAAGGACAGAACCTTAAAGATGATAGAGAATTTCTTCACTTAAGATACTAAATGAAGTCTCAAGATACTAAAATGTACTCCCTCTTTCAACTTTTATCTACTCATAGAAATGCTTTATTAATATGAAATATACTTACCTTGCTAAAGGGCTTTTCCAGTTATTTATTGCTGTGTAATAAACCATACCAAAAGCTACTGGTTTAAAACAACACTCTTCATTTTGCTTACAATCTGCAATTTGGGCAGGGCTTGGTAAGGATGATTTTTTTTTCTTCTCACATGATGTCAATGGGTATAGTTTGACTGTGGCTAGTGGATCCACTTCCAAGACCATTCATTTCATGGCTAATAAGCTGGTGTTGACTGCGGCTGATAGTTTAAATGGGAAACAAGTCTGGGGGCCTTCTTTCCTTTCCACTTGGGTCTCTTCCTTGGGATGCTTCGGTTTTCTCAAAACATGATATCTGGATTCCAAGAGACAGGAAGTAGAACTGCCGGTCTATTAAAGTTCTAGCCCAGACACGATTGTAGCTTTATTTCTATAATCTATTGGTCCAAGTTGATACAGAGCCTACCCACATTCAAGGGGACATATACCCTCACCTCTCTATTGGAGGGCTGTCAAAGTATTTATGGATATCTTTATTCTTCCATTAACGCCAAAGCTGAGTCCTAGTTCCTTCTTTGTTAAACATTATGAGACTCTTGGGACCAAATGCAATGAAAGGGAAGAGTCATATTACTGAATAAATGAGCAAAGAGAATAAATCCAGATACAGTAGGCTTTTGCATCCATAAATGGTTTTTGCAGCAGTTTGATTAACATTACTCTCCCCAAATGCTTTGCTTTTACTCTTACAGAGATACAGGGTCAAAGATAAGGGGTAAGAGTAATTCCTCTCAGCTCAAACTCAGTGACCTCACCATTCTAGGAATTTTTTCCCTTGTCTTTTTTTAATAATTTTTATCTTTGGCTAACTCTGGATTCTCATTTTGTTCTCCCCTATTTATTGTTTTGTGCTCATTTCTCAAACTCTGATGATTAGCTTTTCCCCTGTATTTATTTGGTCCATAGAACCAACTCTATCTTTCCCTCCTTTCTTTTATCTTTCTTTATATCTCCTGCTATAATTTAAATAAATAGCAAATGTGGTGGTTGTCTACTTAATGGTTGTCAATGGTGTTTGTCTACAATGGTTGTCTACTTAATCTGCTTCTCAAAGAACCTATTGAGAAGACAAATGATTGATTTCAAATGCTTTATCATAGGGAAAAAACAAAACCAAATGGGAATATCTTAGCATCTTGAGCTAAAAATCATTTCCTGTTAGAGTAATTTATTTTATGAGGCAATCTAATACGACTGTATACCTAGACACATTAAATGTACTTTCAGCTGTTTATTGGCATCTTGGAGATCCCTGCTAGTTTTATGTTTATTAGGACCTTAAGGACTCGTGGTCAGTTGCATCACAGCTCTGGCCCTCAGGGGGATCTTAAATTAATTGAAACATGAAATTAGATTGCTCTTAAATTAATCTAAATATTAAAAACCCTTTAAAACTTTGAATAATTACCTTAAAGCTTTTCATTGATGATATATGCATTTTGGGATTCTTACTTTGGACTTAATTTACCAAAAATGATTTCACAGTTCATTTCCAAAGATAAAAAGAGGAAAAGCAACCAACTCAGCCAACTTTGTTTGTGAAACAAGGAAATAGAGTCTTCTCTTAAAAAAAAAAAAAAAGAAAGAAAAAGTAATTTTCTGCCTCCATTTTTCTTATTTTTTTCTTAAATAACAAATAATACAAAAGCAAGAAAGATAACAAGGTAATAAGGTTATTTCACATCATTATTTGCTGAAGGTCAAGTTCTAGAAGTACATGTTCCTATCTTCTTGCTGCTAATGTTCAAAATGGATTAGAACTCGTAATAGGGCTAAGGTCCCTATTAGTTAAAAACATGCTCATATTATTTTTTTTCTGAACAGTTTATACTCTGGCAGCACATGAGACTATACTTGATTGGCTGAGCAGGGGAAAAAATATTCCTTTTTTGATCAAAGATTGGAGATGGGCCTGGGTCCTAATTAGACTTAGTACTGACTGCTTGTGATGTAGCTTAATGTAATAGGCAAAACTAAATATTCTCTTTGGCTAAATAAGATTATTATGTTAAATTATAGGAGAAAAAGTCATGTGTTAAACCATACATCTTTTAAAATATAATGACTGAAGTAAGATTTTTTGCTGTGATTGGTGAGGGGATCATTCATTCATTCATCAGCACACATTTATAAAACACATCATTTGAGGTAGTTTTGAGGCCTCTAATGGGAACCAGTACCCACTTTCTTGACCAGGTTTTTAAAAATGAATCCAACAAATGGTCAAATATTTATTGGCTGCCTGTTATGGGCTAGGACTCTTCTAGAAATTGAGATATAATTATTGAAGAAAACAAATACAAATTTCTGGTCATGTGGTTGGTTATATTCTATTAAGAATAGATAGACTGAAAACAAAGAAGGCTCTTTATTAATAATAAAATTGAAAGAAGTGGCTCAGTGTAAGACTTGAATTCTGGGATTAGTCAGACTTTCCTATATACCCATTCCCAGCCAGTGCTAGACTATGATTGGTCTCCCTGCTTGGGGCAGGCCTGTGCTGCCAACAATTAGCTCCCTAGAGGAAGAAATGGGGTAAAGGCCCAGTTTTCCCCAAGTTTCTCTATCTGATAAGCCATTCCATCTCCCTTGGGTGAAGTCAAGGAAAAAGTGAGGTAAATTTTAGGAGGTATTAGACGTGTAGGGCAACCAGGTCTCCTTTTAAATCTACTTGCTTATGGGGTACCTCGGTGGTTCAATCGGTTGAGCATCCAACTCTTGGTTTTGGCTTAGATCCTGATCTCAGAGTCATGAGATTGAGCCCTGTGTAAGGCTTTGCACTTGGCTCAGAGTCTGCTCGAGATTCTCTCTCACTCTCCATCTGCCCCTCTGACTTGTGTTTTCTCTCTCTCTAAAATAAATAAATAAAATCTTTAGAACAAAATATCTAATTGTTGCTTCTTCATTGCACTTGACAGATGGGAGATCAAGGCTAGGGAAAGAGCAAGAGGCAGTAAACTTCCGCTCCAGAGAATCACACTGATAATAGCAATATTCAACAAAGCATCTCATTTTTCAGGTGAGATAAATTCTACAGTGTTGACCAAGCAGCTATGATCCATAAGACATTGTGCTGGGCAGCAATAGGGGAAGAGATATATCACAATGACATATACCAGCCCTCGAGGACCCTTCATCTTGTGGAAAGCCAGATAAACATCAATAGCAAAACTATAGTAGAATTTGGAAAAAGTGCTTCTGGGAAGTATTTCATGAAGCATCATGAAGTCTTCCTTTAGGAATGCATTTGAGCTAGGCTTTGAAGTTCCACAGAGCTTCCTTTGATTCCCACAGCAGGAATCAATCTCTTTCCTCTAAATTCCTACTGCAATCTACCTATCCTATCATCCCTTATTGTGCTTATATTTTGTACCTTATCTACTAGTTAATTGTCATGAGTCTTTTATTTCTCCTTTATACCATAAGCACATTAAAACAAGGAAGCATGTCTCACACGCACTAGGTATTTGAGAAATATTTCTCAACCGAATGATCAGTAGACCTACAATGGAGACAGTCTGTTGAAATGATTGCTACTATCCTCTCCCATAATTTATTTTTCTAATGGAATTGAGGTGGTGACATCTTCATGCCTCACCCTGTGTTTGATCATGGACACACAAGAAGAGGTTAGAAGAGGTTACCCCAATCACTTGTTTATTTGCCTAGTCTATGTGTTCTAATGTTGTTTACCCTGCTTGTTCTGTTCTGAGTATCTGTCACTTGTGGCCCTTCTTATAGAATAGGGAGAATTTCTACCAGAATTGCTGTATAGATCTTGATCCAGAGCGAGGCAAGAGCTGAATGTTTTTGCAGCTGCCTTCTATAAACCATTTGATAGTATGAAACTCCATTATGCTGTTTCAACTCTTGTTATTTTATCTGTAGCTCTTTCTGAGATTTTATGGCCTATGCATGGTTTGAATGGCACAAATATAATGAGAAACAGATTATAAGAGTGCAACAAAAATTTTTAGAGATAAATTATCTGGAGCTGTTTCTTCTAAATTCTAAAGTCTATCACCATTAAGATAACAGTGAAAGATTTGCTGCAGTATTTGCTCAGTGGCCCCAAATAATGGACAAACAATATTTGAATGCCACTCTAAAATCCCAAAGGAGGGTAAATTTTCAAGAACTTGAATGTGTGACTGAAGGCTTGGCAAGGCCAATAACTGGTGCCGGCAAAGGCAGAAATGCTGAAAACCCTATTTCCACGCTAGATTTCTTACTGGTCTGGCCGTCTTTGTAAGTGTGGCTCTGGTCTGAGCTGGCAAAACTTCTCTGGGTTTCACTTTACTTCTGAAGTTCAATGTTTCAGTTGTGTGGTTTGGCTCCTGTTAGACTGCATTGAGGACTTTGGATGAAACTCCTTGGTTTGAGGCTGTGTGTATTGAATCTGATGAAAAGGCATTCTGGACAGCACTTCCCTTCTTTCCTTCAAGTTCCCCAGTCCCCTGGTAACGGCCATTCCTGCCCTGCCGGGGGTAGTGTTCTATTCTTGTTTTTAACTCACCGCTCTTGTTTTTAACTTCTTGTTAAAGAGATGATGTTTAATTGATTTTATAAAGATGCCTTACTTAGGGACTGTATGTCCTGATGGCACATATCAAACCTCACAACTCAAATCTCCCTTTCCAGTGCATAGTGAACATTTTCTGGGAAAGCTCGTAATCCTGGATGATTCTGTGGGACACTTAGGAAAACTCATTAGAGTGGAAATTATCCACCAGAGAGTAAATTTAGTAGGCCCATGGTTTGATTAAGTTAAGCTGCTCCAAATAAAGAACACAAAGAAATGCACATCAGTATTCTCAGGCTTCCAAGGAATTCCCAGGTCTTTCTTGTATTTATGCCATTATTCAGTATAAATTATGTGCCTGCAGTTGGCTGTGCTCTAGAGAACGGGGCAGTTCTCAGCCAGGGGTGATTTTGCCCACTGGGGAACATTTGCAATGTCTGGAGATATGTTGGGTTGTCACAACTGGGGGGAAACGGGATTAGGAGCAAAGGACTGAAATGGGATCTAGTGGATAGAGGCCAGGATGTTGTTAAACATCCTACAGTACGCCGAACATTCCCCTACCCCTTGCCCTATAAAGGTTTATCTGACCCAAAATGTCAGTACTGCCTTATGACATAACCCCACTCTAGAAGTAATTAATAAGCAATCCAATTCTTGTTCTTAATGAATTTATATATTCTAGCTGGGGGCAGAGAAGAAAACAATCAGTGGGGCATTTTAAAGAGTCCTAATTGCAGTGAAGATGGTATTTCTCTGAAGGAGAGAGAGCAAGTCAGCTACTTGGATCCAGCAGATACCTGAACCTTAGTGGGGTCATAAGGAGTGCAAACTAGTTCTCAATGTTGTAAATTCAGAAAATGAAACTTCAGCAGTTTGTCAAGGGCAACTGGACATCCACATGAGCTTCTACTTTGCTGCAGTAGTCAGTCCTTTAAATTTGCAATTTTTAACGTAGATATATCTTCCTATGTTTCTTTTCAGTTCAATGCCATTTGGAGAAATCTAAGAAGGAGGAGAATATTCCCAATGGGACAGTCACAAAATTGAGAATGTATTTTTCAGTTCTTGGCTCTCAGGCTACATAGAACTTATTGACTGATATTTAATATATATTTAGCAATATTTGATACAAAATTTCGGACATTTACAGTGGTCAGACACCGCAAGGGCTCTGTTGGGTTTCACATGCTTATGTTTTGGGGTGCCTGGGTGGTGCACTCAGTTAGGTTTCTGACTCTCCATTTTGGCTTAGGTGATGATCTCAGGGTTGTATGACCAAGCACTGTGTAGGGCTCTGCGCTTAGTACAGAGTCTGCTCGAGATTCTCTCTCCCAATTCTTCCTCCCTACCCATTTGTGCTCTCTCTCTTTCAAATAAATAAATCTTTAGAAAAAAACCAAGAAATCCTAAATGCTTATGTTTTAATGACAGGTATACTGTAAGCCTCTGCCTACACACAGCACTGTGGTGTTAATAAACAGGTGTTAAAGGGGGTGTGCGATCTGAAAAGCTCCATCCTATTAGCTGTACTAGCTTGAAGGTTATCACACCACATCTCTTAAGTTTTCTCATTAATTAAATAGGTGATAATATTTTAGCTTCATTTTTAAAAAAGATTTCATTTATTTCTTTATTCGGGGTGGGGACAGGCACACCCTGTGCTGAGCACAGAGCCAAATGTAGGGCTTGATCTCACCACCACAAGATCATGAATGCAGCCAAAATCAAGAGTTGGACGCTCAACCAACTGAGACACCCAGGTGCCCCAGCTTCATTTTTGTTGTGGTAAAATAGATATAACTTGAAATTCATAATTTTAATGATTATAAAGTATAAAATCCAGTAGCATTTATTACATTTCTAATGTTGTACAACCATATAATGCTATAGGAGTTCTGTATCATTTCATCATCCCTGTAGGAAATCCCATAAAGCAGTGACTTCCCATTCCCCATTCCTCTTGGCCCCTGGAAAATACTGATCTTCTCTGTCTTTATGGATTTACCTAGTCAGGATATTTCATGTAAATGAAATCATACAATATGAGCCGTTGTGTCTGGCTTTCCTTAGCTTTCACATAGTGTAATGCTTTACAGGTCATGCATGTAGTATATACCAGTAATTCCCTCCACAAAATGGCTGAATAGTTATGGTCCATTGTATGGATATACCACATTTTGTTTAACCATTAATCAGTTGATAGATATTTGTGTTTTTAAAATACTCTATCTTTGTAATATATTTTGAAATCAGGAAATGTGATGCGTCCAGCTTCATTCGTTTTTCTTTTTCTTTTTTTTTTAAAGTAGGCTCCACACCCAGTGTGGAACCCAGCATTGGGGCTTGAACTCATGACCCTGAGATCAGGACCTGAGCTGAGACCGAGAGTCAGATGCTTAACTGACTGAGCCACTCAGACACCCATCTTCATCCTTTTTCCTAAAGATTGTTTTGTCTTCGCTTCTCCTACCTCTACAAGATGTATCTTGTATCTTTTGTATCTTTTGTTGTGGAGGTGCTTTTCATCTAGTTTTTGGGACTTTTTTTCAGAGGAAATTGTTCTTTAGGTAGCTGTAGATTTGTTGTGTCTATGGGAAGGGCTGAGTTCAGGGTCTTCCTACTGTGCCATCATGAACCATCCTTTCTAGTTACTCTTCTATTTGCCAACTTCTAGGAGAGTCCTGATTGTATTAATTTTTTTTTCTTTTTGCTGAGGATGGTAGTGTTAAGACTAATGTATATTCTGTCTACTAATTGCTAAAATAGCTTATGGCTCTAGATCTGCTATTGTGTGAGTTGACAATGCAATCTTGTTAGTCTGGTCATATCCCTGGGGCAGAAATGATCCCTCTGCTTCTCTTGTGTAACTGTCTGAAGTGCTTGATGTTTGGGTATACATATTAAGTGGTGAGGGCTGAGGCAGTTTAACATGCTGTTGGCTCTCAACCATTGGGGAAGTTTGGCTTCGTATTCCATGCTGATTTTTCTCAAGTATTTTGGATTCCTTGTCCATGATGCAGCTTGGTGTTCTCATTAAATGGAAATTTCCCTTGACAGATGGATACAATTTTTTTTTTCAGACAGATAAATTTTTTTTTCAGATGGATACGATTTTATTGCCCCTGACCTATTTATGATTTTATAGAGTGTCTTATAGGAAATGTGAAATCGTAACAAAGTGAAAGAACTCCTAGCTACCCAAACTACTCAAGATTATTTAGAACTGTTTAAATCCATGGAGGGGGAGAGGAGGGAGCTGTTAAATTCACTGGTAAGTTGGTGATTATATAAATAATATTAAAGCTTCTATTAGTGCTACTCCATTAGTTTAGGCAGTAAACATATCCCCATGCAGACAAATGATATCTCATTCTTTAAAAAAAAATTTGTTATAGCTTCTCCTTGAGACTTTTCTTTGATACCTTGATTCTTTCTTTGATACCTGACTACTTCAACCCCCACCCCCACCCGGCCATAGCACTTTAGCTGTTATACTCCTGGCTTTAGATAGACAAAGTTTCTTGTTTTCTGGTTGTTTTGTGAGTGTGCCTCATATCCTTACTGAAGGATAATGAATACTCCTTGAAAGTAGCATTTTTATTTTTGTGTCTTACCATGTCTAGCATGATGTAAAACATAAAGTATACTCTCCATAAATACTTTTTGAATTGACTCATCTAGCTGGACACATAGCAAAGCATATATTATCACAGGAGATTTTTGACAAGACAAAGTCTCTTCCAAAATTCAATTGCTTTGAAGGAATCTAGGAGAAAAGACATTGAAACAATAAGACTGAATTCAATTAATTTGGATCTTTGAGAGGTAGAAGGCTTTGATAACCCTGGACAAACCCATTTCTTGAGCATCTCTTAAAAATATGCTCATTAGATTTTCTGCCTTAGTAAGTGTACTATACATGTAAGGGAATCTGTTTTTTTTTGTTTTGTTAAGATTATTTATTTATTTGACAGAGAGAAAGAGATCACAAGCAGGCAGAGAGGCAGGCGGTGGGGGGAGGGGAAGCAGGCTCCCTGCTGAGCAGAGAGCCTGACATGGGGCTTGATCCCTGGACCCCCAGATCATGACCTGAGCCGAAGGCAGAGGCTTAACCCACTGAGCCATTCACGTGCCCCATGAATCTGTTTTTGATCATTAAAGTTTTTTCTTAAAGTTCAGTTAGTCTGATGCCCATGAAGAAACTGAGGCTCACAGAAAGTAAAGTCATATATATATCCCACAATTAAAAAAACAGTGTATCCTTTAATGAATGATTAATATTAAGAAATTAAGAGACATGTTTTCATTCCTTAAGTTTACAAGTATTTATTGAGCGTCTACAATGAGCTAGACTTTGCCATGCTTTTGTTGTAAGGGTTATATTTTTGTGGAGGAAAACAGACCATAAATGATAAATATAATAAATAACTAAATTATTTTCTACATTAGAAGGTGATGATCATAGAGAAAAGGTGAAAATAGAGGTATAAAAGATTTTTGTTTGTTTGTTTTTTCTGCCTCTGAGAGCAGAATGCAGCATTAAATAGGTGATAGGGTAGAGGTAATATTGGTTATAGTTTCAGAATACAGGTTACATGTACTCATTCATTTGCTAATTTAACAAATATTTATCGAACACCTACTATATTTAATCACTGTGTCGGAAGCTAGAATAAAGGGACCATAGTCCTTGGTCATGCGGAGCTTGCATTTTAATGTGGGAGACATATGTTAAATAAATCCACAGATATGTATATGATTATAGTTCGTGTTATACACTATGAAAAAATGTAAATGGAAGGGGCCTATTTTATGTTTAAAGTTGAGGAGAGCCAGGCTGTTTGAGGTAGAGACGGGGGCTTGTAGAACATAGAATATGGAGCACAACTGGAGGTATGGTCTAATAGAGCAAAAAGCACCTCAGATGTAGAAACGAAGAAATGAATGGCAAGAATTCAGGTGTGAAGCCTTGCTCATGTGTATTTGTGGAATATTCAAGTGCCGTTAGAAATGAGAACAACTTAATTTTCAGGATAGAGAATTTAACATTTATTCATTTGTGGAAGAGGTCTGGGTGTTTGACTCTTTACTTGGTCTTCCTCCCATCCAGAATTCTGTCAGTGTCTGAGATGTGGAGTAAGAGTTGCCCTATGGCCTGGAGACCAGCAGCAGGGGACAAGTGAACTGTATGGCATCTTTATGCTCTACTCAGTGAGATCATGCCTGGTGAGGAAGCAGTCCCTACACTACTTTGGGCTGGGTACTTACCTCCTTGGAACCTCAGTCTCCTCTGCAGAAAACAGAGGTGGTGGGGCACCTGGGTGGCTTAGTTGTTTAGCATCTAGCTTGGTTTCAGCTCAGGTCATGAGCTCAAGGTCCTGAGTTTGAGTCCTGCATTGGGCTCTGAGCTCAGAGTATAGGCTGCTTGAGATTCTTTTTTTCCCCCTTCTCTGCACCCCCTTCTTTAAACTAAATAAATCAAAAAAAAAAAAAAAAAAGAAAAGAAAGAAAAGAAAAAGAAAAAGAAAACAGAGGTATTAACAGAATGCTGAATCATTAAGTAAAGGCTATTTTCTCTGTTGTATCCCCAGTTTCACATGGTGTCTGGTGCACAGTAGGTAAGAAATAGTCTTGGAGTACATAAGTAAATTTGTGAAGAATATTGAGGAGAGCAGTTGGTTTTATATTTTATTCCCAAATGCAGCAAGTTCAGTGCCTTCCTTTCTCTAAAAAGAGCCATATCAAGAATTGGATGGCTTGTCTGCTCGGCTGTCTGTCTTTGTTGTGTCCTATGGTGAGGTCTCATTAAAAAAGGGAAGGAACCCTTCTGTTTCCACTCATGTCTATGAGAAGAACTTGAAAAAAGTTCTTAGGTCTCTTAGGACCTTATAAAGAATCCAAGTGGCTTAACAGATGTGAATAGCTCTGGAAAATTTTAAACACGGAAGTCAAATGGTGTGTCTGGACTTTCTGAACACCGTTCTCAAGCTGTAGCTGCCTTACATACCATGAAGACCTCCCCTAGAAAGCCAGTAAAATCTGGGCTCAAAGCATTTTCTCATCTCACCTTGTACAGAGCTTGCTTGTTTCCCTCCAACTGAGGAACCATCCTTAAAAGCTCTGAGAAGGGTGTGTGTTTTAAGTTTCTCTTTAAAATGTCTAATAGTCCTTGATAGCCCACTTGAAGTTTGTGAAGGATATAAGAAAGTGCGACTGGCTGTACTCGATCTTGTTTTTGCTTATATAATTCGTAAGGGCTGTCCTACTGCAGTTTGGCATAGTTTTGTATCGTCAGTCAGTACTTCTGTGACACTTTAAAATGGAGAGTGCTTTCCAGCCATTTATTACAGAAGCCTCTGTTATCAGTGATAAATAGTTCTGGGAGGCCGTTCATCACAAAGATCTGTCTGCTTTATGGTTTCGGTTAAAACATTAGAGTTTGCCAACACTCTCCAAGAGGCATATTCAGTACAATAACTTTCTTTCTTTCTTTCTTTCTTTTTAATTTTTGTATTGTCACGGAGTTTTCAAAACTCTGAATAAAAAATTGGTTCTTTTGGTGTGTATTTTTGTATTGGACAGAGAAATGGTGTGGAGGTATTACTGGAGGATTTGATCCATTCTAGAAAGGAAAATTATGGAACCTCTTTTTAAGTCAACTATCTGGTAAAATATGGAAGTTTATGGACTTGTTGAGGTGATTGTTTCCCAAGAATAGCATAGCATTTAAGCTTTGGAGTCAGATAAGCCTGGGTTGAAATCTTTTTCCAATTACTTATTAGATGACTAAGTGAGAAGGGACAGTCAAATTGCCGACATTAGATTTCTCACTTTGATCTTGGGCAATTATTCTACTTAATGGCCCTGAACCTGGCTTTCCTCTGTTGTAGAAGAGGGATGATGCTGTTTTTTTGAAGAGTGATCCTCAGTGTAAAACCCGGAATGGTGCCTGCCTGTGGGATACCTTTGCCCAGTGGTTCTTCTTCCCTCTCTTGTTCTTCTCTTACTATCTGTCATCTCACAAAGAAATAGCAATAACAAAAATGTTAAGTAGTAAAGGAAGTCAAAAGTTTAAAAAAAAAAAAAAGAAAGAAAAAAAGAAAAAGTAATCTTCTGGTTGGAAACCTTCCCAGACAGCCAGTTTTCTTGCTGGAAGTACATTTCTACTTTTCTCCTTGAAAATTAGTATGGGAGAAATTTTTTTCTATTATAGACCACATCCTGGTAGGAAGTGTAGTGTTTAACGTTTACAGGGGACTTTCTAAATTCTTGGTATGCAGAGAACACTGTTGGGGGCTCTTAGGAATGGAATTTGAAGGACTCTGGAAAGGGACAGGTCACACAGAGGAAATTCCATATACTCTGCACTCAGTATGTGTAAACTGACCCAAGGCTCCTCTATGTCAAGACTTAGGAGGAGTCACTCTAGAGCTAACTGGGTTCTCCATAGGAAATAAGGGTGCCCCAGCAGCTTCTTGGGGTTCATGTGCCCATTCCTTATTAAATCCCACTTCTCTTCTCACTGACCAAAACTGCAGGGGGCTGGACCATTTCTATCATAAGACACAAGGCGAAGCAGAATTGCCTTTCTCTTTTGGAACAATGAGTCAGACCTCAGAAATGTACTCATATTTTTAATAAATATATCAAGTACCTATGATATAATATCAAGTACCTATGATATAATAGTACCCAGATAAATAGAACTAAAGGAGACACAATGCCTTGCCTTCGAGTTTCTTCCATTATCTATAAAAACTTATGTAAGATTTATGTTTGTATTGGGCATGGTAGGAGATGAGGTCAGAGCATGGAGAACTCTGTTGGCCTCACTAAAGAAGCGTGGCTTGCCTTTTGTCAGTGTAGAGTTTGAGAAGAGGAATGGTTTGCTTGGGTTTTCAGTTTCATGACAGTGTCCAGGAGACAGAAAATCAGGGTCTCCTCATGACCCTCAGGGCAGCAGCAAGGGCACAGCAGGCCTTGGCTTCCTATCCTTCTGCTTTTTTCATTTGTGAAGTGAGGGTTTTTAGCACCTACTGACAGAGAGGTTGTGGAGGTGAAACAAAGAGTGTGGAGTGGCCGCTTGCCACCAGTGTGACCACCGCTGGCTGCTGGCTGCCTTAGTTTCCCCACTGGGATCAGTCTCTGGAGCTGAGCAAAAGAGAGAAGCACAGTTTGAAGAAGTAAACATTCACTTTTCTACCTCTACCTCCCTCTGTGTTTAATGAAGCAACCATTGTCCTAGGGAACCCTATCAATGAGAAGTTTCCTCCTCTCTCAGGCCCCTTCATCTGCTGGTCTCAACAGCCAGTATTTTCTAAAAAAATGACAGTCGATAGTAAAATCAATTAAAAAAAAATTGACTCTTGGGGCGCCTGGGCGGCTGAGTGGCTTAAGGCCTCTGCCTTCGCCTCAGGTCATGATCCTAGGGTCCTGGGATTGAGCCCCTCGTCGGGCTCTCTGCTCAGCAGGGAGCCTTCGTCCCTTCTGCCTTCTTCTCTGTCTGCCTCTCTGCCTACTTGTGATCTCTGTCAAATAAAATAAAAAAAGTTGTAGTCACTCAATGAATGAATGAATGAATGAATGAACAAATGAACCAACAAATGGCCTTTTAGCCTGAGCTCTGTTTTTGTTATGACCTAAGACACCCTTCTTCCTTGAGCCTATTTTGCAACCTCTAACTGGCCATTAGACTGTGGTCTGACAGGTTTGTTTCAAGAATTCAATTAGTTCATGCATGTGAAGCCCCTCCGACATTCTAATGAACAATAGAAATATCTTTTTATGTCATATATCATATCCCCCAAAGGTGCCCAGCATAGGAGGCCTTTGGCTGAATGTTGAAAGGACAAATGGTGTCTGATTGATTTATTTATTGTCCTATATCTTATATCAAAAATTTGCATGCCAACAGCTACCCAAGGGTGGTAGTTTCCCATATGGTATGTGGTATTACTGGTTCTGATGAACTGTCTCCTTATGTGTTTGGAGTTCATCAGTTTTCTCACAAGTTTGGATCCTGACACTGCTCCTGCTGGAGGTGGCACTTTCCCCTGCTTCCCCATCCTACCTGACCAAGCTGAGATTTCAGAGCTGTCCCTATCCACACACAGACCCCATCTCCTTGGAGGAATCACCAACTCACTTGTTCAGGGGAACAACATGCATGAGTACAGCAAAGGCCAGTTAGAACAACACAGCAGGGAGCCCTTAGATGGGGTGACAAGATTGACTCCAGTCCTCCTGGCCTGCTGGAGGAAGTAGTGGGACTCCTGAATTTCTGGTGCACCAGAAACCAGGCTCTAATTTGACTGTCGTTTGTTTCTATCAAGTCCCTCTTTTAAAGTGCAGGTATCCTTGAAGGGTAAATCCTGATGGTCATTCACACCCAGAGGAAAATAGATTTCGTTATATAATTTAAAAACAAAAAAGTTAAATGGGTGGTGATCTGAAAATAATTTCCATACTGACTAATGTTGTAGTGTTCCTAATTTCCTTCATTTAAATGTTGCCAAGAAGAAATTCTATTGGAGGCCAGTACATGAAACAGCTTATGATTAAGTAAAAATAAAGCGGGGCGCCTGGGTGGCTCAGTGGGTTAAAGCCTCTGCCTTCAGTTTGGGTCATGATCCCAGGGTCCTGGGATGGAGCCCTGCGTCGGGCTCTCGCTCTGCAGGGAGCCTGCTTCCTCCCCTCTCTCTCTGCCTGCCTCTCTGCCTACTTGTGATTTCTCTCTCTCTGTCAAATAAATAAAATCTTAAAAAAAAATAAAAATAAAAATAATACCTCTTAAGAAACTTTCTGGAAAGCCTGGTTTAGAAAAATTTCAAAGTGACATGGCAAGGTCTATCAGTAATAACTGAATGTAAGCAAAGGTCTTACCATGCTAAATGGCTGGTTGACAGGCAATTACGTGAAATGTGTACCATTTGAGGGGCATTGCTAATGATATGATTTGTGATCATGGCTGTCCCATTGGATTATATCATTATGGATTATGTCATTCCGTTACACTCTTAGGCTAACTATGAAGACAAATGTTCTTTTATAAGAATCACTGAGTGGATTAATTGAGGACTTCCAATGGCAAGGAGTGTTATAATGCATGCATGCAAATATGAGGTTTTAGCTTTGCAATAGAATTTAAAGTAATTTGGCATAATATTTGCAATTTCATGACTTACCAGGGTGAATTTGTCAGGTCTGGCTAGCTGGATTTGCATACCCCTCCTCCTTGATCTCTTTATGAGTTCTTTTTGCAAAGTTTGTGTTCAATATAGTTGTCTTCAATCAAAGGAAATGACTTTCCAAACAAGAAAAAGGTTTTTCTTTGATCTTGTATATGAGAAACTGTGCTCCCTTTCAAGAATTAACAAAAAACTCACTATGAAAACAAATGGACCAACAAGGGGACACTTTACCAGATCAGGGAGGAGGAACTGAATGCACATTTGAAAGCCATTGATGGGACTGACAAAAATGATTTCTGATAGTTCCATGGACTAAAAAGAGTGATGCGGGTGGAGTGTGAAGACATAGGATTAAGAAGGGGAAAGAAGGACTTAGAATTTGGGACAGTTGAGTCACGACTGGAGACTTAGATCATCTCTTGCAATTTATTGCAATCAATCTCTTGTAATTGCTTGTGTAATAAATGGCTATGAATTGTTTGTGACATGCATGGTGTAAGAAATATCATATTTCTCTCTGATAAAGTCTAACTTCCAGTTTCTTTTCCAAGGTTGTCAAGAAGTACAAGTTTAGACACTTTTTGAGATTCCTTCTTCCTCCTTTGGGTTGAGTTAGGTCCCTGGGGCTTATGCAGTCCAGGACAAATGGAGGAGAGGTCAGGGGTTTGTTACGGTGACCGTTGAGAGGTTCCTGTGCCTGGCTCTATGTGGTTCTTTCAAAGACAGGGATGCTTCTGGGTCCATTCACTTCATGCCACGCTCAGTTTTTGAAGCCAGACTGCTTAGTGCTGACACCTTAGGCATCCTTGTATCCTCTCCCATTGAGGTGTCTTGCCACGGCCAAGGTGTTGGGTATGGACTGGTTCTGATGAGCCTCCCCCCACCTTCCTTATTCCCTCGAGGCCGTCCTCCTTTTTGAACTTAGAGTTTAGACCACTCTGCCTCTTCTCCAGGAAACATTAGCTTCTGTCTGTCACTCTCTCAGCCACTCACTGGCTCAGTTTTCTTACAGGGCTTACACATTCAAGTACACAACCTCAGTAAAGTTTCTTAGACAAGGAACTACAAATTAGGGAATACATAAATCTGTTTCTATAAAAAGAAATTCTTTGTTAAAAATACAACTAACCCCCCCCCCCCCCTGCCTGCCTCTCTGCCTACTTGTGCTCTCTGTCAGATAAATAAATAAAATCTTTAAAAAAAGGGGGGGGCGCCTGGGTGGCTCAGTAGGTTAGGGCCTCTGCCTTCGGCCCAGGTCATGGTCCCAGGGTCCTGGGATCGAGCCCCGCATCGGGCTCTCTGCTCAGTGCAGAGCCTGCTTCTCTCTCTCTCTCTCTCTGCCTGCCTCTCTGCCTACTTGTGTTCTCTGTTAGATAAATAAATAAAATCTTAAAAAAAAAAATACAACTAGCCTTCAACCCAGCAATTGTACTACTGGCTATTTACCCCAAAGATACAGATGTATTGATTCGAAGCATCATCTATATTCCAATTTTCTAGCAGCAATGTTCACAATAGCCAAATGATGGAAAGAACCCAGATGTCCATTGACTGATGAATGGATAAAGAAGATGTGGTATATATATGTATGCAATGGAATACTATTCAGCCATCAAAAAATGAAATCTTGCTCTTTGCAAAGATGTGGATGGAACTAGAGGATATTACACTAAATGAAATAAGTCAGTCAGAGAAAGATAATTATCATATGATCTCACTCATATGTGGAATTTAAGAAGCAAAACAGAGGATCATAAGGGAAGAGAGGAAAAAATAAGAGAAGACAAAACTAGAGAGGTAGTTTCAAACCATAAGAGATTCTTCATCATAGGAAACAAAATGAGGTTTGGTGGAATGGCAGGTTGGGGGTGAAGGGATGGGGTAACTGGGTGATGGATATTAAGGAGGGAACATGATGCTACACTTGATCTTAGCCAAAAGGCCAAGAAGCGGTTAGGAGGGCACATGATGTAATGAGCACTGGGTATTTTATAAGACTGACGAATCACTGACCTCTACCTCTGAAACCAATAATACATTATATGTTAATTAATTGAATTTAAATAAAAAAATGAAAAGAAAAGAGAAGGAAAATCTTTAATTTTGCCAGCAAGTCCACAGAAACAAGTATGTGTGTGTGTATATATATACACACATGCACACACACGCATATGTTTTATATAAGTAAAAAATATATCAAGTACATATATACATGTATTTATATATTTTTATATGAATAAAAAATTAAAGCATCAATTTTTCACTAGCTTATCATGTTAGATTTGTTTAATTGCATGCCCTTCCCATTACTCTTAGTTCTGATAAGACAAGAACTGTGCCTGCATCCATACCATTGTTTCCCTACTACTGAGCATGGAACAGGTACTCAATAAAAGTTTGTTTAAAGAGGGGCACCTGGCTGGCTCAACTGGTAGAGTGTGCAACTCTTGATCTTGGGGTTGTGAGTTTGAGCCTCATAGTGGGCATAGAAGTTACTAAAAATAAAATAAGATAAAAATCTTTAAAAGGTGTGTTTAAAGAAGAAGAAATAGGTAGTCTGAGCAGGGTCACAAGGTCGTAAAATAGAAAATGGTTTCAGGAAATGTTATGGAGAACTAAAGTTTTATTGACTCTAGAAGCCTAGAACTTAAAATAATGAAAAGGACCGGGAGTCATGGCTGGAATGAGAAAAACCACTGCTTCTCTAAGGACCCAGCAAACTGAAATAAGGTGAGATCTAGATATAGGACAGAAGAGCGACCTAGCTTTGAGGCTTAAGGTCGATGATGAGCAGGTTTGAAGGGCAGGGAAAGGTTGAAAGATACACACACTTATTTTAAACACTTCCTGAGCTGTGTGAGTCATTTTCACCTATCTGTCTGTTATATAGCTCATCTCTATAGAAATTTTTCCTTCTGTAGTTACTGACCATAGTAAAGTGGAATATAATATATAGGCTAAAGGAGAAACCAGTCTCTGAATCCTTTATTGATTAACAATAACTTAATTGTGACTATAGTTGCAGATTACCAAGAGAACTTCTATTTGCCCTAAAGGAACTTTATTTGCCCTAGAACTCCTATTTGCCCTAAAAGAACTTCTATTTGTTTTGTCAGTTGCTAAATTTACATTTTCTGTTTCATATGCTTGAGGATCTAGCAAAAAGAAAGTGTGTGCTAAAAAATTTTCAGTATTCACATGTTCAGAAGTATTGCACGACTACTTGTTGTGTTCAAGGGTATAAAAGCTTGTAGGAGGTCATTGCTGCAATCTGGCGTGGGTAAGGGTGGGAGGGTGCTATAGGAAGGAGAGGTTAAACCAGGTATAGAAAAAAATATGAAATAAGGTTCTGTGAAGGACCACATAGGTGGGATTCACAACTAGTCATTCAGAAGGAGAGATTATAGTAACACAGTGATCATGGAAAATTTGACAAAAGAGGGGGCAAAGATCTGGATATGGAGTGATTTAAATAGGTAGAAGGAACAGGGAAGCAGGCAGAAAGATATATCAGATAGAACAGTGAATTGGTCTTTTGTCTTGAATAGCTTTGTTTTCTTGGTCATCAATCAAGTAAACATATTGATAGTGGTGTGTGGTTGCCCTACTGTGATTATTATCTTGTATTTATATACTGTGAATTTCAAAGCCCCAGTTGGCGTAATTTCCCTACTATTATGAAGGCCTAGAAGTGGTTTGTGGTCTTTTGGGAGGGGAACATTTCCCAGAAAAAAAATAGTGGTGAGATTCTTGAATTTGGAAAATATGAGGCATGCATTTTTTGTCTGGTTTTGAGTGATTCCTTCTAGTTAACTGACTGATCTAGGAAGATGGCTGTTATCCTCGTGCTTGAGACCTTTCTATTTGAACCTCACCCCGCAGAAGGTCATGCGTTGGGATTTATTACTCTTTCCAAGTCCAAGAAAACAAAATCTCACATTACATAATGCAAGAGCATTTTTTCAAAAGAGTTATTTGTTTATTTGAGAGAGAGAGAGAGAGCTTGAGCAGGAGTGAGGTGGGAAGAGGCAGAAGGAAAAGCAGGCATTAAGACTCCTACTGGAGGGATGGGCGTCTAAAACACCTAGCTCTGAAAGTCTGCAGGACTTATGTCCAGGGGACCTGCAGGAATATAACGAATAAAGAAGCATTTTTTAAAAAAGATTCTATTTATTTATTTATTTGACAGACAGAGATCACAAAAGGCAGAGAGGCAGGCAGAGAGAGAGGAAGGGAAGCAGGCTCCCTGCTGAGCAGAGAGCCTGATGATGTGGGGCTCGATCCCAGGACCCTGGGATCATGACCTGAGTTGAAGGCAGAGGCTTCAACCCACTGAACCACCCAGGCGCCCCTAAAGAAGCAATTTTTAATGGGCCTCGGAGTACTTAAGAAGAAGATAGACCCTATGGCAGATTCCTAAAATAATTGTTACTGAATTACATAAAGTATTGTTTAGAAACTGGTTGGAATATTTTTGTTATGTGCTGTGTTAATGATTTATCAGTACAAATGATGGAAAGCTAATTCTTTGTCTTCAGTGACCTTACATTCTCTCTTTGTACCTATTAGCATTTCATTCTTAAGATAGACACTCTGTGTTCTCACATATAGCCTCCAATTTCTTCCAGGTGTGGTATTATTCCTCCCAGGACTAACATTTCTTAAAGAACCCCTAGATAGAAGGCATTGGAATTTATCATGATGGAAGGAATTGCTAATGATGAAAGTCAGGGATTTATGGGTGTTATAGACTGAATATTTCCCTTCAAAATTCAAATATTGAAGGTCTAATGCTCAATGTGGTAGTATCTGGAGATGGGACCTTTGGGAAATAAATAGGTTTAGAGTGGGTCAAGAGTGTGGGAGCCTCATGATGGGATTAGTGCCTTTAAAAGAAGAGGGAGAGAGAGAGAGAGATCTTCCGCTCTGTGTGTAGACACTGAGGAATGGCCCTGTGTGGACATAGCTAGAAGATTACTTTTTGCAAGCCAAGAAAAGGGCCATCACTAGACCAGTAGACACTGAATCTGCAGGAATCTTAATCAGACCTCTCAATCTCTCAAAATGTGAAAAATAAATGTCTGCTGTTTAAGACACCCAATCTAAGGTATTTTTAAATAGCAGCCCAAGCGGACTAAGACAAGAGGGAAGATACCTTTTAGCTGGTATTCTTCCTTCCTTTTGTTGCATAAGACTTTTATGCTGTTTGCCTGCTTTTGTTTTCTCATATTTACCATGTCTCTTCCTGAATGTTGGGGACAGCTCATGTGACCAACCCAAGTCCTCTTTCCCTGGCATTATGTTTACACTTTTTCTACTGATGGGTTGTTCTTTGTTCCAACAGAAACACTTGAACTAATAGCTCTATTTGTTTATAAATTATCTTATTTGTTTGCCAAGTCAATTGCTTTCTGGGGCAAGCTGTGTTAGGACGCAATAAGTCTTAACATCATTTGCAAGTCTCTCCCACAGTGTGGTTAGTCCACACATGCAAATAAATTTGGCTGAATTCAGCAAAGACATCAGGTTTCATTATTCTACATAATGATGAATAACTCATTTGATGGCATTCTCCAATTTTTGGTTGTTGGATTTAGTCATGTGTATATATGACCTATAAGAATTATTAGTTTACATAAACACTTAATCTTAAAAAAAAAAAAAACCCAAAAAACCCCCCCCAAAACAAAAAAACTTAATCTTACTGGAAGTTTTTAAAAAGTTTTAAAAATACTTACTGCAAAGTAAGTAAAATTTGCCTTGGCACTTTAATCTAATTAAAATTACAAATAAATTTTAGATTTTAATCTGTAATAAGCTTCCTAAGGCAGTCACTTTTTTTCTACAGACACAGTGAGAAAGACCAGTTGTCTATTTTTTTTTTTTCTCTTTGAACTCATTTGGACACACTGTCATGAAGAGGCATTCAAAAAACATAATAGTCTTGTAGTGAGCAAACATCAACTTGATTTATGTAAAATTATTGTTAGCCCATTTTTGACTTATAAAAATGGCAACAGTATTACAGTATTACTGATAATTGTTTTCATAAACTCACTGGGTTTTGCCCTCTAAATTTCATATTTTTCTTACAAATCAGAAATTAAAGCACCATGCTTATTTACTTCTAGAAATCCATCTGGTCAGTAGTGGAACTTCTGCCATTGTGTGGTTAATTGAGTCGTCATGTTTTCGTACCTTATAGTGCACATACCAGTAAATACATATATATGGTTTCTGTGTAAAATAGAGTGACTATTTTACTTTTCAGGAGTGGACCCACCTGCAAATTCAGGTCAAAATGAAATGCATCAGTAATAATTTGGACACCTTTGTTTGGAAAGGTCAATTGTACTTTTCCTGGTTCTGTTTGGGCAAGTCTTGTGTATTGAATACTCTGGTGCTTAGTACAGTTTGCAAGACTTACTGAGCTCCTACTATAAGAGCCAGGTGTTGGGAATCCACAGATGACTAGGATATAAATAAATGATAATAGTATCACATATTGCAGCATTAAAGGTTAAATAAGGTTGAAGTGCATCTGTAAAATTCTTTCACAGTCATTCCAATAGCAATGAATTAATTCAACAAATATCTAAAAAGCACTGCCATAAGTTAAGCAGTGTGTTAGGCACTGCGTATCCAGTGAGATACAGCAGTGAACAAGACACACATTCCACTTGGCCTCCTGGAACAAAATACTTAAGGGGCATGTATTTAGCCATCAATATATGGCTATTTGTAATTGTCTTCAGTTTGTTTTGCTGTTGCCGGTGTGAGCTCTCTGGAACAGAAATCGGATGATGTTACTCTCTGTTTAATTACCTTGAGTGGCATTCTTGTTGCTAATGAAAAAAGGCCAGATTCCTTAGTATGGAGTTGTACTCTGATCCTAGATGAATTTTTCCGGTCTCTACCGCAGAACTTTCTTATGGGTCCTATGCGAGCAAACAAGGGTACTTACTGATCCCCAAACATATTGTATGCTTTCATGCCTCTCTATGCCTTTGCTCACATGTTCCCTTTGACCTGGAAGGTCCTGCCACTGCTACCTGCATACATATGTCCGCCTCACTTGTTCTTTGGGCAAGCTCTTTTTTTTCTTTTTTTAAAAGATTTTATTTATTCATTTAACAGACAGAGATCACAAGTAGGCAGAGAGACAGGCAGAGTGAGAGGAGGAAGTAGGCTCTCCACTGAGCAGAGAGCTTGATGCGGGGCTCGATCCCCAGGACCCTGGGATCACGACCTGAGCCAAAGGCAGAGGTTTTAACCCACTGAGCCACCCAGGTGCCCCTTTGGGCAAGCTCTTATTCACTTATATGTCACCCATTCCGTGACCTCCCAAATACAATTCATTGTATTTCTGTAGCCCTTTGTAGTCATCTACTACATAGTATATTCCTGGTATTTTTATGTGAGTCTCCTGGGCTAGCACGCTCTCTGAGAACTATAAAATGGATGTATATTCAGCTTAAATCATCCTCCTGGCTTCAGTGTTCTCCATTCTACCTCCCAGGAGATTACTTCTGTTTCTAAAAACAAGAACAAACCAGTGTCCCATCTTTACAAGAAACTCTACAAATAAGATCTCAGGATTCGGAGTAAGTAGAATTGTGTCCAGTTAACAATCAAGTAATCTGAAGCTCAGATCTGTTATGTGTTTGTTTCAAAATAGTCAAGAAAGTGTCAGGACGATGATTGTTTTATATTCTCATCTCTGCCACTGGCAACCATTTCCCCCTTTGTCTATACCAACACACTCACAGAATTCTCTTTCCGCAGAATTGTAGTGGTAGCAGAAGTGGGACCCAAGCCATGACTTTTACACATGATTGAATACATAGTGACTGAATAGTATAGCCCTCCTCTCTGTACTCCTTGCTTCCAAGTCTTGATTAAGAGCACGAGCGGCATGGTGATGATTTGTGCTCTGATTCTGTCAGATGGTATTGCTGGTCCTTCTTGGGCTGTTGCCTTTGGGTGCAGAATACTTCTTCCTGTGAACTGTGATTTCACTACCTCTGCTGCCTATTTCTCTTGCCTTAGGGAAACCATTTCTCAGTGGCTTCACTTCAACCACTCTTGCTGGACAGGTGTTGGTGGCCCTGTTCTTAGAATTGGGCCCTCTTGGAATGGGGAGTATTTTTCCAGAGAATGAGAATTTTGTGTTTCCAAAAGGTAGCCTGAGGACATCGGGTGGGCCTCACCCTGCTGAACTCAAAGTCAGTACTTTATAGCAGTGATCAACTTAAGGCTGCATCTGAATTTTTTGACATCTTCTTGCTTCAGGATGAGTTTCCTGTACTTGGATGGGTATTTCCCACTCAGGTTGGGCAACTCTTTTACGCTTAGTGTATGAATCTTGAACCTTATATCACAATCCTCTTCATTGTTTTTCCAAGGGGCTTTAAGGGTCTGAAACATGTAGATATTTCATTTAATTTTATTTCAACCACTACTTCTTATTGAGCACCTATTATGTCTCAGGCACTGTGCTAGATTATAGAGTGTTTTATTTTCTCGAGATGGCAGGGTGATCCCAATTAGCCCTCTGTTATCGATGAGGGAACCTAGACTCTGTGAGAGTTCAATAATTTGCCTGAGGTAATGAAGTCAGGAAGTGGCCGAGCTGGGGTTGAAATTTAGGCCTGTCTGACCCTGTGGCCTCATGCTGCTTCCCAGGATGATCACCTTGATGATCTACAGACGATCTACAGCCACTTCATAATTTTGAGGATTTCATGAACATGGATGACACTACCCTAAACCTAACCTTTTAAAATTCTGGGGGACTACTCCTGCTATAGTAGTCCCAGGAGATGCTATAGGATTTGGAGGTCATTGTCAATGGCAATAAAAGGCAGCTCCCTGTACATAATTAAGTTTTGCTCCCCCTCTTTAACTACAAATGTAGGGGAAAGACTGTTTTTCATAACTTAACTTTCTAAGTGACTTAGACATCCTTGAACACTTCTTATTTTCTTCACTCTCATGAGCCCTCTAAGGACTAACATGTTAAAAATTATGATGATTCTTTCCAGATGTTGGAGTTTTGATTGCAAGGAGAATAGGAGTAGCTGAGTGGTGGTGGAGCTGGCATTGCCTATGGAAAATGTTCAGACAACACACGAAGACCTGCCAAGTCTCTTGCAATGTTTTATTTGTATTGATGTGTATTTGGCTCAATTGGCTTGAGGTTGTGGGGCTGACTGGAATGACCAGGAAAAAGAACTCTGGGGTCTCCCTCCCCATTCCTGGGAGTCTTGAGTATTGAGGAGATTAAAGATATCAATTCTACATTTAGGTAAGAGAGTGAACAAAATATGCACTGTTGGTGAATATGTTAAGTATCTTAAGAAATTGCTTAATTCCGAAAGTAAGTGAGAAATCAGACAGGAGGGGAATTCAGAGTGTTTAAATGAATACTTGCCTCTAAAATCACCACTATGTGATTTAAGAAAATTATGAATTTACTTTGAAATTATATTAATTCATAAAATATTATCTTCTGTTCAAAAAAGAAAAGGTACCGGTTTTACTCATTTTTATACTTCACAGAGATTCCTTGCCTTCCTTAAAAGTGTGCTTCTATTTATTTCATGGGTAACTGCTCAGCCTACCTCTCCAGCTCTCTTGGATTTCCTAATAGGAACCAAATTTTGATACACTAGGTTTCCCTGCAGAATTATCTTATGGGTTTAGAAGCTGTCATATATCAGTAAACTTGGTAGCAATTTTGACTGTGACCTTGTTTCCATTTTCAAGTAAAAGATATTTCATATATTCCATTTGTTGCAGAAATGTGTTTGCTACCCAATTTTGGTATAATTTCTAAATTTGCCTTAGTCTTTTCAACCATGAGAGAGGAGGGCAGATATCACAAGGGAGTGTGGATGTGTTCAGTTCCGAGATAAACCTCTACCTGAGAATCTTGGATTTGTCTTTTGGTTTCTGTTACATGAGAGACAGAAAGGAGCTGTATGTTATCAGTACCAACCTTAAGTTGTCCAGGTGATATTATTGTCACTCTAAGATCCTTCAGGGGCGCCTGGGTGGCTCGGTCACTAAGCATCTGCCTTCGGCTCAGGTCATGATCTCAGGGTTCTGGGAAGGGTCCCGCATTGGGTTCCCTGCTTGGTGGGAAGCCTGTTTCTCCCTCTCCCACACCCTCTGCTTGTATTCCCTCTCTCGCTGTGTCTCTCTCTGTCAAATAAATAAATAAATAAATAAATTCTTAAAAAAAAATCACCTTCAACTTTTTTGATATTGGGAAATTATTCTGTGTAACAAAATCAAACTGCAGAAAATCTTTGTGTATAGTTGAAATAGTGATTAGAAAATCCCAGACAACTTTTTGGAGTCTCTAGGAATTCTGGACTCAAGAAGAAAGAGCAGTTTGGAAAACAATTTTATAAATTCAATTGTATTAACAAACATCTTCCAAAACAGGCAACATGACAAATGGAAAAACTCTGGAGTCAGACAAGTCTGGGTTTGACCTGGTTCTGCCCTTACTGACCATATAAACTTGGCCAGGTTTTCTTACTGGAGGAGATTGTTTCCTTTTCTGTAAAGTGATAAAGTGAATATATATACCTTTCAGAATTATTATCAGAAATTGACATATGTAAATTTATTTATTTTTAATTTTTTATTTCTTTTCAGCGTAACAGTATTCATTGTTTTTGCACCACACCCAGTGCTCCATGCAATCTGTGCCTTCCCTAATACCCACCACCTGGTTCTCCCAACCTCCCACCCCCCCGCCCCTTCAAAACCCTCAGACTGTAAATTTAGACAAAAGAAGGCCTTTCAATAATTGGAAAATATTTAAAAATATAATATGAAAATTGTTACTCATAAGTTAAATTTGCACTGTGAAGCATGCTAGCCACATAAGGCAAAAGATTAATGCTGTCCATCCTGAAACGTGGGTATGAATCTTTCTCCCTATTGCTGTGGCTGTAAATCTTAATACTAATGCCGTCTTTATTGTGTTCTTATTCTGTACTAGGTGTTGTATAAGCATTATGTCATTTAATCTTCAGAACTATTCCATGTGATTCCAAACAACAAGCTTAGCCGAAATAAATTAACATTTAAAAAATAATTTACTTTGTCATTGTACAGACATAGCCATTGGATTTTTATAAAAATAATTTAGGCTAACTCAGCTTTCCTCACAGACCTTTGAAATTAGTCTAGTGATTAAATCAAGTAGGAAGAGCTCCAAGAAAAAGAGTTTTTTTTTTTTTTTTTAAGATTTTATTTATTTATTTGACAGAGAGAGTGAGCATAAGCAAGGGGATGCTGCAGAGGGAGAGGGAGAGAAGCAGTCTCCCCACTAAGCAGGGAGCCCCATGTGGGACTCGATCCCTGGGATTATGACTAGCTGCTTAACCAACTGAGATACTCAGGTGCCCCTCTAGCAAAAAGAGTTGTAAATAGAATCCAAATGTTTTATTCACTTTTCAGACAGGAATGACTTTAAAAAGATAAATGCTAGGGCCAACAGATTACATTTTCTAGGACTGTAAATAATATGTATTGAATAGTGTTAGTGAGCTCTGTGAAATCAGGTGTTCTTTCAAACTGCCCATTACCAAGCATGGTTGCTTAAAATAGGTACGTAACACCTACTTACCAGGTACTTAACATAGTAGGTACTTAATGGTGCTTATTGAATGAAGTCTTGGTGAATAAATAAATTAGTTTTCAATATGGAAAAATATGCCTTTTTGAAAGTCATTAAGATAATTTTTTTCTCATTGATAATTATAAAGCTTTCTTTTTTCAAAAGATTTTATTTATGTGTTTATTTATTTGAGAGAGAGAAAAAGAGAGAGAGAGAGTGACTGGAGGGGTAAAGACAGGGTAGCAGAGGGAGAAGGAGAGGCAATCTCCCAGCTAGCAGGGAGCCCCACTAAGGGCTCAATCTCAGGACCCTGAGATCATGACCTGAGCCAAAGGCATACACCTAACCAACTCAGCCACCCAGATGTGGCAATAATTTTAAAGCTTTCAAAATGTGTTAAGTAGTTGAATTTAAAGCCAATCTGAGTTTTTCTAAATGAACATTGGATTTTGTCTTTTTTTTAAACTTTGAAAACATTTTTTTCAAAGTGAGAAATGCATACATAAGAAAATCTCATATTTGAGTTATGTATATAAGTATATGAAATGCTATAATTTATAAAACTAGCTCTATCATGAGTAGCCAAAGAAAGAGAAATGATAAAATTTGAAACATTCCGATGAGCTTCAATTTTAGATATAATATAATTTTTATGTTTTCTATTAATGTTTTCCAGACTATAGACAGAATAAAATAAGAATAAAAAAATAGCTCGAATATTGCAGCACATATAATGTTGTAAGCCCTGCAAAGGGTTTTATATGCATTATATTTCTTAATCTTCACAATAACCCTGTTAAGCAAGTATTGCTCTCCTTCCTGTTTTATAAACGAGAAAACTGAGGCGTGAAGGTCCAGTGACTTAACAAGCTCACAGAACCAGCAAGCAGCAGAAAGAGGTTTGGAGCACAGTTTTACTTGCTTCCACATTGTGCACTCCTAATTGTCTGTTGTACTCAGAGCTCAGCCTGAGCTTAGTGGGTACAATTCCTATAGGAACTCATCTCCACCACGTGTAGGGATGGGGTCATTGATCAATATATTGAATCAACTAGCAAATACAGTTGTCCCTTGAATAACACAGGGGTTAGGGGCATTGACCCCCCCCCCCATGTACTTGAAAATCCACTCATAATTTTGACTTCCCCCAACCTTAACTATCAACAGCTTACTGTTGACTGAAGGCCTTACAGATAACACTCAATTAATACGTATTTTATGTGATATGTATTATATACTGTTTTCCTACAACAAAGTAAGCTAGAGAAAAGAAAATGTTAAGAAAATTATAAGAAAAAGAAAATACACTTACAACACTGTACTGTATTTACAAAACAAAAACAAAACGGGACCTGGGTGGCTCATCGGTTAAGCATCTTCCTTTGGTTCAGGTCATGATCTCAGGGTCCTGGGATGGAGATTTTAGTGGGGCTCCCTGCTCAGCAGGGAGTCTGCTTCTCCCTCTCTCTCTGCCACTCTCCTCTCTCCACACCACCCCCTGGCCGCTGCCTTCTCTTTGTGTCTCTCTCTCTCTAAAAAAAAAAAAAAAAAAAAAAAAAAAAAAAAAAAAAAATCCGTGTAGAAGCAGACCCACGCAGTTGAAAGCCTTGCCATTCAAGGGTCAAATGTAACTTGTTCTCCCTAAAGTGTCCAAAATTATTTTGCTCTGGCAGAGGGAATATCCACATACTTTCTCAAGAGAATCAGATGAGAGAACTCCAGATGAAAAGAAAATGGATGTGTGCAGAAATTTTTTTCTGGGCTATTATAGAGTCAAGCTGAATACTGAGGAGCCTCATAAACTCTGGGGTTAGTTTCCTGACTTAGCATTACTGCTCAGTCCAGGCATTCTCAAGAAGCACAACAGTTCAGATATTTCACCCTGTGCCACCAGACCAAACCGAGGTGCTGCTGTGGTTTGGAACCTGTAACGGCCCCTGAAAACTGAGGCAGCATCATTTTTATAGGTTAATTAGTGCAAAATTCCAATTCCATTTGCCTTATTCCAAATGGATCTTGTCACTGCATTTATAATGTGTTTTTTTTTTAAGATTTTTTAATCCTTGTTTTTTAAAATCTCTCTGACAGAGAGACAGACAGACAGTGGGAGAGGGAACACAAGTGGGGGAGTGGGAGAGAGAGAAGCAGGCTTCCCAGGGAGAAAGGAGTCAGATGCGGGGCTCAATCCTAGGACCCTGGGATCATAACTTGAGCCAAAGGCAAATGCTTAACCAAGTGAGCCACCCAGGTGCCCCTATAATGTCTTTTTTAATACTACATTAACCTCTATACTATAACATATTTCAAATAAAAAACAATAATGGGGTGGTGAGGAGAGGAAATTCTACTTCTTGGCAATGTGAGAAAGATTGATTTTGAAAAAATGCAAGTAAGTTAGATATCTGCTCATACACATTTAAGTATACTTTTTTCTAAGTACATTCAATTAACTAAGCCCAATTGCCATACCTTGTGTCTTTGTAACTTTATTTTTATAATAACATGAATGGAGTCAATTCTCTTATGTTTCCTGCAGTAGTATATGAGAAAGCCAGACCCAAGTAGAATTGCCAAAAAAAGATACAGTATTTTAATAACTATGCTACCAAAAATGACACCTACATTTATTTGGCTACTGTTTCTCAGAAAGAACTAAATGGATTGACAAAATTTTCAAAACAACACACACACACAAACACACACACACACTCACACACACACTCATCCTCAGGCTTAGCAAAAGCAAGAGACTCCCAGCCTAAACAGGTAATCGTTTTGGAAGTTTATGTTTCTAAAAAGGGGAGGGGGCAAAATGCAAACACCATTTCCACCATAGTTAATTGAAAATGGTTGGTGAATGAGCCAATTTTTGCAAAAAAAACAAAAAAAAAAGTGAGTTGCAACACTTGAAATGACTGGTGTAGAACTCAGAAAGTAGTCCAAGGAAGTAAATATTTCTTTGTGGGTAACTTACTTTAGCCAGACAACTTTATGAAGAGTGGTAGTATTCAGAAAGTTATTTGCTTTGAGATAAGCAGGTAACCATCCTTTTTTTTTTTTCTTTAAAGATTTTATTTATTTATTTGACAGACAGAGATCACAAGCAGGCAGAGAGAGAGGCGGAAGCAGGCTTCCTGTTGAGCAGAGAGCCCGATGCAGCTGGGCTCCCAGAACCCTGGGATCAGGACCTGAGCCTAAGACAGAGGCTTTAAACCACTGAGTCACCCAGGTAGTCCAATAACCAGCCTTTTAAGGCAGTAGTGTTCTCTGAAAAACAAGCAAACAAAAACAAACAAAGAAAACACTTTGGCACACAGAAGATATTGACTCTCTGAGCAATATGTTTTTCCCAAACAGTGGCCTACCCAGTTAGGTACAATTATTGATTTAAAAAAAAAAAATATTTATTTATTTGATGGAGATCACAAGTAGGCAGAGGGGCAGGCAGAGAGAGCGGTAGGGAAGCAGGCTCCCCTCTGAGAAGAAAGCCCAATGAGGGGCTCGATCCCAGAACTCTGGGATCATGACTTGAGCGAAGGCAGAGGCTTTAACCCACTGAGCTATCCAGGCGCCCCATGAATATTTTAATAATTTAATTCATTTCACTGAAATGTGATAATAGCATGGCAAGAGGGAAAGGATGAGGCTAATGGCAGAGCAAGTTTTTAAAACCTTTCTGAGGGCACTTTGTTAATATTCTTAAAGTCTTAATGCATGTACACACTTTGGCTCAGCGATTTCACCATTAGGGAAATTATGCCAAGGAATAATCAGCTATCCAGATAGAAGTTGTCAACTCTATGTCAACTAACAAGGAAATCATTAAAAAAAAAAAAAAAAAAGGTACATCTATTTAGGAGAACTCTATGCAGCCAAGTTCGGAGAAATATTTCTTGACATAGAAATAATCATAGTACTTTAATGTTTTACTAAGGGAAGAAAAAACAGACCAAAAAGTATATATAGATTAGATACCATTTAAATAAAAATAAAATGAATATATCCTCTTGAGGTGGAGGAACTTGATAAAATGCAAACCATAGTAGGAAAAACATAGTTAATTTTGAAAATGACTGAGATTGCTTTACCTGTAATGTGTTACAAACTCCCTGCTGGAGTTGGGAGCCGGGCCTGGAACAGTAGAACCTTCTGAGTTGACTCAAAGATATGAATTTATCTGCTGGTTTCTAGCTATAGGTTCATATTTGGAGTGGCCCCAACCTCGGTACTGTTTGAAAATATTGTATCAGAATGTAGATTAGATTAATTTAGAAAAATTTTATGTATGAAAATTCTCAAATGATTAATCGCCAGAGACATTAGGCACCCCCCCCCCTTTTTTTTGAGAGGGAGAGAGAGACAGTGGTGGGAGGGGCAGAGGGAGAGGGAGAGAGAGAATCTAAAAGCAATCTCCACCTGGGCTCTGCTGATGTGGGGCTCTATCTCACAACTCTAGGATCATGACCTGAGCCAAAATCAAGAGTCAGACGTTTAACCAACCGAGCCACCCAGGCGCCCTCCAAGATTTTTTTTTTATGTGGTGGGATTTTGCAGTTTATAAATAATTTCACCTTGCCATCCCCTTTGGTTTAGGGGAACTGCCACTTCTTTCAATGACACATTCTTGAAACTACACGTATCGCAAGTTGTCTGTTTTTGAAACTTATGGGGTGTGAGTTTTGGAAGTGGAAAATTAGCTTGGATATGAAATCCTGATGACATGAAGGGTTTCCCACGCCTGTAGTTAAATAAAGATGTGAGCTGCCTTGGTGAATTTCAGCATCCAAGTTGTGGAAACTTACTGTGCTAGTAAGCTAGAGACAGGGTCCCCTTTCTGCTCCACTTGAAAAACAATGGCCGGGTCAGACAGCCAGAAATGGAGTGGTCATGCGATGAAGAATGAAGCGTATTTGGTTTTACAAGCCTTCACTTAGAACTTGTCAGTAGTGTGCAGCAACTACTGACTTGTTCTGAGAGCCCTGCTTCTCCCTTCTCCTGATGTGTTTAAAGTTCTGGTACCTCAGTCATTTTTGTCAGTGTGTTTATTTATAAGAAGTTATTTTATTTCAAGACAATGTCAAATTTTCAGAAAAATTCAGGAAGAGTAAAAAGAAAAATGTTTTTCCCTGAATTATTAGAGAGCAATCCCACATCAGACTCCTTGCTTGCCTGCTTCTTCCTCTGCCTGCTGCTCCCCTTGCTTGTGCTCTCTTTCTCTTTCTGTCTGACAAATAAAATCTTAAAAAAACAAAAAATAGAATGAAGACTTTTAAATGAATATATGAGCTTTACCCAGAGTTATAATATGAATTCCACTAGGTAAGCTATCCCACAAATTTGTGAAATAATGTAGGGTCTTATAGTGTGTTTGGAACCAAGAAGCATAGAATTTGGCTTTAGGGAGAGGAAATAAAATCTAGTGGCAGGTTCTCAAGGTCTCTTTTGGTTTGCTACATTCACTCAAGCAAACTTTATTTCTGATGATATAATGTCACTTGGTATTTACATTATTTTTTTTAATATGAGGCACTCATTGCAATACCAACTCATATATTTCCACTCTATGCCTGGGTAGTTGAGCAATAAATAACACTGCATATATTATGCAGATAGAGGGATTAGGATTTGTCTATGTGATGTGATATAGAGAAATGAGCAGTTAACTGTTTTTTTCTCTTTTTTAAAAAAATCAAGTTAGAAAGTTAAAATTCTCATCTGATAAAACAACCTAGGATTATTAATTTGGGGAACTATTTTAAATTTTCTGTAAATTATAAAGTTCTAATATGGTTATTGTTTTAGAGATAGCTAGACTATGCTACGAAGCTGTTGTAAATTTTATGGCTGAGCTTCATATTGGCAATAAACTGCTGGACCACTTAATGTTAAATACGAAAATAAGTTACTCAGCTACTTGAAGAAAATACTATGACTGCAGGTTAAAAATAAGCACTTATTAAGTAATTACGTTCTAGAAAAAAGAGAGGTAAAGCCAAGACTTTTTAAAAAATGAGATCATGTTTATATTTTGCTGTTTAGTTTAACAAATTAATTTGTATCCTAGACATAGGGATGGGATATTAAAGAGTTAAAACAAAATAGTAAAGGAATAGAAAGGGTTTTAGATTATTAAAGTGTTTTAAAACTATTAATGTAGAGAAATATAATTATCATATTATATTTAATTACATTCTTAAGTGAATTGCAGAGATTTTTATTATGTTGGTATTGATAATACGTATGTCAACATGTCTTGTCCCTGGCCTTGGTTCTTGAGTTCAGCCAAGAAAGAATTCAGAGCCACCCCCCCTTTTTTTAAAAAAATTAATGTATAATGTATTATTTGTCCCATGGGTACAGGTCTGTGAATCATCATCAGGCTTACACACTTCACAGCACTCACCATAGCACATACCCTCCCCAATGTCCATCACCCAGCCACCCCATTCCTATCCCCCAACCCCCCAGCAAGCCTCAGTCTCTTGTGATTTGTCTCCCTCCTGATCCCATCTTGTTTCATTTTTTCCTTCCCTACCCTCCACAACCCCCCGCCCTGCCTCTCAAATTCCTCATATCAGAGAGATCATATGATAATTGTCTTTCTCTGATTGACTTATTTCGCAGAACCAAACTCTAAAGTGTGCAAGTGTTTAATAGCAGTTTAAGCAAAAGTATACTCTCAAGTTTCGAGAGCAGGCAGGCCCAGAGGTGGCAGCTGTACTGGGGCTCAGCGATGTCTTTACTTTTTATGTTAGGATAGGGTATGAATCATAACGAGGGCGGCGTCTAAGGTTGCAGCCAATCATCTAAGGAATTCCCACTATTGGGAGAGGAAGTTTTTGGCCCTATATAGTCCTTCTGAGAACTGTCCTGGAAGACATTCTCTGCCCAGGCGTAGGAGGGGGAGTGGGGGGATTAAAAACCACAATGTAAACGTATTATAATGAAGCTATAGGTTACTGTAGGGCAGTGGTCCTAGGGAAGAACTGCATGCGTATCTGTTGGGGTCTGTCAAGGCTGTTTGGAACTCGGTCTCTGCTTTTTATTATTCAGAAAGCACTTGTTCCCTGTTCATATCTAGTTAACTGCCTCCTCTATCACATAGACATTACTGTAGTTACTTTGGTTTAAATCTCAAATATTATTATATTGTAGTACATAGTATGGGGTTGTACACATATACAATTAAATGTTTTTTGACTTTCAGTAAATATTTATTGGCAATTTGGTAACTATTTAGACAGCTTAGTGAAGATTCAAACTTGAAAATATATGGCAGAAGCTTGTTCACCTCAATGAATATTCCTTTAAAAATATTATTAACAAGTCTACAGGCACCTGGGTAACTCAGTTGGTTAAGCCTCCAACTCTTGGTTTCAACTCAGATCATGATCTCATGGGCTGTGAGATGGGCCCCATGTTTGGCTCCTTGCTCAGTGGGGAGTCAGCTTGAAGATTCTTTCCCCCTGCCCGGCTCTCTGTTCTGTGTGCTCTCTTTAAAATAAATAAATCTTAAAAAAAAAATAAAATGTTATTAACAAGCTTAAAATCTTATTTTCAAGTATATTAATGAATTAGAAGTTAACATGTCTCTTTTTTTTTTTTTTAAAGATTTTATTTATTTGTCAGAGAGAGAGAGAGAGTGCAAGCACAGGCAGAGAGAGTGGCAGGCAGAGTCAGAGGGAGAAGCAGGCTCTCTGCGGAGCAAGGAGCCTGATGTGGGACTCGATCCCAGGACGCTAGGATCATGACCAGAGCCAGAGGCAGCTGCTTAACCAACTGAGCCACCTAGGCGTCCCAGAAGTTAACATGTCTCTTAAGAAGTAAAAATAGTTTGTAAATTTTAAGACAACTTGTTATAGAAAAAGATAGTTTTCAAGCATACAAATAGATTGCCAAACAGAAGGAGTTTGCAATAAATTATAATCAGAGAGATGATCTGCCCTAATGTATGAGTCTTTTAATTATAGGAAAAAAAAACCTGTAGAGAGAGGAAAAGCACGAGATGGTCCCCAAGGATCATGGAGCTCAGAAGGAGACCAGTACCCAGGACTTAAACTTTAGAGCAATGAGCAAGGTAAGTGAAAAGGGTTGTTGCCTGGTTGTTTGTTCTAACATTCTGATTCGTTAGGGTTTTCCATGGGCACATTTGTTTATGTTGTGAATCGGTGACTAAAAATTCAGTGTTGTATGGAAAAGAAAACAAGTAGAACAGCAACAATTAAATAACCCAAGGGATTTCCATCAGTCCTCTCTCAGCTCCTTTCAGGAAAGCTCCAATTTGGTGGCCTGTTTTGTCGTTTGTCCCGGGATTTTTTTTTTTTTTCCTTTAGGTCCTAACCAAATCAAACTATTGTATGTGTTTTCTTTCCCTTTAAAAAAACAATGTAGTCACCCATCCTCCTTAATGCTTTCAACAAAATGAATAATAAAAGAATTCTTGGACGGGGAGAAGAAAAGGAGAATTCATGTGAGAAAAGCCCACCCACCTTTCTTTAAGAGAGGTTGCTTTTTAAAAATTGGCTTCCTTTTCTCTGAAGACACATTAAAAGAAAGAAAGGGATCTATGGGAATGTGAGATAACTGAGCTCATCTGTCTTTAGTCTTTACAATAAGCTTTGCTGTGAAGGGATAGAAAAAGCTTGTTTGAAGCAGATTAGGGACCTACACTTCGCAACCATCTCTTGGTGAAGCAAGAAATGACTGTAAACAGAACAAATGGTGTTTATTAAGATCAAGACAAATATTAAATAACTAAACAGCTTCGTATACATTTTACTCTTTTATGCATTCAGGGGACTTTACGCACTCCACATAGTAGGGGAAGGAAACTAACTTACAAATCTTTAGTATTTGCCACATACTATGGTAGACATTTTATTTAAATGATTTCTTCAACTCTAAAATACTTACTAAATTATTATGGCACGTTACTTATTGGATTATTATGGATTGTTCTGAGGATTAAATGAGATAAAATAAGTCATATCTGGTACATTAAATTCTCACAACAACCCTATAAATCTCAACAAGGTTAAAGTGACCCCGCCAAGGTCACATAGTTAGAATGTGCCTGAGACGGTGTCCTCATCCTCACTCCTGCTGTTGCACTATATGACTACGCGGTAATGTATTTGCTGGATAATTGTCTTCCATGCATGTGATAGGAGGGATCTTGGACCAGAAATTCCAGTCAAAAGTGTGTTATTGTTAAACAAAAAGCTATTCTGAGTAATAATTTGTAGTTACTGGGAGAAGCATTATTTTTATGCCTCATCTACCCTTGAAGTACAATGTTTTGCAAATTGCTTAATTTCCTCTTTGTAAGTGGAGTGCTGCAGGCGAGCTATGTTTTCCCACTGGCGAAGTATTTCTAAATCCATATGTGGAGATTAAGTTTGAGGAAATCTGATATCCCAAACTTTGTGCAATGAAATGAATGTTACACTTACTTGGGAATTTTGTGTTTTCTCGTGAAGATTATTTAGTTTTCCTAATCCTTCATAAGTGGAATCCTTTAAACCACTTCTTTGATAGAATGATATGCTACATAGACAGAGATGTGAGTAGAATTTAATATTCAGAGAAATGTCAAAGCTGTGATTTTTAGTCCCAATATTATTTGTGATATTTTTTGATGCAAACATTAAGGAAGGTGTAGAAATACCAGGTGAAATTGTAAAGAGTTTAGGAATAAAACACTTATGATGACAAAAGGGATGGTTAGCCCATAGTGAATTCACTTAAGTATACCCTTTAATGTGTAGATTGCTTTGTGTAATATAGAGCTTCCGGATTATTCACAAGATGAAAAGGACAATACTAGAATGTCAAATGTGAAATGTGAAAATCTGTTTTTAAAAAATACGTATTTGTGTGTATGAGTGAGTGAGCGAGTGAGATGGGCTGATGAAGAAATGAATGGAGTGGTAAAGGATGAATAAAAATATTTTACTTCCCTTGGTTACCTTTTGTTTTATGGAACTAGCCACTGACAATGACTTTTCATCAATTTTGTCTAGTGTCATTTTGGTTTTAGCATTATCTGTGATAATATGGTGCTACACAGTTATTTCTTCCTTGTTTATTGTTTACTGTCTGTGCCACTTAGACATTAACCTAGTTGCCACTTTTTCTAGGAGCGTAAATTCTCTGCACTAAATTCTTCCATTAAACATACATAATATTTTTTTCACTAATAATGGGGAGAAAAAATGGAGTAAAGGAAGCAAAAAGAGAGAGTAATGAATTGGCAAGAAAATCTGTTTTCTATCTTCATGTTACTAGGAACAACATGAAACTTCCTTAATTTGTACTTGAAAACAAAAAAAAAAATGCTAGCTTTTATATTTTAATTAGTCTGGGGACCTAAGGATAGGGAATAAGAAGGTTTAAGTAAATTCAAAGAAAAAGTTCCTATTTCTAGGAAAAAAAAGGTGTTAAATGATTATTAAAGTATTTTAGACAGTTGATAAAATGCCTCTGCAAACATTAAATACTTCTTAAAAAACAAAATTTTGATTTGTACATAAATAAATGAGAAACACATGAATTAAATTTCATATGAAACACACATGACTTAAAAAATTATATGTAAAAAAAATACTTGGCAAAACTTATTTGGGGTTTGGTAAAACATGAAGCATGTTTGGGGTTTGGTAAAGCCACAGACATTTGAAAAATATCTTGAAATAATCACTAAACCCAAAGTATTCCTAAGTTAGCCCACTCTTTAGAAACTTTTTATTGTGATGATGTCTTTGGTGATTGATCACTTATTTCTTTTACTGAAGAAAAAATACAATTATGAGAAATTCAAGGGAGATCAAATTTTCTTTTTCCAGTGAATTGCTAGAATTTGAAAACCCGATAATTTAACAGGCATGTTGTTTGCTTGTTTTGAAAAACCCTTAGCAGCAGTATTATTACAGTTGGGCTATACTAAGCAGGAATTGGCTTCTCTCCATTCAGAGCTCATGTTTCCTCTTAAGGAGAACTTGAGAGTACATCTCATCCATCTCTTGATCTTTCTCCTCCTCTTCTTCCTTTTTCTCCTCTTCTTGTTCTTCTTTTGTATTTCATTGTTTTCCTTGAATGTATCTTGGTAACATTACCCCTGGTTACATGTTGGCAATTGCAAAGTAGGCAAATGTCAACCCTAGTTCTCTATAAGACTAGCAAAACTCTTCCTTCTTAATGTTCCTTAACTTCTCTATAGGTGCCAGTATTCTGAGCTGTGCCTACTCTTTACAGTTTCAGCCACACAGACCTACTTAATTATGAACCACTGGGGGGTACCCAAACTATCCTCTCATCAAAGTTTACCTTATGGACAGCCCACAACACACTAGGGAGAGAGGTGTTGGAAATGTCTTGTATTATTTAATAATAGTTACTCACATTACTTTGTGGGAGACGAAAAATGGCATTGCACTTTAGTTGGAAAGTTTCTAATAAATTTCCCTATGACTCTTGGTGCAAGAAATAAAGTTTCATTTGAAGGAGGCTAAAGCAGAAATGGGATTTATGGCTATCTCATAGCACACAAAGCTTGAATAGTAGTTAGATCTAGAACTGGGTGCTGCAACACTATTGGGCTCTTTCTGTGTCTCATTAACTACTCTGGATGAGTCTGTAGCATTTTTCTCTCCCACAGAGAGGCTTCTTCTACTTCTTTGGTTTACATGGAAGAACATGGCTCATATAGTTTCTGAATTTACTTGAAACAAGTTTAGCACCAGAAGAAAGACTAAATTCTTCTTTTGTTCCAAATTCTAAATTTTAGAGGTAGAACATTTTCTGGTTGTGGAGAGCAAAATGGAGTCTCTCACGTCAAGCAGGGGTCTATGTCAAGCAACGATGCAAACAGTTAAAGATACTACAGCTAGGAGATGCTATAGGGATCAGAATCAGTGGACACTCTGGAACTGAAAATGGGCAGAACCAGAGGAGGTCTGTGGGGGCCCCCAAATGATTAAATCCCTTTAAAAAGGATTTTGGCAGCGAACTGTCAGACTCTTCAGACCTGACCCCTCTATATTTGACCCCTTAAAAAAGGCAACTGCCCCCAAAGGCTCTTCTTGATTGATCTCCAAACAGAGCCGAGATCCTTCACTACTAGAACCTAAGAAGCAGTAAGTGCTGAGAGCTGACCCTGACCAGACTGAGGCCTTATCTCTACTGCGTGCCCACAGACTGACTTTGCCTTTGGGTCATTTACTTCCTGCACCCTTCTGTTAGCTTGTTTGTTGTGTGGTTCATCTTATGCCCTGCTCTGGGTGCTGTGAGTTGCTCACATTTCAGTGCTAATTTTCTTGTTAAAAAATTAAGATATTCTTTATTTATATTTTATTTACTTTGAAGAATGGTGATCTAGGAATTCAGATTTTATGAGGCATTACAACAGGTTAGTAGAAATACATAAAGAGAAAGGAAATACATAACACTTGTTTTGTTTGTTTGTTTGTTTGTTTTTTAAGATTTTATTTATTTATTTGAGAGAAAGAGAATGTGGGAGGGAGAGAGAATCTGAAACAGACACCAAACTGAACACAGAGCGTGATGTGGGGCTTGATCCGATGACCATGAGATCATGACTGTGAGATCATGAGCTGAGCCAAAACCAAGAGTCAGATGCTTAACTGACTGAGCCACCCGGACGTCACAAACACTACTTCTCATATCACAGTTGTAGACAATTACACAGTCCACATAAAAGATCTTTTACTAAAATTTCATTCAAGTTTTAATTTTCTCTGTTGGAAAAAAAGATTCAGGAATGTTTGATACTCTCATTAATGGTAGGATATTATCCATTCTGATTCCTTGTAATAACAGTTATTGAATACCTAAACAGTATATAAGGTAAGGACACAGAGGTGTTTAAAGATAGGCTTTCCCCTGAAGCAGTCCATAGTTTATTAAGAAGACTAACATTAAAAATATTATACTACATTGTGCTAAGTAGGATGACAGAAGTACATACTGGGGACAATGGTGGGACAAAAGATGGAAAAATGCAATGATTTTTGTGTGTGTGTGTGTGGATTGGGGAAGCTACAGAGAAGCAAAAGAAATATGATTATGGGCATAGATTTATGAGACAATGGTCTGTGAAGGGACCCCAGACAAGATCCTGATTATAAAGAAGTACAAGTTTAATTTACAAAAAAAAAAAAAAAAAAAATCCCTCCCTTTCTTTTTCCCTTCCCTTTCTCCCACCCTCTTACCTTAGCTGGAGGAGTATTACTTCCTCTGTGCCCTTGCAGGCTGACTTTATTTGGAATTCTTAGTGCTGCTCAGCAGTCATACCCTATTTCTCTAGTTTATTCTCTTCAAAAATGATTTTATTACTTTTCCTTTTTCTTCAAACTTTGAACATTTCCTCCTCCATCCTGGCCCCTAGGTAATGACTTAATGTGGGAAACAAAGGCAGAAGAAAAATGTAGATTAAATTAAATGTTCTTATAACTTACAGCCCATTGACAAATACTTGAGTTATTGTACGCTTTATTTGTAATACTTTATATTATATTATATTTGTAATACTTTAGTTACCTTTTATTTTAGTTATTTTATTTAGTTATTTTAGCTTTTAGTTATTTTATTTTAGTTATTTTATTCTTGTATATATTATCCCATTGTTGAAAAGTCAGTGTTAATCTCTGGGAGCTTTTTATGATTTTCTCTTTGTCTTTGATTTTTACAATTTTACAATACGTAGGTATCTCGGTGGGGTTTCCCATTGTCTTTATTCTGCTTGTGGTTTGTAGAGATTCTTGAACCTATGTCTTGATGTATTCATCGGTTTTGGAAATTATCAGCCATTGTCTCTTCAAATATAACTTCTGTTCTTTCTTTTCCTTCTTGAGCTCCAATTATATGTATGCTAGACATTTATGCCCTGCCCATATGTCTTTCTTTGCATCAATCTGCATATTTTCTTCTGATTAATCTTCAAGTCCATAAATATTCTCTTTGGCTGTGTCTCGTGTATTGTTAAATTCATCTTAATTTCAATTATTGTATTTAAAACATTTTCAGAATGTCTATTCTTTTTCATTCTTTTTTTATTCTTTCTTTTTCATTCCTTTCACTTTCCTTAGGGGATTTCACATCTTTTCATATAATTTCTGGAATGTTAATAATAACTATCTCAAAATATGGTTTCTAATTTTAATATTTGGATTCCCATGGGTCTATCCTATGGGTTTTTTTTTTTTCATTTAGTTTGTTGTAAGTTCCTTTTTCTTGTTTTATTCTTTAAAAAATTAACTTCTGGGAGGCGCCTGGGTGGCTCAGTGGGTTAAAGCCTCTGCTTTCGGCTCAGGTCATGATCCCAGGGTCCTGGGATCGAGCCCCACATCGGGCTTTCTGCTCAGCACGGAGCCTGCTTCCCACCCCACCCCCCCGCCTGTCTCTCTGCCTACTTGTGATCTCTCTCTGTCAAATAAATAAATAAAATCTTAAAAAAAAATTAACTTCTGGGCACTTAATTGAGTTTGCTAGAGTTTTCATAACAAAATGCCACAGACTGGGTGGCTTAAACAACAGAAGTTTATTTTCTCTTGGTTTTAGGGGCCAGAAATCTGAGATCAAGGTGTCAGCAGATCTGGGTTCTCCTGAGACCTCCTTCCTTGGCATGAAGATAGCTGCCTTCTCCCTTCTCATTGTGTACACACATGGTCTTTTCTCCATGCATCCCTGGTGTTTCTTGGTGTCTCATTCTCATATTTTTATAAGGATGCCAGTCACATTGGGTTAGGGCCTGCTCTAATGGCCTTATTTTAACTTACTACCTTTTAAAAGGCCCCTTCTATAAATATAGTCATCTTCTGAGGTACTGGGAGTGAGACTTTAAATATATGAACTTTGGGGGATACAATTCAGCTGTAACAGCACTGTTTATGAAGCAGTATAGAGATAATTTGATTCTCTGGGTGATGTTTTTCTTCAGAGAGAATTTACTTTTAGTGGTTAGAGAGGAGATAGATCTCTTCAGTTCGGTAAGGGATTGAGCTGAATATCAGCTGGTCTTCAGTCTAGGTAAGGATTGATCAGTTCTATTTCACCTCTACTTCTAAGATTTATGCTTTCATGGGGCTCACTTGAAAGCTTTAAATGTTTTTTCAGGACCTCTCCTCCTTGGTGAGCCCTGAATTTCAGTTTTTGTCTTTCCCGACCCTCAGCCACAGGTTTTGAATCAACAAATGCCTCAAATTTCAGGTTATTTTCTCTCTGTTTTCCTTTCCTTGAGCTTCTAACACTAGTAGCTTACTGATGTCTTCAGTAGATTTTTAAGAAGTAGTATTTCTAGAGTTTTCTATTTGTTCTCAGCATGAGGGTAGGTCTGAAACAAACCAATCCATGATTTTCAGAAGAAAGTGTAGTCCAAATCCCTGAAATCACCCATTTGAATACTCATTCTCTGAAGAGCCAATCAAATGATTAATTTCCCAATTTACCTTTTAATAAATGCTTGTATTTCTTTTAAATATTTATAAAGTTTATAAAAATTTATATTGGACAGGATAATGTCAATATTTTTATTATTTTTAAAAGTTGTTGACTATTTATGGTAGGTGTTGATGAGTTAATTTTACCTGGTAGACAGGCATTCATGATTATTTCTTTGATTTTACATGACCATTGCTCAGCCCACATGTTCAGTTATTTGATTTCAGGATTTTGTCTGACTTAGTTGGCTAATTCAGGTCTAGTAGGATGAGCTACCTTCTAAAGCTAATAAAGAGATAATGGCTACTCTTTGACTTTTGAGAGAAGAAGTACAGTTAGAGAGAGCTACTCTGACTTTTGATGAAGAAGTACAGTTGGAATAAGGGTTTTACGTAAAAGTTGATTAGGGAAAGGATCATGGCATTTTATGTGCTGCCCTAGCTTGGGGCTTCGAGGCTCAGTTTGGGTCCCATAGACCTTTACAGTCCCTGTTTGTCCTATGGAAGCATTAAAATAGCTGCAAGGAGAGTCCCTCATTAGGGCTGGGGGGCTGACCCATGATCACAAAGTAATCCATTGCTGTCTCCATGCTGCTTTTATCCTTTCAAAAAAACGCATTCGAACCTTAAATTAATAAAACATTACTTTCTCTGATTTCTTCAAAGGACTTGGGAAAGTCTCTGACTATAATCTCTCTCTAGGTTATCTCATTCATACTCATGGCTTTAAATACCATCTCTTAGTGATGACTCATATATCATAACTCTTCCTTGATCTTCAAACTCGCATGTCCAACTGCTTTCAAGGTGGTTCACTTGGTTGTTTGTTGGAGTGAATGGATAGTTGGAAGTAAAGATCAATCCAAAATTGAACATGAGAAATATGAAATTTCTATTAGATCTCAAGTTAAGATGCAGAGGTAGAAAAGTGAAAAGGGCTTAGGATGGAGCCCCAAGACTTCCAACATTTAGGGGTCAGTAGAAGAGGGGCCAACAAAGGAGACCACAAAGACACCCCATGAAGAATACAAGGAATTAAGATATCACAAAACCAAGTGAGGATTGTGCTTTAAGAAGTTAAGAGTAGTTTCCTCTCACTCTGCTGGGGGCCAGAGTAAGATGAAAACTATGGAAGTTATCATAGTACTTGACAGCCTGATAATATACTAATATTGACAAGCAGTTTCAGGGCCACAGTAGGACAGAAGCCAGATGGAAGTGCATTCTATCACAAATTGTCAAATTGGTAAAGAAATAGCAAATACTTTATGGCATATAATTTCCCTTTGTAAGAACAAACAACAATAAAAACAAAATCCCTCTGTACATGCATATATGTTTACATACTTGGAAGAGGATGTGGTTGAATACAGAGTATATCATTAACATTGGTTACCTTCCATAAAGCTTCTGTACACTACTGCATTTCTTATCTAGGCACAATGAATAGTTTTATTTACTCAATTAAAAATTAAAAATGTTGGGGAAGAATAGGAATGGTGAGTAGAGCAAGGTCAAAAGAGGAAAGTAAGACTTTTTGTTAAGCTTTGTTGAGAAATGGGGCAGGAATATGGGACAAGAGCCAGAGGAATTGTGGGAGACGGAAAGGAAGATCTTAACATATGTCTGTATGCTTCAGGATGACTACAAGATGGGGAGAGATTGACGATGCAGGACAGTGGCGTTACTGCAGAAATAGTTTGAGGAAGATCCTGTGTTCTTAACCTCTCAGCTAGAAAATTGTTATAGGAAACTGAAGACAACGTGAGTCATTGCTTTGGGAGGCCAGCTTTGCTTATACACCAACATATTTCAGGGAGTGGAAGTCAAGGGACTCAGAGAGGGAGAGGACTATTATGCTTTCTTTATTTTTCTTCCAAAGGCTTTCACCCAACCCTTCATCCAGAGATGTAACTGTGGCCACGTGTTTTAGCCTTTAGCTTGAATGTTACCACTTTTTCCTAAACCCTGTATTTCAATTTTCTACTTCTATTTTCTTCTGTCTAATTATTTTATTTTAAGTGTTCTTATGAGTAAGTAGGTTTTGCAAATCTGTGTGGATGATTTATCTATTCCTGTTTGCTCTTACTGTTTTTTTTTTAAGATATTGTTTTTTAAAATAATTTTTAAAGATATTCTGTTACTAGAAATCTCTAAAATCTTGGACCCAGGAAAGATACCTTGTTAAAGGTCATACAACTAATTATGAGCAGATTTATGTCTCATAAATTATGTATTATCCCTTATACATGTGGATTGATACAATTCTCCATGAATACAAAATCCAGAAGTGAGAGAAATGTGCTTTTCCTCCAATCATGATGCTGTCCTTAAGATGAGGGAATTATTAACTGATTTGTGTATGTTCAATAATTTTTTCCTTCTCTTATCCTTATTTTTCACCTCTTCCTGACTACATGTAAATTTTCCTGGACAAGTTGTGAGTTCATGGAGAATAGAGACCAGTTTATATGCATTCTTATTTTGTATTTAACAATTGAAGTTACTGTCTTTCGAAGGTTTCGATTTTTTGACCATCTTGATCTTGAATTTTCTGTGTAGGCAGTCATATCATTTATAAATAATATTTTTTCTTCCTTTCCAATATTTACCTCTTTTCTTTTCCTCTTATTGCATTGGCTAAGAATAATGGTGAGTAGTAGCTGTGAGAGTGGGGCTCCTTTTTTGTCACTAATCTTAGTGCCATTGCCTTTAGTACTATAGAGTAACCTTATCTAAGCTGTGTCACTGTGGACACTGGTTCCCAGAGGGGAGAACAAAGAGTTCAGGAGTCAAAAAAGTCTTGGGAAACAGCACATTAAATCCAGTCAGCCCCACACCCCTTGTAGGGGAGTCATAGAACAAACACATTAGCTTATTAAAGCCCCTGAGAAGTCACCCAGTATAAAAGAAACCTGTTTAATTTGCTTAATAGCTAAACAAATAAACTTATTTGTTCTGGAAGACTTTTTTTCTAAACATACCTGTGGACATCCCCTCCCTTAATACCAGTTTGAGGATCTCTGCTTTCCTGTTTCACCCTTGGTGTTTGTTGTTGGCTTCTGAGAAATACTTTTTTATCCTGTAAAGGAAGTTGAGGTTTTTGTTTTTGTTTTTTAACTCAGGAATTGATACTGCATTTTACCAAAGAATTTTCTACTCTTATTGAAATGATTATATAATTTTTCTTCTTTATCACTTAAAAAGAATGTCATTTTATTTATTTATTTATTTATTTATTTATTTATTTATTTATTTATTTTATAAAGAGGTATTTCTTTACTTTGAGAGAGAGAATGTATGTGAGTGTGTGCAAGCATGGAGGGGCCAGGGACAGAGGGAGAGGGAGAGAAGCAGACTCCCTGCTGAGCATGGAGCCTGGACTCAGGCTATTTTCCAGGGCCCTGAGACCATTACCTGAGCCGAAACTGAGTCAGAGGCACAACTGACTGAGCAACCCATGTGCCCCAATAATGCTCTGTTTTAATGTGAAATCAGTTTTGCACATAATATAGAGGTTAAGAAGTTGGAGTTTGTTGTCTCTACAGTCTGTATTCCAATAGTAGGCCTGCCACTTGTTAGCTGTGTGAAAACTGACAAGTAAGTTTCCTGTTTCATAAAATAGAGTAAGGTAGTATTTAACTAAGTAATGTAAAATGCTCAGTATAGTGCCTGGCAAATAGCAGTCATTCACTAATTGCTAACTGCTAGCAATGCCTCTTGCTTATTACCAAATATTAACAGCTCTTAAATAAGAGCTGTTAAAAGCCTAGTGACTTTTAGGATGGCATAAATTTGACAACTTTTTTTAAAAAAAATTTAATTTATTTTTTCAGTGTTCCAGTATTCATTGTTTAGGCACCATACTCAGTGCTCCATGCAATACATGCCCTCCTTAATAGGGATTGCCCAACCCCCATCTCCCTACCTTCCAAAACCCTCAACTTTTTAATTTTACTTTTTAAGATTAGTCCTTTTAGGTCATCTACCTCTTCTTGTGTCAATTTTGATAAATTTTTCCCTAGAATATCATATATTTTATTTAGATTTCTAATTTCATTTCTAATTTGATTATATTGGCTTTCTTCTTCATAATTTTTGCATATTGTCTTTTCTTTCTCTCTTTTTTTTTTAGGTGGGGGAGGGGTGGAGGATGGGTGAAGGGAGAGAGAGACAGAATCTTAAGCAGGCTCCATGCCCAGTGTGGAACTCTGTGTGGGACTTCGTCTCATGAACCTGTGATCATGGCCTGAGCTGAAATCAAGAGTTGGATGCTTAACTGACTGAGCCACCCAGGTGCCCTTTTTTTGTTTGGGTAGATATTTGTCTGTCTTATTTGTACTAGAAAAGATTTCAATGTCGCTTTGCAATTTCTACAAATGTTAGATTTCTACTTTATTAATTTCTGCTTCTATCTCTATGAATTCCTTCTTTTGACTTCTTTTTGGCTTCCTCCCTTATTTATTTACTAGCTCCTTTAGAGGAATGTTGAATTAACTTGAATTTGACATACCTTATTTTCTAATAAATATATGTGGGGTAATACTATTTTTATTGCACACCTCTTGACTTCATCTTATAATTGGAGTGTGTTATCATTGCCTTTCATTTAAAAATTCTATGACCTCAGCATAAATTTCCATTCAATCTAAATTACTTGGAGAAAGATTTTTAAAGTTTCAAGTGGTTAACTGGGTGGTGGGGATGTGGACGATGCTTGTTGATAATCTCTGCTTTATAGCTATGTGGTCAGTGAATCACACTGTATTATTTCCAGTTTTAGGAATCTATGATGATTTCTTTTAGGTTTACAATATCATTTCTGGTGTGTGAAAAAATGAGGATTTATTAGATATAAAATTTGATATACTAATAAATTAAGTTACTCTAGTCCTCTGTTATCTTATTTAATTTTTCTCTGCTTAATCTGATAAATACTCATGGGGTCACAGTTCTAGAATTCTGTTTTTTCTAGTAACTGCTAAAGGATTTACTCTTTTTCTTCTTATATTTAATAATAGAGGATAGAAGTCTAAGACCTATGTGATTCTATTTCATTTGACAATAATTTTTTAAAAGTTACTTTTGTAAGTATGTAGTGTTTTTTTTTTACAACTATGGAATTAAAACATTTCACCAGAAAATGTCTAGCTATCCTTCCTGACATTGAAGAACCAAGCCTTTTTCAGGAAAAAGTTTTTCTCTTATGATCTTGAACGAGTGTGCATGTCTTGAAGATTTTTCTGTATGTGGAAAAACAGAGTTGGGCTTATGTGCTTGGAAATGACTGGGCTCAGGGAAGAACGGCAGAAGGAGAAATTGGGGATATAGACAGAGCCTCCTCATGCAGAGGAATGGGAGGAAGCCTCATCATGCAGCATCATGGGAGGAAATAGTTGCTTTTCATTTGAAGCATATTGTGAAGTCATTGATGCATGTTAGGTAAGTCAGTGACATTAATCAAATTTATATCCTAAAAAAAACCACCTGGAAGTTGCATGGACCATTGGAGATAAATGAAAATGGAAACAGAGAGACTAATTGGAAGACTGTTGTAGTGTTTCAGGAGAGAGTTATGGGCTATGTTTTGGGGCAGAGAAGAGGAGAAGAAGGGTTGGGATTCAGGATTTATACTGGAAGTAGAACCAACTCAGTGTATCAATGGATTAGATAAAGGGGATAGGGGAAATAGAAAAATTAAGGAAACTGAGTGGTTTTCAAAATATTCAGTTGCTAGAAAGGAGATACTGAATTATAATGGAATATTAGAGATGCTGTTAATCACGTATTCTTACTCATTATCCTTATTCATTCCCAAACATTTGTGTGATAGTTTGTGTGCCAGGAACTAGGGATGCAAAGATAACTGAGATCCCTTGCCAACTCTCAGTGGAATCATGAATTATCCTTTATTTGGTGAGCATAATCTCAGGCGCATGGTGTTCACTAAATGATGTGACCATGACAATGGATCTAAGTTAGAAACCTTTGGTATGGGTGGACTCTAGCATTAGCAGAAGCTCAGTTGCTATACAGTTGATTGATGAAGTCTGACAGCAATCCCCAGTCAAAGAAGATACAAAGAGCTGGCTCTCAATGGGTACCATGTTCTCTGACACTTATTTGGAAATAACAAACATTCTTGGAAAATAATCCAAATATGGAATTGACCAGAGTTAAAATGTAAGTCAAAGTAGAATACAATTACTATCTATTTCTATTAAATACATAATATTTATTTTAAAAATTAATATATTTATTACTTATGATACCTATTTATACACAATACATATTGCTTATGGAGAATTTGGGAAGTAATGCAGTATAAAAACTAAGCATGAATCTTAGGAATCTGGCTGAAGTTGAGGCACCTGGGTGGCTCAGTGGGTTAAAGCCTCTGCCTTCTGCTCGGGTCATGATCCCAGGGCCCTGGGATCGAGCCCCACATTGGGCTCTCTGCTCAGCAGGGATCCTGCTTCCTCCTTTCTCTCTGCCTGCCTCTCTGCCTACTTGTGATCTCTGTCTGTCAAATAAATAAATAAAATCTTTAAAAACAAAAGGAATTTGGCTGAAGTTAACTCATGGAAAAATCCTATGATAAAATTAAAAGTTCTGAAAAAACAGTAGAGTAATACAAGGAAGAATGTAAAACTTTACAGATTTATTTAATATAATGAAACTTTAGAATTTTGACTGATGTAGAAGAAGGACAAATTATAGTGTGACAATTGTTAGAACAATCTACTCCTGAAGGAAATTCTTCTCAAGATCATACAAATGGAAATAAAACGCTCAATTGTACCCCTCTTGAAATCCAAATTGTAATGTCATGATGGTAAGAATTATTGTAGTCTTAAGAATTTGGTACTGTGTAATATTTCATATTCATATTTCATGTAGGGTGTGTGTATGTAACATAAGACATATGATTTTGAAGTAATCTGATGATAAGAGAAAATGGGTAAAGAGTGTTGTAATATTAAACTTTCATGGTTATAAGGTTGCCTGGAAAATAAACTAGACTTGAGTATTTTAAAATGAGCTTAGGAAAACCTTACAAATCTCTCTTTCCACTGTTCCATGTAGAAAAATCAGCCAGTACAACCTAGATTGCACACAAGCATCAGGGGTTTGGTTTATCACTTTATCAATGTAGTAGCTATGAGGGCCCAGCTAAGAGAAAACAGAGACAATTTTTATTTTTTTTTTTAAGATTTTAAAAATTTACTTGAGAGAGAGAGAGAGAGAGAGAGAGAGTAAGAGAGAGTATGAGCAAAGGGTGGTGGGGAGCGGGGATAGGGAGAAGAAGTCTCCCCTCTAAGCAGGGAGTCCAGTGCAGGACTGGATCTGAGGACCCTGGGATCAAGGCCTCAGTTGAAGGCAGATCCTTTAACTGACTGAACCATCCAGGCATCCCTAAAAACTGAGACAGTTTTATACTTGGTGTTATTTCACCACTGTGTTAAGTGCATAGGAAATGATGAGTGCATTTTTGATGAATTAGTTAACATTTCAGTCCCCAATTATAAGCACCTGTTTCAAACATAAAATCTAGTTTTTCAGGTTTTAAAATCGCTTCTGTTTTATTTTTATTTTATTTATTTAAAGATTTTATTTATTTATTTGACAGACAGAGATCACAAGTAGGTAGAGAGGCAGGCAGAGAGAGGGGTGGGGGAAAGCAGGCTTTCCACAGAGCAGAGAGCCCAATGTGGTTCTCGATCCCAGGGCCCTGGGATCATGACCTGAGCTGAAGGCAGAGGCTTTAACCCACTGAGCCACCCAAGCGCCCTGCTTCTGTTTTAGATGAATATCTCTGAATTTATTATCTAATTTAACTCTTATACATTAGACGAATCAGGGGGTACCAAAACATGTACAGACAGTCCCCAACATACGGCAGTTTGGCTTATGAGTTTTTGACTTTGTAATGATGTGGTAGCAACATGCATTCAGTAGAAACCTTGCTTTAGATTTTGAATTTTGATCTTTTCCTGGATAACAATATGCAGTATACTCCTCTCCTGTGATGCTGGGCAGAAGCAGCAGGTTGGAGCAACCAGCCAGCCATGCAGTCATCAGGGTAAACAACTGATACACTTCCAACCATTCTGGTTTTCACTTTTAGTACAGTATTCAATAAATCAGATGAGCTATTGAATACTTTATAGGCTTTGTGTTAGATAGTTTTGCCCATTGTAGGCTAAGGTAAGTGTTCTGAGAACCTTTAAGGTAAGTTAGACTAAGCTATGATGTTTGGTAGGTTAGGTGTATTGAAAGCATTTTTTACTTATGATATCTTTAACTTATGATGGGTTTATTGACATGTAACCCCATTGTAGGTCGAGGAAGATCTATACTTTAGTAGTCAAGAACATGGGTTTAGGAATTAGAGTGGTATGGGTTCAAATCCCAATTCTGGCACTTTGTAGCTGTGTGACCTTGGGCAAATTAACCCACCCTCTTTAGGCCTGAGTTTCTTCTATCTGTAAAGTGAGGCCAATAAACGTACCTGTTTTATAAGGCTGGTGAGAGAACAAAACGAGTTAATACTTGTAAAACAACACTCTTTGAAAGACATTTTTATAGATCTTGTTTCCTCTTCCTCACTCTAATCCCTCTTAGACCGACCCCCAGCTGGCTTCTAGCCACATCATCCCCACTGAAGCGTCTCTTGTTAATTTCACCAGTGACCTCTGTGTTGTTAATTTCACCAGTGACCTCTGTGTTGTATATATGTATGTTTGTTTCTATCATGCTCAATATCTTAGTGACCTTCCTTTCTTATTTACATTAATTTCTCCCAAGGTTATTTCTCTCTGACATGTTTTTCTTTTTTTTAAATTTAAATTCAATTAGCCAACATACAGCACATCATTAATTTCAGATGTAGAGTTCAGTTATCCATCAGTTGCGTATAACACTCAGTGCTCATCCCTTTCCGACATATGGTTTTAAATGCTGACTATATGCGAACAGTCTTCACATGAGTGTCTCTGTATCAGGCTTCTCTTTTGACCTTCTGACTCAGACATCCAGCTGCCTACCTGGTATTTCCATTTGAGTGTCTTCTCATAGACATCTCAAACTTACCAAGCCCAGGACAGAGTTCTTTGATCTTCTTGAGCTCAAGTCCATGGCCTATCTTAACTATTTTAATGACTGGTACCCGGCTATCTGCTCCATTATGAAGTCTAGAAAGTTGTGAATTATTTTTCCTCTCTCTTTATCCATTTCCTATCCAATCCTGTCACTACTATAGCCAAAATTTATTTTATATCCATCCATTCTTTTGTGTCATGACTTCCATCACTTCAGTCAATCATCTCTCATCTGGATTTCTGCAGAGCTTGAATATCAGTAGATATGTGGGCCTTAGAAAATTAATAATTTGGCAGATTTCTTTGAATTTAGGTGCAAATGCTGTTTGCAATATAAGGATGTTATTGGAATGCAGCAAAATATTTTTTTATTTTTTTAATTTAATTTAAAAAAAAGATTTTATTTATTTATTTGACAGGGAGAAAGATCACAAGTAGGCAGAGAGGCAGGCAGAGAGAGAGGGGGAAGCAGGTCTCTCCTGAGCAGAGAGACCGATGTGGGGCTCGATCCCAGGACCCTGAGATCATGACCCTAGCCGAAGGCAGCGGCTTAACCCACTGAGCTACCCAGGCGCCCCACAGCAAGATATTTTAAAAGGTTTTCTGGATTACCAGTGCTTTGGCAGGCCAGACCCTGAATGTCTGGTTTTTGTCTATAAGACTCAGCATGACACCTAGCTGGTCTCATAAAAGCAAAACTTTTTTGACATTATTTCTGGGACAGCCTGAGGCAACAAGATATCTATCTTGACCATACTGCTTCTTTTGCAGCTGCTTGGACTCTCTGAATCAATTGTTAGTCTTCCCCTGACCACATAAAGAAACGCTCTTTGGGAAACTGTAGGTTTATCCATTCGCCAACTGTATGGACTGTCCCATGCTCTCCCCTAACCCCTCTCCTTCCTTGATTACTGGTTCTAAGGGCACAGGAGGGAGACATTAAGGCTGGCTGTTCATTTACTGCTCTCGGGAGTCTGAATTGTGTAAGCTCCAGAGCAGCTAGAGGAATAAATTTCTTCTTTGTTCCATCTTGGGAACTAGAAAATTATCCATAATCAAATGAACATTGTTTAGTTAGTGTCCCAGTTTCCAGTGTTGCTCCTGCTCATTCATTTTTCGCACAGCAACCAGAAACTGAGTTTCAGTAAATTTTAAAAATTGACATATACACCCTGAGGAACAAAAATTCTAAGCATAGACTTTTGTAAATTATGATAAAGTAGTTGCTATCCAATTCAAGAAATAGAGTATTCTCTTGAGAGATGGTGTGATGAAGACTGCCTCCAGCCTGGGAGACAAGCTTAATTTCAGAAGACACATAGTACATAGGAAGACAGCAAAAGTTGGAGTCCAAAAACCTAGGTTTGAGATCTGACTCCGTAACTCACTTTCAACCTTTCTCATAAAACAGTTCAAGGAAAAATTATGTATTTACTATATTTTTATTTAGCATTCAGTCTATGGTATATAATATTTAATATAGTATTTAGTATGGTATCATCAAAATCACCAGACTTGTCCACTTTTTAAAACATCAATTCTCTCTCTCTCTCTCTCTCTCTTTTTTTTAATGTGGAGCTTGAACTCATGACCCTGAGATCAAGATCTGAACTGAAATCAAGAGTCAGACACTTAATCCACTGCACTACCCAGATGCCCCTAAAATAGCAATTCTTAGAATGATGTTTGACCTGTCAGTGGCATTTGTCACAGTTGATCAATTTTTGTCCTTTATACTTTCTTTACTTTCCCCCCACAGAATATCATACCTGTCTGGTTTGCTTTCTACCTACCTGCTGCTGCTTAACCTTTTTTGCTTCCCTCTTTATCAACCCAAACTCTTTTAAAGTAAGAGCCCCTCCGCTTTTTTCCTACTTGCTCTTATAGATTAAATATTATCTATAGGTGGACAGTTCCTGAGTTTACATCTCCAGTCTGATCTCCAGGCTTATGTTTACAACTGCCTGATCAACACTCTGCGTGTATTTCTGACAGGCATCTAAAATTTACCATATGCACAGCTGAATTGCTCTCTCTCACCAAACCTTCTCTATCCTTAGTCTTACCCTTCTCAGCTAAGAGAGATTCCATTCTTTGGTTGCTTTGGCCAACATCTTTGGAGGCATTACTTTTCTCTTTCTTTTGACCTCATGACAAATCCATCAGTAAATCTTACTGGATCTACTGCTCAAATGTGTTCAACTGTTTCTCAGTTTCCACAACCTGGTCCAAGCCAGGACCTTTCTGGACTATGTGATTACCTTCATATCCTTCCTGGACTCTGTGATTACCACCTGATAAGAGGCCTGAAATGTGAGAGGGAATCAGCAAAGAACAGACTAAGAGCTGTTGTGATGGAGAGAATAGCTAGTGCAAAGGGCTGTGTGTCCTCCCATTAGAACACAAGCTCCACGGGGGATGTTGGTCCATTTTGTTCACTGCTATCTTCTGAGTGTTGTCCAATGCCATAGCAAGGCCTTAAAAATTATTTGTTAAGCAAATGAGTTTGCCCTTTTAATGTTATTTTGTGACAGGAAACCTATGGATTTCTGGTATACTATTTTTTTATAAAAATATAAAAATCTTGAAAATAATAATAATTTTTGTCACTGTTTCTTCTTTCTGCCTTGACCATCATATTCTTTTTTATTCCACCATTTAGTTTTGCTTTATATTTCTATTTATATTTCTAAGATCTTTCCACAAACTATTTTTCACTCCAAAAAAGGAAAGGGAGGGCAAGGGGAGAGTGCTATTTGTGATTTTTTTTTTTTTTTTGGAGAGAGAGTGGGTATCTAATTGTGCATGTGAGAGGGACAGTGGAAGAGGGAGAGAATCTTAAGCACACTCTCCCTCCAACATGGAACCCCGAGGTGGGGCTTGATCTCATGACTCTGAGATCATGACCTAAGTTGAAATTAAGAGTTGAATGCTTAGCAGACGGAGCCACCCAGGCACCTCATTTTTTTAAAAAATTTTTATTTTTTAAAGATTTTATTTATTTATTTGACAGAGAGAGATGACAAGCAGGCAGAGAGGCAGGCAGAGAGAAAGGAGGAAGCAGGCTCCCTGCTGAGCAGAAAGCCTGATGTGGGGCTTAATCCCAGGACCCTGAGATCATGACCTGAGCCGAAGGCAGTGGCTTAACCCACTGAGCCACCCAGGCGCCCCAGGCACCTCATTTTTGATCTATTTTTTTCTTTCTTTTTTTTTTTTTTTGGCAACTTGGTATTTTATTCTCTCTCTCTCTCTTTTTGGTATTTTATTCTTAAATGTGCATATTAAGATCTAAAATATTCATTTAAACATAATATGGGAAATTATAATAATTTATATCCAGGAACATATTTTTTTTTTCTGTGAACATTTATCTTGTTTATTTCCTGGGAAATATTTTCAGTCTAATTATAATGTATTTCTTTATTTTGAAATTTTTTGAATTTCTACTCAAAAATATTTAAAAATACTGCTCTTAGTTTAAACTCCTAAGTTTCCCTGTAGCCATCAATAAACTGTTCTTTAAACAGCAAAAAGAAAGTTTAATTGGAATTATACATATTATCAAGTTTTCCTTTCGTAAATGAGGAAGAATGACTGGTTTTCAAATGAAAACTTGTTATCTCTTTCTTTTTTCTTAATAAGGAGAATGATAGTAAGACCCAAGCAAGCATTTATGTGGAATCTTCTGCCTAGCCAGTTCAACGTAGTTTAATACTCACTTCTTGCCAAAGGCACTGTCTGGGGAGAGCAGGACTGTTCGGTGCCAGAATTCTGCCCTGCCTGGCTGGCTGCCTGTGGCTGCTGGGAAAGTCTGAATTTGGGGTCCTCCCAAATACGGTGTTCAGACCTCTGCTGTCTATCCCTCTGAATCACTTGGTCTCCCTTCCTGGGTTTTACAGTGATGGTGGTGGATGACTAATATTATTTATCATGTTACTCCTAACTCTATTCTGGAAGATGTCCGGGATCTAGGTTTCAGTTTTTATAAAATCATCTTGAATCTCATAAGAAATACAAAGGATGAACTTTGAGTGCTGTGAATCACAAACCCTGTCTTCAGTGCTTGTATGGGTCAAGTACTAACTCATTCAGAGTTAAGATTGTGAATGCTTCAGTAATTAAAAATCTTTTTCTTAATTGTTATTTGGTTCAAAGGAAAGTGAAATTATTTGAGCCATTGGTTGTGACTTCTAATTTGCTGATGGTTAATTCAGTTTTAGCCTATGTCACCCCTCACTGTACGTATACACGCACACATATATGCAAAGTCTGTTTTTGAACTTAGATCCCTGGGAATCACTAGGGAAAAGAAAAAAGTGTCAGCTTAAAATTCAATTTTTCATGAGATTTTAAAATATTTTTAAGGTTTGATCTGTGGAATTCAAGTTTTTTGCTCAAACTTTCAATCTAGTAATAATAATAAAAAGTCCAAAACTCTCTGGACTATTATTTTGAAACTTTGCTTCTGTTTTCTAACATTGCTAAAGACCTCCTACCATTTAATTAAGTTCATATTGGATTCCAGAAAAGAGACATTTTAAAAAGACATTTGTGTATTAGAAAAACCCATGTTTTACACTGGGAGAAATATTGTAACTATATCCATATGTAGCATAAACTCTTGTTATTGGATGTACTCTTAACTCCTTCAAATTTGTCTTTCTAAGAAAAGCAATTTGTTTCATTTTTATTAATAAGCACACATATTTACAATTGAACTTTTTTTCAGAGGGATTCTTTTCACTGCTTGATGTTCACTAGTCTGAGAAGCACTAGCTTTGTCTTTCAAATAGCCTTAAGAATGGATGCTGCACAATAACCAGGGAAATGCGTAGGGGTAATGTTTTCAAGTGGTGCATGGGATTGTTCCTGCCTATTTCCTAATATTTTCAATCAGAGTAATAATAAACATTCATTAATCATTTACTATAATAAGTGTGAAATATATTTTATTTATATCAAGTAAGTTGCTTAAGGTCACAACTAATACGTGATGAAGTTGGAGTTGAACCTGGAATGTTGCTGCGAGGACACGTGATCTTAATCATTGTGTAATATAACTTCATAGAGATGTGCCTACTCATCTGCTACAATGAATGGTGTAGGGATTGAGTGGAAGGGAGACCAGTGGGCTCTGAAGTGAGCATCTGGGCTGCTCGTTTCTTCATCCTTGATGACACATCTTAAAAAAATTCAGTTACGAGGGGCGCCTGGATAGCTCAGTCCTTAAGTGTCTGCCTTAGGCTCAGGTCATGATCCCAGGGTCCTGGAATCGAGCCCCGTATGGGGCTTTCTGCTCAGCTGGAAGCCTGCTTCTCCCTCTCCCACTCCCCTCCTCTCCCACTCCCTCCTTTTATTCCCCTCTCCCATTCCCCCCCCCCACTCCCCCACTCTCCCACTATCCCTGCTTGTGTTCCCTCACTCGCTGTCTCTCTCTCTGCCAAATAAATAAATAAAATCTTTAAAAAAAATTGTCGTGAAATGACCTTCAGAAACCATGAAGAAGAAAATTCTGGAATATGATTTTTTTAATCTGCAGAAGTATGGAGAACTGTTTATATAATTAACATATTTTGTACAGAAGCAGGTTGATTTAAAAAGAAATGAGAAAAGATTATAAAAATGTCTAATGAGGGCACCTGGGTGGTTCAGTTAGTTAAGGGTCTGCCCTTGGCTCAGGTCATGATCTCAGAGTCCAGACTGAGTCCAACATTGGGCTCCTTGCTCATCGGGGAATCTGCTTCTCCCTCTCCCTCTGCCCCTCTGCCTGCTTGTGCTCTCTCTCTCTGTCAAACAAATAAATAAAATCTTTTAAAAAGCATTTAATGAAATTGTAATGTGAAAAATGTTATGAATATGAAAGTACATAAAATGCAAATATGAATATGTATATTCTAAGTACATACTTTTATCTAAGAAATGCATAAAAATTATATGAGAAAAAGTTACAAATTCATAAAGTGTGGTATATCATAAAATGGGTAACAATGTGCAGTAGTTGTGTCTAAGTTTTGTTAGATCCTTTGATTCCTACTATTCCTGACTGAATATTATGTCAACCTTGATCTCACAATGGTTTTATTAGAGGGGGTAAGAGAATAGCTGCTGTATGTTGGGTCAAGAACTGAGTGAGGGCCAAGCAGTGTCCTCAGTTGTGAGAGAACAAGACCATCTAGTTGATGGGTGCTCTATGAATATTTGTTCCAAGTACAAATGTTTGAAGATTTGGGATGGAGAGAGAGGAACATGACCTAACTGTCTGGGGCATAGGGAATGTACAAATTCTCTAATGAGAAGAGTTCTGCACTTATATATTGTCTTTGTTTTTTAAGCATTTCAGTATTGTTAGAACAGAGTGACAGTAACAATACATTCTATTTTCTTTTAACTTCTTTGCTGTAGCGTCAGTCAGAAGAATTTGATTAAGATAGTGGGATCTGGATCATTACTGCTTGAGTTTGACTCTCAACCCCCCATTTACTTTGAAGCCATGGACATGTTACTTATCCTTTCTGTGTCTCAATTTTCTCACCTGCAAAACTAGGATAACCTGAGTAGATATGCCTTTAATACTATCCTGAGAATGAAATCTTTTAGTGAATTAATCTATATAAAGTATTTAAGAAAGTTCTTGAGTCCATAGAATGTGCTAAAAAATGTTGATTATCTTGGAAAATCTAAGTATGGTGATGGTGAACTAAAGTTTATTTATGAAAATAGGAAATATCAAGAATTTTCAAAGTGTGCAATATTCCACAAGAACCATCATTAGATGTCTGGGAATGATTGAGAGAAAGAAATAGGCTGCTCTCATTTAATGAGATCTCCTCATCTTGTTAATTACAAAGTAGGAAATCAAGACAAAGTCACAAAACAGAGGCCCATCTTACTCTGCTTCTGATGATCAAGGCCATGCTTCATTACTGAGTTTGTGAGAGGAAAACATTGTCTCTGCATGAGGTGATCAGATGAACTACTACAACAGAACTGTCAGATCCAGTCAAACAGTTTTAATGAATTCTTCTCACAGAATTTTTCTGAATGTAAAGTGTATGCTCCAGCAGAGCAGTATTGGAACCATTCTGAGGGTAAATGTGAGTGAACCCCCAGCTCTTTCAACCATGGAGAGTTATTGGTGTCATCCCACCTTTCTCTCCCTCAGAGAGGAGAGCTTCCCGTGTTAATTTTGCCATAACAACCAGAGGATCATGGCAAATCCTAGCCTTTTCTGAGCCTTGTTTCTTTATCTTTAAAATGAGGAGTTCCATGAGATGTTCTTGATTTGAACTTTCCCAGGCTGTTATTATTAGGAGCTTGTGATATTAGTTCAGTCAAATTTGGAGGGAACTAGAGTTATCAGTGACTTACTTGCTGGGCTTGGTTAAGCAAGCTATTTAGACTCTAGGAACTTCAGTTTTTTAAATTTATATGATGAACAGCAGAATAGTATTTACCTTTTAGGGTTGTAGTGAAGATTCAGAGATAAACAATGTATAAGTTACAAGGGACAATATCTGGCTCAATGGAGGCACTCAATAAATATTAGGTATTATTGTGATATATGGTAAAGTTGGTAGCATATTTTGGAAATTTTTACATTAATTCCATCCCATTGTTATTTATACAAAGCAGTACACCAGTACACTAGAGTTATACTTTTAACTTTAAGCCTCCAGTTAGGTTCCCATGTAGGACATTTATTTTAGATATAAAATTTTAGTGAACCTTAATAATAGCCAACACTGCTTGATTCTCTTGGTGCCATGTCTGTTGCTGGACCTGACAGTGGTACATTGCTATACATCCCGTGCATCACTTACTCTGTACAGCAACCTTTGAAGGTAGATATTGCTATCCATGTTTAATTGCATTGTATATATCACCTTATTTACTCTCTATAATAATAATATTAGGTAAGTATTTTTAATCCCTATTAACAGATAAGAAAATGGAGGCTTTTAGAGGTGAAGTACTGGGGCTGATTTTCAAACCCAGATGTTTATGACTCCAGTGTTCTTAGTCACCATTGCATATTACCTGTCATGTCATGTTATGTATATTCCAATAATGTATCTCTCACTCCTGCTAAGGACATTCCCCACCCCCCGACTGCTTCCTGCCACAAAGAATTGGTATTTTCCCTTCCCATCTTTGTCTACAACAACTATATGACTGTTTCTTCCTTCATATGTTGTTTTATAAGGAAGCTTAGGGCCAATTTGGTGGCTCAAATATAGTGATTCTATAATGCTGATGAACTGCATGTTTAAGCTTTTCTGATAATGCTATCCTGTTCTCTTACTTATGTTTCACCCAGTCTTCATTGTTGTTTTTCAACTTGTCTTTTTATTTAACCATCTGCTTATTAAAATAGCCCCTTCTAAGCCATAGTCAGTTCTTTTGTGGAACAAGACAAGCGAATGAACAAATTAAAAAAAGCCTATTTGCATAGTTTGATAAATTGCTCAAGACGGATTAAGGACCCAGTAGGTATTATTTGAGAGCAGTCATGCTTCCCGTTGTTTCCCCAAGTTTTATAAGTCCCAAATAATCAAGTGATAAGATATATATTTTTGAGAGTCAATATTGTAGATTACCTCTGTGAGGTAATAAACATCTTTAAGAGTGGCCAAGTCTAGTATGCTATTCAATAACTGTTGACTGGCTAGCTAAACATTCTGAATTAATACCTTTAAATGTATGTATCCTGTGAAGTAGTCCTTCATTGGTATTTTATAGCACATAGATAAAACAGAAAGGTGGAGGGGTGCCTGGATGGCTTAGTTGGTTAAACACCCGACTCTTTTTTTTTTTTTTTAAAGATTTTATTTATTTGTTTGACACACAGAGAGAGAGATCACAAGTAGGCAGAGAGACAGGCGGAGATAGAGAAGGAAGCAGGCTTCCTGCTGAGCAGAGAGCTGGATGCGGGGCTCAATCCTCAAACCCTGAGATCATGACATGAAGGTAGGGGCTTAACCCACTGAGCCACCCAGATGCCCTAAACACCTGACTCTTGATTTTGGCTCAGGTCATGATCTCAGGATTCTGAGATCTCTGCACTTAGCCAGGATTCTGCTTGAGATTCTCTCTCTTCCTCTTCCTCTGCCCTTACCCCCACTGTGTGTCCACACAGGCTCTCTCTTTCTTAAATGAATAAATATTAAAAAAGACTCAGGCCCGTTCAAAACCCCAGTAAGGTGGATAATAACTTAAAAAAATGTAAACGAGGTGGAGGAGTCACATTTCAGTCTAATCATTCAAGGGAGATTTACTTTAATAGTGAATTCATTTCTTCTAGAAAAAGAAATGTGCTAAGACGTGGCAGAGGTAATTATGTGACTAACACTAGACAGACCGTATGGGTTCTTTGAATGCCTTTACCAGATAGTGAAATTCTCTGTGAATTGTTCTAAAGATCAGATACGATGCATTCAAACAGATTTTATTTATTTATTTATTTAGAGAGTGGGAGAGAGAGTGAGGGGGGGATGGGCAGAGGGAGACGGAGAAAGAGAACCTTAATCAGGCTCTCCAAACAGCGTGGAGCCTGATGAGGGGTTGGTTTAACACCCTGAGATCATGACCTGAGCTGAAATCAAGAGTCAGACCCTTAACTGACTGAGCCACCCAGGCACCCCCAGATATGATGCATTCACATTCTGAACTATGTTTTAAACTACTTATATGGTTTAAACTTTATGGCAGTTTAACTTTACTAATCCAACAAATATTTATTGATTCCCTGTGTGTTCTGCATTTCGGCTTGAGATACCTGGGGGGAAAAATGAACAAATATTCTATTCTTAGCGTGACAGGCTAAGAATAGAATATGTTACATTATGTGACTAAAGAGACTTTGCATGTATAATTAAGAATCTTGGGATGAGAGATTATCCAGGATTATCTCAGTGAGCCTGAAATGTAATTACAAATATCTTTATGAGAAGGAGGCACAGAGGATTTCCTTCATAAGAGGAAAAATGCAATATGATTATGTAAACAGAGATTGGGGTGATGGGCTTTGAAGATGTAGGAAAGGGCACAAGCCAAGAAGTGTGGATGGATGTTAGAAGTTGAAAACAGGAAGGAAACAGATTCTCCCCTTAGGGACTTTTGCTAACACCTTGACTTTGACTCAGTGAAACTGATTTTGGGCTTCTGACCTCCAGACTCTAATAGAACAAATTTATGTTGTTTTAAGCCTTTAAATCTATAGTAATTTCTTAGAGCAGCCATGGGAAACTAATGCATTCATGGAAGTTTCATTCTAGAGGAGGAGACAGACAGTAACTAATAATGACAGTAAACAAATCGTATAGTATGTTAGAAGGTAATTAAGTAGTATGAAAAAGAGGAACGGTAGTGCAGGGTAAGAGCGATGGAGAAGGCCTGATCCATGCAGGGGTGCTGGGGAGCCATGGGGCAAGATTGACAGTATAAGTGGAGTTGGCAGAATGGACCTCATTGAGAAGGTGAAATATGAAAGAAGATGTGAGTTGGTAGAGAAATTAGTTCAGTGGATACACATCGGAAATATTCCAGGTGGAGAGAGCAAGAGTGCAAGTGCCATAAGGCCAGAGTCTGCCAGTGCTTTTAAGGAAACGGGCCAGGTAATGAAAGGGGGGTGAAGAGGAGCAGGGAGAGCAGAGAGGGGTGGTTGCTGGCTGATGAGCTGAGCTCTGGTAGGCCCTGTAGAGCCTACTGTCAGGAAGAGGAAACCATCCTACAGATTTACCAGAAGTTCTTTTCTAGAAAATAACACACAGCTGGTCAATTCGGTGAAATCGTTTTCGATCGAAAAACAATTATTGATAGGATAAGCTAGAGGAAGACCACCAACACAGAGCCATCTCCTTCACTAGTTTCAAAGCACCAAACCAGATCAGAAGCATGAAATCAATCAGCTGATTATGTATGTGAGATAGATGTTTCCCATTGCTTTTGAGTGTAAATATACAAGGACTCTCCTTAAAACCAACTGCGTTTCAGCTAGAATCACTGCTATTTTAGAAATTTTTGATAATTCTAAGGTCCAACTTTTGTAATTTTGATGAAATAATGTCTTAGTAAAAGAAATGGTTTTGGATTACAGCATCCACTTCGTGCAGTCTGTATCTGGATTCAGTGTATCGGAAACTGTGTGTGAGGCAGGGGCGTCAAAGAATAGTGGCTAACATTTAGTGGTATGGGTCAGCCACATGGCAGAACAGCCTGGACTGACTGCTTTGAGCAGCTGTCTTGGCAAGTTGAAGGCACCATGACACGATGATGGCCAGCCTTGTCCTGGCCCAGTGGTTCATTTAATACTCCAGACACCTTCAGCCTTTCAATGGGAACAAGGTTCACCCAATGTGTTTTCCATTCCACACCCTGATGTGGTTAAATTCTAAAATCACCTACAGATGTGGTATGGTTATGAGCTCAATTTCTCTTTCTTCTTCACATGTTATATTTGGATTATGTTTACCATGCCAGTTCTATCAAAGGCCTCTTGCCCACTTAAATCTTGGCTATATAACTTCATGGCAAACCTACTCCTGAAACAATCTAGAATCATTGCATCAGAGTTTTGTTCAAGCTAAACAAATAAGTGTTTGTAGAAAAAATGAATAAACCAATGTTTGAATTAGCAGGGAGTGTCTGTCCTTGCCTTCACTGGCTACTCTTAACTTTTAAATTTTTGCAGACTCCTGGACCTGTTATGATATTAGATGGATTAGTTGCATCAACAGACTCAGACCATCATCCAAGGGGAACTGGAGCCGACCTTGCTTATGGGGTACTTGGGATGAGTCCCAGGCACTCGTATGCCCAGTGAACTGAATCTTCCACTAATCCCACTATATCTAATCTTTATAAACAGGCTTCTCACTTGGTTTCTTATTTTATGCTCTAGTTCCTTGTATGACTGATTCTCTGTGTGGAATGCTACTCCAACTGGCTGGTCCCCAGATCACCTGCAGGTATATGGAGCGCCAGTTTCACTTAATGGGCCAGAGTGTGATCAAGGGTTTGTATCTAGGTCCTCCAGAGAAACAGAGCTATTAGAATATATATAGGAACAGCTGAGTAGAATAAAAACACGGACTTCTCCAAAGATAGGATATATATAATATAACATGTAATATATATATATATATATATATATATATATATATATATATATATACATATAAAATCTCTTTCTCTATCTCTTACTATGTATATTATGTACACACACACACACACCCTCTCTGGTTTTTTTGGAGAACTTTGGACCAATACAGAATCCTAAAGACCATTCTAGCCTGGCCATTTCTCCTCTTTTTCTTTCTTTTGCCTGTTGTTCTCCGGAGTATAGATGGGGCATCCGAAGCTCAGAGGGGTCCAGGGACTTGTCTGAGATAATCAGCTGATTGGTGATTGAGTTGGCATGTTAATCGTTGACAGGGTGGGTAAGGGATAGCATCAGTGATGACTAAGACAATGACCAGCCGGATACCAGGAAGTGTTTAGAGGAATAAAGATGCCAAGAGAATGTACATATTTTGAGACAAAGTTTTACCTCCATTCAGTTGTTTTTTTAACCACCTACTGTGGCAGAGACATGCAGAAGTGTTCAGTGTGCAAGAGAGGCACTCTGGAAAGGGAGACATTTCTGTCTGATGATTACCCTATTATGAATAAAGATTCGATTATGTGAAAGAGCAAACAGCCAACACGTGTGAAAACAGCAAAGTTTTTATTTGTCAAGGACACAGTGTTCTAACAGAAGTTTTGTTCCCTTTGTTTAGTGAGGACTGGCTCTTACTGACACTCACGGAATGAGCTTCTCTTATGGTCAGACAAGTCAAACTCTGAAAGCCAGCATTTTTTTTTTTTTTTTGAACTTTAAAACAGAAATTCAGGACCATGCAGGGTTTTCAATTTGATTTTTAAAAATTTTACAATAGATGAAAAAAATGTCAAGCATGTGAGAGTACATTATAATGAGCTCTTAGAAAATGAGATGGGAATCTTCATCTCTGCCTGGACATGCGATGTACTGGGGAAAATGTGCGTAATCAGTTGCACGATTTAGCCGAGAATGACTTTTCCTCTTTATTTCTTTTTCTGCCTTGTGTGTCGGATAATTTGAGAGTATTTTTTTAACTTACTCAGTCTATAATTTTTGTTCACTTCGTGTTGTCTGGAGAGATGTAGTCATTGAGACAAGCGAAAAACACAAATGTATATAATTATTCAATATACCTCAATGGATAACACTAAAGGAATTGTGCTGTTTTATGGAAGATACAAGAATACGGCCTCTTTGTCGGATTAGCAGGTAGAAAGATTTTAGTTCCATAAGGAAGAAATTGTTACAGGAATTTATTCGCTCCCTTAGCACATATTTACTCATTGCGTTAGGCACTATGACAGAGGGTATACAGACGATTAAGATCCATTGTTCAGCGTGGAAGCTGAGAAAGAAATGCCAATAACAGGGGAAAAGTACTAGAATATAAAAATTTTTCATTCCTTTTGTGGTGTTTTCTCTCAGCTTGTCATGGTGGTGTTTATTTACTAGTTGATGTTCTAAGTAAATAAAGCTCAAAATATTAAGTTATTATGATGAACTTTATTGTTCGTCTCTTTATTGTGCAATGCCCATTTGAAAGCAAATATCAGAACATTTCTTTTGTGTGGAGTCACCAAAATTACACAATTTATGTTTTGTGGCTTGTCGTTGGAAGGTGCCTCTAGCTGGTCAGAGATAAACTCAAGACCGAATGAAGACAGTAGGAGGGAAGAAGAGCATATCCTCCAGATATGGAGCTGGCTGAGGGATCACTCAGGGCACAAGGATACTCATGGGGCTGAGTAGACTCTCACAGGCGTCCAGGGGTCCTACTCTATGATTTGGAGTGTGTGTGCATTTGCTTGGGCTTGATGGTTACTACTGGGTTCCTCCTCCCATTAGCCAGAGAACCTATAAGCAGCATCCCAGTGAGGGGCTGAGGTCATGGGAATCAAGTCAGGGGTTCCTTATTTCCATACCTACTACCCCAACCCCTGGTAGATGGACAAACCCTAAAGATCTTAAACCTCTGTGCCAGGATATGTTCAGTGCCTGGGTGAGGTACAGAGGTTTGCCCCTATCCTGGCCCCAGAGAGATCTCATCTGAAATAGGAATGGCAACAGCTATGTCTAAGATGCCACAGGCTGTGTGTGTGACCCCAACCCTACCCAAGTTTATGGTCTAGCCCCTGTGTAGGTGAAGAGTGACAGCAGTTACAGATAAGGATAGAGTGGGGGAGGCTGGCTGGGATGCGGGAAAGGGGAATAGGTCATGGAGAACTGGTCCTAAAGAGGTCCATCTCAGGAAGGTGGGGTTGTGCAGGAACCAGATGTTCCTTCCAATCATCCCTTCTTTTTACCTAATGGACTTTCTATTCTGCTCCTGTCATAAAGAGTCAACACACACATTAGTGCTAAAAATGTGCCACTGTTGGGTCTTGGACATTGTAAAAGAATGTAGATGGATTACTGAAAAACTTTTTTGCACCGAAAGAAAACAATACAGGCATCTGTCCTTCCGGTGGTAGCATTAGTAGCAACAAACCTTGTGCATAAAGGACAGCACTTTATGCTTTATTAAACCTGGAGACAATGTGAAGAGTTGGTCAGAGTGTGGGTTGTGTGGTTAGATAGACATGGTTTTTGTTATACTTGTTTGGCATTCTATTCAGGCAAGTTATTTTTTGTGCTTGGGCTTCCACATCTGTAGTACACATATTTTATTTGTTTATTCATTCATTTGTTCACTCATGCAGCATTCATGCTCATTCATTCATTCATTCCTGAGCATCTCCTCAGCATGGGCAAGATGCTGAAAACACAGTGGTGGTGATGATGGGCAGTTGGCATAAGACACAGAGAGCACACTCACTTCTAGGGTGCTGAGCCCTGCAGCCTACATAGGAGACAGGCAACGTATGAGGGGTTGAAGGAAGATTCTTAAGATGGAGAATGAATGGGGCTGCCTGGGTGGCTCAGAGGGTTAGGCCTCTGCCTTCGGCTCAGGTCATGATCTCGGGGTCCTGGGATTGAGCCCCGCATCGGGCTCTCGGTTCAGTAGGGAGCCTGCTTCCCCCACCTCTCTCTGCCTGCCTCTCTGCCTACTTGTGATCTCTGTCTGTCAGATAAATGAATAAAATCTTAAAAAAAAAAAAAAAAAAGATAGAGGGTGAATGAAGGCCAAGGGACAGGGTTCGGGACCTGAGAATTTCAGTGGTATTGAGGGGTTGAGTTCTTGGGCTGAGGAATGAAAGTTAAGCATTGGGAAGAATTAGCTGAGTAGATTACGAAGGGCCTTGAAAACCATATTAAAGCGTTTTGTGTATCCTAAGAGTGACAATAGCATTTCTCAAACAGTACTTCCCATTGGAGCCAGAGTTCAGAGGAACTGCTGAGTGTTCTATCCCTTTTAGAAGATTCACAATGTTCATTAGTATCTATTAATGTTCTTCAATAAACTGTTCTGTTTCACATTTGTTTAATAGCTTTCCCAAACCTAATTAGTGTTTTTAAGAAATTAACCTCTTATAAACTGAAACCCCAGAGAACCTGCTTGAGGAGAAATGATGAGAAATAGAAAGCCATTGAACATGAACTTGGCCATTCTGGAACTGGTTGGAACCTGTACTCAACAGATGAATCTGACTGCATAGGGCAATGCATTAGAGTCAAACAAGACTGGAGCCCATTAGGAGGAGGTTATTTCCATAATACAGATGAGAGATGATGATTACTTGGACTTCCTACATTTGTTTAGAAGATTAAGAATTATAACATAATTAAAGTATCTACGATAGTTTTTACTATATGGTAGGCAGTCAACAAATAATAGTTTTCCCATGAATATATGGAAACTTAATTCATGAGAGATATAAACTCCAAAATAGTGATGAAGGGAGGGTATTTAAATTTGCTAGGGCTGCCACAACAATATACCACAAACTGGGTGGATTAAATAACAGAAGTTTATTGTCTTCCAGTTCTGGAGGCTAGAAGTCTAAAATCAAGGTGTTAGCAGGGTTGGTTCTTTCTGAGGGTTGTGAGGAGAGATTCCATTCTCTTTCCTTGGCTTGCAGTTGACCATCTTCATGGTCACATTGTGTTTTCCTTGTATTTGTGTCTATCCAAATTTCCCTTATTTAATTAGGGCACCAATCATATTGGATTAGGGCCCATCCTGATGACCTCACTTTAACTTTACTACCTCTGTAAAGTCCTTATCTCTAAATAAGGTCACATTCTGAAGTAGTGGGGTTTAGGGCTTCAGCATATGAATTTAGGGGGGCATATAATTCAGTCCATAATAGAGGGATGATTTAGCAATAACACCATGAAAATCAGTTATCTATATGGAGAAAGCCCCTGGATTCCTACTTCACATAATACTCAAAAATCATTATCTGAAGGATTGAGGACTTAAATATGAAAGGAAAGAATGCTAAAATGTTTAGAAAACATATAGTATAATTATCTTTATAATCTGGAAAAACTTTTAAAATGTGATACAGGGGTGAATTGCTGGGAAGATGGTAGAATAGGAAGACCCTAAGCTAACCTTATCTCATGGATACAACTGGATAACATCCATGAAAATGTAAATAATCCAGAAAACAACCTGTAGACTGGCAGAACAAACCTCACAACTTAATGTAGAGAAAAGGCCACATCAAAGACAGTAGGAAGAGGAAGGTGAGGTGGGGAGAGGCCCGTGGACACAGATAGGGGAGAGAGAGAGACTACCACACTGGGGAGCTTGGGAAGATGAATCCCTATAACATTTGGCATTGAAAACCAGAGGGACTGAATTTCATGAACGCTTACAACCAGCAGGACATAAAGCCTGGAATTTTAGAAATCCATGGACTTGGCTTTGAGTGAGAGGGGAGGCAAGAGGAAACTGAGTCCCTGCCCTTAAAAAGACAGTACAATAGACCCTGGAGATAAAGCACAGAAGCAACAGCTTGAAAAATGCCTAAGACATAGGGGAAAGAGAGTTATTTACTAATCTCAGAGCATGTCCCAGAAGGACAGAGATCATTGGGAGACTCCTTTGGGAACAAAGGAGCTGGCAGGTGCCATTTCCCTCCCCCTGCCTAGCATAAACATACATACACATAAGGGAACCAGTGTGGCACTGACATTCCCTACCTAACTTGCTGACACCATGCTCCGTGTCCCATGCTGTACTTCAGTGGGTCTGTCCCCTCCAGCCAGGCCTGTCTTGGTCCCACTGCTATGGATCCCTTCTCTCAGAAGACCAATGCAAACCTTTCTAATGCATCTTCTGATATGTGCACTTTATGGATCTGCCTCTTCCAATCTGACTGAACTCAGTCTTGGCAGTTGCAGTGGCAGGTCTCCTCTTGCTCTTGGCTCAAGTGCATTCAAACAAGGGCTACAAGCTTGGCAGTGTGCAAGTGGCACCAACAGAGGCCAGCACCACTTGAAAGTGACTCATGCTCCAGAGAGAAGGAAAGATAACCACACACACCAGTCAGACTGAGGTCCCAGCAGTGGGCTGGGGCAAGACAGCTGGTCTGATGGCAGGCCCCACCCACCAATGAATGCTTCTCAGGGGACAACACAGGGAAAGCACCCTGCAGTTTGGTGTGACTGCATCTCTAGCAAATGCCTGATCTGATCGAACTCAACCCAAGGCAGCCTAGACTAGTCCATTAACACCACAGGGACAAAATACTGATGACAACAGGCAAAGACAGCCACTGAGATAAACAGACTTGAATGAAAAATCAGCTCAGTCACAATAGCAGGGCATATGCAAAACACACAGGAGACACCTTGGAAGTGCCAGGTTCTGGTGAATGGGGGACACTGCACTACAGAGCACTACAGGACATCATCTTCATAAGATCATTACTTTCAAGAACAGGAATCATAGTTGACTTTCCTAACACACAGAAGCAGAGAGTTATACAAAATAAGGAGATAAAGGAATATGTCCCAAATGAAAGAACAGGATAAAATCACAGCAAGAGACCTAAGAAAGATAGAGTTATGTAATGTGCCTGATAGAAAATTTAAAGTAATGATCATAAGGATACTCACTGGGCTTGAGAAAAGAGTGGAGGACATCAGTGAAACCCTTAAAAAAGAGATGAAAAAAAGACCAATCAGAGATGAAGAACACAGTAAATGAAATTAAAAATACACTAGATGGTATAAATAGCAGACTAGAGGAAACAGAAGAACAAATCAGTGACCTGGAGGACAGAGTAATGGATAATATTCACACCAAGCAGTTTAGAGAAAAAAAAAATTATGCAAAATGAGAATCGAATTAGGGGACTCAGAGACATCATTGAGTGTAATAACATTTACATTATAGGACTCTCAGAAGGAGAAGAGAGAGAAAAGGGGGGAGAAAATTTGAAGACATAATAGCTGAAAAACTTCCCTAACCTAGGGAAACAAAAATCCAGAGCCAAGAGGCAGAGAGGCCCTAATAAGATCAACTCAAGAAGGTCCACACCAAGATGCATAGAAATAAAAATGGCAAAAATTCATGACAAAGAGAATTTTAAAAGCAGCTAAAGAAAAGAAATAGTTACATACAAAGCAAACCACCTCAGGCTATCAGCAGAATATTTAGCAGAAACTTTGCAGACCAAAAAGGAGTACCATGATATATTCAGTGCTGAAAGGAAATGATCTGCAGTCAAGAATACTCCATCCACCAGTCTGGGCCTTCACATACCCCAAAGATACAGATGTAGTGAAAAGAAGGGCCATCTGTACCCCAAAGTTTATAGCAGCAATGGCCACAGTCGCCAAACTGTGGAAAGAACCAAGATGCCCTTCAACGGATGAATGGATAAGGAAGATGTGGTCCACATACACTATGGATTATTATGCCTCCATCAGAAAGGATGAATACCCAACTTTTGTAGCAACATGGACGGGCTGGAAGAGATTATGCTGAGTGAAATAAGTCAAGTAGAGAGATTCAATTATCATATGGTTTCACTTATTTGTGGAGCATAACAAATATCATGGAGGACAAGGGGAGTTAGAGAGGAGAAGGGAGTTGGGGGAAATTGGAAGGGGAGGTGAATCATGAGAGACTATGGAGTCTGAAAAACATTCTGAGGGGTTTGAAGCAGCAGGGGATGGGAGGCTGGGGGAACCAGGTGGTGGGTATTAAGAGAGGGCACGGATTGCATGGAGCACTGGGTGTGGTGCAAAAATAATGAATACTGTTATGCTGAAAATAAATAAAAAATAAAAGAATACTCCATTCAGCAAGACAATCATTCAGAATAAATGAATAGATAAAGAGTTTCCCAGACATACAAAAGTTAAAGGAATTCATGACCACTAAGCCAGCCCTACAAGAAATGTTAAAGGGGATTCTTTAAGTGGAAAAGAAAAATGATAAGAGTAAGAAAATTAGGAAGCACAAAAACAGTAAAAATAAAGATAGCTATGAAAATCAGTCAAGGGACTCACAAAAGGATGTAAAGTATGAAACCATATACCTAAAATGGGGGGAAGGGGTGGAAGGAGAAGAGTAAAGAACAGGTTCAAATTTATGCAATCATCTACTTCATATAGACTGCTATATGTGTAAGATGTTATACACTAACCCAAGGGTAACCACAAATCAAAAACCACTAATAAGTATGCAAAAAATAGAGAAATGAATCCAAGCACGTCACTAAAGAAAGTCAACTTATTGTGATAGAAGACATAAAGAGACGAATGGAACAGAGAAGAACTACAAAAACAACCATACAAGTAAGGAAATGCCAATAAGTACACACTTATCCATAATTACTTTGAATGTAAATTGATTACATGCTCCAGTCAAAAGGCATAGGATGATGGAATGGGTAAGAAAACAAGATCCATCTATATACTGCCTATAAGAGACTCACTTTAGACCTAAAGACACTGCAGATTGAAAGTGAGGAGCTGGAGAAACACTTATCATGCAAATGGTTGTGGAAAGAAAGCTGGGATTGCAATACTTACATTGGAAAAACTAGACTTTATTAAAACAAAGACTATAACAAGAGACAAAGATGGATGCTATAAAACCATAAGGAGATAATCTAGCAAGAAAGTATAACAATTGCAAATATTTACGCACCTATACTTAAATACTTAATAGCAAATATAAAGAAAGTAACTGGGAGTAGTACAAAAATAGTAGGGGATTTTAACACCCCAGTTACATTAATGAATAGATCATTCAAATAGAAAATCAACAAGGAAACAGAGGCTTTGAATGACACATTGGACCACATGGATTTAATAGATATATTCAGAACATTACATCCTAAAACAGCAGAATACACATTCTTTTCAAGGGCACATGAAACATTCTCCATATTAGATCACATATTAGGCCACAAACAAATCTCAATAAATTTAAAAGATTGAAATCATACCATGCATCTTTTCTGACTATAATACTATAAAACTAGAAATCAAACACAAGGAAAAATATGGAAAGAGCACAAACAAATGGAGGTTAAATAACATTTTACTAAATAACATGCTACCAAGAATTCAAAGAGGAAATAAAAAATACATGCTGACAAATGAAAGTCTAAACAGAATGGTCCAAAATCTTTGTGATGCAGTAAAAGCAGTTCCAAGAAGGAAGTTTATAGGCCTGCCTCAAGAAGCAAGAAAAATCTCAAGTAAACAACCTGACCTTACACCTAAAGGAACTAGAAAGAGAATGTCAAAAAACCCCAAAACCAAAAGAAGGAAGGAAATAATAAGGATTAGAACAGAAATAAATGAAATAGGAACCAAAAAAACCCTATAGAACAGATTGACAAGACCAGGAGCTGATTTTTTGAAAGATCAACAAAACTGATAAATCTTTAGCCAAGCTCAACAAGAAAAAAACCAAAAAAAAAAAACCAACCAAACAACAACAACAACAAAACAAAGGAAGGGTAGACTCAAATAAAAAAAAAAAAAAAACCATAAATGAAAGAGGAGAAATAACAACTGACACCACAGAAATACAAAGGATTATAAGAGAATACTAGGTGGGTTAAAGCCTCTGCCTTCAGCTCAGGTCATGATCCCAGGGTCCTGGGATCGAGCCCGGTATTGGGCTCCCTGCTCAGTGGCAAGCCTGCTCCGCCCCCCCCGCCGCACCCCCTGCCTACTTTTGATCTCTGTCTGTCAAATATATAAATAAAATCTTTAAAAAAAAAGAGAGAATACTAGGAAAAATTGTATGTCGACAAATTGGATGACCTATAAGAACTAGGTAAATTCCTAGAAACATATAACCTTCCAAAACTGAATTAGGAAGAAATAGAAAATTTGAACAGACCAATTACCAGCAATGAAATTAAATCAGTAATCAAAAAAAAAAAAAAAAAAAACTTCCAACAAACAAAAGTCCAGATAGCTTCACAGGTGAATTCAACCAAACATTTTTTTTTTAAATTTTTAATTTTTTTATTTTTATTTTATTTATTTATTTATTTTTTAATAGAATAAAAGACGAAAAATATAGAGGAATTTATTTTATAACTGCATTAGTTCATATTAGGAACTAAAGATAGACCATTTAATACATGATGTTAGGAGTACTGAGTTATCATTTTTTTAAAATAATATGTACTAATTTATTTATAATTTGTATTTATACATATTTATTTAGTTAGTTTTTAAATTAAATTTATTTTTTTTCAGCATAACAGTATTCATTATTTTTTCACCACAGCCAGCTCCATGCAATCCGTGCCCTCTATAATACCCACCACCTGGTACCCCAACCTCCCACCCCCCCGCCACTTCAGACCCCTCAGATTGTTTTTCAGAGTCCATAGTTTCTCATAATTTTTTATTTTTTATAAACATATATTTTTATACCCAGGGATACAGGTCCGTGAATCGCCAGGTCCACACACCCCACAGCACTCACCAAAGCACATACCCTCCCCAATGTCCATAACCCCAACCTCCTTCTCCCAAGTCCCCTCCCTCCAACAACCCTCAGTTTGTTTTGTGAGATTAAGAGTCACTTATGGTTTGTCTCCCTCCCAATCCCATCTTGTTTTATTTATTCTTCTCCTACCCACTTAAGCCCCCATGTTTCATCATCACTTCCTTATATCAGGGAGATCATCTGATAGTTGTCTTTCTCCACTTGACTTATTTCTCTAAGCATAATATGCTCTAGTTCCATCCATGTTGTTGCAAATGGCAAGATTTCATTTCTTTTGATGGCTGCATAGTATTCCATTGTGTATATATACCACCTCTTCTTTATCCATTCATCTGTTGATGAACATCTAGGTTCTTTCCATACTTTGGCTATTGTGGACATTGCTGCTATAAACATTCGGGTGCACTTGCCCCTTCGGATCACTACGTTTGTATTTTTAGGGTAAATACCCAGTAGTGCAATTGCTGGGTCATAGGGCAGTTCTATTTTCAACATTTTGAGGAACCTCCATGCTGTTTTCCAGAGTGGTTGCACCAGCTTGCATTCCCACCAACAGTGTAGGAGGGTTCCCCTTTCTCCACATCCTCGCCAGCATCTGTCATTTCCAGATTTGTTGATTTTAGCCATTCTGACTGGTGTGAGGTGATATTGTGGTTTTGATTTGTATTTCCCTGATGCCAAGTTGCTGAGCACTTTTCCACGTGTCTGTTGGCCATCTGGATGTCTTCTTTGCAGAAATGTCTGTTCATATCCTCTGCCCCTTTCTTGATTGGATTATTTATACTTTGGGTGTTGAGTTTGCTAAGTTCTTTATAGATTCTGGACACTAGTCCTTTATCTGATATGTCGTTTGCAAATATCTTCTCCCATTCTGTCAATTGTCTTTTGATTTTGTTAACTGTTTCCTTTGCTGTGCAAAAGCTTTTGATCTTGATGAAGTCCCAATAGTTCATTTTTGCCCTTGCTTCCCTTGCCTTTGGCGATGTTCCTAGGAAGATGTTGCTGTGGCTGAGGTCGAAGAGGTTGCTGCCTGTGTTCTCCTCAAGGATTTTGATGGATTCTTTTCTCACATTGAGGTCCTTCATCCATTTTGAGTCTATTTTTGTGTGTGGTGTAAGGAAATGGCCCAATTTCATTTTTCTGCATGTGGCCGTCCAATTTTCCCAACACCATTATTGAAGAGGCTGTCTTTTTTCCATTGGACATTCTTTCCTGCTTTGTTAAAGGTTAGTTGACCATAGAGTTGAGGGTCTATTTCTGGGCTCTCTATTCTGTTCCATTGATCTATGTGTCTGTTTTTGTGCCAGTACCATGCTGTCTTGATGATGACAGCTTTGTAATAGAGCTTGAAGTCCGGAATTTTGATGCCACCAACTTTGGCTTTCTTTTTCAATATTCCTTTGGCTATGCGAGGTCTTTTCTGGTTCCATATAAATTTTAGAATTATTTGTTCCATTTCTTTGAAAAAGAGGGATGGTACTTTGATAGGAATTGCATTAAATGTGTAGATTGCTTTAGGTAGCATAGACATTTTCACAATATTTATTCTTCCAATCCAGGAGCATGGAACATTTTTCCATTTCTTTGTGTCTTCCTCAATTTCTTTCATGAGTACTTTATAGTTTTCTGAGTATAGATTCTTAGCCTCTTTGGTTAGGTTTATTCCTAGGTATCTTATGCTTTGGGGTGCAATTGTAAATGGGATTGACTCCTTAATTTCTCTTTCTTCTGTCTTGCTGTTGGTGTAGAGAAATGCAACTGATTTCTGTGCATTGATTTTATATCCTGACACTTTACTGAATTCCTGTACAAGTTCTAGCAGTTTTGGAGTGGAGTCTTTTGGGTTTTCCACATATAGTATCATATCATCTGCAAAGAGTGATAATTTGACTTCTTCTTTGCTGATTTGGATGCCTTTAATTTCCTTTTGTTGTCTGATTGCTGAGGCTAGGACTTCTAGTACTATGTTGAATAGCAGTGGTGATAATGGACATCCCTGCCGTGTTCCTGACCTTAGCGGAAAAGCTTTCAGTTTTTCTCCATTGAGAATGATATTTGCAGTGGGTTTTTCATAGATGGCTTTGATGATATTGAGGTATGTGCCCTCTATCTCTACACTTTGAAGAGTTTTGATCAGGAAGGGATGCTGTACTTTGTCAAATGCTTTTTCAGCATCTATTTAGAGTCTCATATGGTTCTTGTTCTTTGTTTTATTGATGTGTTGTATCACACTGACTGTTTTGCAGATGTTGAACCAACCTTGCAGCCCTGGAATAAATCCCACTTGGTCGTGGTGAATAATCCTTTTAATGTACTGTTGAATCCTATTGGCTAGTATTTTGGTGAGAATTTTCGCATCTGTGTTCATCAAGGATATTGGTCTATAGCTCTCTTTTTTGATGGGATCCTTGTCTGGTTTTGGGATCAAGGTGATGCTGGCCTCATAAAATCAGTTTGGAAGTTTTCCTTCCATTTCTATTTTTTGGAACAGTTTCAGGAGAAGAGGAATTAGTTCTTCTTTAAATGTTTGGTAGAATTCCCCTGGGAAGCCATCTGGCCCTGGGCTTTTGTTTGTTTGGGGATTTTTAATGACTGTTTCAATCTCCTTACTGGTTATGGGTCTGTTCAGGCTTTCTATTTCTTCCTGGTTCAGTTGTGATAGTTTATATGTTTCTAGGAATGCATCCATTTCTTCCAGATTGTCAAATTTGTTGGTGTAGAGTTGCTCATAGTATGTTCTTATAATAGTTTGTATTTCTTTGGTGTTAGTTGTGATCTCTCCTCTTTCATTCATGACTTTATTTATTTGGGTCCTTTCTCTTTTCTTTTTGATAAGTCTGGCCAGGGGTCTATCAATTTTATTAATTCTTTCAAAGAACCAGCTCCTAGTTTTATTGATTTGTTATATTGTTTTTTGGTTTCTATTTCATTGATTTCTGCTCTGATCTTTATGATTTCTCTTCTCCTGCTGGGCTTAGGGTTTCTTTCTTGTTCTTTCTACAGCTCCTTTAGGTGTAGGGTTAGGTTGTGTACCTGAGACCATTCTTGTTTCTTGAGAAAGGCTTGCACCGCTATATATTTTCCTCTCAGGACTGCCTTTGTTGTGTCCCACAGATTTTGAACCTTTGTATTTTCATTATCATTTGTTTCCATGATTTTTTTCAATTCTTCTTTAATTTCCCGGTTGACCCATTCATTCTTTAGAAGGATGCTGTTTAGTCTCCATGTATTTGGGTTCTTTCCAAACTTCCTCTTGTGGTTGAGTTCTAGCTTCAGAGCATTGTGGTCTGAAAATATGCAGGGAATGATCCCAATCTTTTGATACTGATTGAGTCCTGCTTTAGGACCGAGGATGTGATCTATTCTGGAGAATGTTTCATGTGCACTAGAGAAGAATGTGTATTCTGTTGCTTTGGGATGAAATGTTCTGAATATATCTGTGATGGTTTCCTTGCTGATCTTTTGCTTGGATTATCTGTCCATTTCTGTGAGGGGAGTGTTAAAGTCCCCTACTATTATTGTATTATTGTTGATGTGTTTCTTTGATTTTGTTATTAATTGGTTTATATAGTTGGCTGCTCCCACGTTGGGGGCATAGATATTTAAAATTGTTAAATCTTCTTGTTGGACAACCCTTTGAGTATGATATAGTGTCCTTCCTCATCTCTTATTATAGTCTTTGGCTTAAATCTAATTGATCTGATATAAGGATTGCCACTCCTGCTTTCTTCTGATGTCCATTAGCATGGTAAATTCTTTTCCACCCCCTCACTTTAAATCTGGAGGTGTCTTCGGGCTTAAAATTAGTTTCTTGGAGGCAACATATAGATGTTTTTTTTTTTTTTTTTTTTTTTTTTGTCCATTCTGATACCCTGTGTCTTTTGATTGGGGCATTTAGCCCATTAACATTCAGGGTAACTATTGAGAGATATGAATTTAGTGCCATTGTATTGCCTGTAAGGTTACTGTTACTGTATATGGTCTCTGTTCCTTTCTGATCTACCACCTGTATGCTCTCTCTTTGATTAGAGGACCCCTTTCAATATTTCCTGTAGAGCTGCTTTGGTGTTTGCAAATTCTTTCAGTTTTTGTTTGTCCTGGAAGCTTTTAATTTCTCCTTCTATTTTCAATGATAGCCTAGCTTGATATAGTATACTTGGCTGCACGTTTTTCTCGTTTAGTGCTCTGAAAATATCATGCCAGCTCTTTCTGGCCTGCCAGGTCTCTGTGGATAAGTCAGCTGCCAATCTAATATTTTTACCATTGTGTGTTACAGACTTCTTTTCCCGGGCTGCTTCAGGATTTTCTCTTTGTCACTAAGACTTGTAAATTTTACTATTAGGTGATGGGGTGTGGGCCTATTCTTATTGATTTTGAGGGGCATTGTCTGAACCTCCTCAATTTTGATGCTCGTTCCCTTTGCCATATTGGGGAAATTCTCCCCAATAATTCTCTCCAGTATACCTTCTACTCCCTTCTCTCTTTCTTCTTCTTCTGGAATCCCAATTATTCTAATGTTGTTTCATCTTATTGTGTCACTTATCTCTCGAATTCTCCCCTCGTGGTCCAGTAGCTGTTTGTCCCTCTTTTGCTTAGCTTCTTTATTCTCTGTCATTTGGTCTTCTATATCGCTAATTATTTCTTCAGCCTCATTTATCCTAGCAGTGAGAGCCTCCATTTTTCATTGCACCTCATTAATAGCCTTTTTTATTTCAACTTGGTTAGATTTTCGTTTGTTTATTTCTCCAGAAAGGGCTTTTATATCTCCTGAGAGGGTTTCTCTAATATCTTCCATGCCTTTTTCGAGCCCGGCTAGAACCTTGAGAATTGTCATTCTGAACTCTAGATCTGACATATTACCAATGACTGTATTGATTAGGTCCCTAGCCTTTGGTACTGCCTCTTGTTCTTTTTTTTTGTGGTGAATTATTCCACCTTGTCATTTTGTCCAGATAAGAGTATATGAAGGAGCAAGTAAAATACTAAAAGGGTGGCAACAACCCCAGGAAAATATGCTTTTACCAAATCAGAAGAGATCCCAAAGGGGATAAAAAGAGGTTCAAAAATAAAGAAAGAAAAAAAGAAAGAAAAAAATAAAGAAAAGAATTTAAAAGAGAAAATGAATAAAGAAAAGTATAAAAATAAAAAATATATATCTTAGATAAACTAGTTAAAAAACGTTAAAAAAGAAAAGGGTAAAAGTTAAAAAAATTTCAGCAGAAGAAGAGAAAAAAAATGAAAAAGAAAAAAATTAAATTAACTGCAAGATTAAAAAATCACATGGAGTAAGCCATGAGTTCCTTGCTTTGCTTTCTCCTCCTCTGGAATTCTGCTGCTCTCCTTGGTATTGAAATGGCACTCCTTGGTAGGTGAACTTGGTCTTGTCTGGATTTCTTGTTGATCTTCTGGGGGAGGGGCCTGGTGTAGTGATTCTTCAAGTGTCTTTGCCCCAGGCAGAATTGCACCGCCCTTACCAGGGGCCGGGCTTAGTAATCTGCTCGGGTTTGCTTTCAGGAGCTTTTGTTCCCTGAGCGCTTTCCGTAGAGTTCCGGAGGACGGGAATACAAATGGCAGCCTCCTGGTCTCCGGCCCGGAGGAGCCGAGAGCCCAGGGCCCCACTCCTCACTGCGCTCTCAGAGAACAGCGCCCAGTAACTCCCGTCTGCCTGACCTCTGGCTGTGCTCCAAGCTCACCGAGCCTGTGGCTGGTTCAAGGTAACCCCGATCTGTGATCTTACTGTCAGCTCTGTCTCTGTAGCCGGCTTTCCCTTTCTAATTCCCGCAAGCTCTGCGACACTCAGACACCCCCGATCCTTCTGTGACCCTGCGGGACCTAAGGCCACGCTGCCCTCGCGTGGGCTTCGCCCCGGTTTAGCCTCTGGAGCGATGTCCCTCAGCGGAACAGACTTTTAAAAGTCCTGATTTTGTGCTCCGTTGCTCCACCGCTTGCTGGGAGCCGGCCCCTCCCCCCGGGGTCTATCTTCCCGTTGCTTTGGATTCACTTCTTGCCAGTGCTACCTTTCAGAAAGTGGTTGTTTTTCTGTTTCTAGAATTGCTGTTCTTCTTCTTTTTGATCTGCTGATGGATTTGCAGATGTTTGCAATCTTTAGATAAGCTATGTAGCTGATCTCCTGCTAGCTGAAGTAGTCTCAGCCTGCTACTTCTCCGCCATCTTGACTCCTCCTCAACCAAACATTTAAAGAAGAGTTAATACCCATTCTTCTCAAACTATTACAAAAAATAGAAAAGGAAGAAAAACTTCCATAGTCATTCTATGAGGCTTGTATACCAAAGCCAGATAAAGACACCAGAAAAAAAGAAAACTACAGGCTCATATCTCTGATGAATATAGATGTAAAAATCCCCAACATTAGTAACAAATTGAATCCAACAATATATTTAAAAAAATCATTTACCACAATCAAGTGGAATTTATTCCTAGGATGCATGGGTGGTTCAGTATTCATACATCAATCAACATGATACATCATATCAATAAGAGAAAGGATAAAAACCATATGATAATTTCAATCAATTTGGAAAAAATCAATTTTTAAAAAGATTTTATTTATTTATTTGACAGACAGAGATCACAAGTAGGCAGAGAGAGAGAGAGGGAAGTAGGCTTCCTGCTGAGCAGAGACCCCAATGTGGGGTTTGATCCCAGGACCCTGGGATCATGACCTGAACTGAAGGCAGAGGCTCTAACCCACTGAGCCACCCAGATGCCCCTGGAAAAAACATTTGACAAAGTACAATATTCTTTCATGATAAAAACCCCAACAAAGTAGGTTTAGAGGGAATATACTTTGACATAATAAACGCCTTTATATGAAAAATCACAGCTAACATTATACTCATTGGGAAAAAAACCTGAGAGCTTTTCTTTGAGGTCAGGAACAAGACAAAGATGTCCACTTTCACCACTGTTATTCAACATAGTACTGGAAATCCTAGCCACGGCAATCAGACAAGAAAAAGGAATAAAAAGCATCCAAATTGGTAAGGTAGAATTGAAACTTTCACTATTTGCAGATGACATGATACAACATGTAGAAAACCTTAATGACTCCACCAAAAAACTATTAGAACTAATAAATAAATTAGTGTTGGTGAGGACATGGAGAAAAAGGAACTATTTTGCACTTTTAGTAAGAATGCAAACTCGTACAGCCTGTGGAAACAGAAGGGAAATTTCTTAAAAAATTAAAAAATAGAAATACTCTGTCATCCAGTAATCATGGTACAGGGTATTTCCCCAAAGAACACAGATACACTAATTTGAAAGGATTGATGAACCCCTATGTTTATTGCAGCATTATTTACCATGGAAGCAGGCTAAGTGTCCATCAATAGATGAATGGATAAAGAAGAGGTGGCATATTATTTAGCCATAAAATAATGAAATCTTGCGATTTGCAACAACATAAATGGAGGTAGAGAGCATAATGCTAAGAGAAATCAGTCAGAGAAAGACAAATACCATACAATTTCACTCGTATGTGGAATTCAAGAAAAAACAAAGGGAAAAAAGGAGACAAACCAAAAACCAGACTCTTAACTATAGAGAAACAGAAGGTTAATAGTGGGGAGGTGGGAGAGAGGATGGATGAAAGAGGTGATGAGGATTAAGATAAACTCATCTCGATGAACACTGAATCATGTATAGAATTGTTGAATCACTATATTGTATACCTGACACTAATATGACACTGTATGTTAACTATACTGGAATTAAAATAAAACAAAAAGTGACACAAAAATGCTAGAATACAACACAGAAGATATGATTTAAAATATTTCAATTTGGTCATATTAAGATTAAAAACAGATTTGACAATTATATAGTTTACAAAATGCTTAACAGGGTAAGTATAGTTACCATCTGTCATTGTATAACATTATTAAAGTATTATTGATGATATTCTCTATACTGTACTTTTCATCCCCACGACTTACTTATTTTATATTATAACTGGAAGTTTGAGGCTCTTAATCCCCTTTGCCTATTTTGCCCATCCCCTCTGGCAACCACTTGATTTTTCTCTGTATTTATCAGTCTGTTTCTCTTTTTTGTTGTTGCTATTTTTTGTTAGTTTTATTTCTTAGAGTTCACTATAAGTAAAATAATATATATTTGTCTTTCTTTGTCTGACTAATTTGACTTAGCATAATACCCTCTAGGTATTTTAGATTTTATTCTTTATTTAGGGTGGAGTAATATTCCATTGTGCATATACACCGCATCTTTTTTTATCCATTCATCTAGTGGTGGATATTTAGGTTGCTTCTATATATTAGCAATTTTAATAATGCTGCAATAAACATAGGAGTGTATATATCTTTGAATTAGTGTTTTAGTTTTCTTTAGGTAAACACACAGAGGTGGAATTCCTGAATCGTGTGGTAATTCTATATTGTATGACTGAAAATACTATATTATTATATGTTACCTATACTTCAATTAAAAGTACAAAATAATAAAAATTAAAAAATGCAAAGAATTAACTGCTCATAAAAAATGATAACATAAAGAGAACGAAAAGGCAAGATGTGATTTGGAAAAAAAAGATGTTTTCAAAACATCTAACTGATAGAGGTTAGTATCTAGAACGCAAAAGAGTTAATGATAAGACAACCCAATAAAAAAAATCTTACAAAAGAGACAAATAGGTATTTCACAGAAAAATAAACATATATGAAAAGGGAAACAATTTAGGTCCACAATGTAATATCACTTTACTACCAACTGGCTGGTAATAATTAAAACGCTAGACAATTACCCATAACCAATAAAGAGATTGAAACAGTCATCAAAAATCTCCAAACAAACAAAAGTCCAGGGCCAGACGGCTTCCCAGGGTAATTCTACCAAACATTTAAAGAAGGACTAATTCCTCTTCTCCTGAAACTGTTCCAAAAAAATAGAAATGGAAGGAAAACTTCCAAACTCATTTTCTGAGGCCAGTATCACCTCGATCCCAAAACCAGACAAGGATCCCATCAAGAAAGAGAATTACAGACCAATATCCTTGATGAACACAGATGCAAAAATTCTCATCAAAATACTAGCCAATAGGATTCAACAGTACATTTGGATTCAACAGTACATTAAAAGGATTATTCACCACGACTAAGTGGGATTTATTCCAGGGTTGCAAGGTTTGTTTAACATCCACAAATCAATCAATGTGATACAACACATTAATAAAAGAAAGAGCAAGAACCTTATGATACTCTCATTAGATGCTGAAAAAGCATTTGACAAAGTACAGCATCCCTTCCTGATCAAAACTCTTCAAAGTATAGGGATAGAGGGCACATACTTCAATATTATCAAAGCCATCTATGAAAAACCCACCGCAAATATCATTCTCAATGGAGAAAAACTGAAAGCTTTTCTGCTAAGGTCAGGATCACGGCAGGGATGTCCATTATCACCACTGCTATTCAACATAGTACTAGAAGTCCTAGCCTCAGCAATCAGCTAACAAAAAGAAATTAAAGGCATCCAAATCAGCAAAGAAGAAGTCAAACTATCACTCTTTGCAGAGTGATGATATGATACTATATGTGATATGTGATACTATATGTGATATATGATGATATGATACTATATGTGGAAAACCCAAAATATTTCACTCCAAAAACTGCTAGAATGTGTACAGGAATCTAGTAAAGTGTCAGGATATAAAATCAATGCACAGAAATCAGTTGCATTAACAACAAGACAGAAGAAAGAGAAATTAAGGAGTCAATCCCATTTACAATTGCACCCAAAACTATAAGATACCTAGTAATAAACCTAACCAAAGAGGCTAAGAATCTATACTCAGAAAACTATAAAGTACTCATGAAAGAAATTGAGGAAGACACAAAGAAATGGAAAAATGTTCCATGCTCCTGGATTGGAGGAATAAATATTGTGAAAATGTCTATGCTACCTAAAGCATTTAATGCAATCCCTATCAAAATACCATCCATTTTTTTCAAAGAAATGGAAAAAATAATCCTAAAATTTATATGGAACCAGAAAAGACCTCGAATAGCCAAAGGAATATTGAAAAAGAAAGCCAAAGGTGGTGGCATCACAATTCCGACTTCAAGCTCTATTACAAAGCTGTCATCATCAAGACAGCATGGTACTGGCACAAAAACAGACACATAGATCAATGGAATAGAATAGAGAGCCCAGAAATAGACCCTCAACTCTATGGTCAACTAACCTTTAACAAAGCAGGAAAGAATGTCCAATGGAAAAAAGACAGCCTCTTCAATAAATGGTATTAGGAAAATTGGACGGCCACATGCAGAAAAATGAAATTGGACCATTTCCTTACACCACACACGAAAATAGACTCAAAACGGATGAAGGACCTCAATATGAGAAAAGAATCCATCAAAATCCTTGAGGAGAACACAGGCAGCAACCTCTTCGACCTCAGCCACAGCAACATGTTCCTAGGAACATCGCCAAAGGCAAGGGAAGCAAGGGCAAAAATGAACTATTGGGACTTCATCAAGATCAAAAGCTTTTGCACAGCAAAGGAACAGTTAACAAAATCAAAAGACAACTGACAGAATGGGAGAAGATATTTGCAAACGACATATCAGATAAAGGGCTGGTGTCCAAAATCTATAAAGAACTTAGCAAACTCAACACCCAAAGTGCAAATAATCCAATCAAGAAATGGGCAGAAGACATGAACAGACATTTCTGCAAAGAAGACATCCAGATGGCCAACAGACACATGAAAAAGTGCTCAACATCACTCGGCATCAGGGAAATACAAATCAAAACCACAATGAGATATCACCTCACACCAGTCAGAATGGCTAAAATTAACAAGTCAAGAAATGACAGATGCTGGCAAGGATGCAGAGAAAGGGGAACCCGCCTACACTGTTGGTGGGAATGCAAGCTGGTGCAGTCACTCTGGAAAACAGCATGGAGGTTCCTCAAAATGTTGAAAATAGAACTACCCTATGACCCAGCAATTGCACTACTGGGTATTTACCCTAAAGATACAAATGTAGTGATCCGAAGGGGCACGTGCATCTGAATGTTTATAGCAGCAGTGTCTAAAATACCCAAAGTATGGAAAGAACCTAGATGTTCATCAGCAGATGAATGGATAAAGAAGAGGTGGTATATATACACAACGGAATACTATGCAGCCATCAAAAGAAATGAAATCTTACCATTTGTGATGATATGGATGGAACTAGAGGGTATCATGCTTAGTGAAATAAGTCAAGCAGAGAAAGACAACTATCACATGATCTCCCTGATATGAGGAAATGGAGATGCAACTTGGGAGTTTGGGGGGTAGGAGAAGAATAAATGAAACAAGATGGCATTGGGAGGGAGACAGAGGATTGGAATGGAAGCAGAAACATACAGATAGATGTAGCAATTTTATTGATGTTGTAGTATAGTTCTTGGTGGAATGAATTGCTCCCCCCCCAAAAGATATATTGATGTCCTAACCCCCAATATCTCAGAATGTGATCTTATTTGGAAATAGGGTTGTTGCAGATGTAATTGATGATGATCAAGTCATACTGGAGTAGGGTGGACCCCTAACTCAATGTGATTAGTATCCTTAAAAGACCTCATGTGAGATCAGAGACACAGGGAGGATGGCATATGATGATGACGGCAGAGACTGGAGTAATGCATCCCCAATCCAAAAAACATTAAAGAATACCAGCAAATCCCCAGAAGGTAGGCATGGGACATGGAACAGATTCTCCCTCACAGTCCTCAGAAGGAACTAAGCTGCCAACACCTTGATTTGGAACTTCTAGCCTCCAGACTGAGCGGAGATGTTTCTGTTGTTTAAGCCACCCACTTTGTGGTACTTTGTTAGAGGGGCCCTCGGAAACTAATGCTGTCCTTATATTAGGTAGTAGGTGCAGGGGTGTTTTTTTTTTTTTTTTAAATAATTCACAATTTTCAAATGTGTGACATCTGCTACTTTTCATGCATCCAATAGTTATAGAATAAAAATAAAAAGACAAAAGATGTTATTATTTTCATCACTACCAAATCAGGGCATGTTTCTACTATTAATCTCAATGGCAAATTCCAGAAAAGCTTTTCTAGACAGTTTTATTAAAACCATAAAATTCAACTTCCAACACTCCCTTTAATTTTTATAGAATTTTTATTGCAACCTCAGTGTCACTGAGTCCTGTTTCTCTGACTTTAATTACAGTGCGCACATCTTCTGAGCAAAGTGAGGACACTTTGTCTAATTCTGAGCGAAGGTGATTGCCAAGCACACACCTGTCATGGTATGTTTGCTTCTCGTAGACTGGCTGACGTCAGCTTTACCTCCATTGAACACAAAGGGAATCCTGGACATCTAAAATCACTGGAAGGTTTCCAGCACACATGCCCCCACAGTACCTTCCCTTACCCTAGAAGTCACACCAGACCAGGGGCTTTGTATGCTTTGTTCACACAGCTGTGTCGCTGCCACTGAGAAATTGCCTTACACGATGTAGGTGCTCAAAAAAATTTGATGAATGAATATATCAATGAATAGTTTTATGACAGTGTCCACTTCTCAGGAGAAGTACCAATAGCAACTACCACATTTCAGAAGAGTTTATGAGCCGTGCCCCAGGTTCCGGGAATTTTTTTTTTTTTTGATCAGTTTTTTTTCCCCTTATCTGTGGAATCACCAGGTCTTCTTCTTCTGTATATAAGCAGTCAAAGCTGCCTTTGGGAACTTTGAAGAAACAGATTATGATCAGATTGATCATTGATCAAAATGATCAGATTTGGGTCCCTTAAGGCCAGACCGATGCACACAAACACACACACGTGGGTGTGTAATTTTTTTCTTTTATGAGTTAGTTGTCTAATCTTTCATATCTATTAGTAACTTGCTCTGCTAATAGTAACATATTCTTTCTATCTTGAGGAGAAGAGTGCTTTAGAATCTTTTATTGATCTTCAAGTGGAATACCTCTTGATTGAGGAGTGGATTCCAAAAAAGAAACTCGAGGAATACAAGCAAAGTAGATAATTTTTTAAAATGGGATTTACGAGGCACCTGGGTGGCTCAGTTGGTTAAGCATCTTCCTTTGGCTCAGGTCATGATCTCAGGGTCCTGGGACTGAGCCCTGCATTGGACTCCCTGCTCAGCGGGGAGTCTGCTTGTTTCTCTCCTTCTGCCCCTCCCCCTGCTTGTGCTCTCCATGTCTATCTCTTAAAAAAAAAAAAAGAAAAAAATGGGATTTATGTAGTATTTTGAAACAAATTACTGTTGTTTTGAATGTATTACAAATGCATGTTATGATTTAACATTACATTAATGAGGTTTCTTTCTTTTTCCTTCCTTCCTTCCTTCCTTCCTTCCTTCCTTCCTTCCTTCCTTCCTTCCTTTCTCCCAGTAGATATAGAAGCTGATGTTAGGTGCTCAAGTGAGAGATGGAGAATTTTCAAGATCTCAAACTATAAAACTGGCAATGTTGATGTTACCATTGTTGAATTCAAACAACATTTGATAAGTGACCAGGCACAGTCCTAGGTGAGGGTGGAGAAAGGAACAAGACCTCTGCAGTAATTCATTTCAGTGAGAGACATAAATAAGCAGGTAATTGCAATGTAATGTGATTAAGTCTTCTTAATTGTTGAGGGAAAGGATAGTGCTCTATGGCGTTCACGTTTTCTGTGTAGTTTATTATACAGTTGTTCTTTGGATACTGGCTCCTCCAGATATAATATTCCTTTACTAACCAGAATATTTGATTAATCAAATTGTTCAATTCCCTGACCATACCTGAGTAACAGTTTATTTTATAGGTCACGATCATATCATTAAAAAAAAAACCCTCAATATTTACCACAGTGGAAAACTGTGCAATCATTCTTTTCTATAGTTAATGGCTAATTTATTTTATCTCACTTTAGCATTTTACGATCCTTTTCAATTTCCAGGAATTTAGTGGCCCCTTCTGACTTTAGAACAAAGTAAAGAGGGTTTATTTCTATGTGGTACTGATTTTTTCACATAGGTGGTGGCAAAACTTTACTAAAATAAAAAAGAACAAAGGTCACTAATAGATTCCTGTAAGTATTTAGCTGGAAGAATGAGACACAGTAGGTATGGATTAAAACAATATCAGCAAAAATCAGTTACGGTAATAAAATGACCCAAATCACAATTCCTAATGAAGTAGTGGGTATTTCTTCACCTGATAATGAAATGATCTCCCCCAAATTTAAGATTCACAACTCTGAGTAAACACACCATTAGGAATGCTGTCAACATTGGGCTTTTAAAAAATCATTAAAATGTTACTAACATCTTATTTGCAGGTGTCCTTCAAGAATACTTCTCGTCCCTCTGCCTTCTCATTCCTCAGAAAGTTAGAAACATAGTCCCGTCCTCTGATAGTGGACCCCCAGGCAGTGACTCTGATTTACAATATGCGGCTTAAATGCTTGTTTTTAATGCCCTGGGGATACTGGCCGCTAAGCCCTTTTCTCAAATACACGGTCTCTTTCTTTCTGCCTGATTACTTTCTCCTTCTCAAGCTGGATTTGGGGCGGATTCCGTCTGCAGACTACAATGGGACAGTCCAGCACGTCGCCCCGACAGCTGTCTGTCTTTCCTCAGCTCCGCGGATTCCTATTTTGCAGCTTTAGGGATGGCGCACTAAACTTGAGTTTGAAACAAAACTTTTCCCCAGGTGGTGGGGCCCCCGCTCCGGTGCTGATGCAGATGCCGCAGCATCCGAGAGCGCGGAGCCTGGTCTCTCCCGGTCCGGCTCTGGGCTCCTGGCAAAGGGGGCGGAGAAGAGAGAGGAGAGGGCGGGGGTTGGGGGCGGAGGTCACCCGCGCTCTCCATCCCGCCCAGGGGTGCTGGGCGACTGGAGGAGCCCAGCGCGCCCGCAGGTTCGAGCTGGGAGAGCGCGCGGAGGGACGCGCGGCTGGGCCCAGCCGAGCCCGAGCAGGAGCGGGGGCGCGGCGCTGAGCTGCGCGGGAGGAGCCCGCGTTGGCGGCGGAGCGGAGCCCGGAGCACGATGGCACTCGGAACGGGGCGCCCTTCTCCCCGGACAGCCCTGCAGGCGGCCGGGGATGCCAAGGTAACCAGCCCTCCAGCGGCTGCTTTCCCACGGGTCGGTCTCGGGATGCTCCACCCCACCGAGGTGGAATCTCCCCGGCCGCACTGGAGGGCACCTTAGTCTGAGCTTGGCAAGTTTGGACCAGATGCCGGAGCGGGGGAGCTAGTTCTGCTGACCCGAAGGGATTCTGAGCTGCGCGCGTAGGGAGCGTGTAGAAAGGCTCCCCGGGGAGGGAAGCGGCCCGCGGAGAGATCCCTGCCGGTCCGGTGGTTTCCGGCCGGCGACTCTGGGAGTCCCGCACCCGGGCCAGCGCAGGCCTTTGGCGCCCCCCAGAGAAGGGGGGAAATCGGCCCCGGGGCGTTTGAGCAATAGCAGAAAGTTTCAGCAAGTTAGGTTTGGGAAGGATGTTGCAAGCAGAGGCTTAGAGGGGCCATGGGACAGTAAGGGCGAACTCTGCGCTCTAAGACCCGGAGCAGGAGCCGTCCTCGGGCAGCCCGGACGCCTCCACTCCGGCCCGGCCCAGGAAAGGCTGGCTCGGTAATTCCCAGCCTCCCGGAAAGCTGCTCCGGGGAAACCTCAATCGAATTAGCTCGAGGCGTGTGGCAGTGGTCGTGGGTATGGAGGGTCTGTGACTCAGGCCTCAACACACCCCGGAGAGAACGATAAACGAACACAAGTGAATACTTCGTGTGAGACGTTGCTACCCTGCAGCTGTGACTTGGTCAACAGCGTATAGGCAGATGTCGCGGGGAGGGCGACGAACTGCCTCCTTATTATCGCGAGCCGGGATTTCTGCACCGGTGCTCGTGCTCGCTGGACCGGAGACGCTTCTTAGAGACTCACCCCTCCACCTTCCGTGGGTCCCACAGGCGTGTGGTTTGCTGAAATTTGATCTAAATCGAACGGTTTTAGAACGTATTGAGAGAAGCCCCATTTAACATCAGTGAGCTTGCTGGTCCACTCTTGTCCTCTTGAAGAAGATTGTCTCATCTTCCTGACAAACAGGTGGCTCACTTAAAGAACAATCCGCAGTTTGGGGACAAAGCCCATCCAAGAAAAAAGTGGAAACTCTAAATGTCACCTCGTTATTTAAATAGACGAGTATGCTTTAAAAAAAAAAAAAAAACTTCATGGGTTTTAAATCGAATCTTAGTAGGGATTTTGTCAACTTTACAAGTTTTAAGGTGCCTGTGAGGCGTCAGGGGGAGATTTTGCGGGTACCCATTTGCAGAGGAGCCACAGAGTGAACCGAAGGGGTCTCAATTTTGGCAGCTTCTTTATCTTGGAAGTGAAATGTGGAAAGGCAGGCAGATGTGTGCTGCTGTGGTATGATGCAACCTTGCTTACGATAGGCCAGATGTATCTGAGTCCCACCACGGGGTGCTGGGGCGCGTCAGTCTTAAAAGCCAGATGAGCTATTTATGCTGTGCTCACACTTCCTCTGTCTTTATGCTACAGATGTCCGGACTGCAAGCCTGCACCGTGCTGAGAGAGAGATGACTTGAGTGGCCCGCATTTTTTTTTTTTTTTTTTTTTTTAATCTCCACAACAATGTCTATGAACAATTCCAAACAGCCAGTATCTCCTGCAGCTGGGCTCCTTTCCAATACAACTTGCCAGACGGACAACCGGTTTTCGGTATTTTTTTCAATCATCTTCATGACAGTGGGAATTTTATCAAACAGCCTTGCCATTGCTATTCTCATGAAGGCCTATCAAAGATTTAGACAGAAGTCCAAGGCATCATTTCTACTTTTGGCCAGTGCCCTGGTAATCACAGACTTCTTTGGCCACCTCATCAATGGAGCTATAGCAGTCTTTGTGTACGCTTCTGATAAAGACTGGATCCGCTTTGACCAGTCGAACATCCTTTGCAGTATTTTTGGTATCTGCATGGTATTCTCTGGTCTATGTCCGCTTTTTCTAGGCAGTGTGATGGCCATTGAGCGATGTATTGGAGTCACCAAGCCAATATTTCATTCAACGAAAATCACATCCAAACATGTGAAAATGATGTTGAGTGGAGTGTGCTTGTTTGCTGTTTTCATAGCTTTGCTACCCATCCTTGGGCATCGAAACTATAAAATTCAAGCTTCGAGGACCTGGTGTTTCTACAAAACAGAGCACATTAAAGACTGGGAAGATAGGTTTTACCTTCTACTTTTTTCTTTCCTGGGGCTCTTAGCCCTTGGCGTTTCATTCTTGTGCAATGCCATCACAGGAATTACACTTTTAAGAGTTAAATTTAAAAGTCAGCAGCACAGACAAGGCAGGTCTCATCATTTTGAAATGGTCATCCAGCTCCTGGCTATTATGTGTGTCTCCTGCATTTGCTGGAGTCCATTTCTGGTAAGAGCCTAACATTTTGACAATTTCTGCTTTCTTTTGTTTTTCCCTGTTGAATATGAGGTTTGTGGTTTTTCTCAAAGTTGTGGTCTTGAGGCAGCACTGTTCAGTCTTTTAAATGCTGGAGTTTACTCCTACTCAAAACTTACTTTAACACCCAACTCTGGCTCAGGATTAAGCTATTTATGGTACACATGGTCATTTTCCTACAAGTCCTGAGTTGAAAGAAATGTCTTGCTAAACAGTTCTAACTATAGTGTAACCTGCTTGCAGAAGAAGATAAAGTAATTTTAACAGAGCAACATAGTTTTAATATACTTAATAGGATTAGTGTCAAAATGTGAAAAAAACCGATCAACTATAATACAGTATTGTAATGGACTCAACATAAGTCTTAGTAGAAAGTCACACAGACTTTTAATTTATCTAAAAGGCATATTAGCTCCTGGGTTCTTCTAAACACACAGGACTAGGTCTTGGCGATGAGTTGAGATAGTTGGATAGTTGAGGTGATCTCTATGGATAGGTTAGGTGAAGAAATCACTAGTTCACCCACCCAAGAACAATGCTCATAGTTAAGGGAGAGGTGTGATTGGTAGGAAAACCAGGGATCATTCCATTCCTTTAAGAAAAAAAAATTTTAAATGTAGCCAGTAGCTATGTTTGATTTTTATTTGGAAATGAAAACTGAGGTTAAGGAATTAACAACAAACATCAGTCATTTATAGTATCTTCCAGATAGAAGAAAAAAATACTTATGATTTTTAAGTATGGCCATAACTCTCTTCATCATTTTACTTTATGATGGAAAGAGTAACAACATGCCATGAATTAGAAAAAAATCCTCTGTACACAGCTAGTGATGGCCGTAAAGATGATTTTCATTCCTTTTTCGGCACTGGTGAACAAATGGTCTAGAGATAGTAATACAGGGGAGCCACAGGTAGGGGAGATGAAGGTAGATGGAATGCAAACGTGATCATCCCTTACCTGGTCCTATAAAGGTGCTTGTTACTGATGCAGTTTTCCTAACCCCTAGCAGGCCCATGTCTAAACATTGTTGCCAGTGGAGTTTTAATAAACAATCTTGATGATCCTGATGCACAAGAAAGTTTGTGAGACCTGCTGTTGCAGACAGATCCCCTGACAGCTGATTTTATTTTACAAAGGGTTTCTACTTTTTGAAGATTTCTTTATTTATATTATGTCCTCACAGTCTCAGTTTAGCTTTCTTGAATTATCTTGAATTGGTCCTCAGAGCCCAAGCCCAGGGAGGCTAGGTTGGGTCTGTCAGTGGTAAGTCAACCTTTTGAGACCTGCCTGTTATCATTTTAGTAGGCCTAAGGTGAAACCAAGCCAGGATTTGATCTGTGCTCATAGTCTAGTTATTTGAACCTGAAGCAGTTCTGTTAATACTTGGAATCACTTCAGCGTTCATTCTTGAAGTTTAATTTATGCCACTTGACAAAGGGGATTCCCTTCAAAGGAGACTCCTTTTTTCCCCTTAAACTTCGAAATAGAGCAGCTTTTCCAAAATCAGAAGTGAGTGTGAGTAGCACTGAAATTAATTGAGGGTTGGAAAGAGAATATGAGGAAGGTGAGAAAAGAGGTACCTGAAAATAGTTAAAGAAACATTTTAAATGAAGTCGTAGCTCTGGAGACAACCTGTAAACAATGGGATACGGTGTGCAAGGAGAGACAGGTGGTCAGGGCAACCAAGGTGATCACTGGTGCTTTCGTTTCTGTTTGTTCTCAGTCACCTTTAAAATTCTGCTTAGTTATGGCTTTTGACTGAGAGAGTGGAGTGACAGATAGGTTGACTGCTGTGAGACTGTGGAAGATAGCAAGATTTCATGCTCATCATGGATATTTTGAATTTATGCTTTTCTCTAATTTCTCTTCCTGAATTTTTGGTTTCCTTCACTGTTGAAAATAGATATGACAATTTAGTTCCTATTTTGAACATATTTCTACTGGGAGCACAGTTTTATTTTTGTGCAACATTTTCCAGGTCTATGTTCTGTTTATGAATTATCAACACACCTATGACACCAGTGGATCAATATTTCTAAAATACCTCTTAGCGTAAGAATTATTTCTCTGTTAGATGCATAATGGATATGCCACCGACACTTGTTGGTGGATTGATATTTTATTTGAAGCATTCTTTGCATTCTTGGTTTCACTTGTGAAGACTTAGGTCTTTAAAGCAAATTCTGACTAAAAGATTTAGAACTTCTGTGGTCTGGACACACGTGCCTTTGTCATTAGGGTAAGGCCACCAGTCAGCTCTAAATGGAACCCTAGTTAAAAAAAAAAAAAAAAAAAACTCAGGTTTGGGAATGCCAAATAACACCCAGTGCTAGCATCTCATTTGAAACATTTCTCCATTTTTTCCTTAAATGCTTAGGAAAAATTGCATGGGTGTTAATGACTGAGCCATCACTCTCCACCCTGTATTTTTAAAAACTAAGAAGTTTTAAAAATATCTCTGAAATCAAGCTTCTGTATTCCCATAGTTGTCCTATAATATTGATAGCTTTCCCCCACTTTACATCATGTGCCCTCTTTCTTTGACTGATGAATATAAATTGTTGGATTTATAATCTGGTTGAACATTTGTGCCCAATTTTTGACCTGTTTCACTGTCAGTTTCAAGCCTCAAACTGGAACAAAGTTACAGGTGAACACACGAAATGGAGCAGACAAATAATGCAGATGACAGTGGTTGTGCTTCTTAAGATTCATTGTGTTGAAACTTGGCAATAGAGGCATAATTTCTAAAACTATTTAAATTTGTAACCGATGACAAAGGGAATGCTTTATTAGTTTCAATGATCTAGTTCAACCAATACACAGGTGAGATGATCATGTTGTTTGAGTTTTCTCCTTTATTTAGTAGACTTTATTTTTTCTTGAGTAGTTTTAGGTTTACAGAGAAATGAGTGACAAGCACAGATTTTACATTTACATTCTCTCATGTTCCCCCGACCTCTTTGTTACCCTTCCTTATTAGTAAGTCCTGCTTTGGTGTGGTACATTTATCACAATTCATGCCCCATTATTACTGACTGAAGTCTGTAGTGCTTTTCCATAATGTTGTACATTGTGTGAGCTTGGATAAATGAATATGGACATGTGTCCATCATTGGAGTATCATACAGAATAATTTCATTGCCCTAAAAACCCCCTGTGGTGTTTTTAAAAAAATTTAAAAATATAATGTGTTACTTTTCCAAAGGAGGAAATCTGTGTTTTCAGGAATTAAGATTTAGAAATGTAGTACAAATGTAATATTAATTTAAACTATAGCTCAATAAAATTTAAACTTTTACAATATCTGGATTTTATAGTTTTAAACCTGGGGACTCATATAAATTCATCCAATTATAATCCCAACTGAAAAATACAGGAAACTACAAGGGTCACTGACTAGTTTACAATTTCATTTAGCAATAAATTAATACAATAATCTTTAAGAGACAAATGGCAATTATACAATTGTCTTCTCTGTATCCTAGGTGAGTCACCATTCCTTAATAAATAAATCTTGAAGACATTCTTTTGATGTTTCTAGGGTGAGGGGAAAAAAGTCCATTTACCAGCCTTTCAAGTAACATTTGCTTGATATTATTTTTGTTTTTATACAAGTAATTATTCTTTTTAATGTTCCGTTCTAGAATACATAACCCTGAAAGAAACTTATTATTATTGCTATGCTTATTTCATCAGTTTAGCAGAGCGATAAATAGTTGTTGACTGGTTGACTGTAACTTACGTAGTATGAATGTCCAGAGATTGCAAATGATTGACCAGAATGTGGATTCTCGGTTTTGTAAGTAAGAGTTAATTAGGCAAATGCTGAAACCAAATGGTAATTTTTAATCTGTTCCCTAAGTCAGCACCTGTAGACACTATTAAACTTCAGCAATCTTTTACTAGAAGGACATACATTTGTTCGCTTTTACTTCAGGGGCAGAGGATAATTTTGATTTGGGAAAAGAAGAGTAAATCCTATGAAAAGTAAGTAGATTTCTTATGTAGATGAGTTTATCCAAGAAATGTGTTCCTTTGCATATATAAAATTTGAACTTGATTTTTTAAAAAGATTATTTACTCCTAATGCTAGTGTTTCTAGCCAGTGTAGTTAAACATTTAGTCACTAAGATGTTTGTCAGCGATAATTTAAAAAGTTGGGTAGCCGATTGAAGTTTGACTGAATTACTACAGGTATTGGCATCAAAATGAACAGGTCTTAGAGGGCTTTGGCAAATGATGAGAGCCTTGCTCTTGGGGAATTTACTCTCCTAAAGGAAACTGCCTTGACCATGGCTCCCTGCTTTTGGTCACTCTGTGTGCAGTGATGGGTAGATGTGGAGATACAAATCTCTTTCCTACAGCTTAGAACAGTCTCTCAGAAGTCCAGTCATTTATACATTATCAAAATATAAACTATATTACAGATAGTTGTGATTTGATGAACATATTGAGCTACATACAGACCTTTGGAGTTGAATTCCTTTGCGTTTATTATGTCACTCCATGAAAGTGTATGGTGTAAGATTGGTCTAGCAAACGTCAATTAAAAGAGACATTGCTAAGCTGAGAATTTTCGTAAAATTCTGTTGCTTTAGATGTGTATAGTGGTGTGGAATACTTTTGGTATTTTAAGTTAATTTACTCTTGGCAAAACAAGATTTCCTGTTTTTAAGGCAAAAGAGTTATAAAAATGCCCAAAGATACCATAGACATTGGGAGGGCACTTAAAAACATTGCTTGAATGATTCAAAAGTAAATGAATCAGAAACATGTGGATTAGATTTATACCCTCTTGGATATAAAAATCTTCTGGCTTAATGTGTCTTGAGGTTTTTATTAAGCTCCAAAATATTTAAAGAACAATTCAAGATGTTAATGTGCCCAGAATCTCTCAAGGTTGCCAGTTTTAACTTTGTTTAGTTTTTCTTACTTATTTGACAGACACACAGAGAGAGAGAGAGAGAGAGAGAGAGAGCGAGCGCACAAGCAGGGGGAGCAGCACAGGGAGAGGGAGAAGCAGGTTTCTCACTGAGCAGGGAGCCCAACTCGGGGTTTGATCCCAGGATCTCAGGATTATGACGCGAGCCGAAGGCAGATACAGATGGCCTGACTGAGCCATCCAGGCACTCCAACTTTGTTTAGCCTTATTCTTAAAGGAGGTATATAAATTAACTTCCATTGTACTTGCTTTGGAAGGCATTTCTAGCCACACCAAATTTTACCTGGTACATCAATGCCATTTTTCTACATTTAGAGAAGACTTCACCCAATAGGGAAAATGCTCTTTTCACATTTGCAAGTATTACTTTTCAAAGCTTGTGTAAACCTGTCTTTCTGTCCATCCTCCCCTGAGTGTAAGGATGGTAATGCTGCAGAAGAGTGGGTACAATTGTGGTTTACAGACAGGGAGGCTGTTTTTTCTCACTCCTCCTGATGGTAGAACACCAACATGGAATGGCTGTAGTGTGATCATGAGGAGACAGAGTCAAATGAGTAACATAAAAGGATTTATTTTAGATTTTGGGCACAGTTCCAAATCTAGCCTTCTCTTGAAGATGCTATAATTATTCAAGTACAGGCAGGGAGATAGGGTCCCAGCCCAACCACCTCTTGGCTGTAACAGGGAGTGACTCTAAGCCAATTTTTTACATTTGTGAACAGATTATAATACTACAACTTACCTAAAAGTACTATCAGAAAAAATGATCTGACCTCCCTACATCTCATAATACAGTGGGTGGCCGGTAGTAAATCTAAAATCCAACATCCTCAAAAAGTCTATTGCTTTTACCACTACCCACCATCTCAATTAGAAAATCAGTCATCTGTGTTTAGTCAGGTGTTTGATGTGTCCTCCTCTATTAAGAAGGTTTGGTTGCTGTGGAAAGGAGCAGAGGGAGCTTGAAGCTTCAGAAAACTTTTCTTGGACGTTTCCACCCGAAGTTTCGGGTTACCCTTCCTTATTTCGCTGTCACTCGCCAGTAATAAAGATGTTGCCTGCTGATCTGCATAATTTGAATTCAAATACTCCAAATTTTATAATGATAATAATTCACAAGGTATTAATCTATAAATTACAGGATCAGATTAAAATTAGCTCCCAGTTATTGAGACTGTTACATACACTGCGCTATGCTTGGGTTGTGAGAAGTTCCCAGGGAGTGAGATAAAGCTCTTCCCTCAAAGAGCTTGTAACTTAGTGGAAGTGAAAGGCATACCCTGCCTGAGAGCTAAAAAGAATCCCATTTATTCCACCTCCCGGCTCTGTGACCATAACCACTCTGTGCCTGTCTCTTCTTATGTAAGATAAGTATTGTAATGCTTCATTGGGTTGTTGGGAGGACTGAATAAATTCATATATGTAAGTTAAAATAGTGCCTGATGTAGTATCGTATGCGTCAGTGATTATACATTATCATCTTTGTCACTGTTACTATTAAATATTACTCCTGCCAGACAATACCTTTGTCAATGAGACAATTGAAGGCACTTTTTAATTAGTTATTAAAGGAGTAATGGATGCTCTAGTAGATGGCAGTCCCTTCTGATTTGGTGGCCCACAACTATTACTTGTCTATAGGTTTGATGAATATTTGTTGAGCATCCTACTATTGTGCAAGGCAGAGTTTTAGATACTACAGTAACAATCACTGATTTAAGTGTTCACAATATCTATGCTGTAAGAAACGATACTCATAGAAGACAAGGGAAGGCATGTGTAGGAAATTGAAATACGAAGATATTTGATTACATTTATGTTATAAGAGAATAACAGGTATTCTTTTGTGAATATATGTAGATGAGATGACTTTTGATAACATAAAAGTGAAAAATTTCTATAGTACCTTATTTAGGAGGAAAAATTACTGGAAATAAATGGGATCCTAAGTGAAGTAATATAAAAACCAAGAGTAAAGAGATAATAATGTATATAATTTCTAGAGATACAAAAATGTACGAATAAGAGACTTAGTATTTAGAACAGACGTTTACCATATCAGAACACAGCAGGTCGTGATAAATTAATATTAAAAGCTAGGAGAATTTTCAAATAATGACACATGAGTAGCAGAAAAATTAAATCATAAGATAATTTAATAATTCAAATCAGTATTTTGTCTGTCTGTTGGTAAGAAAAGTGACTCAGGATATAGAAGAGAAATAAATGTGGGTGAAATGAAGAATTACAAGAACCACCAAGTCTTTCCAAGAATTATTTAAGAAAGTGTTGGAAAGGACTGAAAATAGAGAAAAACAGATTACCATGAACATTGATAATAGAAATGAAGAAAATAAAATCACTTATGCTTAGATGTACTTGCTAATTTACTCATTGATTTAGTTATTTGGCAGATTTCTGCTGGATAGAACATTTGGTGTTTCTCTAGGTGGACAGTGAAGCAGAGATAGAGTCTTGACCTGGGAAAATATTCCTGAGGCACCTTCTAGCAATCATCGTTTTTAGCTTCTTCATTTTATCCATGGTCTTTGCACTCCTCTCTGACCTCTAATTCATACTCTTCCTTCTCTTTCTACTTTTATTTTTTAAATTTTAATTTTTTAAAAAATTTTTGAGAGAAGGAGAGAGCAAGAGGAGGGCAGAGGGAGAGGAAAAGAAAGACTTTTAAGTGAGCTCCATCTCACAGCCCTGAGATCATAGCTTGAGCCGAAATTAAGAGTGGATGCTTAACCAACTCGGCCATCCAGGCACCCCTCTCTTTCCACTTTTAATGTGGAATAAATATAACTGTTTGCATCTTTTGGCCTTGTCTGGGAGCAGGGCAAAGTGTTAACTGCTGTATGAATTTCTTTGGTAAATAGTGGGGGAAAACAAGGAAAATAAAACCCACAGGAATGCCCAGGAAGGACTGGGAGACACCCAGGAGTGGAGAGCAGGGAGGAGCGGGAACAAGGCAAGGGTGGAAGTGGAAAGCAGGAAGCCAGGTGTAGGAGTAACGCGAGGAGAGAGACACTCCTGTGTCCTAGGAACTCCACTGGAAAGGAAGGCCTCTCTTTATTTCCACAGGTATCTTTTCCTTATTAAGGAACATTAAATTTTGTGTATCCTGTCCTCTCGAGCTACTTTACAAAATGCAATGTTTTCTCTAAGTAGAAAATTGTATTGTAAAAAAGATACAGTGAACTACACATTTAAATTGGGAAAAATATCTTCCAAATCCCACTCTCTGGAGATAACCACTATTAGCATTCTGAGTGCATACTTTTACTCATCTGATAGGGAAAATATATTGGTTTAATTTCTTTGATTAATAGAACAAACGTTTTTTTTCTTATATAATTAGGCATTATCTTCTTTTATTGTGAATATGTAGATTTTTGTAAGTGATTTTCAAGAACTCTTTGGATAACAAAGAACAGATAATGCTAATATATAAAAACAGCTATAAAATCAGTTGTTATAAAAGCAATTATTTTCCATGTTCATCATTAGCCTTTTTATTTAGTATTTTAATTTATAAAAGTAGTGAATGAATCAATAAGTTTTTTTGTGGTTACTGCTTTCATGTACAGAAATACTTTTCTCAGGTTGAGATGATATTGGTATTCCTCTCTTTTTGCCTAGCACTTTTGCTTTTTCATTTTTTGTATTTATGTTTTTAATACATTTATAGTTTATTTTGTTTGCAAGTTAATAATACGAATTTTCTTTTGAATGGTTAACTAGCTGGCCCAAAATAGTTTATCGAATGATCTTTCTGTAACTTTGTATGTATGAAATTGTTAAGTGTGTTTGGCTCCTTCTGGACCTTTTATTTTTCTTTTTTAAAGATTTTATTTATTTATTTGACAGACAGAGATCACAAGTAGGCAGAGAGGCGAGGAAGCAGGCTCCCGCTGGCAGAGAGCCCGATGCAGGGCTCAATCCCAGGACTCTTGAGATCATGACCTGAGCCAAAGGCAGAGGCTTTAACCCACTGAGCCACCCAGGCACCTCTCTTTCTGGACCTTTTATTTCACCCTACTGATCTGTCTTTAACTTTGTGTACAACTACCATCTTCTTCACATTTTATTTAGATGTGCATCAGTCTATCAGTTACAATGTAGAGTGTTCCCTTTCATGCCTATCATGTTTTCCCATAATTGAAATCATTTTTTTGAGTAATAATTTATTTTTATTGTGACAAAATTCACACAACATAAAATTTGTGATTTAACCATTTTAAAGGGTACAATTCCATGACGCTTTTTACATTCAAAATGTTGTGTAACCATCACCACTATCTTGTCTAGAACATTTTCATCATCCTAAAAGGAAACCCCACACCCATTAAGCAATCATCCCCCATTCCCTGCTTCCCACTCCCTGAGGTCCCTGGCAACCACTAGTCTCTTTTCTTTATGGATTTGCTTATGTTGGATATTTCATATAAATGGAATCTTAAAATATGTGGCCTTTTGTGTTTGGCTTCTTTCACTTAGCATAATGTTTTCAGGGTTCATGTATGTAGTGGTATGTATCCGTACATCATTCTTTTTTTTTTGTAGTTGAATAATATTCATTTCTATGGATACAGCTCCTTTTGTTTATATACTCATTAGTTGTTGGATATTTGGGTTGTTTCCACCTTTGGCTATTGTGAAAAGTGCTGCTATGAACATTTGTATACAAAGTTTTGTTCTAACACTGTTTTCAATTCTTGTGGGTGTATAACTAGGAGTGAAGTTTGCTGGGTCACATAGTAATATTATGTTTAGCTTTTTGTGGTAACACCAATCTGCTTTCCATAATGGCTGCACCATTATACCTTCTAATCAGCAATGTATGAGGGTTCCAATATCTCTTTATTTTTGCCAACACTTGTTATTTTCTTCTGGAACATTTTTTTGTATTATGACTGTTTCAGTGTATATACAGTGGTAGTTCATTATAGTTTTGATTTGCATTTCCTTTCTGATTAATGATATTGAGCATTTGTGTATTTTGCATGGAAGTCTTTTGTGCGTATTTTTATATCTAAAAAAGTTATATGGGTCTATAATTTCCTTCTTTTATTGTATTCTGCTTTTAATATTAGAATTGTGTTACTTTAAAAAAAAACAACAGGGAAATTCTATCTCTCTGTACTTCAGTAATTTAAATAATGTGGATGTGAACTGTTTTGTGATGATTTGGCATCATTTCAGTGTTTTTTCTTTCTTTCAAGATTTTATTTATATTCAAGTTAGTTCACATATTGTGCAGTATTAGTTTCAGGAGTAGAAGTTAGTGATTCATCAGTTGCCTTTAACACCCAGTGCTCATTCCATCTAGTGCCCTCCTTAATGCCCTTCACCCAACTACCCCATCCCCCTTACACTTCCCCTCCAGCAACCCCCAGTTTGTTCCTTATATTTAAGAGTCTCTTATGGTTTGCCTCTTTCCCTGCCTTTATCTTATTTGATTTTTCCTTCCTTTCTGCTATGTTCCTCTGTTTTGTTTCTTAAATTTCACAAATGAGTGAAATCATATGGTGTCTGTCTTTCTCTGACATATTTTGCTTAGTGATATACTCTGGTTGCTTAGTTGATATACTCTAGTTCCATCCATGTCATTGCAAATGGCAAGATTTTATTCTTTTTGATTGTTGTATAATATTCCACCACATATTCCATTATATATATACACACCACATCTTCTTTATCCGTTCATCAGTTGAGGAGTATTTGGGCTCTTTCCATGTTTTGGCTATTGTGGATTGTGCTGCTACAAACATTGGGGTACATGTGCCTCAGGGTTTTATTTTCTGATTTTTGGTTTGAGTTTTCTACTTTGTCTTGAGCCAACATTGATATTTTAGTATAATTTAACCAATTTCATTGAGAGTATGAATTTAGTAGCACATTTTTGTACTGGGAATTTATAATTAAAGATATTATTACTTATTTATTTATATTTATCATGCATATAAAATAAGTATACATTTATATCTGTTTATTTTATCAATATTTTTATAATATTTGCATTTTTTCTTTTTAAATTAGCATTTTTAGAGGGCTGTCTAGTTTAACCCACCGAGCCACCCAGGTGCCCCAAGAGCTGTCTTGTTTAATAGTTTAAAAATTTCTTATACCAACTTGTAAATCTTAATGTTTTCAAATTAGTTAACTTCTTACTATAAGATTCTTTAAATGCTTCTTGGGCATTTGAAAACAATCTATGTTCTTTTTCTTTAAGTGATAAAGTTCAATACATAGGCATTGAATCAAGATTATTGTTTATACAATTCTATTTTCTTAAGATAAGCAATTATTATTACAGTAAGAGCAATAGACTTTTTGAATATTCTGGATTTCATTGTGCGTTTACTATTATTGATGCAGTCTAAGGAACTTTTGGTGCCATTCTTATGGTTAGAATACAGCATCATCATAACAGTCAAACAAAATGGGTAGAACTTTTTTTCCCTTCTCTGTCATACCCCCATACCTCTTGGTTGGGCTCCAGAATTCTGATATTGAAAAAAAAATGTGAGAAGTACATTTTCTTCTTATATTTGGCTACTAGTATTTTGATAGCAGCTTTAGTTTTGCTGATACAGGAAGTATGAAGTTAAACCAGAAGGGAGGCAAGGAATGGAAGAACATGGTTAAATTTGCAGCTTAGAAAGCAGATTGATTCTGATTAGTTCAGGGAATTTGCTCCTGACAACCCTGGTCACCAGCATCTGTAATGGGGCTATCCTTCATCCAGTTCTGCTTGAGGTTTCCATTTAGAATTGGCCAACACCGTGCACCAGGAAGAAACTTCGGAGAATGATCCTGCAACCTAGCATGCTCTCTGGGTCTGTTGACACTACAGATGCATTCTTTGGAGAAAAGCTGGATTAGAACTGCATATAGAAAGAAAGAACTGTGTGAATGCCTTCTTACTCCTTATTTCCTAACATAAAAGTTTGTTTCCAAATTGTAACACAAAAGTAGCAGCAGATATGTTTATCATTATGCTTTGTTCATTGGGTGAATAGAGAATTAGTTTCTGATATAGTTTAATCTTTATGTGCTTTTATAACTACATATTTTTGCCACAGACACTTGCAGTATTTCTCTTGTACACTATTTCTGAATTGAAAAACTACCTGAAATACTGAAAAATTTTTTAAAGTTCCAGAGTCTTTTTTTTTTTTTTTAAAGATTTTATTTCTATTTATTTGACAGACAGAGATCACAAGTAGGCAGAGAGGCAGGCAGAGAGAGAGGAGGAAGCAGGCTCCCCACTGAACAGAGAGCCTGATGTGGGTCTGGATTCCAGGACCCTGAGATCATGACCTGAGCTGAAGGCAGAGGCTTTAACCCACTGAGCCACCCAGGTGCCCCAGTTCCAGAGTGTGAGGGTTTTTTTTTTTTTGATAGTGTGAGGGGGTTTTGAAATAATTCTAAGTGTGTGATGATTCTTTTCTCTCCTGAAAAGACCAAAGACAGCTAAGGCAGACTGTTTCTCATTTCAAAGGAGTATGAAGAATTGCTGAGAAAAGACAAAAGAAGAAACATACCAAGCAGTTCTAAATGTATGGCAGTTGGAAGATATCTTAGTTATTTTAGTTCATCCCTCAAAGCTTATAGCGGGCTGATTTGTGGATACAGGTGCTGAAGCCAGTTTGCTAAATGTTTCCTGAATGTTGGCAAATCCAGTAGTCTCTCTAGGAATAATTTCCTCTGTGTGCTATTGACCTTCTCTTAATTGCATTCTTTAGCTTTATATGTATAAGCTAAATGATAGTAATACAAAGCCATTCTGCTTATTTAGATAGTTTCAGATTGATGTGGATTTCCACACGGTCCATTTAGCACACCATTTATATTTGGCCAGAAAGATGAATGGATAAACTCTTTTACCTATATTGGCGCCCTTGCCTCCAACACTTTCCCGCCCCCCTGCCGTGTATGAATTAACTTTAGGATGTAAGCCATAGTGTTGGTGCTATCCTTCTTTTGAATTTCTTGGTTTGTTTTATATGGTTGCCAAAATCTCAAGTTCAAACCCGCCTGACTTGCACAAGGATTATTTATCTGCAGAAGAGTATAAAAGGGCAACCAAGCAGTCAATTAAAAATCATGCCTCACAGTGAATTCTGAGGGATGCCCTGTGTATTCAGGTACTGAGCAAAATAGTAGAACCCAAAGAGTCCTGAGGAGTTTCTGCTCCCCTCCCTTCCCTACCCCCTTCCCTGGTCAGGCCAAAACACTAAAAAACGTTTTAGCTTGGAAGAGGGAGATCTCTACTTTGGAACGACCTTCATTTTTCCTGTCTACTGAAGGCCCCTCTTTGTGGTGGATGGAGGAACAAATGCAGCCTTAGGCCTTCCTGCTCAGTGACAGACCTACTATCCCACCCAGCCTGAGGAGGGGAGGGAGGGATGAATGTGCTGTGGCTTTAGTAATAGGTACACACTGTTCATTGAATAATGTTTTATAATTAAAGTCAGAATGTTCATATATAAAGGCTAATTGAGTAACTGAGTATTTTTCCTTCCAAACTGGCTTGAAAAAGGCTGTTTCATAAAAAAACTGCCAAAGTTACATAGTTTAGCATAAAGTGTAGTCAAATGTGTGTGTGCCTGGTGGCTAAAATGATCTCTGTAGGAATATGTTACTGTAGCACATTACACTGATTCAAATCTGATTTTCTTTTTATTAGAGGAATTATAATTCTGAAATTCATGGTTTTGTTTACATTTGTAATAATTGTCCCCAGGAGATCCATTCTGATTATTCTAGTCCACATTTGTCTCTCTTTCTATGGATAAAATACAGCATCTAATTCTATATAATCATAAAATTCCCACTGTTTGTTTTGTGATTATCTAATCTCTTAACTGGATAGGGAGCTCATTAGTGACAGAGTCAATGTCATGTGTTTATGCTCTGTTTCCTGTGATGTCTGGTATACTTCTTGGAAAGGCTCAAGGAAAATGCAGCTCATCTTTAGAATTCTTTAATCACAAATGAAATTAGTGATGAAACAACATCTTTATAGCTATGGTTATTAAATACATATCAATGTCACAGAAGGATTTCATTTTTTAAATGTTATTTAAAAATAACATTAAGTTAAGTTTTGGAAATATAACTATACAACTCTAATTGTGATGATCATTTTATTTTATTTCATTTTATTTTTAAAATATTTTATTTATTTATTTATTTATTTATTTAAAGATTTTATTTATTTATTTGACAGAGAGAAATCACAAGTAGTCGGAGAGGCAGGCAGAGAGGGAAGCAGGCTCCCTGCTGAGCAGAGAGCCTGATGCGGGACTCGATCCCAGGACCCTGAGATCATGACCTGAGCCGAAGGCAGCGGCTTAACCCACTGAGCCACCCAGGCGCCCCTAAAATATTTTATTTATTTATCTGGCACAGAGATAGAGAGAGAACTCAAGTAAGCAGAGAGGCAGGCAGAGCGAGAGAGAGAGAAGCAGGCTCCCTGCTGAGCAGGGAGCCCATGCAGGGCTTGATCCTAGGACCCTGGAATCATGATCTGAGCCTAAGGCAGCCACTTAGCCAACTGAGCCACCCATGATGATCATTTTAAATGTAAAGTTCATTCTTGCTTAGAAATTTTGTTTTGTAGTATAAGGATTAATTAATTTAAAAATTTCATCGGTAACTCCTACCATATGCCAGACGCAATGCTCTCAGTATTCTACCAATCTTAACCCATTGAAACCTTATTAAATTTTCGCTTGCATATTTTCTCAGACATAACTCTGCATGTGCAGTGGGTTCACCCAAAGGATGCAATCATAGAAGGCTTGATGTTACTTGCATTTAGGATCCAAAGCAGTTACACAACTGCCTTGGTTGTGCATTATAACCGAAATTTTAGTTAAAATCAAAATGTCTTCAGATTTAAGTCAAGATTCATGGGAAGGAGCTCTGATAGGAAGACCATTCCAAGACATTAAGGTGATGTCCTTAATGTCTTAATGTCTCTACTTGATTTGTGGAGAAAACATAAACATGATTAAAAGGAGGATTATTTTTGTACTCTTATTTTTGTACTGACATAGACCTAATTGAAAGTAAATCTTTGAACAAATTTGCTAAAAAGACTGCCTTCAAAAAATTGAAAAAACCTTTTTTTTTGCTTCTCTTCTCCTTTCTAGAGCATTGACAATGTCCTTAATCTCCTACCTGTTCCTGTCCCTAACCTAAAGGCATCCTAATTTAATCTGTGTAAATTAAAAATTCCGAACGAAAACAAATATGGCAGCTTTGTTAGTTGATACTGAGTATTAAAAATAACCTGGATTTTGGCAGAAATTTTTTTACCCTTTGAGAAGTGTTCTTTTTCTTCTCTTCTGTCATTGAAAGGGTAAAGCCCCTTCCAGGATAAAGAAATCTTTGCTGAATGTTTGAGGGACCAGTGAGGCTTTGATTAAAACCAGAGGGTGACATGAGGATTACAACAAAACAAACTTTTATGTTGAAAATATGTTCGTCTTTCACTGAACAGCCTGTTTATTCCAAATGTCTTGCAAAATCTGATGGTTTTGGTATCAGGACACTACTGTTTGCAATCATACCCAGGCATGTTTGTAGCCAGAGAATGCCATAGTCCTTGATTTTTGAAGAGAGCCAAAGATACAGCCTTCGTGAGAATTTGCTATAAAAGAGCAATCAAAACACATCTATAAATATAATATGTTTAGAAATGCTCATTCATTTATTCAATAAATATTTTTCTTAGTGCCTTTCAAGTGTCACATACTGCTCTGGATAGTAGACTGTGGTGTTGGACATGACAAGCGATATTCCCTCTCTCATGAAGGTTATATTCTTTTGCAGTGGTGGTTGCCAAAGGTTAGGGGCTGTTTGGAGAGAGAGAGAAAGAGGGAGAGATAATAAGTATATAAATTAATGCGATGATTTCAAATAGTGGTAAGTCCTGTCACTGACGTGGAGGCTAGGACTCTTAGGTTGGATGGTTAAGGAAGGCCTTGCTCTGAGGTTAGCCCTGAGTGAAAAAAAGGAGCCAGGAATGGGGAGCTATGTGAGCACGGTGGTCAGGCAGAGGGAACAGTCAGCACAAAAACCCAGTGGTGGGGCTGAGCTGTGGTAATGAGGGACAAAACAAAGGTCATTCCCTGGACCAAGGGAGCGCTGGTGAAGGTGGTAGGATTTGAGGATGGAGAGGAAGGCAGGGGTCAGATTGTCTTATGGACCACATTGGCTTTAGATTGAAATTCAGTGGGAAACCTTTGGAGAGTTTTTTTTTTTTTCCTTAAGATTTTATTTATTTATTTGACAGAGACAGTGAGGGAGGAATACAAGGGTGGGGGCGGGCAGCAGAGGGACAGGAAGAAGCAGACTCCCTGCTGAGCAGGGAGCCCAATGTGTGGCTGGATTCCAAGACCTGAGATCATGACCTGAGCCGAAGGCAGATGCTTACGACTAAGCCACCCGGATGCCTCCTTTGGAGAGTTTTTTAACAAGGGAAAGGTATGATCTGACACATGGTTTAAAAAGACGACTTCGGCTGCCAGATGAAAAATAGATCGCAATAGAGAAGAACTATAGCAGAAAGTTGTTGGCTTGAAATTTCATTTGACACATAAGTAATAGATAAATTACTTTTCTAGAATTTATATGGGGAAGTAAAGCAAATAATAAATCACTATTAAATAAAATTAACTTGTGAGCAACAAAGGAAACACTTTCAAAGTAATTCTCCTTAAGGCTTAAAGTATAAAGGAAACATTTAATTATACCATATCTATTATGCTTGATTAATAACTTCAATATATCTTCTCTGCTGGTTTAGCAAAGAGCACTTTGATGGGCATTAATTTGGCTGAGAATATGTAGTTATCCATCTGCATTTTGTTCTTGAGATGAAGTTATTTGGCTCCCTTTTAATTCTTTTTATTATTATTAATTTTTGGTTCTGGTTTTGCATAGCATCACACACACATGCACACAAAATTAGGTAGCTTCAGGTTTTAGTTACAAATGGTTTTCTGTTTCTTGACTCACTGCATATGTGATTATAATACGAAGACACACCCACATACATTTATAGGAAAGTGTATATTACGTACCACATGGACCATGTACCAAGAGTTTATATATCCCATTTTTGGGGTTTATTTAGGGTTTAGGGTTTGATTTTGGAATAAAAGCCTTTTTTTTTTTTTTTGCTATTGATTTTAATACGACGGTTCCCACCATTTAAACTGTATCAAGTATGAAAAAGGCCTATGATTTTATTCTACAGAGTTTTTCTGTAGGGTCCTAAAATATTTTAAACCTTGAGTACCCTGCAGAAGTGAATCTTGCTGGGAAGAGAAAGACAGCTGGCCCCAAATAACAAACTTTAGCAAATCCTGACTTGAGAAGAGGCTGTGCTTTCTGAGTCAAGGTGCTTAACTACTATTCTCTACCTTCTGTTACTTGGAAGGAAGAATCAGCCTTCGTTTCCAGCTGAATGGCATAATTAGGATCTCAGTAGGATTCCCCAACTTGGAAAACTTGTGGAGTTTCCAACTTCAGGGCTGCACTCACGGATCCGTTTTTTTTTTTTTTTAAGATTTTATTTATTTATTTGACAGAGAGAGAGATCACAAGTAGGCAGAGAGGCAGGCAGAGGGGTGGGGGGAGCAGGCTCCGTGATGAGCAGAGAGCCTGATGCGAGGCTCGATCCCAGGACCCTGAGATCATTACCTAAGCCAAAGGCAGAGGCTTAACCCACTGAGCCACCCAGGCACCCCTGCCGACCAGATATTTAGCAAGTACCCATTACATGCAAAGATCTATCAGTTTACGTTGTCTGTACCAATGAGTATCTTCATCAGCATTGTCTCCACAGCATATGACTCTACTGAAGTTCCTTAGTCTCTCCTTGAGTCTCTACTTCTAATTAGGGGAGCTCCTGTAGCCCAGTGTGGTGCAGGCATTTCTCACTATCTGAGTTTGGACAGACCAGCACACATGTCTTTGTGTGCCTCCTTTCAACTTCTGTAAAATATGAATAATAATACTGACTACATCACTGATTGAATCAAGTAACATGAATTTCCGCATGATACCTGGTAAGCATCTAGTAAAAACGCTGTGATGGTTATAATTACGGTTATGACCATTGTTCTATTTGGTACCATAGTAAAACCCAGTGGCAATTTGAAAAACATTTATTGAGTGCCTAGCATGGGCATTTGTGCATGTGCTACATGGGTATATAAACATGACTCAAATGGGATCTTAACTTCCAAGGAATTTGTAGTTTATTTGGGGAGGCATGAGTAGAACCAGCTCTATTACCAAAGAACTAGCGCGAGCAAGTGCCCATGGCCTTCCAAGGAGCAGCTTTGCTGAGAAGCTTTGTCTGTGTTTAGTCTCCACCAGGAGACGAAAGGCAGTGAGTTCTTGACCAAAGCCCCCTTGAGTTGAGGTTCATTGTGGTCTCTGATGGTCTTTGGGTTTAGTGAAATAGGCTCTTAACCATAAGTCATGAGACTGAGTTCTCACCTAGGAATGCATTTCTTGTCTTTTGATTTAATTGTTGGTTTATAAACTTTATGTTTTCTTTTCTTCCTTGGATTAAATGGCGCCATCTTTTTCCTCACTAATTTCTTTTCCATAGACTTGTAATAAATGCCCTTTTAGGTTTATACCTCTGCCTTTCTTTTCATGATATGCCTCTTCATATGAATGTGTTTAATAAGGGCAGTTCTTCTTTAAGAAGAACTTAAAGCCAGACACTTTTTTACCTTTGGGGATTTTGATCCTTTACCTTCAGGGCTAGAGAGGTCTTGGCTCTTCTATCTTTCACTGGTTAATCCAACCAGGGAAATCTGAAGGCTAGTAAGCCCATTTCCTTTATCAAGTCACTCACCTGAATGCAAAACTTAATTTCTTGTTGATTACCTATTTTGTTACTTCTTATTTATTTCTGGGAAAAATCATGTTCTTTTCAGTGAGGCCATTTTTGTAGTATTATGTGTGAAACCTTTTAAGAATACAATGTCTTCTGTAACAACCATGGAGGAAGACTTGGCTTTCTGGTATTGCAAACAATAGCACAGGACTTGATGGTTTGATGGAAAAATAACATGATTTATACTGGAAAAAGGAAGTGGAATTGGAGCCACAGTTTTATCATATGCAAGGAAGAAATTTCCTGGGCTTTTGCTGATGGTCTCCTAGGGGAAGGAGAATAGTCTTGGTGCTTTTGGTGATTATTTTCAGACCAACTCACTTACTTAGACCTTTCTTAGTGATGTGTGTGAATCATTCGTGCAATTTGTGATGATTTGCCTCCAATGTGGGATTGATCATGGTTAAAGTATACAGATGGTGTCTCCATTGCTTACCTTGATTATGTTTACAAAGTGGAAATAATTTAACCTCTTGAGCTGTTTTTTTAAATATTAAATTTACACAGTGCTCTGGTGGATTTTATAAAGGTACTTATTAAGTATGTTGTGCATTAATCATTATCTTTGAATTATCCCTGGTGTCTGAGAATCCAACTCCATGAGGGATTTTTAAACTTGCCATGTCATAACCTTGACATTTAACCTCCTCATTTCATAATTTGAAAGCAGGTGATGGCTGGGTGCCCAGCATTCTCATTCTTGGAAGAACAGAGATCATGCAGAGATATGTAGTCTGAGCTACACGTACTTTTTTGTTCTCAGGCAGGCTGGAATGGTCAGGTGCAGATCACATGGGCTAATTCCCTTTGCTTTTCTATCCTCCAGCCTAAGAGACAAGCCCTCCTTTCTATGCCAGCTGTTTTTTGCTGCTTGCAATCTTTTCAGTAAACTATCTTGCCTTCTTGATCTAATTGTGCTCTGTTCCCTTTTCCTGATTATAGGAGAAATAATTGAGAGGAAAAACCTTGGAGAAGGTAGAAGCCTGTATTCTGTCTTCCCAGCCAATTCAGAGAGAGAAATATAATAATCACTTAATTAGCAATTATAAGGTACAAAGCTGAACTGCTTATTTATTGACAGTGCCATTCTGATTTATTAGTTCCAATGGTCTACCTATTTTGAATATCATCATTGATATGGTATATTTTTATTAGCAAAACAATATATGTTTATTATATTAAATTGGAAAAATACAGAAAAAGACAAATTAAAAATAGCTTCTAGAAGGTCTTGTTTATTTCTTGAGTAAATTCCTCGACCCTTTGTAATTTCTATGCGATTTTTTTAAAAGATTTTATTTATTTATTTGACAGAGAAAGATCACAAGTAGGCAGAGAGGCAGGTAGAGAGAGAGAGATAGAGGAGGAAGCAGGCTGCCTGCTGAGCAGAGAGCCCGATGCGGGACTCGATCCCAGGACCCTGAGATCATGACCCGAGCCGAAGGCGCCCCATATGCTGCTTTGAATGGTATGTTTATTATGTTCTATGGTTGGTAATGTTAGTTAGAGAAGTGTCTGATTTGTCTAAGTTGGTCATATATTCAGTAACTTGTTGAACTCTTCGATTGGTTTTAATCATTTATTGATTCTAACCATTTCTAGATAACAAAAGTTTATCTCTTTTCTTCTGATTCTTATATGCCTCATTTTCTCCTCAAAGCATTTGCCAGGAATTGCCATGTTATATTAGGCAGTAGTAGTATTAATGGGTATCCGTGTCTTGTTCCAGACCTTAAAATGTATCTATATTTTCTCCATTAAGTGTAATGGCTGTTGTAGACTTCTGAAATCGGATAAAGAACTTTTCTTAATTTTAAGCCCTTCATAAATACTGTTAGCTTTTTATTACATATAACAAATTCTAATATTTTAAAGTGGGTGAAACAGCACCCACTTTAAAATATCATCGTTCTGGGGCACCTGATTGGCTCAGTCAGTTAAGTGTCTGCCTTCAGCTCAGGTCATAAACCTGGAATCCCAGGATCAAGGCTGATGGGGGAGTCGGGCTCCCTGCTCAGCAGGGGACTCTGCTTCTCCCTCTGTCCCTCACCTTGTTCGTGTTCTCTCTCTCTCAAATAAATAAAATCTTAAAAGAATAATAAAATATCATAGTTTTGTAGGTCAGAAGTCCAGGTGTGTTCAGCTGGGTTCTCTGCTCAGGTAAATGAAAACAAAGTATGAGCAGGCGGGGGCCCTAACCTAGAGGTTTGGGAGAAGAATCCTTTTCAACATTTACTAAGGTTGTTGGCAGAATCCTGAGGATCTGAGGTCCCCTATTCCGTTGTGTAGGTGTACTATAACCAATATTGTTAGGGGTTGCTTCTACTTCCTGTTTTATAAACAACACTGAGATGAATGTCCTGTGGATTTTTGCCCACTATTTCTGTTTACTTGATGAGAATCGATTCATAGACAAGGAATTGGTACTCTGAAGAGCAACTACCTGATGCAAGCTTGAGATATGTTTTACCACATTGCCCTGCAAAAAGATTGAACTCTCTCCCAGAAATTTCACTTTTTAAATTATGCAATAATGCTATTTGAGGGTGAGTCCTAGGGGTAAGTCTGTTAGAGCAGCGGAAGGAGGAGAAATAGTTCGATTCAAAACTCATGGGGAGTGGTCATGATTAGAAGTCTGATTTGGAGAACAGGTTTTGGGGTAAAGGAGAATGTGAAAGAGAAGTGTGAGTACCTTTGAACTAACAAGGAAATAGGTATTCCAGAAATTGGAACTCTACATAGCATTCAGATGTGATATAAAGTTCAATTTAGAAAACAACTTTTTTTTTTTGTGAGGTTTACTAATATTGCAACAGAATTTCACTTCAGTTAACTTTTTTATGTCAGTGGTACAATATTTTAAATTAGTTTACACCATAAGTAGATGCTACATTATGGTGAGCTTTATTCTGCACTCTAGACGGTAACTTATAAATGAGTGATATTTCAAAAGTTTGTATATCGGGGACTGTCTGTTATTGTTTAAAAAAGAGACCTAGAGGGTTTTCATTGATTCATTTCATTTATTTCATTCATGGTAATTCATTAGTTCACATATTGTCCTGATACATTCCTAACTCTTGGGAACTGTATAGTTAAGTTTACCTAAGATATCTAAAAGTGGCATACAATCCAGAAAAAGTATCAGTACCAGATTTCTGAAGAGCAAATCTCTGGCACACAGAGATCTGGTTGTAACTGACAGTAAATCAGCAGTGTATGCGTTGCTTGATGTTGGTGATGTCTTGCTGCTGCTGGTATATAATTGTCTACTCATTAAGAGAGAATGATATAACTTGATGAGGATACTTGTTCAAGGCTAATAAAAATTCTCCATCTCTGTACTTGTCCCTTTTGGTTCCCACCCCACTCCCCCCACCCTCAGCAAACTGTACACACCCAAGACTGGTTGATTTAGTTAGTCCCAAAATGTACTGGAGCAGGGTTACTCCGTCTGTCTCTAACGAAACGAAGAAAAGGATAAATGCATACTATCTACAGTAGTGTTGAGCTTTTATTAGTTCTTGAAGTGACTGCAGAACCAGAAAATCCTAATAATAATAATAATAGCTATAGTAATGACAACTATAATAATTACAGTAATGTTCATAAGCAAATACTAGATATAATTTTTTAGGGACTTATTATGTATCTGACACAATACTGAGGATTTAGAGACAATATTTTCCTTTATCTTACTCATTTATAAAATTGTTTTAAATTCTCATTTTACTGGCAGAAAGTAAGGCACAGAGAGATTAAGGAATTTGCCAAGGTTATATGGCTAGAAACTGATAGAACCATGTTTTAAACCCAGGATTCTGACTCTAAAATCTGTATTTCTTTAAAAAAAAAAAGGTATGTTTTAAATTTTTTAAAAAGCAATTTTAGATGTACCAAAGAGTTTGCAGAATTACTGTGGAGAGTTCCCAGATATCCTTCACTCACTTTCCTCTCATACTAACATTTTGTCTTACCGTAGTACGAAGATCAAAATGAAAAGATCACGTTAGAACAAGGTAATTAACCTAGGTAAAGACTTTATTTAGATCACCAGCTTCTCTACTTATGTCTTTTTTCCTGTTCCAGTGTCCAGTTCAAGATCCGGCTTTATATGGTCATGACAGCAGTCATTGTCATGTCTCCTTGGTCTTTCCTTGTCTGTCATGACCTTGACGCTTCTTGCTTTATTTTGTAGGATGCCCCTCAGTCTGGCTTTGTCTGAAAATAAAACTGATACTTTAACTGCCAGACCTCTCAACAAAGATTTTGTTGTATCTTCTAGATGAATATATTATTTTTGTATGATTAGTTTACATTTGCATGTTTTGATGGAATATATCAGTTTGAGTCCCTGGAATCCTGAGAAGCAGAAGTTTGTACAAGCAACAGCATCACCCTCTGCTGTTCCTTATAGAATCAGAGAGCCTCGTGTTGGAAGGACTTCTGCAGCCAGGGTCTCTTACTTGCTTTTCCTTCCAGACAGTGCCTTGGCCCCTCAAGGGGCTGGAGGTGTGAGGCGTTGTCCTTGAATGTGCTTACATCTCAGCTGTGGGTGCCCGATTCTTTCTCTGAGGTTCAAGTTTCTTCATGCTCCTCACTTGAGCCAGGAATGACAGAACTGAGTTTTCATTGTTCAGATGAAGAATCAATTCTACATTCTTTATCACAAGACTTCTATCATAAAGGCTGAAGAATACAAAGTTAGGGGTATACCTTCTTCATAGCTTTGGAAAAGTCACTATTGGCATGGAGCCACATAGAGAGAAAAGCAACAGGATAAACCTTCCTTTCAAGAGCTTCAAGCAAGTTGGCAAGGTCATGTCCCATGTATGTAACAGGGAAGTTTGGTTTCCTTTCATTACCTAAAAACTTTTAATGACTTGACATGTCTGCAGAATAAGGTCCAGATTCCTTAGTTAGGCAGAGAAGTCCCTTCCACAATACTCACAGCTTTCTTCACAGTGCTCCCTGGTGGCCTTGATCATAGAACTCAAACAGCTGCATTTATGTTTTTATGAAGGATGAAGATCCTTCCACTAGAAAAGGGGGGCCTAATAGTTCATCTTGACATCTCTCAATGCCCTGTACTGATTTATAATAGATGCTTTATAAATGCTTCTAGAATGATGAATATCTGCATTGGCTACCTCTTTTATTATGTTTTGTCAGCAGAAATGTAAGAAGACATTGAAAGTGTTACTGCAATGATCAATAGAAGACAAGACATTTGATCATATCCTGAATGCCATTTTTTTTCAAGATTTTATTTATTTATTTGATGGAGAAAGATCACAAGTAGGCAGAGAGGCAGACAGAGAGAGAGGAGGAAGCAGGCCATTTTTTGCTGTCTCTGTCAGTGGCAAGACAGCCTGACTAGAATTTATCTGCTTTAGTTCCTGAGCAGTTCTTACCACAAGGAGCATGAGAATCACAGTATGATTTTAGATATTACAGATCTTCTCTTGTCCCAGCTCAGATGTTAAGTAGCTATTGGGCAAATCACTGTTCTTCCTGGCCTTGGTTGTTTTCTTCCCTGTGATAGGAACAAATTAGGCGTCATGATTTTTAAGGTCATTTCCAGTTCCAACATTTAATCCTTTCTATAATAGAATATTTGTTTTCAATGTCAATAGGCGGGATTGTGTTATAACTCCATTCAAAACTCTACACTTAGAACAAAACGCTGAAAATTCTCTACTGCTCATTATACCTGGGATAACCATCACGCTTAATTGAAAAGTTCATGTCTATCCTCCCAACTGCTTCTTAGTGGTATGAAAATAGCATCCAGTCCCACCATGCAAGATCAGTATCAGGATGCCTAAACTGAAGCTGTCCAGGGCTACGGCAGTACTTCCAGCCTTACGTTACCTCTATCACTCTGACATGTTCAAAGATGTAGCAAGCCACCTGCAATGCAATTCCGATGCTACATGCCTGGAGTTATTTCACATTTCACAGATTAGGGGCACCGTCTCAAGACTGCCCTCACTCCAGACTCTAACTGCAAGCCTGAGGATTCCCAGGATCCTTGCTTTTCTGACCAACTGGCTACAAAATCAGGAGTTCCCGCTACTTCTTCATGTTTGTTAATTCTCTAGAATGACTCTCAGGATGCAGGAAAATGCTGTCCTTATGTTTACAGCTTTATTATAAAAGATACCCATCAGGCTAGCCAAAAGAAGAGACCCTTGGGGTGAGACCTGGCAGGGTCCCCAATACTAAGCTTCCATGTCTTCAAGATGTTTTCACCCTCCCAGTTCATCCGTCTGTAGCAGCATCCAGGAAAGCTCACCTGAGCTTTGAGTAGCTTTGAGTGTCCCAGAGTTTTTATTGGGTTTCATTACCTACGTTCAATTGATTGAATTGTTGACCGTGTCAGTCTCCAGGAGTTCATGCCAACACCTCCTGACTCAAAACCCCAACCCATCACACATCTTCCTGACTTCATGATGGGATTAGGTCCTGATAAACCCACTGTTAAGTTGAGACTATCACAAGTCAATGATGCTTTTAATACATCTAACCTACTGACCTAACTGGCCCAACCTACCTTAAACATGCTCAGAATACTAACATTAGCCTACAGTTGGGTAGAATCATCTAATACATAGCCTATTTTATAATCAAGTGTTCAATGTCTCATGTAGTTTATTGACTACCATATTGAAAGTGAAAAGCAGAACAGTTGTATGGGTAGTTATAAATGTATCATTTGTTTACCTTGGTGATTGACCAGTTGCCTGGGAACTTCGTCTCATTGCCACTTGCTGCCCAGCAACATGGGACAGGATCCTACTGCATATGGCTGGCCTGGGAAAAGATTAACATTCGAAATTTGAAGTATGGTTTCCGCTGAATGTACAGCTTTTATATTATCATAAAGTTGAAGAATCCCAAGTTGAACCATTGTAAGTTAGGGACCATCTGTAATTATATGACTGGTTTTTCCACCTTGGCCTGCCCCCATCCTGAAATTACCTAGGGGTTTACCAGAAGTCACCTTATTAGCACAAATGCCCGTGATTCCAGGGGCCCACCATGAGTAATAAAGACATATCTATCATTTAAGAAATTCCAAGGGTTTACAATTTCCCTCCCAGGAATCAGGGACAATGGCCAGCCAAATTCCTTATTATATCACAATATAAAAAGTCATATAACAATATTTTGTGTGTTGCTTTGAAATCTTAGAAACTGTTCCAATTCAATTGTTAAAAATTGGAAGCAGTCTTCTGGAATTGGTAATATGCTTATATAATAGTTTGTCACATAATTATTATACGAAGAGAACTGTAGTTGATGTTGGTTTGTTACTGAGACTATTATTATTAGTAGTAGTTTTAAAGAGAGGGGTGGGTGGATAGCACAGAACTTAATATGGGGCTCAATCTCACAACCCTGAGATCGTGACCTGAGTCACAATCAAGAGTCCAGTGCTTGACAGACTGAGCCACCCAAGTGCCCTGATAATAAAACTTGTTTATACCAGATGGATAATTTGCCTTTAAAAAACAAAAATTAAAAAAAAAAAAAAAAAACCACCGAGGTCCTCCACTGTACTGCAAGAACTAGCAAGAACTATACACAATTTAAGTTACTCATTGGAGCTAAAAAGTTATTTCTAGACCTTTATTTCACAGTGATATCCTATTCAGTGACAGAAAATGGAAGGCTTTTTTTTTCTGAGAGCCTACTGAAGTATAGGGATAATGTAGCATCAAATTCAACACCTTACTGAAGTCCCAGGGGGCAGGAGCATTCCTGAACCTCCTCTATAGGTATGAATCTTTCTAAAGATGGTTGGCAGGAGATGATTGAAGCTCATTAAGCATGTGCTGGTGTTTTTGCCTTTTGTTTTATTTGATGTCATTTGTCAGCAGGAGTGATTGACATGTGTGGTGTCAATTGACATGTATAACTTATATAGCCCGAACACTCCCTTTGCCCCAGATATCCAGGGTCCCAAACAGTTTCACCTGCAGATCTTCCAGAACATCAAGGTGCAGAACAAGAACACCAGTGATTGCTTGGAAGGAAGCCAGGCCACTGGTTTTTGTAATAGAGCTCCTCAAGATTGGACAAAAAAAAAAAGAATGGGATCACCACATATTGTTCAGCAAGCTTCGCGTGAGGCAATGAGCAATAGCTCAGTCAGGAGCATGACAAGGAAGTACTCATGATCGACATTATGACCTGTGAGAGGAATGGGAATGAGGTGCCTTCTGTGAAGCAAAAGTATGGGGTCAGTAGTGAGTCAGAGGACATTTCATAGATGGGTTACAGTAACTCATTAAAAGGGATGGAGTGAACTTGTGTTCTTTGTAGAAATAACCACGACTTATCCATAAAATACATGGAGGACTCAGTCTGCTTCATAAAAGCCAGATCTGGCAGGACCATGAACCCCTTGTTAAGGATAAGTGATAGCATGGCTGATGTATCCTTTCTAGTGGACCATTTGAAACATTCTCAGAAGTTTTCTTATGCTTTACTCTAAGCCTAGGCTTCAGCTACATTGACAGCAGATATAATTCATATTAGCAACTGTCAGTTCCTAGGTGAAAGAAATCTGACAATTAGTACTTTCTACATAAAGAACATCAGCTCTACCTAATAACTATATATTCGCATTATAGAAATTCTCTTTTTATTTTAAAATTGGATTTTTATCATTTTATTTATTTATTTATTTAAAGATTTTATTTATTTTATTTGACAGACAGAGATCACAAGTAGGCAGAGAGGCAGGCAGAGAGAGAGAGAGAGGAGGAAGCAGGCTCCCTGCTGAGCAGAGAGTCTGATGTGGGGCTTGATCCCAGGACCCTGGGATCATGACCTGAGCCGAAGGCAGAGGCTTTAACCCACTGAGCCACCCAGGTACCCTGATTTTTATCATTTTATAAAAAGATATGGGGATCTTTATTTAGAAATTTGGGTGGAATAAAGTTGTAAGTTTTTATATTTTAATAAAATTGATTTTTAGGCAATGATCGCTGGTCTTTCAGTCTTAACTCTAATTAACAAAAGAATTTAGTGCAACTTATTATTATTATTATTTTAAAATTATTGGGGCACCTGGGTGACTCAGTGGGTTAAAGCCTCTGCCTTCGGCTCGGGTCATGATCCCAGGGTCCTGGGATTGAACCCCGCATCGGGATCTTTGCTCAGCGGGGAGCCTGTTTCCCTTCCTCTCTCTCTGCCTGCCTCTCTGCCTGCTTGTGATCTCTTTCTGCCAAATGAATAAATAAAAAAATCCTTAAAATTATTATTATTATGCTGATATGAGAGTATCTGATTGACTTTTTGAAGCCTGAGGGAAGTGATGATTAAAGGAATGCAAAAATGCCTTCATAGTTGCATCCCTAAAATCATACCAGAAACATACACTGGTGGCATGCCTATGCTAAACTTTCAAGGTCCAAGTTCACCACTTTAAATAACTTAGTCTCTTACCGAAAATAAAGAAGTAAATAATTAAAGTAAAATAAATTTAAAAAGATGTCCTTACTCCCACCTAAGATCCCACAACCCACTTAATCTGTCTTCTATTGGATGTTGAACATAATGGTATCATGAACTTGATGAAAGGTATTCATTTATGATGACTATTGGCCACTGAAGTAAATTGGGATAGTTTTATGCATTATAGAGAAGGTTGTATGCCGATTAATAGTTAGGCACCCACCATGTGCCCTGCACAGTATAAAACAATAGCCATGGTTTGTGGCCTCCATGGACCCTAAAACTCCTTCTTACTGATTTATTTCTTCACTTGGTATTTATTGAGTGTCTATTATGTCCCAAGTATGAAGCGCGGCACTGAGGATAAAGGAGGTCACAAGACAAAGTCTTGATGGGGTTGATGGAGTGTGGTATCAGCTGCTGAGACTGTTGAAGAATGGATCATGGTTATCTTTTTATTTTGAAAGGGACACTCATTTCATTGAAGATTCTCATTAACTAATGAATTATTGTCCTAGAATGGAGAGAATACTTGAGAAATTCTTTCTGAACTTTTGTAATAATAAATGAACTTTGCCAGTTAAAGAAGTTTCTCTTTGGAAAAACATAGTATGTTTCAGAGTAGATGTTTTACTGAAACACCTTCCCCAGTCTCCTTTTGCTGTTGAAACAGTGTCATCAACAAAGTAGTCTTTTGTTCCTGAAGCAGGGTGGCCCAAATACCATAACTAATTTACAACTAACTCTTTTCTCTCTAACTCCTAGAGTTGCAAATAATTACTTTAGATATGACATGTTAGTTAAAATTCTTGATTAGGATGAAAATGTCTTTTGCATCTATCATTGCCAATGCTTAAGGCATAACCCGTGTTTTGTTAGCTTAACTATGGGTTTGTGATAGATAATCACAACTAGAAAGAGCTAGAGGTTATAGTACTGTTAAAAGCATAGTTCAAAGTAAAATGCCTCAAACTATTTTGTAACAAGGCAAGACATATAAACAAACACATATATTCTCATACACGTGTTTTCTTGTAAAATCTAACAATTCTGCCTATTGATTTTTTATTTTCATCAGTGCAGAACACTTATTTTCATCAGAACAGAAAGGATGGAATAAGGGTAACAATTACAAGTGGGGATTAAAAAAATTAAACAGGATCCAATAGGACATCTAAAAACCAGTCAAATGATAAAAGTGGATACTAAAAGGAAAATTATGCCATTCATCATGGGATAGATATGAAGAAAGAAATAAAAGGATTCTGAGTTTTGTCTTATTGTCTGCATCACTTTTTATCTTTTAGTAAATATAAAGAAATCCTTCCCTTCCAGGACAGGTAGGTTTCCTTTACCCTTGTGTCTTTGTGACAGCCATGCTTCTGAAGGACCCCTCAGCTGGGTGGTACTTGACCCAACTGACTGACCTGTCACTTAAGTCTGTTGTTATGGACACGAGAGATTTGGAGCGACATATTTAATAGCATACATTCCTGATTTTAACAAAAGATTTTAGTGAAAGTGCATTAATAGAAATACTGGGTGAAAAAGTGCTAGAATCAGCTAGAAAGAACACCAGATATAGGCAGAAAGAAACAAAAACCTAGTGAATTGGGTGCCTGGGTGGCTCAGTGGGATAAGCCTCTGCTTTCAGCTCAGGTCCATGATCTCGGGGTCCTGGGATCAAGCCCCGCTTTGGGCTCTCTGCTCCGCAGGGAGTCTGCTTCCCCCCTCTCTCTCTGCCTGCCTCTCTGCCTACTTGTGATCTCTCTCTCTCTCTCTGTGTCAAAAAAATAAATACAATCTAAAACAAACAAACAAGCAATAAAAAACCGAGAACAAAAAACAAAACCTAGTGAGTTAAAAATGAGATCTACTAATGCCAAAGAGGCCAATACATGCACCCTCACTCACCGTCTCCAGCTCTTCAACTCCTGACCCCACCACTTTTTATTCCATGACCTCGGGAAAATTACTTAACTTCTTTCTCCATGCTTCAGCTCCTTCTTTTTGACAGAGGCAAAGTACTGCTTTCCTCGAAGAGTTGTTAACAGAATTAAATACGATAATAGATGTAAAATATTAAAATAGTGTCTGGGGGCACCTGGGTGGCTCCGTCTGTTAAGTGTTTGCCTTTGGCTCAGGTCATGATCCCAGGGTCCTGGGGTTGAGTCTTGCATGGGGCTCCCTGCTCAGAGGGAAGCTTGCTTCTGCCTCTCCCTTTGTCTCTCCCCCTGCTTGTGCTTGCTCTTTCTGTCTGTCAAATAAATAAATAAAATCTTTAAAAAATAAATAAAACAGCCTCTGGAACATACGAAGTACTCATAAATGCTTGTTATTATTTTTTGCTTGTTATCTTGTTCATAAATCTAACATAAGATTATTGGTCTCATTACTGGGAATGGTTTAGTAAACCATTAAGATCAGAAGCTCTGAAGCCAGATAGATGGGTTTAAATCCTACCTTTGCCACTTACCAGCAGTGGGAACTTGGGCAAGTTAATGTCTTTGTGATTGTGTTTTCTTATCTGCAGTATCAGAAAAATAGTAACTCCCCCTGGGAGTTTTGTGAGGATGAAATAGTTAAAGGATATAAAATTCTCCTTCCCTTTCTCCTTTCTTAAAGACTCATTGGGGCAAAGGAATTCCATTGTTCCTCCGGGGCCTAAGTCACCCCAGTGGACTGGTCTGGTCTTCCTGCCTCTCTTCTGTGGCTGGACCTGTCACACACTAACAGGAATAGTCAATGGCCAACTGTAGCTAGGCCAAAACTCTTCTAGAGTCAAATCGAACACATTGACTAATCAGTGTTACCTGTTGAGTCTAACAACTTCTTACGCAAAAGGTCCAGGGATGGCAGAAACTCTTTAGCCGAGATTAGGACCGCTAAGGCAGAGAAATCTCTGTTGTAGCATTTTGACTTATTCTTCCCTGCCCCCTGCCCTTTCCAGGCCCCCAAGCCCTGCTGGGATCTGGCCAGGTAAGAAAGAATCTCTGCCTCTGTGCCTTTGTTTATCATTCACAAGGATTCTCAGTTTTGACCAGAGACTAGGGACCCTTTTCTGTAAACAGTAAAAATACATGTTTCTCACCTTAAAAAACTAAAAATTTTAAACTAATTTTAATTGCAGCAGGCTCCTTTAATCTTAAGTACTTAGGCTCTCTGGGAAGGCTAGAGATGAATGGTCTCAGAGTCAGAGGCTGTCTTTGAAACAGGAGTTCACATAAACTTTCATTTACTTCTCTTGTTTTTCACCTTGAATTCCTGACTTCTTGAATCTGGGGCTGTCTGTCCTACTTTCTGCTTAACCCTCCAAAATTCTGTGCTTGAAAGTAAATGTTAGTTCTTGTCTTTCTCATGTCAGCTGTGGGAGTCTTTTCCCAATTATCCTGTCAAAAGTAGAGGAGAAAGATCTGAAGAAGGTAAAGACAGAAGGCATAATATAATTGAAGAACTATTATGCTGACATTTTTTCGTTATAATGTATTTTGCACATGGTACTGATATGGTGTCTATCAATGCTAGTGGAATGGTGGCAAGTGTGATGGAAGTGTAGAATGAGAGATTATGAGCTACAGAGAGGTTAGGGAAGGCCTCCTGAGGAAGAAAGGGTGGGAAGGGTAGAGGATTTAGACAGGTCCTTCCTGGAGAGGAAAGGACAGGGAAAATGACATGTTATGGCACTTATGAAATATTTGACAAATACAATGAACAAGTTGAAATAAGATAAGTGAATAAGTGAATCGTGTCTGGAGGACAATTAGGAGCCCATAATAGAATGATCTGGTTTTTAAGTGATAAGACAGCAAACTTGGGTGGACAGGGTGTGGGTTTAAGAGACATCCTGCGAGTGGATCCAGTGTACAAGGTCCTGCCCTTGGTTCCATATCTGAGGCTCCAGAATTGGATATTTATTTATTTATTTATTTAAGAGATTTTATTTATTTATTTGACAGAGAGAGAGAGAGATCACCGTAGGCAGAGAGGCAGGCAGGCAGGGAGCAATGGGGAAGCAGGCTCCCCACTGAGCAGAGAGGCCGCCGTGAGGCTTGATCCCAGGACCCTGAGATCACGACCTGAGCTGAAGGCAGAGGCTTAGCCCACTAAGCCACCCAGGCGCCCCCAGAATTGGATATTTATACCACAATGCAAATCCATTAAGATCGAATCACAGATATGGGACTTTAACCATGCATAGTTATGTCTAAATATTTATATATCCATACATATAATTCTGAATAATTTGGAAATTATTTGGAAGTAAATAATTTGGAAAAAAATTTTTGGAAAAAAGCAGGGAAATGTGAAGGTTGTCTCGCTTCACTAGAAGTACATCTCATAAGTGAGAAGCTTATTTCCTATAATGTCTTAGGAGTTAGGATTTATTCAAAGGAGAAACTACCTGAGGTAATCCTGGAGGCACAGATAGAAGTGGTTTCAATGGATTTTAAGCAATGATTTATACACTGAGCTCTGTCCTTGATTGACTATATAGAGAGTGTAAATTTTATTTCCGACAAGTGCATTTTTTAAAGGAAGATCAAGAAACCAGTGGACAGCCAGGCATTTGCAAGCCATGTTTTATGACAAGCAGTAGAAGAAATGGAGAAATAGATAGAAGTTAGTGTTATTTTTAAAGTATGTGAAAAGCTTACAGCACTTAATCCAGGATGCTCTGGAGGCCCAAACTAGAATATGTAAATTTCAGCTCATGATACAAGAGAATGTTCAACCACTCACACAGTTTTTAAGTTATTTTTAGAGAGAGAGAGTGCGTTTGCAGACATGGGGAGGGGAGGGGCAGAGAAGAGGAAGAGGGAGAATATTAAGCAGGCTCCATGATCAGCATGGAGTCTACTCAGGGCTTGATCTCATGACCCTGAGATCATGACTGGAGCTGAAATCAAGAGTTGGATGCTTAACTGGTGGGGCCATCCAGGCGCCCCAATAACTCACACAGTTTAAATGGAAGAGATTGTCCCATGGATCGTGCTGAATCTTTTCCATCAGATACACAAAGACAGCTGTAAGGAATTCTGTTTTATAAAGAGGACTGGATTGGGTAATGGAAACTTCCTTGCTTTCTCTAAGATATATGGTGATCCTGTCTTCTCATGTGAGGCGATGTGGACTTCTGTGTGTTTATGATCAGTGAATCATATTTTGTCTCTCTTTGCTCTTAGAATCTGTTTAGTTACTTTCCTGCTTCACTTTCTGAGGTATGAACTTGTATCTTGGTAGTAGTGATCACATGAACACATAATTGTTTACTTGATATCATCTCTAGCTTTGGGCTAAGAAACTTGAACAGAATTCCCTGGGTCCCCCTGACTAGGAGACATCAGTCCTAAATCCTGGTTAGTTGCCCCTGTCTTGTCATCCTTGGCCTGTCTTAGGGGTGAGGTGTGTGTATCTGTGTTAATCTAAAGGGAGAAAGAAAAAGGCTTCTTCAGGCATTTTTATGGTAGGAACAGGGCCTCCATTCTGCATTGTTTTCACTTTCCATCCCAGCATTGCCTCAGGGTGGGTGGGGATGTTGGCAGGAGAAGTGGCAAGAACACAGGGCCAGGAAATGCCCTTTTCTTGTGCTGAAACAGATTCTAAAGGTGTCCTTCCCTCGGTGTGGTTGCTGTTGAAGTCTCTGTTCCTTCAGGCAACTGCTTCCCATCGTATCTCCCACTCCTCAGAAGGCTTTCTCTACTCTTTCTGGGTATCATTTGGTAGGAAGTTTGAGCACCTCAGGGCCTGGAGGCAGTAGAGAGGTCATTAGAAGGACGGGCCCTGGACAGGCTCTGATGTTTCCCATGGACTGGTCCCTTATCTTGCTGAACCAGACTTTGCTTATCTGTAAGATGCAGATAACAAGGCAAATGTCCCAGAGTTGCTAGGATGATTATTTGACCTACAGGTAGGAAGGGGCTTCCTAGCACAGGGAATACTCAGCTCTATTTTCTGTTGTTAGTATTATTGGCTGTGTCTCACTCCCATGTGGCACGTTCTGGTTTACAGGAGACTTTCTGCCTTTTACATGACTCAGGATCCCATAACTACGGGAATGACCAGTTCTCTGGACTCATGCTGGCCTGTGTTTTCATAGAGATCAAGTTCTTTGAGGGGTCTGTGGTTTGTCATAAGGATGTTTTCTTAATTGTGTAGTTGCTCATTCAGTTAGGAATAATTTATCTTTATTGTGACTTAGTACTTTCTCTACTTGGTCTCTCTAGTGTATATCTTTTGATTGTATTTATTTTACATTTTCTGTAGTTTTTCTTAAAGAAGTGATCACATGTGACATAACATATATGCATTTTATTTATTTTACATTTTGTTATATTTGGTATCTCAGAATAAATGACTATATCCCTTAAAAAGTGTCAGAAAAGGAAGTTACGCCATTATTTGGTAAGTCTAGTAGCTGAGAACCATATGAACGGTTATTCCTACGAGTTCTGGCATAAATCTTCTCACTAAAAAGACTAAAAAAAAAAAAAAAAAAACCAAACCCAAAAACAAAAACAATGCCAGCCTGGGGGGAAGAGACTGGATTAGCAAATGAAAATACATGGATTCTACGAATGAACCTTCTGGATCCTGGTGAACTTTTTGATTTTTCAGGTATAATACATTTTTTCTTCTCTATGTGCTATTTAGTTTAAAATTTTCCCCACTGCTTGTTTTACACATCATTTCTTCAGCTGGTGTGAAGGAGCAAAGATGCACATATGGTTGGTATTGTCCCATTCCAAAGGGGAAGGAATCTACCCAGCATGTCCCATTTTCTCATTTCTTTCAACTTTTCTCATTTCTTTGCAACTCTGAGAGTCTTCCAGCAGAGGCAGGAATGTGCTGTCAACTGGGTCATTGGTTAGTCTTCTATCAATATAGCCAGTAGAAAATAAAAAGTTACTCTGTACAAATGTTTGTATTTTGTGGCAATATTTTGCAGCTTTTCTACAGCGGGGGTACAAGAAATACCATACAAAAAAAAAAAAAAGGAAAAGAAAAGAAATACCATACGCTCTTGTCTTCCTCCCATTGTAGTATTTTTGTCTTACTTATCTCTAAATCATCTACCATGCTCAAAATGCTGTTTTAAAAATCTTAATGAGTAGTCAGCAAGTGGAAAATGACTGAAATATTGTTACCGCTTATATTTAATGGATTAGACATTTATATAATTTAAATATGGAAAAATAGTTATAAAGAAGTATCCTCTTAGAGCCTCTATATTTCAATTTTTACATTTTTTTTAAACCTATATTTTTGGATTTGCATAAGAGTAATTTTTTCCTCCTGAAGTTTTTTTGCAGTCACTATTGCAGAGATAAAATATTCTATTTCACAAATGCTGTATGGTTCAATCACCACAAATATATTTGACTCTAAAAGTCACCTGTTTATTGGGGATGGATTCAGTAACTTACATAAGATTCCTTTTCTAAAACTGCCATTGCAATTCAATTAAAATGGAATTTCTCAGGGCTCCTGGGTGGCTCAGTTGGTTAAGCATCTGCCTTTGGCTCAGGTCATCATCTCAGGGTCCTGGGACTGAGTCCCAGATTATGCTCCCTGCTCAGCGGGGAGTCTGCCTCTCCTTCTGCCTCTTCTGCCCCCACCTCCTTGCTCATGTGCTCTCTCTCTCTCAAATGAATACATAAGTTCCTTAAAAAAACAAAATGACTACATTGAGATATCACCTTACACCAGTTAGAATGGCCAAAATTAGCAAGACAAGAAACAACATGTGTTGGAGGGGATGTGGAGAAAGGGGAACCCTCTTACACTGTTGGTGGGAATGCAAGTTGGTGCAGCCTCTTTGGAGAACAGTGTGGAGATTCCTCAAGAAATTAAAAATAGAACTTCCCTATGACCCTGCCATTGCACTCCTGGGTATTTACCCCAAAGATACAGATGTAGTGAAAAGAAGGGCTATCTGTACCCCAATGTTTATAGCAGCAATGGCCACGGTTGCCAAACTGTGGAAAGAACCAAGATGCCCTTCAACGGACGAATGGATAAGGAAGATGTGGTCCATATACACTATGGAGTATTATGCCTCCATCAGAAAGGATGAATACCCAACTTTTGTAGCAACATGGACGGGACTGGAAGAGATTATGCTGAGTGAAATAAGTCAACCAGAGAGAGTCAATTATCATATGGTTTCACTTATTTGTGGAGCATAACAAATAGCATGGAGGACAAGGGGAGTTAGAGAGGAGAAGGGAATTGGGGGAAATTGGAAGGGGAGGTGAATCATGAGAGACTATGGACTCTGAAAAACAATCTGAGGGGTTTGAAGTGGCGGGGGTGGGGGGTGGGAGATCGGGGAACCAGGTGGTAGGTATTAGAGGGCATCAATTGCATGGAGCACTGGGTGTGGTGAAAAAATAATGATACTGTTATGCTGAAAATAAATAAATAAAAAAAGAATACTCCATCCAGCAAGACAATCATTCAGAATAAAAGAATAGATAATATATATTTGATGAGTAAATTTGATGAGTAAAGAAAAATATAAAATGAAAATATCTCATTGGGTCTTGGCTCTGCTTTCTTCTAAGAGAAACTGGGCTATATAGGTTTATTTATTCTATCCTAATGGTTAACTTGGGGAACAGGGACATAGTGTCTGTACCTGACCCAGGTACTATTGGGTGAGGACAGCGTTTTTTGTTTGTTTGTTTGTTTGTTTTTTTCTGTGTTGAAACTTGGTTGGTTTTACTGAGCTCAGAATGTTTAGACTTGCAGTTTGATACATTATTTCCCTAGGAAATGATTAACCCTGAAGCAAAGAACCATTTCCCAACCATTTCTTGCATGGATTGCAAGATCCTTTGTTTTGTTTTGTTTTGTTTTGTTTTTTTGAGTGATAATAAACAACTTTGGAATCCTTTACTAGTGGGTGGCATTGTATTAAAGCTTTCAGAAACATTTTAAGCCTCAAAATATTAGACAGTTATGGTGGATGATCAGATGTTCCTCTGATGACTAGTTCCTATGCTTCTAGAAATGGTCTCAATGAATAGAAAATAATATAGTTTTATTCATTCCAACACTTATTGAGTACATCTTAGGTGTCAACTTTTGTACTGGATGTTAAAAAAAAAAAGAGATGCGTATAGATATAGAGACAAATGCATAATTATCATACAGTGTGGGATGTGATGTAACTGGCTGTGGACAGGGGGCTGTGGTGACACAGAGGAGAGAGCAACTTGCTAATCCCTGTTGGTAAAGCTGGGGAAACTTTCAAGCAGAGCCAAGACCCAATGAGATATTTTCATTTTATATTTTTCTTTACTCATCAAATTTACTCATCCAATATATATTATCTATTCTTTTATTCTGAATGATTGTCTTGCTGGATGGAGTATTCTTTTTTTATTTATTATTTTTATTTATTATTATTTCATGAGCCCATTTTTACATGGGGCTTGAGGTGTGGACAGGCATTTACCAGGCAGAGGAAGGGGGAATAGGCATTCAAAATAAAGCCGAAGCTGAGAAGGGCACAGTGCATCTGGGACAGGTGAGGGCCTTCAGGGCAGGCTGGAGCATCGGGTATGTGCAGGGGAGATGAGATTGTGGCAGACCTCAGATGTGTCATCCAGGAACCAGCTAAGGAGCTGATACTTTGTTGTGTAGATAATGAAGGTTTTGATAAGGGACCTTCATCCTTCATCCTCTAATATCAACAGGCCAAATTAAGACATTTCCTTCTCATAATGGTCCATTAAGAAGACAAGAAAGACTTGATTTTCTTTTCATTTGGATTTTAGGCTTCGTTATATCCTCTCTTAAGGCTGGTGGTGTAATGGTCCAAACCTCCCTTAATTTTTCAGTTTCACCTTTTGCTCATTTATTCTTACTTTTTATCTATTTATTTATTTATTTATTTATAGCCAAGGTGTTTTCAAAGCCTTCTTGTATGTCTGTTCTGCAACTGTTTGTTTTCACAAAGCTAGGCTCAGTGTTAGGCCAGTTTTAAGTTGTAGCTGGGACCTCTTACAGAACTTATTCCACAAAATTATTCCTTTTTAACATCATGAGTGATCAGGAAATGGATACATGGGACCAAAATATGCATTGTTATCGTTAACTCCAGGGTACTGTAAAGGGGAATCATTTCCTCAAAACCCTTAGAAAATTCCATTGCATTTTTGGAATATTCTAGGCAAGTTGAGGCAAGGGTGAGGGATGCTGAGAAGGGACTATGAAATAAGAAGAAATTGGTATTGTAGTTACCAAGCAGAAAACTCTAAAAGTGACATTCTGGAACAATACCATTTCTATGTGCAAATTGTATCAGATGCTCTGAATTCATTCTAAAAACCTCTTATCTATAGTTTATCTGTACTTTTATTTACAAATAAACTTAAGTGTTTTTTTCATGGAAACACACACATGTGTTGGCTTTGAATTTACCATTCCCAAAAGTAAGAAAAAGTCAGTTACTTATATCAGTGTTTGTCCTCTCTTGGGTCATTCTATTTGTGCACATTTGACTTGCCATGTAAGTTATAATTTTTGTAGTTTTAATGTCAATATAAACTCAAAGGAATCAGATATCTACGTCATTGTTGCTGCTACTGTTCATTTCTTTATGTCAGTGTTTTGCAAAATAACATCACTTTGTGGAAAGTGAAATGGATACCTTGTAGCCTAGCTAGTTAAGTTAAACAACTCTGGCACTGAGAAATTATCTGTGTTAATGGATTTTGTTATTTTGCTTGTTCTGCAGGTGACAATGGCCAACATTGGAATAAACGGAGATCATTCTCGGGAGACCTGTGAAACAACAATTTTCGCTCTCCGAATGGCAACGTGGAATCAAATCTTAGATCCTTGGGTGTATATTCTGCTGCGGAAGGCGGTCCTGAAGAATCTCTACAAACTCTCCCGGCGCTGCTGTGGGGTCCATGTCATTAGCTTGCACATGTGGGAGCTTAGCTCCATTAAAAATTCCTTAAAGGTTGCTGCTATTTCTGAGTCCCCAGTTGCAGAGAAAATAAATCAGCCAGCACCTGGTTTAATAGGACAGTAAGGCAGTGTAGGTCTAGGGCAACATTTAGGAAAGTTTTGTCAATATTTCAGTTAATTGGATGGAGACAGAAAGCCTAACTGGAAAATTCAGACCTCAGCAGTTAGTTTGGAGGCACTTTTGTCGGATTCAGCTGTTGATATTTGTGAAATTCGCTGTGCAATTCTATTTTCCCTTATTATTATTATTATTTCAACTGGAGGTAAACATAGTATGATAATGCTATGGGAGTCACACTGAAAAAGTGTTTTGGGCTTCTTTGTGTTATTCACGCTTTTGCAATGAGTGACTGTTGAGGCCTAAAGCCTTTGTGTGTCTTATTTGTCCAACAGCATCTTAATACTTAACCTGCACATGAAATAGCTGTTTGGGGGTCATTGCTCTGCAACTGTTCCTGATAAACGAGGCTCAGTGAAGGGGAGCGGCCTCACTGTTGGGTCTGGTCTATTACACCGCTCAGTATGTGCCTTCAATCAATGCATGAATGGTCCTGTCTCATGGGGTTCACTGTGGCTTGTTACAATGACCTCCATGACACCAGATGTGGACATCAGGTTGCCTGACCTCACGAGCCTCCTTAGAATGAGCCTATTCTTGTCATTTTGACAAATATGACTTCTTGCTTGTATTATTGTGATGGCAGATTGTTTGAAGGTTTCCTTGTGTGAGTCATAGATTTACCGTTCTCACATAATATCTTCCTCTGAAAATTCAGTAAACGATTTTTAGAGAAACCAAGACTCTACATAGGGGAATTTGCCTGGTAGCAGTTCCTGTGAAGCATGCCAAGGATAATGCGAACTGACAGAGCTTAAATCCCCGTGATAGGTACAAAGCATGTTGGCAAAGGAGCTCTACTCTGAACTGCCATTGCTGTATTAGAGAACAAAAGAAACACAGTCTATATATAATATTCCAAGACTATCAGTAGCTAGTGTGTTTGTGCTTTCTTCACACATGCATACACACACATGCATAGACACATACACATATCAAAAATTTCTATTGAAAGCTAGTTCATTAAATCTGTATGATATCATCTTCTAGAGCCTATGCTACCTGTGTCAAGGGGAAAATTGGCAATTAGTCAGGCACTTGGTGATCATTATTATGGGTACAAGAGATCAGGGGATAATGATCTCTCCCCAAATTTCCAGTAATACTTTAGACTTCTTTGCTTCTTTGTATAATCCAACCCCCCAATTTTCATGATCATTGAAAATGTTCTGGGGCCATCAGAACATAGGGTAAGTAGTTCTGTCAAAGAATTTTTGCTTTCATTACCTGTGGTCCATTTTAAAAAATTAACCTTCTTTGGGAGACTGATTTCACATTCTTCAGGAAATCTCTGTGTTTCAGCTAGACTTAAATTATTACATTCACAAATTTTTGCTTTTGACTGGTAATACACATTGGAAGTTGTCCACTTTTGTGAATTTTGGTAAATTCTTATGAACAAATAAAAAGAAGTTAAGCAAATAACCTCATTGAAGATTTTAAAGGAAACACTTTTCCCAGTGAATTTAAAGAGCAGACACACACAGGGACACATGATATTCTTAATTTAAGAACAGTAAATGATGAGTCACACAAAGTTAGGCTATTCTCATATATAGAACACATAGTAGATGCTCATGATATACTTGCCAAATTGAGTTACAGACAAGATTTTTTTTTTTTTTTTGGTGCAAAATGAGCATGGAATTGCAAAGTCTTTTGCATTTTTATTTAAAATGGCAATTACATATTGGTTATTTTGATATGTATATGTGTGTATATGTATATTTAAATATCCAATGTATATACTTTTAAAAAAAGCCATTGCAATTTCTGATTGCTGTTACATTACATGAATGCTCTCATGTGTTTCAAGGGCACTTAAAACCCAGAACATTTAGTTGGCTTAGAGGAGACATTTATTTCCCACAGCTACTTAAGGGAGTGTTGGTGTCCTGGGAGCTGAGGCACAAGGAACCATAGCTTCAACCTTTCTCCTTATACTGGATAGGATATTGCAGCAAAATTTCCATGTACTGTGACCTGGGAGAGGTGTGCAGAGAAACTCTCATTCAGGGCTCCAGACCTCTTCTCCTTGAGGCTTTTAGGTAAATAGCATCATGGTTTTTCTGATGTCATGGTTTTTAAGACGTCACTCTGGCCATGAGCATCTATATCGAGGAGATACTGTGACCTTACCGTATGTGGGAATGCATGGGCATGTGAGGTATTAGGGAACGACAGGACAGTCAGTCTCTGCATGTCCTGGAGGGATTCACTTCATTATCTGAGCACAGGTTTAGGGCAACTAAGGTGGTTTTATAATGAGGTTAAACCCAAGAAGTAGACACCAAAAATTGAAAAAAAAAATGTAATAGAAGAATATGTGTTTACATTGTGTTAGACCTTTTGTCCAAGGAAAATAAAGTGAACACAATATACATACATCTGACTTCAGAATTTTATTTCTGTTATTATATATATCTCAGTGTAGTTTGGCATCTCGTATGTTGAATAATAGAGTGTAGCTGCCAGCAACATATTTCACAGAAATGTTTAAAGTGAAAATTACTTTGTTCCGATTATTAGAAATGAGTAGCACAAATAGTGTTCACCAGGTTAACCAATTTTGGAATTTTAAGGTCTGTTTTAAAATTTATAATTAGACCATCAGAGCAACTGAATTATCCTTCTCATTGGGTAAAGTAGTATCTGAGCAACTTCACATACTATCTGATCATATTACTTCTGGGGAAATTGATTATTCTAAGCAAATGACTTGTAAATGCAGGTTTTTTTCTTTTGTTGGTGAATTTAAAAACAGACAAAAGCTAACAGCAAATGGGTTTTTACGAATTATAAACAAAGACAGGAAATGCTGACTCATAATTAGTTGTAGGTACTTCCTACTGTTTCACACTTTTTCCTGAGGATTTAACTAAGTGACACAAATATTCTAAATTTTTTCCTAAAGGCTGAAAGTTCCGTGTAATTATTTGCATTGCTGAAGTGCAAAATACCTAAAAGTTAACTCACACATACACACACATGCACACACACACATACACATCTGTCTTATGAAATAAATAGTCTTGTTTGCTCATTTTTAGTCTTTAAAAGAAAAACCTGCTTTAGTTTTGTGTCTAATCTGAATTTAGACCCCAGGTAAGAGCACTTGCTAAACACATAGGTGAACTTTTTTGAAACTTGCTGCTAGCTTTGCCTGTATCACCACCATTGCTACAAATTAATAAACAAAGGTCAGAATATGAAACATGGGATGGGTATACACATTTTCTCACTTCTTCATCTGGGTGTCAAATATTTTACCATGTGGTAAATAATGTTGGACTTCAGCTTATTACTGAGGTATTTTAATGGTAGATACAATGTGTTATGTGAATAAATATATTTTGTGTTCTTCATACTTGCTGGACTGTATGAAATTAAACAGTGATATGTATATTTTGTGGCTTGTATCAATGTGCAACTCATGGAATTTTAGTGTTTTGACTAGTTTAAAACTTCCAACAAATGATTTACAATAAACTTGGACTAGTGTTAACCAAGAGTGGCTGTTTTTAGGAAGGTCGTATAAAGCTTGGAACTTGAACCTAAACTTCCATTTTTATATCTTCGGTGGGAAAAATTTCCACTTGTTTTCTTTTATTACCTTTGGTATCTGTTTCCTGATTCTTTTTCTTGTTGTTGTGGGTCACCTAGGCAAGTCATAAATTTTAATGGGAATCTGATAATTTCCAAAACACACTGGCCTAGATGTGTCAGGATAGCAGAGACATGTCTGTGATAACAAATGGCCGCCCAAGTCTTCATGTCGTGAACCCTCAAAGGGCTTACATCTCACCCATGGCTCATGTCCACTCAGAAGGGGAGCTCTGCCCCTTGTAATCACTCAGACTTTAGGTGACAAAGCCCCCACCGTCTTCTATGTTGCTTTTTGCCTTGCTACAGGGAAAAAAGCATGGTAAATCATGAACTGGCTCTTAGAGCTTCCACCTGGAGTTAAGACATATTCTTTTTGCTCACACATCTCTGGCCAAAGCAATCGAATGGCCTACTACCTTCAAGGAAGCAGGCTAGTATAATACTATGATATGCCTTTGAGGAGAACTGAAAATAATTGGACAGCATGAAAGATTTCCCTATTAGGTCAAATATTTTTGTGCTTGCCTTTCTAACATAATTCAAACTAGAGCTCTTTCTTTTAAAGTTTTTATTTATTTAAGAAAATCATGGAATGAAAGCATTTAGAATTCATTCTTCTAACTAGCCTATAATCAGTAAGATTATAAGACAGAATAAATGCCACATACGCTGTTTGCAATTAATAGGAATTTTGGAAGATTAAAAAGTCAATATAGAATAAGAAGTGAAAAAACTTGTTCTCTTTTTTCTTTTTTTTTCTTTTTAATTTGAGGGGAAGAGAGCACGTGCACACATGAGCAGGGGAAGGGGCAGAGGGGGAGGATCCCAAGCCACCTCTGCTCCCATACCGAGCCCGACATGGGGCTCAATCTCACAACCCTGAAATCACGACTTGAGTTGAAGCTAAGAGTTGGATGCTTAAACTATGCCACCCAGGTGTCCCGAAAATACCATTTTATATATATCCTTATTCATAACAAAGTAGAGGCAGAATGGCCGAAATATAAAGAAACTGTGTTTTGGCTTTAAAGTGTGCTTTACTGGCTTCTGGGTGGCTCAGTTGGTTAAGCAACTGCCTTCAACTCAGCTCATGATCCTGGAGTCTGGGAGTCGAGTCCTGCATTGGGCTCCCAGCTCTGTGGGGAGTCTGCTTCTCTCTCTGACCTTCTTCCTTTTCATACTCTTTCTCACTCTCTTTCTCTCTCAAATAAATAAATAAAATCTTAAAAAAAAATAAATTGTGCTTTACATTTTCACTTATACAAGCATATGAACTCTTAGAGTTTTGTATTTATTTATTTAAAAGATTTTATTTATTTATTGGACAGACAGAGATCACAAGCAGGCAGAGAGGCAGGCAGAGAGAGGAGGAAGCAGGCTCCCTGCTGAGCAGAGAGCTTGATGCAGGGCTGGATCCCAGGACCCTGGGATCATGACCTGAGCTGAAGGCAGAGGCCCCAAACCACTGAGCCACGCAGGTGCTCCTAGAGTTTTGTATTTAATACTATTTGAGTTCTTTACATATCCAATTGGTAAAACCCCAAATTAACAAAATGCTTTCTGTTGGCGTAGTGCTAACTTTCCCGTGTTAAATAAGGCGATCCTATACCAGTATACACAGAAATAATTTTAGTTTAAGAAAAGGAGATTCTACTAGACACTGTTGTGTTGTAAAACTTTCGTTCTTTAATAACCCATGTTGGTACATGCAGAGCATTCCTTTTAACAACTAAATACTCTTACATATAAGAAGGATACTATAATTTAAATAATAATTTTCTTACCGAAACAGAGCTGGTTTTGTTTTTGGTCATTTCTCTCTTTCCAATTATGTTATTTCAATATACACATCCTTATCCTTTCTTGTGTTCTGTGGGATTGTTGGGTTAAGGGCACGCACATTTTCAATATCCATAGAAACTGCCCCACTGTTACATGTGTACTTGGCTTCTCTTCTTAAGAAAAGGCCCTATTCCTATGTTTATTTCAGCAATCTTTTTATTGTGAGCCACATGATTGGCAAAATAAATTGTATTTAATATTAGCTTTGTTATGTTACTTGTATTTCCCATCAGTAATGAGGCCAAGCAACTTTTTATACCTTTATTAGTCATTTCCACTTCCTTTGTAAATTTTCTGTTCCTGACCTTTATCTATTTTTAATGTTAATTTTTTCTTACTGACTTTCAGGAGGACTGTGTATATTAAGGATATTGTCTTAGTTAGCTTGGGCAGCTATCAAAAAATACCACAGACTGGGTGCTTAAACAAGAGAAATTGATGCTTCAAAGTTCTGGAGGTTCGAAGTCCAAGATCAAGGTGTCAGCCAATTAGGGACCTGGTGGGAGCTCTCTTCATAGCCCTCTTCTAGCTGTTTCCTCACATGGTGGAGAAAGAGATGGGGGATGGGGGGTGGAGAAGGGGGAAAAGATAGAAGGGAAAGGAGAAAGAATGGGAGAGAGAACTCTCTTTCATCCCAAAGGCACAAATCCCATCACGAAGATCTCAGCCCTCAAGACATCATCTAAACCTAGTTACTTCCCAAAGATCCCATCTTCAAATACCATCACACTGAGGAATAGGGCTTAAACACATGAATTTTGAGGAGGGACACAATTTAGTCCATACCAGACTTTATTTTTTATGAATGTTACAAATAATTTTCTTCCAAGGCTGCCATTTTCTTCTATGCTGAAGGTGTCTTTCACCATATTAGATGAGTTCTACTTTTTTACTTAGGCAGAAATAACTTTGAATGGGTTCTTTATTTTGTTTCTTGTTTAGAAAGACTTTCTGTCTTCAAAGATTACAAATATATCCCCCTATGTCATTTTCTACACTTAGAGTTTTGTTTTTTAACTTTAGATGTTGTAGCTGTCATAGAGTTTATTTATTTTTTGGTACCATGTAAGATAAAAACCTAACATTTTTTTTTTTTTTAAATATTGAATGTGTAACAAATAGACCCAACATCATGACAGCAGTTTTACAAAAAAGTTTTTTTCATTATATTCTTGGAACCTTATCTGGGGTACCTCTATATTAGGCTTTTTGAAATATTGAGCTTAGCTCACCTGGCCTGTTACTAATTCAGTTTGGGAATACTAATCTACACCACACAATTATAAAAGTAATACTACTCCTGGGATCACCAATGACCCTAAGACCTATCACCAGTAGGACATTGGATTTGAAATGCTTTTTTTTAGTAAAGAAATTTTATGTGTATGCCACATAATTTTATGGAATGCTATTTCCCTTTTTGCCTGCTGATGTCTGCTTGATGTCTGCTGTGACCAACAGTTTCCAGATGGTTAAATGGGTTAATTACGGGTTGTATTAATCTGCTAGGGCTGCTGTAACAAAGTACCACAGACTAGGTGGCTTAAAAAACAGATTTATTTCCTCACGATTTTGGAGGCTGGAAGTCTGAAATCAAGATGGTGGTAAGGTTGATTTCTTCTGAGGCCCTTCTCCCTGTCTGTAGGTGACTGTCTTCTCCCTTTGTCTTCAATTGGCCTTTCATCAATATCTAATCTCATCTTCTTATAAGGACACCAGTTACACTGGACGAAGGCCCAAGAGTTGTGATAACAAGAGTTAAAGGGGTGACCTCCTTTAACGCTAATTGCCCCTTGAAGACCCTATCTCTAATCCAGTGGCCTTCAGTGGAACTGGGGGATTAGGACTTGAACATATTAATTTTGGAGAGACATGATTCAGCCCTAACAAGAGTGTAGTCTGCAATACTGAGATAAATACTGAGATACAGTTAAAGTAACTGACCCACTTGGGGATTGAGCTGATTATCACAGGTTTATTATTATCCAGCAGTTCTCAAATATTACCATGCAGGGGCGCCTGGGTGGCTCAGTGGGTTAAAGCCTCTGCCTTTGGCTCAGGTCATGATCCCAGGGTCCTGGGATCAGCTCCGCATCGGGCTCTCTGCTCAGCAAGGGAGCCTGCTTCCTCTCTCTCTGCCTGCCTCTCTGCCTACTTGTGATCTCTATCTGTCAAATTAAAAAAAAAATATTACCATGCATCTGTTTTACATGAAAGACTTGCTAAATGAGATTGCTGCTGGGCCCCACCGCAGGGAGTGAGTCAGTCAGTCCTTAGTAGGGTTGGAAAATTCATATTTCTAACAAGGTCCCAGGCACTGCCAATCTGAGGAACACACTTTGAGAACCATTAATCAACCATGTTAACCAGCTACAGATGGCATGATATGAAACATACAAAGAAAAGTGCAACTTTTAGACTACGCAAAATTGTACCACTATTTTGGTATTGGCAATTTAATTCCTTCCCTAAGGACTGTTTTTGCTCTGACCTGAAACAAATTGGACCTGAAAAATGTCAGAGCTGTGCAGGAAGACACTAGAATGCAGGATGTTATAGAATGACAGTAAGAGTCACATACAAAAAGACAAAACAGATGTAAGTGAAATTCGAGTTTAGCTGGTCACATACCTCTTACTGATGTCTAAAAGACTTTTGTTGTCATATAGACCGACAACATTCCTATGGTCATCTGGAAATACTGCTGATGTCTTACCATTAACCAACCCCCCTCTTTTTTTTTTTTTTTTTTTTTTAGAAAAAGAACAAGGCTATTTGGATTAACTTTACATTTTCCTCCCTTATATTTCCAATATTTGTAATCTTCTTTGATTCTTATGTTTTCCATTCTTATTTGAGCCTACTTTGTCTTAAAATAATTTCCTACTTCAGTAAAATAAATCTTGAGTCGGTTGTTGGCTTCCAAGGGGAGGAGGGAATAATGCAACTTTTTCAGTTTCCAAATAAAATGTAATACTAATACTTTTGGGAAAAGTAAGTTATTATAGTGGATTTTATTCAAAACAATTAGAATGACAGTAGAGAATAAAAGGACCCAAACTAAATAAAAATACTTGAACTCAAAATTTCATTCTTAAAGACATTAAAAATACAGCATCATTTGTATAAATCCAAGTAAGTGGCATTTCTAAGTTCAGGGGGGGAAAATTACAGAAGAAAAAGCCCAGGCTGAGGTTTTTAAAGAAATGGTTCCACTCAGGAAAATTCTTTTCCCTTTTATGAAGAGTGTGTTGTTGTTCTCTGGGAAGCTTACAAAGGATATCAAACATAAACACAGATAAAAATGTTGTAAGTAGTTGATCATTTTTTTAATCAAAGATTTTATTTATTTGAGAGAGAATGAGTGAGAGAGAGCATGAGAGGGGGTTGGGTCAGAGGGAGAAGCAGACTCCCCGCTAAGCAGGGGGCACAATGCAGGGCTCCTTCTTGGATCTTGAACTGAGCTGAAGACAGGCACTTAACCAACTGAGCCACCCAGCACCCAAGTAGTCAATTACTTAAATATATCGTTCCAAAATCTCAGAGTAAAATATATCAGTTTGTAAAATTTCAACTATTAGAAGAGTTGAAAACAGAAACAGAATATAGTTTCCTGATGATTGTCATATTTGTCATCACTTATGATTATGGTTTTATAAGATTAGTGATTTCCTCAAAGCAATACTCACAAGAAAATGCAAAACAGAGAGCTCAAAAATGTTCTGAGAATTAAAGAAGCTAAAATTAGAAGTACTACATAGCTATTTGCTTTCTAAATTGTGGTTAGGCTGATATTAAAATTGTTCTGTAGTGATGTTTCTAGTGATGCCTTGGAAAATAATGGCATTTTCCATGAAGTAGAATCCTCCAGAAGATTTAGGTATAGCTCTTTGGATTTTACCCTTTTTCTGATTTGTGGTACATACCCCCTAAGCCTTTATTAATTGCACTAATCATCAACTTATAATCACTGGGAAGAATTTTCTAAGAAGAACCCCATGTGCCAAGGTTTTGAGGTAAAAAGGAGCTTAATTTGTGTGGTGGTTGTGGTTTTGTGCTAAATAATAAACAAGTATCAGCTGATTACTGTCTCCTACATTCCCTCAGCACACTAGCCCATCCTTCAGGCCTGTGAAGATAGGTTGTGGGTCCCCTATAAGCCCATTATTGCTTATGTCCAACAAAAATATAAATGTATTTTAGACCAGTTTGCCTTTATGTGTGAAAAGAACCCATTGTGGATCATGATTCAGCCCAGAATGGAGGCAGCAGTTAATGTTGACCTAATGAAGCATTATCAAGACTAGCCTATGGGCTGGCACTTCTGTCATTCACTTGTACATGTGTTTAAGAACTTTCCACATTCCTGATTTGTGAGGAGTAATCATGGAGTGGGATTAAGAGGGAATGATTTTAGCATCTCTAGCCTCAGAAGAAAAATCTCTGCAGATTTCAAGGATGGAAGATGATGTACCATCACACTACAGTACTGCTCTTGGAAATACTTCAACCCTTATAAGCATTACCAGTAATTCCTTACAAGATTATAACCACACTCTGAAATTCCACATTTCAGTTGGATTTCTGAGTAAGTTTTGCAAGTAGGTAAGAGTGTCATTATTAAATTTGTAACTCTTACTACCATCTGAGCAAAAGCTTGTGGTTTGACCTTCAGTTGCCTAATGACACATTTTTTTTTTTAATGGAATAGAAGTCATCTTGCTCTGATGATTAAGAGATGGCACATGGCTGTTGAGTCCCAGTGTGTAAACTTAATGATTTTGCTTTCTTTGTAATTGCCACTGCAGGTCAAGCACCATCAGCTTTTCCTGATGTGTACCTGCTTAAGTGTTTTTCTTTTTCATCACTTTGTTTAGCAAAGGGTCACATTTTGCCTCTTCATAATGAATTTGTAATTTTCTTCCTAAAAAATAATTATGATGAATTTATGTAACTGCTTTCAAATTATTCCTTTCCAAAATCAGTACTATGTTGAACAATAGTGGTGAGGGGATCATCTTTGTCATGTTCCTGATCTTAAGGGAAAGGCTCTCACCTTTCCTCATTGAGAATGATATTCACTGTGGGTTTTTCATAGATGGATTTTATGATATTGAGGACTGTTCCCTCTATCCCTATACTCTGAAGAGTTTTAATCAGGAAAAGATGCTATATTTTGTCAAATGCTTTTTCTGCATCAGTTGAAAAGACCATGTGGTTCTTGTCACTTCTCTTATTTATGTCTTCTATCACACAGATTGATTTGTGAATGTTGAACCACTCTTGCATCCCAGGGATAAATCCCACCTGGTTGTGGTGAATAATCCTTTTAATTTACTGTTAGATCCTATTAGCCAAGATCTTGTTGAGAATTTTGGCATCCACATTCATCATGGATATTGGTATGAAGTGCTCCTTTTTGATGGGGTCTTTGCCTGGTTTTGGGATCAAGATAATGCTGGCCTCATAGAAAGAGTCTGGAAGTTTCCTTCCTATTTCTATTTTTTGAAACAGTTTCAGAAGAATAGGTATTATTTCTTCTTTGAATGTTTGGTAGAATTCTTCAGGGAATCCATCAGGCCCTGGACTCTTGTTTTTTGGGAGGTTTTTGATCACTGCTTCAATCTCATTACTGGCTATTGGTCTATTCAGGTTGTCAATTTTTTCCTGTTTCAGACTTGGTAGTTTATAGGTTTCCACAAATGCATCCATTTCTTCCAGGTTGCTAAATTTATTGTTGTATAGCTGTCAATAATAACATATGAGAAAAATGTTCATTATTATTAGCATTAAGGGAAATTCAAATCAAACCACATTGAGATACTATCTTACACCAGTTAGAAAAGCAAAAATTGACAAGGCAAGAAACAACAAGTGTTGAAGAAGTGGTGGCAAAAGGGGAACCCTCTTACACTGTTGGTGGGAATTCAGGTTGGTACAACTACTTTGGAAAATAGTGTGGATGTTCCTCAAAAAATTAAAAATTGAGTTACCCTATGACCCAGCAATTGCACTACTGGGTATTTACCCCAAAGATACAGATGTAGTGAAAAGAAGGGACGTAGGTGCCCCAATGTTCATAGCAGCAATGTCCACAATAGCCAAACTATGGAAAGAGGCGAGATGCCTTTCATTGGATGAATGGATAAAGAAGATGTGGTCTATATACACAATGGACTATTACTCAGCCATCAGAAAGGTGGAATACCCGGGACGCCTGGGTGGCTCAGTTGGTTGAGGCCTCTGCCTTCAGCTCAGGTCATGATCCCAGGGTCCCTGCATCGGGCTCTCTGCTCAGCGGGGAGCCTCCTCCCATCCCCGTCCAGCCTCTCTTGTCTACTTTTGATCTCTGTCTGTCAAATAAATAAATAAAATCTTAAAAAACAAAAGATTGAATACCCAACTTTTGTATCAACATGTGTGGGACTGGAGGAGATAATGCTGAGTGAAATAAGTCAAACAGAGGAAGTAAATTATCACATGGTTTCACTTATTTGTGGAACATAAGGAATAACATGGAGGACATCAGGAGAAGGAAGGGAAAAATGTAGGGGGTGGAAAATGGAGTGGGAGAGGAACCATGAGAGACTATGGACTGAGGGAAAACAAACTGAGAGTTTTAGAAGGGAAGGGGATGGGAGGAAGGGTGAGTCTGTTGATGGATATTAAGGAGGGCATATAGTGCTGTGAAGTGTGTAAACCTGGTGATTCACAGACCTGTACCCCTGGGGATAAAAATATATGTTTATAAAAAATAAATAAAAAATTAAAAAAAAACCTAATGATGTACTGTATGGTGACTAACATAATACAAAAACAAAAACAAAAAAAACAAAATCAGATCCAAACTATTCAGCATGACAAAGTTCTTCATTGTCTTGTCTGTGGTGGATCTTCTCTCGAAAGTCTGAGCATCATTCTATCATCCCTTCTCGGAATTTCTAAATCTCTTTCTATCATTATCAAGGGCACTTATTTACCAATAACTGTGTTTGTATCTTAAGAACTACTGTATTTCACCATGAGTAGTTCTCTTTATCAAGTTGTGAAAGTCAGATTCTTTTGAGTGGAATTTTTAGATTCATGGAGCTTATTAATTATATAATTTGATCCTTACTGTGATATTATTATTCTATTATATTATTATATTATTTTAAATAGACACAATCTATAGTTTGAAGAAGCTGTTTGCTTAAAAGCCCATAGACAGGGATGCCTGGGTGGCTCAGCTGGTTAAGTGTCCACCTTTGGCTCAGGTCATGATCCCAGGGTCCTGGGACTGAGTCCCCCATCAAGCTCCTTGTTTGGCAGGGAGCCTACTTCTCCCCTTGCCTGCCTCTGTCTCTCTCTTTCTGACAAATAAATAACTAAAATCTTAAATAAAAAAAAAAAAAGCCCATAGAGAAGATTAAAACACCGGTCTCTTATAATCCAGGTTACATTGCTGCCATGAGAAAAATTTCAAATGCATTTGTATAATTACAATGCCACATAGATTACCTAATTTGAAAGACTGGACATAAGAATCGTTAGTGAGGATGCCATTTGTCTAATGTTATTTAACAATGGTTAAAGGAACATGAACAGATATTTCTCCAAAGAAGACATCCAGATGGCCAACAGACACATGAAAGATGCTCAAGATCACTCAACATCAGGGAAATGCAAATCAAATCACAATGGGATATCACTTCACCCCTGTTAGAATGGTTAAAATAAAAATGCAAGGAACAACAAGTATTGGTGAGAATGTGGAGAAAAAGGAACCCTCTTACGTTGTTGGTGGTATACAAACTAGTGTAGTCACTGAGGAACTAGTATGGGGGTTCCTCAAAAAATTAAAAATAGACCTACTCTATGATCTGGCAATCACACTACTGGGTATTTACCCAAAAAATACAAAATCACTAATCCTAAGGGATGCATGCACCCTTATGTTTATAACAGCATTATTTACAGTAACCAAGATATGGAGGCTGCCGAAGTATTCACTGATTGATGAATGGATAAAGAAGATGTGTATATACATACACAATAGAATATTACCCAGCCATAGGAAGAATAAAATCTTGCCATTTGAGATGACACGGATGGAGCTAAAGAGTATAATGCTAAGTGAAATAAGTATGTGGAATTTAAGAAACAAAACAAATGAGCAAAGGGGTAAAACATGAGAGAGAAAGAGATAGAGAGAGAGAGAGAGAGAGAAAACAAGAAACAGACTCTTAATTAGATGGTTTGAAGAGGGGAAGGGGGTGAGAGGATGTATGGAATAGGTGATGGGGATAAAGGAGGGCACTTGCTGCGATGAGCTCTGGATATTGTATGGAAGGGATGAGTCACCATATTGTACACCTGAAACTAATATAACACTGTATGTGAACTAACTGGAATTAAAATAAAAACTTAAAATAACAAAATTTTGAAAAACAGTAAAAAATATTCTATGTTTTGTATATCTATCTCAAATACTACTCATTAAATTTTTGTTTTGGGAAACTTGGGTGGCTCAGTTGGTTGGGTGTCTGGACTCTTGGTTTTGGCTCAGGTCATGATCTGAGGGTCATGAGATCAGGCTCCACACTCAGTAGGAAGTCTACTTGAAGATTCTCTCTTCCTCTTCCTCTGTCCCTTCCCCTGCTCACGCATGCATGCACAAGCTCTCTCCCCCTCTCTAAAATAAATAAATCTTTAAAAAATAATGTTTCTGTTTTTCCAGAACTATGCCTAACCATTTTTATTTTGATTTTGAGTATATTTAATAAATGAATACTCAGAATGAATGCAAATTTTTAAAAGAAATATTTATTTCCAATTGATAATTGGGTTTAAAAAATTAGGAGGCAATACAGTCACTTGGCATTCCTGATGCTCATGTATTTCTACACCAGTTGCAAAAGACCAGCTGGGAAAGGAGGAATATATGCGTCAATAGGGCAGAAAAGGAGAAATACATTTTTTGAGTGTACTCTATCCTAGTCATTGTACTTGATACACATTTCTGAATCTTCAAGAAACTCCATGAGGCATGTACTATTTTCATTATTTTACAATGAAACTGAAGTAAAGAAAAAGTACTTTGTAGGTTTCTAAAAGGCTTTGTTTATCATATCACAACCATACTGTTAAATATTAAATGTTGTAGAGGATTATGTCGGGGAAAAAAGCCCCACCCAAATCTAAAAAAAATCTGTTAGGACAATTGCTCTGATAGGGTGTTGGTTGGCAGGAGAAGAGAAAATCTAAGACAGTCCATCTCTCCGGTGAGATCTAAGTTTCATTTGGTCATGGGAATGTGAAATGACTTTACTCTGAGAATTGCCAATCTGTAGCAAGCAAATGTGATCCTAGAAACTGTTAAACCCTCAGTTTTACCAGTTATCTGTATCACTTTCTTTCTCTGGTGTAGATAAAGAAGGTCATCTAAGGAAAAATCAGGAAGAAGGGATTAGTTCCGCACTGGGGCAGGCAGCAGAAGATATAGCTGCAGGAAATCACTCCATGCTATACATTTGGGAAGTTTTTGGTACACTAGAATAGGGCTGTGGTGCAATGGTTATGTTTTCTCTTTGACTTTGGTATTTTGTACCTTCAGGATTTCCGTGTTTCTATACCAACTTCTTTCAAAACTGTAATGTATAACAGATCAACTGTTAATTGATGTTGCTTAAATAAAGTTTTCCTTGGTAGAATGCATTTGAGAAACCTACTCTAAATCTTTTCCAAGGCATGCCAAAATCTACAATAAGATTAAAAACCTATTTAATTAGTAGGCATGCCAAAATCTACAATAAGATTAAAAACCTATTTAATTAGTTTAATGGTTTTTAAAATGTATTAACTAGGACAAAAACTGCATGGAACCTTACAGGAACCCCTTGAAACCATTTTGAAAAGCACGGTTCTTGATAAGAAGAACACAGTTTCTTGCTATTCTTAGCTATACTTCGTGAACTTCCTCTGAGTACTATTAGCTTTATATGGAAAATTCTAGAGCAGAAAGCCATAAAATAAAAATTCCAAGAATCATCAATACTACTATGTATTCTCTCTTTAAAAAAAAAAAAAAAGATTTATTTATTTATTTTTAGAGAGAACATGATTGTGCATGCAGGAGGAGGGGCAGACATAGAAGAGAGAGAGAGAGGAGGATTCTCAAGTAGAGAACACAGAGCCTGACCACTATGTATTCTTGATCTTTTGTATAATAAATCAGATGGCTTACTGCCTTCTGAACATTCATATTTATTGTAAAAGAAGATGACTAGAAAGGATCAAGTGTAGTCCCTTGGGACTAGATGAAGTAATGCTTACATTGTTGCCTTATTTTCCAGTGTTTACTTGCTTGTTCCAAGATAGAGATATTTCTGCTCTCACATTCCAAAGCAATGTTTGATGTGGTTTCATCCTTTAATGTCTCCGACAGTTATTAACTAAGTGAGAAGGTGTTAAATAGAAGTTAGCTGAGAAGGAAAAGTTTGACATGGATTTAAGAAATTTCTTCTGGCCTGTAGCATACTTTCATCCAGTACCAAATCTGTACAATCCATGGTTGACTCTTAGCCATCCCTAATTCTTCCAGTGTTCTTCCTACAGCAAAGTAAATGCAAGCATTAGTTAGCAGTGAGAAATTAGAATTAGTCCATGAAATTAGGTTCCTAAGATTAGTCATAATCAAGGATAGTCCAGCAGAAAGGTGCAGGGTATTCAATGTGTCTTTAACCAATAAAATAGCAAGTAGAACAAAGGGAATGGGAAGAGTATTTTGGGTGTAATATGTTTCTCTCAGGCTAACTGGTTTCTCTTATAAATCTATTTGATTTCTTTTAGGATATGAACCCCTGGAGATATTGCAGATTAAATTTTACAGGATGTTGGAAATGTGTGAAAATCATCTAGAGCAGACAAAATAAAATCTCCATCTTGATTGTAATTTGTCATGTTGCTATGTCAGTTACTTAGAGCCATAGAATGGCGGATTGGAGCCTATTTTATCACTCGAGGTTTTTGAAGGAAGTTCTTTACTGTTTCCTAGAAATGGTTATTGCTGTTTCTGACTTAATCACTGACTCTGCTCTATGAGGCTGAAGCAGAAAGAGAAAATGGGAATGGATACAGTGTCGTCATCACATTGATGGGTAAACCCATGCAACTGAGAGTTTCAGAAGCGGGCCACTAGTCCAATGATGACTGAAGATGAGAAAATTTTTTCCCTGCCCAGTGGGAAGTTTCAGTCAACTATCGGAGTAGGTTTCTTTGTGACTGAAAGACAAGGGCGTTTGTCTTCGTAGTTGTGGTGGTCTACCAGTAATTCCACAGTACCTCACCCTGCTGTCACTCAATACGAGTCACAGAGGAATTTTGAAGGAATAGTGACTTTATTGACTCATGACAGAACATTTTTAAACACAACTTAACCCATATTTCAAACAAAGATTCCAACTAGAGTCATGTCTGGTTAGTAGGGTGCAGGGTGACTATAGCCGCAATTTTGCGTTGTATGGGTCATGGGAATTCGCAAAGGAGAAACTGCAGGTGCAGCATATCTTTGCTAAAACACAAGATAGTCCTCCATGGATTGAAAGATTCTGAGTTAGGGTTTCAGAATTGTCCTGGAAACACGATTAGGTATCATGTTGTTCCCATGCCTCCAGTGAAGTAGAAAACAAAACGTCTGCATGGACCTTCAAGGCACCAGGTGTCTGGGCAGAGATATTTACCAGAAGATTCAATAGTATCAACAAACTAGTAATTTTTTTCCTCTTTCTAGAAAGAATATGGATCAAATGCATTTACCGAAAAATAAATTCACAGAAATCAAATATACCATTCAAAAGATTTTCATACAAACGTAGTGATCCAAAGGGGCACGTGCACCCAAATGTTTATAGCAGCAATGTCCACAATAGGCAAACTATGGAAAGAACCTAGATGTCCATCAACAGATGAATGGATCAAGAAGATGTGGTATATATACACAATGGAATACTATGTAGCCATCAAAAGAAATGAAATCTTGCCATTTGCGACAACATGGATGGAACTAGAGCGTATCATGCTTAGCGAAATAAGTCAAGCAGAGAAAGACAACTATCATATGATCTCCCTGATATGAGAAAGTGGTGATGCAACATGGGGGCTTAAGTGGGTAGAAGAAGAATCAATGAAACAAGATGGAATTGGGAGGGAGACAAACCATAAGTGACTCTTAATCTCACAAAACAAACTGAGGGTTGCTGGGGGAAGGCGGGTTGGGAGAAGGGGGGCAGGGTTATGGACATTGGGGAGGGTATGTGCTTTGGTGAGTGCTGTGAAGTGTGTAAACCTGGTGATTCACAGACCTGTACCCCGGGGATAAAAATATATGTTTATAAAAAATAAAATATTAAATAAAAAATTTAAAAAAAAAAAAAGCTTGATCTCTCTCCAGAGATCTGCTTTTGTTCCAAAAGATATTCATAGTTTGAGGAAAAAAGCCTGGTACTTGTCAAAGATATGGGAAAAACCAGTGAAGTAAGAAGGTTGATAAAATATCAAGTGAAGTAAAAACAAAGGATGAAAAAAAATTTCAGATTTGCAAGATTCCAGGATTGAAGCTGGGCTGTAGTGAGAATGTTGCTTTAGGCCTGACCTTTTTGACTTGCATGGTGAGGGGCCCCGTTCTGACGACTTTGGTCTGCCCATTACCTATTTCCAACTTTTCAGCCTTTCTGCTCTCTTTACCCCCTCCAACTCTAGAAGAAAAACAAAAGTGCCTCCTTGTTCTCTTTTTGTATCTTTCTTTTTTATATCCTCGTTCTTCATTTTCCTTAAGATACCTTTTTTGGTCTTGGTTGAATCCTCAGATAATGTACATTGTTAGGAGAAAGAAAAAAAAACTGCATTGTGTGGTTAAACATGTTATTTCTTCAACTCTTACAGCCTGTTTATCCTGCAAGTAATATTTGAAGAAAATCTGCTTTAGTCTTACAGTTTTTATCATGAACTTCTAAGGCAATTGACTTTATGAGGTGCTTTTGGCAAACAGAAGATTTTATTTTTTCTCCCTTGTGTCCTGGAGTTGGCTAAATAAAATCTGTTATGAAGGATATTTTGTTAAAGATTTTTAGTCGTTGGCCACTCATCTGTTAAATGTCTCAGTAATATGTTCTTGGAATCACAGTTGTTGGTATTTTTGAGATATTGACTATGCTAGTGATGTTTTGAAGAAGTTTTAAAAATACCAGGGTCCCAGCAGGTGTATGCTTTATAGAGTAACTGAGTACATTAATCAGTAAAAAAATCAACCCAATCTTGTTGGTGTGTACCTCTCCAATATCAATTAATCATCCCAGTGCATTATAGAACTCACTAGGTAGAAAGTATTATACTGAGAACTTTAGAAATCAATGTGGAAAATCTTAAAAGTGGGATTGAAGGCAGCAAATTCATTTGAAATATGCTTTTTATTTACAAACCGGCAGTCTTGTGCATTGATAAGATAAATAAAAACCAAAGAATAATAATTATTTAACAGTTTAGGCCAGGGATGCTGTTGCAGTTGGGAGAAACTCAAGCTGTTTGGATAAACATAAGTGTTTATTAAATCTTAAACTATGGTTAGGATCTTGTGTCTGCAAAGCTAGAACTGGAACCATCTCTGAAATTAAAACAGAAATGTATCAAATTCAAGTATGTGGAAAATTCCATAAATCCAGCAGATTAAAGAATTCAACGTATTTGTGCTCTAGGAGGACAGTCTGGGCCCCAGAAGGAGTGATGAGGACACCCCGCCCCACCCCCAGCATGAATTAATGAAGGTGAGAGAAATAGGACTTGAAGCAGGAAAGGAGAGTGCCTTACCTCAGCCAGTGTTGGGGATTATGTTAATCCAGGGCTTTCACCAAATCTGATGATATTTAAGACTCCAGTGAAAGGCAGGAGTGAGCAAAACCAAGTCCAGGATTATTCCTTATTTCTTCAAGTGTTTACTCTCAAATGGGGAGAAAACTCAGAGACTTGGCAAACAATGGCATAGAGTCTGATATCATGATGGTAATAACATGAAGTGGTGGCTTGGGAAGGGCTGGTTAGTTTCTGAAGTCAGCCCATGTGGTAATGAGGGAGAATTATTCCTGACAAAGTGTTGTATCATTTATGAAGCCCAGTATATGAGGTTTTGTGTATACAACAATACAGTGTAATATGTATACATAATGAATATAGAACTTCAGAATAAAGAAGACTAATAGGCAGAACAATCCTCATCGCTATTTACACACTTTTTCCTTTTTTTTTTTTTTACCAAGCAGGCAGTTCAATCTCAGGTTAACTGTTCAAATGATGTGACTCCAATTAAATACTATTTTATTTATTTGTTTATTTATGGTGGGGGCATAAGGAGAGGGAGAGAGAGAGAGAATCTTAAGCAGGCTTCACGCCCAGCTTGGAGCCTGATGCAGGGATATGATTTTGCGACCCTGAAATCGTGACTGAACTGAAATCAAGAGTCAGAAGCTTCACAGACTGAGCCACCTAGGTACTCCCATTGAAATAATATTAATAATTATCTTAGTGTAGGTTCCATTTAATGAGTGGCTTCATCTTCACCAGAACTTTGCTGGTATTTTAGATATTTTATTTCATTTAATACTTAAAGCAACACCCTGAGATGGGGATTGTTGAGCAGTTTACAGATGATGAACCTGACACTGAAAAAAGTTAAAAATTGGGTAACCAGGATTTGAGCACAGGTTAGCCTGCTGGTGAACCCAACACATTGTCCATACAACATGGACGCACATGCACACTACATATATATGTATAGATACACACACACATCTGTAGTCTACAGAGAGAGTACGGTGCCCTACACTTTTTTTCTCAATTGCCTGACTTCAGAGCAACTGATAAAATATTATGATTAGATTCAAACTTTTTTAGTTCTTACTTTCTCAATTGCTGACTGAGAATCTACTGGAGAGAAGAATCGATGTCCTGTAGACCTCAAAGAAGAGTAATGAGGAATGCTGATAGCTTTTATAACCCACACTTTACAGAACCTATTGGCTAGAGAGAGATACTAAAAGTTTAAGTACCTAATGTTTAATGGGGTTTAATTATGAATCAGGCACTTTATATACATTGCTGTGAGTTGAATTTTATCTCCTCCAAATCTGTTGAAGTTCTAAACCCCAGTACTTCAAAATGTGACCTTACTTAAAGATAGGGCCATTGCAGATGTAATTAATTAAGACGAGGTCATTCTGGATGGTCCCCTAACGCAATAGAACTAGCATCCTTCTAAAAAGAATGCCACATGGGCAGGAAGAGACATCTATAGAAAGAGGATGATGTGAAGACCCAGGGAGAAGACAGCCATCTATATAGCCGCAGAGAGGGTCCTGGGACAGATCCTTCCCTCAAAGCCTTCAGAAGGGACCACCCTGATTCTGGAGTTGTAGGTTCCAGAACTGTGAGAAAATAATGTTGTATAACACCTCCCCAATCCCCCGCTTTGTGGTTCTTTGTTTTCCTACTGCTAGCAAATTTTTACATCTATTATCTCATCAAATCTTCATAGCAAACTTATGAAGTCAGTGTTCCTGCTGTCTTTAGTTCACCAATGAGAAATTGAGTGAGCAAGGGGCCCTCGGCGCTGTGACGCCAGGTCCCACTTCCATCACAAGTATGCTATCTTGCCTCCACCCAGAAAAAGAGAGAGCTTGTTTTCCTCAATATTAAAGAGATTGCAAAACATCCAGAAAATTTACTGGCGTGAATTAAAGAGATTGACGATAGTTTGCCTTCCAAGGTCTTCAAAGAGTTAAGCATGTGCTTTCCTGGATAGGAAGTAGAGAGTGAACCAGCCTCTCAGGCCCCGGCAGAGTGACATTCCTGCCTGTCCCAATCAGGAACATGGGAACGCACATGCGCACTCCTGATCTGGTGTTTAGGGAGAAAGCCTATCTGGGAAACTTCTTTCCCACTACTCCTCTAAGAGCCCTACACTCACTGGGCTACTTGGCATAGGCGCTGCGTGAAGGATTACTGGAACTCCAGGAGGGTGAAATAAGTACTCGGGCCAGAAATTAAGGGTCTTCTCAAGATGTGTACCATGCTTTCGCATTTTATCCAAATCCACCAGTCCTTTTATGAATAATAACTGAAGGATGAACGGCTGATGTTGCCAGGAAAATGGGTCATGGCTTCCTCAGATTGTTGTGAGCACTTCGTGATGATTTATCTTTCCCTTTTATCGTTTTGTTTGTACCTTCCGTTTTAGAGAACTGATTTAACCCAGAGTGTTCCTTTTTCATGGTCTAAAATAGCTTGAGCTTAGTTCTAAAGTAACCTCATAAAGAATGCTTCGTTTTTATTGTGGTAAATGAGCTTGCAACTTTAAAAGTGAACAAAACAAAAAATCACATACATTGCATCCTCTTTCCTGCTTTGTGTATATTCATGTTTAGAGGCAGTTGGGAGGAAAGCATGCGTTTGTAAATAAAGCAAGAGTTTGAATCCCGTTTCACTATTTTGTGCTGTCATATTTTTGTATAACAATTTCAGTCTCTGTTTCTTCACCTAAAAGATAGAGATAAAAATCAGAAACTATTTTCATGGATTTTAAGTTTTAAGTGAGTGATGAATAAGACAAGTTCGTTGTAGAGTGCCTCGTACGTGGTAGACACCATTATTTCCTCTTCTGTAGCTTGAGAATTGGCTATTTTCAAAGACTATTAAGATGCATTTGTATATCCCCAGCAAGAGGTGGTGAGCTAGAGCGTTATACCTAATAAAACAACAAAAATAAAAAGTTAATAATACCAAGTAGAGGCAACAATATGGGGGAAATGAGAACTCTAAACTGTTAGTGTGAAGCAAAATTTTTTGAATTTTTTAAAAATCTGGAGACAGTGAGAAATTGTTTAACAGTATAAGCAGGTTCATACTCTAAAGACCCAGAAGTTCTCTGACTGGGCACATTACCAGAGAAATTCTTTCATATATGCCTAAAGAGACACACATAGGAATGTTTGAAATAACGAAGATTTAGAAACAACTATTCCAATGAATAGAATAGGGAATGGTTGAACAAAACTGAAAGATATCAACATTTCAAAAGCATAGTTTTTGAGGGAAAGAGTAAATTCACTACACTGGGTGGGCATGAGAGGTGGTGGAAAGGAAGACAAGGGAAGATAAAGGAGACCAAAGATGAGGGACCAGGTCTAGACAAATTGAGAAATATGTTGTGAACTGAGGACAGGTTGTATCAGTCTAATTTTGCTGACCTAAGATTCATACAACAATGACACAGAATAATTGAAAAGGACATGTTATACACTATTATTCCTCAAAATATCTGCATTGAGAGTTGATGGAAACAATTTGGGGCCATTAAAAGTGAAATTTAAGCAAGACTTCTTTTTTTCTGAGGGTTTCCCCCCTCTAATTCTAAATATGGTTTCACACAGGCTTACTCTTACGGGGCCTCCATCTGGTCACCATGAACACTTAAGCAAACTTTGCCCCTGACAACACCCAGCCATTACCAATGACCCACTTCTCCTTTGAATTTTCTACCAGATTTAATCAGTTTTCCTTTGTCTTAAAATTGTAAGACATCAGGCATCACTCTATTATACCTCCTAATTGCCAGAGAAACAAATTAAGTTCCCAGAGGAGACTGAAAACTGTCATAACTTGAGCTACAATAACAAAACACCAAGTGGACTAAACAACAGACAATTATTTTTCACAGTCCTGGAGGCTGGGAAGTCCAAGATCAAGGTGCCTGCAAATTCAGTCTTTGGTGAGGGCCCCGTTCCTCGCTTGTAGAGGTCCTCCATCTCAGTGTATCCTCACATGACGGGAGAAGGGGGAAGAGAGAGGGAGAGGGAGAAGGATAGAGAGAGGAGGGAAGAGAGAAGAAGGTGGGGGGAGAGTCCGAGAGAGGGAGAAGGGGAATCTGGTGACTCCTCCTCTTCTTACAAAGATACTAATTCCATCATGGGGGCTCCACCATCATGACTTCATTTAAAACTAATCAACTCCCAAAGTTCCCACCTTCTACTACGATGTAACAATTCCTAATACATAAGAGCACGTTGGGGGTTAGGGGTTCAACATGTGAATTTTATAGGGATACACACTTTCAGACCATAACAAAAACCATGTCGCTAGGCTTGAAGTAAAAAAGAAAGTACTGCCTTTTGGAGAGATGGGACACATAGTAGAGCTCTATCCAATGAAATCTCTTCATAACCTCCCTTTCTATAATTTTCACTGACCCTATAATTTTATCCTCTCAAGATGGAAAGGGTTTAAGTATTATGATTTTTCCCCATCTGTGTGACATCTTTTTTTTGTCATCTGTACTCTATCCCAAAGTCCTGCTTTAGAGGCCAGAAACACTTTATTATTATTATTTTTTCATTTTAAAGTCTTTAGGCTTGCACTGTCTATCATATAGACATATGGGCTTAATAGTTGCTTTTTAACTCACCTGCAGGGACACCTGAGTGGCTCAGTCAGTTAAGCAACCAGCTCTTGGTTTTTACTCAGGTCATGATCTCATGGGCTCTGGAATGGAGACTTGTCTTGGGCTCCTCACTTAGTGGGGAGGGTGCATGATAGGTTTTCTCCCTCTGCCCCTCCCTGAATCACTCTCTCAAAAGAAATAAATAATACTTAAAAAAAAAAAAACCTCACCTGGAATAGTACAATAGTACCTCACTGCCCCTCTGCTTCCACTGTCATCATTCCTACCATCATTCATTATCCCACATAGCAAGTAAAATGAGTCTTTGAAAATGTCACTCACTGGCCCTAAACCCGTCAATGAGCATCTGCTTAGTGAATAAACCCCAGTCTTTACCGTGGCCTACAAGGCTCTGCCTGGCATGGACCCTGGCTATTTCTTCCCCCTCATCTGTGCTTCTCTGCACAGATGGTGCAGTACTGCCTTCTTTGCTATTCAGTCACTGTCTGTGCAAGATGCTGCCCCAGGACTTTTGCTCTTGATGTTTCTTCTGCTTCATGAATTCTTCCCATAGGTATTTTCACTGCTTGCTTTCCCATCTCTGTTCAAATGTCACCTCATCTAAGATACCTTCCAGAACCACTTAACCCAAAACAGTCTCTCCCCTCAATACTTCCAGCTCCTTATGTGGCTTTAGTTTCCTTCATCACACTACTGGTGTTGTATACTCTGCCCATTTGAATGGGGGCTCCACAAGGACAAAGACTTCAGAGGTTTTGTTCACTACTGTATCCCCAGTACCCGGAGCAGTCTTTGGCATATAGTAGGTATGACCTGACTGATAGGGGATTAACTGCTTCTCCCATTCTAAGAGGTTGTTTAAGCAGAAAATTCCTCAATATGCCACTCAAGTTTGTGTGGGATTGCACAAATTCTCTTCCTTTCTGCTTTAATATCTCCTCAACTGCCTTTTCATTCATTCATTTTTTAAAAAGATTTATTTGAATGAGAGAGAGAAAGAGAAAGAAACAGACCCCCTGCTGAGCAGGGAGCCCGACATGGGGCTCCATCCCAGGACGCTGAGATCATGACCTGGAGCTGAAGGCAGACACATAACTGACTGCGCCACCCAGGCACTCCTCCGCCAGCCTTTGCTTTCTAACTCGGAAAATTCTGTGAAGTCGATATAGATTGTGGGTAGTTGAGTTAGGTCACGCTGTACTTCTTTTTTCTTTTTAGAATTAAATCTGTGAGCCTTTACATGGCACATGGGCTCTCTAGTTCACTCAGGACCTGGCAAGTCTGTGGAACGTGGTTTTCAACCATTTGAGGGTGTTTCCTCACCTGTCTTCCTTACATATCTGAGTAAATTTGTTTAGTCACCATTTCTTAAACTTGCCAAACACAACAAAAATTTTATTATCACTGTGATTTTGCCCAAGCACTTCCTTTTACCTCAAACTTCGTCTTCGCTTTTCCACCCATTTAAAGCCTATGCCTTCTCCAGGTGGCACAACCATTGCCTTGAAGTCCCTTACAATGCCCACTTACAGGTGTAAGTTCTCCATCCTTCGAATGCCTACGGTGCTTGACATTGCTTATCTATTGCATTTTCTTGCTGGTTGTTTATATACATTTTAGAATCTTTCCTCCTGGAGGCATGCTTCTTGCTTTATTTGTTTTTGGTTCTTCATAGCACCGACCCCTTAAATCTCAGTATGTGTTTACTGAATGAAAGGTGACTGAGGATGACAACAGAAGCAATATAGACAATAAGCCTGCACTAATTAGGGCAAAGACTATTCTTTACTGGTACTGTGTAGGGACCCAGACAAGTTAAATGTTTGTTCAAGGTCCCAAGTCTGTCATTATAGCTGGTGATTAAGAGAGGCTAGGTTTACTGATTACTTGCGCATGCTGTCTCCACTCACTCGTTTCCATGAGTCACGTCAGTTCCAGACAGTCATCATATATGCAAATGTTAGATTGCTTCCTACTCTGATATGGTTAGTAATATTGCAGAAAGCAGCCCTTATTTTTTTTTAAAAGATTTTATTTATTTATTTGATAGAGAGAGATCACAGATAGGCAGAAAGGAAGGCAGAGAGAGAGGGAGAAGCAGGCTTCCCGCCAAGCAGAAAGCCCGATGTGGGGCTTGATGTGGGGCTCGATCCCAGGACCCTGAGATCATGACCTGAGCCGGAGGTCAGAGGCTTAACCCACTGAGCCATCCAGGTGCCCCGGCCCTTATTTTTTTTTAACTTCACTTACATTTCTCCCCCAATAGTACTTTTATATATATATATTTTTTTACTTTTCAATAACTTTCTTATTGAGGTGAAAACACAAAGTTCAATTTCAGCATTCCAGATTTACCAAAATGGATGAATGGCTCAGATAATAAATGTTTTTTTCCTTTTCTTTTTTAAATGTGCATATCCATTTTTGTTGTGTGAAGAAATTAATTGTGACTTTTACTTAAAGACTTCAAATTAATTTATTCTGATATAGTATATCATCATAATCTCAAGGTGTACTTCCAAAATATTTATTGAAAAAAATTATTCAACTCTGTTATTATCTTGGGATGATCTCATTTCAATTTAGAGAGAAGTCATCCACCCAAAGGCTGGTGAAAAAAGCGTAGAACAAATATGGGCTGATTGTCTTATGGTTTGTGACATGGGAGCTGCTTTCTGATTTCTGGGAAGGCTAGGCGGAGGTGTGAAGAAATCTATATTCATACAATTCATCCATACTCTGTCAGCAATATACATAATATAGCTCTATATATTGAAAAAGTTTTTTTGTCCCCAAGTTTAGACAAATGGCTAATAAGATAATTTATTTTAAATTATTATTTCCTATTATTAACTTTTTGCTATTTATTTTCCTGGTCATTGAGTATATGAAAGTACTGCTATATCATGTGGATGCAAGAGAAATGTTTTCAGCTTAAAAGAAAGACATTGGGAGATGGAGAGGAGAAGTGAGTTGGGGGAAATGGAGTGGGGAGACAAACCATGAGAGACTGTGGACTCTGAGGAACAGGCTTTTGGAAGGGAGGGGTTGGGTGAGCCTGGTGGTGGGTATTAAGGAGGGCACATATTGCATGGAACAGTGGATGTGGTGCCTAAACAATGAATTTTGGAACACTAAAATAATATGAAATAAAATAAAATTTAAAGAACAAGGAAAGACTTATGATCCTTAAATATGATGAATACTGGAACACTGAAATAATAAAAAATAAATAAAATTTAAAAAAGAAAGACTTATGATCCTTAGATATGATGAAATACTGGAATAATTGATGCCCTCATTTTACAGGTAAGAAAATGGAGCTGCAGAGAGCGAAGCGAAGCACCCACAGACACACAGGCCCGCCTCAGGCGTCTCTGCGCTCAGGATGGTGCTCTTGCCCTCTGGCCATTTGGTCTTTCAGTCAAGTGAGCCTTGTTCTTAGGGTCTACCTTTTCAGGGCCCTCACCTTTTCACTATTATTTTCCTGTACTTGGGAATGAGTCCTTTAAGCTCCCTCCCTTGTCCCTCTTTTCACTTCTCTCTTCCTTCTCCTGTTATGTTTCATTTGTTCTACTGGACCTGGGAAATTGTTGGCTTTCTAATACGTAACTGAACCATCAACACTGTATTTTGGTATGTGTGAATATGTCCCTTTTCACCCAGGGAATTTGCTTCATAGCAGGGGGTCACAGCACTGCTGTATCTCAAGATGAATTCTATCCTGACCACCTATATTCATCTCGACCTCCTTGCTCCTTGAAAACGCTAAGTTCTTCTACACTTGCTGTTCCTGGAATACTCTACAGATGGCTTTTATTTTTCCCACCTGCAACTGCAGGGGAGTCATACGTGTTTTCTTGTTGACTCCTTTAGCCACGTGGATTTTTTCCCCCACCCACAGATTTCTTCTCTCTTTTGAAGGTCTAAGCTTTAGCAGGGACTCAAGTTCATTTCCTACAAAGCTGACTTACTTGTTATCCAAGTAATCTGGGGAGGAGAGACAAACTGATTTCTAATACTTTCTTGGAATTTAAACATATTTTTAAAGATAGATTTCACTCATTCAATAAATATTTATTGAGCGCAGTAAAGAAAGAGAAATGTATAAAGTTGCTCCCCCACCTCGATCATTCTTTTATTCTGGATAATTTTAATCAGAAGCCAAATATGTGGTGACAAATCCTATCTTACAAATGACAACAAAATTTCCACTTTTATTAATATTGTACAAAAGGTATGTAGATTATCTGACTCTTGAGAACGTTGAACCAGAAGATGATAAGGATAGAAAGAGAGATTTCTGAAAGGTAGATATCATGAACAAGACTTGAGTTTGGACAGAAAAAAATGGTGACTATTATCTTTAAGAGAGATTTGTTTTGTTTTGTTTTTCCTAAATGAGAGGTCAGGATTAACATTAAATTACAGATGGGAAAAGAGGTGATAGAGGGAGTGACCATATTTTAATGAAAAATAACAAAATGTTTTTCTAAATATTAGAAATGAGTCTCATAATTAATTGCTAGGTTAAAAAAGCATTCATTTGATTACTCCTTCTGAAGCACCATATTATGTTTTGGCTTGTTTTTGTCCCTTTATTACAGTCTTTGTTTATATTTTTGGCACCAAAAGAACAGCAACATCAATTCAGAGCATCTCTTGCAAATGATGTAAGCTATCGGACAAAACATTAGCCTCAGATACCGTTTGAAATGGCTTGATCAGAAACTGCTGAGTAATTAATGACTGAGTCAGGAAATTGATTAGAAGATAGGTAAGACTTACATTGTCCTCTCAACCCTCATGGGCTGAGAGTGAGTGTGAGGGATTTTCCAGTGCATTTATGATCTCTAATATATTTATAATTTTATGACAACCAGAAGAGTGAGTTCTTTATACTGAAAAGCTTCCTTCATATAGTGATGCAATACCATGCATTCAATAGTGTTTAACATTTTGATTTTCCTTTGTTTTACATTAGTTTACTCAGCTAGGGCATTGACTCACTTGCCTACAATCTACAACAATCTACAAACCTGAGATTTTATCATTGATCCCCCAAGTGATTCTACATTCTTCTCATCTAACTGAAACCATTTCAAGAGAAGCTGTGAACAAACAAGCCAAGCAACCCAATTTGGATTTTCAACATCATCAAATACCATTGGTGGTAGTCATGATAATAAAAATTAACAAAAGATCTAGGAGGCTAAATGAAATATAGATGATCTTCTGAGGAAGCAAATTAAATGGAGAACCGAGACAGTTTTTTGATCATCAGGCCAACATAACCACTTCTATTTCAATTATATGACTAGTTCAATTGAAAGAGACTTGCAGAGGAGGAAGGGAACTCAGACAGTTAGTTCCCTCTCAAGTTCTCTATAACTTACTCTTATAGCATAATCTAAGTAGTGTGCTTTTATTCTTAGTTAGGTTCAGGGAGGCCAGGTCTGGGAAGAATTGCTAACCAGCTACCTGGTGAACTGGTCATCAGGTCAACCTGAAAGAAATCGATCACTTCTCTTATTATTTATCCATTAAAATGATAACTCACCTGGAGATATGGATGGCTGGGTTTATGTAAACTTGTATTAGCAACAACAAAAGAGGTGGAAAATCCCATTCAGTTAGAAGATACAACTAGGGGTTCCTATTGCAAATTATGGCTGGTTATTAGGAAGCTATCTGGTTTCTTCAAACAATATAAAGATTTATAGGGACAATTTCAATGTCTAATTGGGAGCTAACCTCATGATTTAAAAAATTTAATTAAATAAAAATTTGGATATGAAGAAGGACATTAAAATTTACTGACTATTGTATAAATATATATAAAAAAAGAAGACTAGTGCTATATTAAAATAGAGTTGGGGCACCTGGGTGGCTCAGTGGGTTAAGCCTCTGCCTCTGCTCAGGTCATGATCTCAGCGTCCTGGGATTGAGCCCCACATCAGGCTTTCTGCTCAGCAGGGAGCCTGCTTCCCCCTCTCTCTTCCTGCCTCTCTGCCTACTTATGATCTCTCTCTCTTTCTCTGTCAAATAAATAAATAAAATCTTAAAAAAAAAAAAGAGCTAAGACTTGGATTGCAAAGATGCAGATACCTGTTGAAGTCTAATCTGCTTTAATATCATCACTAACTTCCTTAAGAAGAGCATAATTATATGGGTTAAAGTTCTGAATGGCAGTATATTGGACACAATCTTTATTTCAATAATGTGCGAAAATCCTACACAGAGTTAAACACCTGTGGAGTATAGTTGGACATATTAATTTAAAATTGGAAAGGAAGAAATAAAACAACCATTATTTTCAGGTGACATGAATGTCTACATAGAAAATCCCAAAGAGTATACCAAAAAATCTTTAGAAGCAAAAGGTGAATTTAGCAGGGTCACAGAATATAAAATGTATACACAAAAGTCAATAATATTTCTATATACTGGCAATGAACAACTAGAATTTGAAATAAAAAAGAATTTAAATTAATAAAAAAAGAAAGAAAATGCCTTCCACATAGAAAAAAAAATATACTATTCACAATTGTACTATTAACCTTTAGGTAAAAAGCTAACAAAAATTAACACAATTTGTATGCTGAAAACTACAAACATTAATGAAAATAAATAAAAGAAGATTTAAATTAATGGAGAGATACCATGTGTTCATGGATTGGAGACTCAATATTATTAAGATGTCAATTCTTCGCAATTTGCTCTATAGATTCAGTGTAATACTAAACAAAGTTCTAGCCAGCCATCTTATAGAAATTGACAAATTAATTTTAAAATTACATGGAAAAGTGAAGGAATTAGAGTGACCAAACAGTTCTGAAGAATAAGATCATAGTTGAAGGACTAACATGATGTGAATTTAAGACTTGCTGATGTAATTAGTGTAAAGTGACAGTAAAGAAGACTGTGTGGTGTGGTATGAGTGAGAAAATACACATGTATACAGGGATGGCTTTATGGGTGTTAGACAGGTCCCTGCCTTCAGAAAATTCCATGCTTGGCTTATGTTCTGCTGTCAGTTTTGAAATTCTTAATAATTTTTAACATAGAGACTTACTGGACAAAAATTATAAAATCTAATTAAAATCGCTTAGCTTCTTTTCATTGATAGTCCAGAAGGAAAAAAAAAAAAAACCATGAAATTTAAAATTCTATTTTTAGTGCTTTTCTATGTATTGAAGATAAAACATAGGGGAAACAAAGGAACCAAGGGTGGTATACACACTTAGGGATCATTTTAATTTTTAATAGTTTAAAGATTTTATTTATTTGAGGCAGGGAGAAAGAGAGAGCTCACACAAAGGGAGGGGAGAGGGACAAGGAGACCCACTGCCAAGCAGAGAGCCCTCTGCAGGGCTCTGATCCTGAGACTTTGAGATCATGACCTGAGCTGAAGGCAGGCACTTAACTGACTGAGCTACCCAGGTGCCCCGAGGTTCATTTTTATTTTCATTTGAAGGTCTTAACTATTTTCCATGTAGGAAAAAACTTACTAGCCAAAACTGCTGTGGTGCCAGCTCATGGATTGTACTACTTTTAGTGGTTTGTAAACTTTAGTTTTCACTGAAGATTTTTGCTACATTTGTTTTCTACCTCGACTGTTTTACTGACCATATTTTAAATACTATTTATTCTTCCTGTTGACAGAGTAACAAGAGCTTTTTACATTTTGAAATGCTATCGAGAACGTGAGGGTAGCAACTTCCCCCAGCCATATTTCTTCACAGTCACATCAAGATATAGATCATAACATCATAGCAAGATAGTAGAGGCCCTGAAAGGACATTATGGTAATTACAATGCTACATGTTCATTAAATTTATTTCATTTTGTCCTGGCCATTAGGGGAAGACTAGATTTTTCAACCAAAGACTAGATTTTTAACCATTGCAGTTAGGAGTGGAAACTACATTCTGGCAACGAAATAAATGAAATGTAGCTGGAAGCTACATATACTCTTCCAAGGTTGGCTCCTAAAACCTCTCATATAATGCTGTGTGTCTTTCTTCCTCAAGTGGTGGGAGTGCCCATTTTAGGGGCAACCTTAGGAGCCATGTGTTGAAGATGGCCGAGGCTTTGCCAGCTTGGGCGCCTGCATGACTGCTTAGTAGAGGGACACTCTTCCTCCACTCCCCCCGCTACTATGTACTGGACCGTTACATGAGCTGAGAATAAACTTCTTTTGGTTTAACCATTGAGACTCAGGGGGATGCTTTAATAGTAGTCATTTACTGGAATTAATCTTCAGATATTCAGATTAACTGAAGCTTTTTATGAACAAATGGCCAACAAATGAAGCAGTTTCAATTCAGTAGCAAAGAAGAAATTATTTGAAGTATATAAAACATTATGATGATTTTATGAATTGTTTTAATGTAAGATTTAAAAACAAAGTTTTCTGTAAATTGGCTCTTAATAAAAGAAAATGAACTTTGGGTGCAGACTCCCAATAAGAGCAATGTGCACTATTATTTACATTTTTAGAGATTGGTAAACCGAAGCATGGAGAGCCTCATACAAGTTTCTGTGCTTGGTAAGGAAGTAGTGTGGCTGCAGAAGTCGCGCCTATCACCCCCATGTTGAATTGGTTCTTACCACTCGAAGGTGCCATTCAGCAGTTAGGGAGATGGTAGGGCTGTTGACAAATCAACAACTGTGTTCTTGTGGCTGTTAAAACATCAATGCATCCTTTGCAAGAAGAGCAAATGATAATAACTTGAGTCTCATGATAAATCATTTTGTGCAAACCATTCCAGCTTCAAATAGCTTTTCAATGATTCATTATGCATTAAGAACTCTGATATAAAGTTTGAGTTTCAACACTTACAGAAACTTTCCTCCGCATTCATCTGGAGAAACTGAGTTTTCTTTTCCTGCAAATTGCTTTAGTGCTGCTAGCTCAGCATGGCTCTCTATTCTTAGTGCACATTCAAAACAAATAGGCATTTTGGAATTTTCATACCAAGACTGATTAGCAAAACTTAGCAATTCAAATGCAGTGAAGAGATCCAGAGATATATTGATCATAAAAAATTTTTTCAGCTCATGTTAAAATCTTGAATGGGAATTTCTAATTTGTATACAAATAACTAATCTAATTTGAATATAAATAAGTTCTTGTAGCAGAGTTCCCTGTCAACTTTCATTCAAATATTTAGTATGCATCCATTCTGTGGTAAGGCACTATTTTAGGTACTGGGGTTTTATTGCTCACAAAACAAAACAAAACAAAACAAAACCAAAATCAAAAACAAAAACCAACTCCCCCACTCCCTGCCTGCAGAGATTCTAGACTTCATAGAGCAAATCGTGAATGCTCTCCTCATGGAACAATCCATTATAATGCTTTTTTTTTTTTTTTTTAAAGATTTTATTTATTTATTTGACAGAGAGAGATCACAAGTAGGCAGAGAGGCAGGCAGAGAGAGAGAGAGGGAAGCAGGCTCCCTGCTGAGCAGAGAGCCCGATGCGGGGCTTGATCCCAGGACCCTGAGATCATGACCTGAGCCGAAGGCAGCGGCTTAACCCACTTATAATGCTACTGGAAGAAGGTGGAGCACTCTGGCTTCTCATTTTTTTGCAAGAATGCCAAGCACATGGTATTTGCATGTAGTGGGATGTTTTAGGGAACCTTACAATAGAGTGCTCCATTTTGGGTCCAATCATTGACAATTCCTGGTAACCTTCCTGTTGCCTTTGGGAGTACAAATCACTTCTGAGTCACAAAAGATATTTTGCCCTGAGGAGGAGCTGTGTCAAAGGATTGCGTCTTCCTTGGAGGTAATCAAGATTTACTTTTCAGGAAGTTGAAACAATGGAGGGCATGGATGAATCAACCTTTTATGTGTGGATAAAAAAGAGATCTCACCAGGAAGTTGTTCCCTTACCCAGAAAAAAAGAAATAGATCTGTGTATCACAATGAATAACATACTACAGGTATGGGCACCTGGATGGCTCAGTTGATTAAGCATCTGCCTTTGGCTCATGATCCCAGGGTCCTGGGTTTAAGCCCCATGTGAGGCTCGCTGCTCAGCCTGCTTCTCTCTCTGCTTCCCACCTCCCACCACTTGTGCTTGCTCTATCTTTCTCTCTCTCTCTCCCCCTTTCTCAAATAAATAAATAAATAAATAAGAACAACACCAAAAAAAAAAAAAAAAAAAATTCCCCAAATAACTAGATCAGGAATTTTCTATTGCTTGATAGTTAGACTTCCCATATTCCAAACCTTCCAGAACATGGCCACAAATCCAAAAATATGTGAAAATATTCTTTTTAAAAGGATAATTACAGTCCTAACAAGGCCCCCCTGATGTATCCTCTGACCTCAGCTCCACCACATTGAGCTGCACTGGCCGCCTTTCTGTCGCTTAAACAAGCCAGACTTGTCTGTTCCAGTGGCTTGGCTCTCTCTTGGAAGGACCGTTTCCCAGACCTGTAAGTGAGAGTTGTTTTAGTTTTCTTAAATCAGATCTCTGGTTAAATGCCCCCTTCCCAGACAGGACTTCCTTGATCAGTCTGACTGAAATACTGTTGTCCACCCACTCTCGTGACTCTGTGCGGTCAGACGTGTTGTTTAGTATTGCCATGGAACTTATTCCTCTGCTGTTTTGTTTATTAGTTCGTTTGCTTTTCCCACATCAGTTCACCACTCTAAAAGTTAGGTCCCATTAGAACAGGAACTTTGTTCTGTTGTATCCCTGGTGGCCAGAAGCACAGCTGGCCCTTACGAGTTCAGAAGTATTTGCTGAATGAAGGGATATAAGTTATATTTCATAAAAACAAGCCCAACAGCCTGTTTTGAGTATTATGAAAATACTCAAGTATTTTGCTTGAGTTCAAATTTATTTTGTTTATAAACTTGTTATTTAAACAGAAAATCATGTCCAACTCCCATCATCCGACTGATACTGCTGGAGGCATTTCAATATTTTGGCCAGAATTTAACCTAAAACATAATTTATACTCACCTTAGTACATGTGAGTACACTAATATATCTAGTCAGAGGAATACAAACACACAGTGAATTCAGCTGGAAGACTCAGCAATAAAGGCAGCCTGCGCTTAATATGCCATGACCTTGAACCAATTCCATCAAGAATTGATTATTGGACAAAGTGTAGCACTTTTGAGGAGAAATGGCAGCAGGAGCAGAGTTTAGACTTGACCACATGGCCTCAATGCTAGGCAAATACAGTTTTATCACAAATGTCCTTTTATAAAGTTCTGAACATCTGGGCTTAGAGCTTAATTCATTTGTGATGCAGAAGTTGAACAGATGAATGGGCAGCAGACATATGCTCTGTTGACTTCTGTGAGCTGATCTTTTCATCTGTGAGGTAAGTAGACTAATTTTTGCCACTTTGGATTTTCATGGAACTAAACAAAACTACGTGTGTGGCATAGAATGTGCCCCAAACACAGTAGGTACTTCGTAAATATCGGCATATTCATTGGTTTGTTCAAAAAGATTGTGCTTGGTATAGTTACAGAGTTAACACAAGCAGTTAAAAAAAAAAAAATCGCATGGCATTCAACAGAGCCTGATGTGGGCTTATTCCCAAGACCTTGAGATCGTGACCTGAGTCGAAACCAAGAGTCAGACGCTTACACAACTGAGACACCCAGGCGTTCTGTCACTCAACAGCCTTCCAGATTCTTACTATCTCACTATTCTGTGTTGGGTACCTCATCTAAATAGTCACCGTGTATGTTTGCACACATGCTCATGCACACATGAAGGCTGGGGTGAGTGAGGAGTGTGGTAAGCCATAGAGTGAGAGAAAGAAGTAAAATGGGATATGGTAAGTTAGAACACCTGGGAAGTGATTTTCAGTTTTGTACATTAGACATACTGGATGGTTATGTGGGACTATTATCAACCAGAGGTCATGCAGCAGTTTGTTCAACTAACTGGCATTCTTAAGACTTGCAAAACTGTGTAATTTAGGGCACTCAATCACTGGGAAACCACAGTAAATATTTGGAGGATGTGTTTATTTAACTTTAGCTTGCTTCACAACTAATATTCTAATAAATGCCATTCAAATTTTTATATTCCAGTAGAATAAAAGACATCTAACCTTTTTCTTATCCTAAAAGCTTTTGTAAATAATATTTATCTCAGTGCTAAAGTGCTGTGTGTATATAGTCCCATTAAACTGACCTAGATGTCATCTTAGAAGTGTGTATTAAAAATAGCTAACTACCATGAACTATTAGGACTGCATCTAGTTACTTCTGATGTGGCAAGTGTATTTCAACTCTGCAGGAAGAGAGTGAGTTTCAAAGCCTACTTCTGGGTAAATATTTGGCTCTACTGAAAACTTTGGAAAGGTGGTATAATAGCTTTCCATGATAATAGCTGTTACTAATAGCTACATGTTATATGCTTTTGTTATAGTTAATCGTCCTGTATCAGTGAGAGTCTTGATGGAAAATAGAATTCCACCTAGATAATTCGACTGAAAAGACTTTAACAAGGGTGGAGACAGGGTTAAGGGAACTAATGCATGGTGCTGAGGGGGTTGGTAGCCCAGCAACAGTGGTAAATGGTTATGAGTTGAGGAGGCTAGAAGGGAAAAGGGGATATCCCCAGAGTCCAAGGAGAGCCGGAGCCATACAAGAAGGTGCAACAGGCAGAAGCTGAAGTCCTGAGAGATTTGGTGACTGCCTGAACTTCCTGATACAAATGCGGGAGATATAGGGAAGAAATACTCCAACATCTCTCTTTTCCTGCCCTTTGATCTTCTATCGTTAGGTTACACTACGAGGAAAGTCTCTGCATGCAGACCGTTGATGTCAGCCTACTGGGGCATAGATTAGGGCAGAGAAAGATGGAAAAGAATGAATCAAGTCCAGGGGTAAAATCTACGTTATGAACATGAACACACTGAGCCTGCCAAACTACACAGATTATAAATGGTAAGGTCAGGAACTTATACCTGAACTCATACGCTTTCCGTAATAGCATTAAGATTGATTGACTCAGAATGAAAAAGAATGGGTCTAGACTAGCATGCGATCAAGAAGGACAATAATGGATAGATTAGATAGAATGACAAAAAGAAGGGAAGAGGGGTTAAGGGTGAATTCCAGAAAAGAGATGAGGTATATAAAACGTAGTCTCTGAGACAAAGTCAGAGTCATTACTTCAGATCAAAATAATCCCACCATGACTGAAAGAATGGTAAACAGAATTTGTAATCAATTGGGATCATATAATAAATCAAAGTTTAACTGTATGGGATGTTTATTAGATACTTGTAGAATGAACAAAGACAAATGTATTAATAGTTAAGGTCATGAGGTCTGGAGAAAAAAATGACTAGACGGGACCCAGGCTCTACAATTTAGGTAATCAGGAGCAAGGATCTCATTTTCCTTGTCTGTAAAACTGAGTAATAATGGTAACTACCCCATAGGGCTGTATACATTGAAAAGATATAAAATGAATAGATCTAAATATATGTATACACACATATGCACACACGCATTGCTCAGTAAAATGCCTAGCATAGAGTGGTATATAATTGTTCTCTATTTTATCTTCTAACTAGCTCAGTGTTAACCCCAACAGTTGTAGCAACATCATTTGTAATCCTTTGTACTACTTTTGCGCAGACTATATTGAGATGTTCAGAATTTTCTCAGCACAAAAATAAACCTATAAAACTACTTTGTTTTAATTGTTTTGAACAGTATGCCCTAAATGCCTTTAGTCATATCAAAGTACACATTGACACCACAAATAGCTATAGGTCACCAAGTGCTCTGATTTATAACTGAATGCTCATTAACTGCATTAGAAGACATAAATGATTTACTATTTTTTTTTTTTATGTGAACTGAAAGGTGTTTTGTGATTTATCCTCCTTGCGTTCAATAATCTGAGCACCAGTGTTTCCAAGAGGACTATCTTGATGAATGCTTGTCTTCATTCGGGGCATCCAATTTCTGCTGTACTTCCTGGCACTTTTTAAAACAAATTTACTGTCTGTAAAAGGATTCTGAACCTGGGACAATGTTTCATTTAATTAATCACTCCGTTTAATAGCAATATCACATATTTTATTTGCATTTTAAAAACAGTGGCAATTTCGGTCTTTTTCCTGGTACATTAACTTCTATAACTTGGATATTTTTGTACCACAGTTGTAGCTGTCATTATGGTTCATTTCATAATGGAGTCTTAAGTTGTATCTTTTTCGACACAGAGATGCTTTATTCAAATATGCATTCCATTTGGATTTTTTCTTTATTTTCCCACTTTTGACAAAGAAATGCTTTGGGAAATGCCATACGTGCCTCTAGCCACGTCCTCTCTGTCCACCTTTGATTTTGGCTGTGATCTAGTGGAGAACCCTTGATTCCCACTTCTAGTGCCATCTGTATCCGTTAGCTCTTTTATTTACCTAAAGCCCTGGCAGCCTGGGATTCTGCCCTAGAGTTGGGGGTGAGGGTGGGTCAGAAGTGTCCCTAGGTGCAGCCCCCTGCTGATGTGGGTAAATACACCAGCCTTTCAACAAGAACAGTCATGTTTGTCTCTTCGTACTCAGCCTTAGTTTTTCAATAAAAAGAATAGTGGAGATGAAACTAACTTGGAAAGGTTATTCTCTATGGAAAAGGGATGCAGCAATGTAACTGCAGCCAATCGGTAACTAGTGGGAACAGGACAGAGCTCTTAATTTTTCAAAAGAAGTTAAAACCTTGCTAATTAGTGTTTTTGAAATTAAAAAAATTTCAAAATAAAATATCCTGCTTTTAGTTTGGATTCAGCCTTTGGATTATCAGTTACAAAGTAAAATTACAATGCTAGTAACTGGTTTTCCTGTATGATAGCCGAACTGGTTAGTATCAAGTAACTAGGAAAAAATGTAACAAAAATGGGCGGGATCTAAATGAAAAACACTAAGTCTTACTAAGAGATATAAAATAGATGGCGGGGGAGTAGGAGGAGGCGCCTTTTCAGCCGGCACCCCAAAGTGAGCTGATTACCTACCAAAGAACTCCGATCATCCATGAAATCAGCCTGAGATCATAATTATACACGTCTGGATCTCTACAGGGGCAGAGGACGCCAGTGGGCAGGTAAAGTGGAGTGGGAACAGGGGACTGATATCTGAAGATAAACAAAAGGGGGAGGGAGCCACCAGAGGTGACCGGTTGGAAAGTAATACCCCAATACGAGCGAGAGTGCCCTGCATCTGGGGACCAGCATTAACTCGGAGACTGGTTGAAAGCACTCCAAAAGAGCAAAGGATCGTGGGGGGGAAATTATGGGAATCGGGGCGGCTAGGGACAGGAGCTTAAGTCCCTGGTCCCAGGACAGCCTCCCCTGCGCTAAGGCAGAGAGAGTGTGGCGGAGAAACTGGCTCTTGGTCCTTAAGCCGCCAGCAAGCCCGAGAATGCGTGGGTTCTAGTTCCTGTGAGGGGATGGGAGCCACGCTGGTCCGCAGAACGCGCGAGCCCTACTACAAAGCCTGAGATACGCGCGCAGGTCCCTCATGCTCCCCTGAGACAGTTACAAAGGCCCAGCCGGCGCTCTTTGACCCGCGCCATTGTTTCAAAGCCTAAACCGCGCGCCCCAAACTCGCCCCTGACAGAGGTGTGCAAAAGCCCAGCCTGGTCCTTTTGGACCTGTGCCCCGTTCTCAGTGCCTGAAAGGTGCACGCGACCCATAGTCGCCCCTGAAAGAGGTGCGCACAAGCCGGGCACTCCCAGCCGGGGCCAGCAAAATCTCAGTGTGCGATTGCTACTTGGAACCTCTCTGGCGGTCGGGAGCTCCCAGACAGCGGCCACTGCCTTGGCTTTGGGTACAAGCAAAAGATCCTGTGCCCCCAGGGTCTCCAACTTGGAACCTGCTCTGCCAGCGGCCATGGGGGAACTTATTTAGGCTCTGCACCCAGACTGAGGCTTCTCTCTGAGAGGGAGATCAGGGTGCGGTTTGCTTTCCTCTAAAACTACAAAAACCATCAAAGGTGGTCAAGGTGAGAGAAAAAAAAAGTGAACAAACATAAAAACTGCCAGAGAACAAAAGCCTGAAAAAAACCAGTTTCCTCAGAGCCCACCCGTTGAGGGGGGTGGGAGGACTTAACTCAGGAAACATCATTGACTGACAACCCACGTGGCAGGCCCCTCCCCCAGAAAACCAACCAAGAAAGAAAAAAAAAGAGAGAGAAAGAAAGAAAAAAGGACTACAAGAGAACAACCACTACTTCATAGGAAAACCTGTATTGTTCACTTGTTCCCACTATTCCGGTTCATTTTTTTTTTTTTTTTTTTTTACACATAGGTAATTTTTTTAACCTATTTACCATCACAGCGAGCTGTACAGTACATCAAATTCCATAATACCTTTCTAACCTGAACTTTTGATACATACACCTATGTTATACTTTTGCATTTTTATTTTTTGAATTCCTTTTTTTAAATTTTAGTTTAGTTTAGTCTAGTTTATTCCTTTTTATTTTTATCCTCTAATATTCATATAGAGTTAAACTTCAAAGTAATCCCCTTTCCCCAATCAATACTACCCCTATAGGTAAACCAATTTTTAATCCCCTTTATCTTAGGAAAGTTGAGTCCTTTAACAAAGATATCAAGATATATCCAGGAAGAATCAAAACAACCTTCCTCGCACACACTGAGAATTTAAAAGAACTCTCCCATCTTCTTCCCCCAGTGTTTCTGTGTTTGTTGTGTTTGTCCTGATAGCATATAAATTTTACACTTGGGGTTCTTTTTGACGAGGTTCTTTCTTTATTTGCATATATATATTTTTTTCTCTTGTCATACACTTGTATCAGACTTTTTATCTCTTTTTGTTTGTCTACTTCATAAATCTTACCTTGGGGCCCATCTGGGCTGAACCTTCTTTATCATCTTCCCTTTCTTTCCTGTCTCTTTCTCTCTCTCTTTTGTTTTTCTTCTTTTCTTTTTTTTCTTTTTCTTTTCTTTTGTCTCTCGTTTGGGTGGGGAATCCTGATTGCTCAGAAGTATTCCAGGGTGCACCTTGACTGCACCACAGTTGATACATCCAGCTACATCTGTTCAGTCATCTCCCACCAAAATGACTAGGAGGAGGAATGCCCAACAGAAGAAAAATACAGTGGATGGACCTTCTGCAACAGAGCTAACGGCTATCAACATAGACAATATGTCAGAAAGAGAATTCAGACTAACAATTATCCAGGCAATAGCTAGGTTGGAGAAAGCCATGGATGACCAAACGGAATCGATTAGGGCCGAACTGAAAGCGACCAGACAGGATGTTCACAATGTTAGGGCGGAGCTTAAAGCTACCAGGGAGGAGGTTCACAATGCTCTCAATGAGTTCCAGTCTAATCTAAACTCTGTCAAAGCTATGGTAACTGAGACAGAAGATAGAATTAGTGATCTGGAAGACAAACAGATAGAGAGAAAGGATCAGGAGGAAGCCTGGAACAAACAGCTTAGAAACCACGAAAACAGAATCAGGGAAATAAATGATGCCATGAAGCGTTCCAACATCAGAATTATTGGAATCCCTGAAGGGGAGGAGAAAGAAAGAAATCTAGAAGATATAGTGGAACAAGTCCTTCATGAAAATTTTCCCAATCTTGCGAATGGAACCAGCATTAATGTACTAGAGGCTGAATGGTCTCCACCCAAGATTATACATTCCAAAAAAAATCATGACAACTGATAGTCAAATTGAGGAATTATAATTGTAGGTATAATCTCTTGAAAGCTGCCAGGGCAAAGAGGCTCCTTACTTACAGAGGGAAGCCCATCAGAATAACATCAGACCTGTCCACAAAGACCTGGCAAGCCAGAAGAGGCTGGCAAGATATATTCAGGGCACTAAATGAGAAGAACATGCAGCCAAGAATGCTTTATCCAGCAAGACTGACATTCAAAATGGATGGAGAAATAAAGAGGTTTCAAGACCGGCAAGGCTTAAAAGACTATGCAACCACCAAGCCAACACTGCAGGAAATATTAAGGGGGGTTCTATAAAAGAGGAAAAATCCCAAGAATAGCATTGAACAGAAATATAGAGACAGTCTACAGAAAGAAAGACTTCAAAGTTAACTCGATGTCAATAAAAACGTATTTATCAATAATCATTCTCAATGTGAATGGCCTAAATGCACCCATAAAATGGCACAGGGTTGCAGATAGGATAAAACGACAGGACCCATCCATATGTTGTCTACAAGAGACCCATTTTGAACCTAAAGATACAGCCAGACTGAAAGTGAAGGGATGGAGAAGCATCTTTCATGCCAATGGGCCTCAAAAGAAGGCTGGGGTAGCGATTCTCATATCAGATAAATTAGACGTCAAACTAAAGACTGTGGTCAGAGATACAGAAGGACACTACATAATCCTTAAAGGGACTATCCACCAAGATGATCTAACAATTGTAAATATCTATGCTCCCAATATGGGAGCAGCCAATTACTTAAGAAAACTGTTTATCAAGATAAAGAGTCATATTGATATGAATACACTAATCGTAGGAGATCTTAACACACCTCTCTCAGAAATAGACAGATCATCGAAGCAGAAAATCAATAAAGAAACAAGAGCATTGAATGACACATTGGACCAGATGGACCTCATAGATATATACAGAACATTCCACCCTAAAACAACAGAATACTCATTCTTCTCAAGTGCACATGGAACCTTCTCCAGAATAGACCACATACTGGGTCACAAATCGGGACTCAACTGATAACAAAAGACTGGGATTATTCCCTGCATATTCTCAGATCACAATGCTTTGAAACTGGAGCTCAATCACAAGGAAAAGTTCAGAAGGAACTCAAACACCTGGAAGCTAAAGACCACCTTGTTTAAGAATGGTTGGATCAACCAGGAGATCAAAGAATAACTGAAACAATTCATGGAAACCAATAAGAATGAAGACACTTCGGTCCCAAACCTATGGGATAAAGCAAAGGCGGTCCTAAGAGGAAAATACATAGCCATCCAAGCCTCCCTTAAAAAAATTGAAAAATCCAGCATACACCAGCTATCTCTACACCTTAAAGAACTGGAGAATCAACAACAAATCAAACCAACTCCACACATAAGAAGGGAAATCATCAAGATTAGAGCTGAGATCAATGAGGTAGACACCAGAGATACAGTAGAACGTATGAAACTAGAAGCTGGTTTTTTGAAAGAATCAATAAGATCGATAAATCATTGGCCACACTAATCCAAAAGAAATGAGAGAAAGCCCAAATTCATAAAATTATGAATGAAAAGGGAGAGATCACAACTAACATCAAGGAAGTAGAAACAATCATCAGAAGTTATTATCAACAGTTATATGCCAATAAGCTTAGCAACCTAGATGAAATGGATGCATTCCTGAAAAACTATAAACTACCAAAATTGAACCAGGAAGAAATCGACAACCTGAATAGTCCAATATCTAATAACGAGATTGGAACAGTGATCAAAAACCTCCCCAAAAACAAGAGCCCAGGACCTGAAGGATTCCCTGGGGAATTCTACCAAACTTTCAAAGAAGAAATAACACCTATTCTCCTGAAGCTGTTTCAAAAAATTGAAGCAGAAGGAAAACTTCCAGATTCTTTCTATGAAGCCAGCGTTACCCTGATCCCCAAACCAGGCAAAGACCTTACCAAAAAGGAGAATTTCAGACCAATATCACTGATGAATATGGATGCTAAGATTCTCAACAAGATCCTAGCCAACAGGATCCAACAGCACATTAAAAAGTTTATCCACCATGATCAGGTGGGATTCATCCCTGGGCTACAAGGATGGTTCAACATTCACAAATCAATCAATCTGATACAACAAATTAATATGAGAAGAGAGAAGAACCACATGGTCCTCTCAGTTGATGCAGAAAAAGCATTTAACAAAATCCAGCATCCGTTCCTGATTAAAACGCTTCAAAGTATAGGGATAGACGGAACATTCCTAAACCTCATCAAATCTATCTATGAATGACCCACAGCAAATATCATCCTCAATGGGAAAAAGCTTGCATCCTTCCCATTGAGATCAGGAACAAGACAATGATGCCCACTTTCACCACTCTTGTTCAACATAGTATTAGAAATCCTAGCAACAGCAATCAGACAACAAAGAGAAATAAAAGGTATCCAAATTGGCAATGAAGTAGTCAAACTCTCTCTTTATTCACAGATGACATGATTCTCTATATGGAAAATCCAAAAGATTCCACCCCCAATCTACTAGAACTCATACAGCAATTCAGCAACATGGCAGGATACAAAGTCAATGTGCAGAAATCAGTGGCTTTCTTAAACACTAACAATGAAATACAGAAAGGGAAATTAGAGAATTGATTGCATTTACTATAGCACCAAGAACCATAAGATACCTGGGAATAAACCTAAGCAAAGAGGTAAAGGATCTGTACTTGAGGAACTACAGAACACTCATGAAAGAAATTGAAGAAGACACAAAAAGTTGGAAGACCATTCCATGCTCTTGGATCGGAAGAATAAACATTGTTAAAATGTCTATACTGCCTAGAGCAATATATACTTTTAACGCCATTCCGATCAAAATTCCACCAGTATTCTTCAAAGAGCTGGAGCAAAATTTGTATGGAATCAGAAGAGGCCCCGAATCGCTAAGGAAATGTTGAAAAACAAAAATAAAGCTGGGGGGCTTCACGTTAACCGATTTCAAGCTTTATTACAAAGCTGTGATCACCAAGACAGCATGGTACTGGCATAAAAACAGACACATAGACCAGTGGAACAGAGTAGAGAGCCCAGATATGGACCCTCAACTCTATGGGCAAATAATCTTCGACAAAACAGGAAAAAATATACAGTGGAAAAAAGACAGTCTCTTCAATAAATGGTGCTGGGAAAACTGGACAGCTATATGTAGAAGAATAAAACTCTACCATTCTCTTACATCGTACACAAAGATAAACTCAAAATGGATAAAAGACCTCAACGTGAGACAGAATTCCATCAGAATCCTAGAGGAGAACATAGGCAGTAATCTCTTTGATATCAGCCACAGCAACTTTTTTCAAGATATGTCTCCAAAGGCAAAGGAAACAAAAGCAAAAATGGACTTTTGGGACTTCATAAAAATCAAAAGCTTCTGCACAGCAAAGGAAACAGTAAAAAAAAAAAAAAAAAAAAAAAAAAGTCAAAAAAACAAAGAGGCAACTCATGGAATGGGAGAAGATATTTGCAAATGACAGTACAGACAAAAGGTTGATATCCAGGATCTATATTGAACTCCTCAAACTCAACACACACGAAACAGGCAAACATATCAAAAAATGGGCAGAAGATATGAACAGACACTTCTCCAATCAAGACATACAAATGGCTATCAGACACATGAAAAAATGTTCATCATCACTAGCCCTCAGGGAGATTCAAATTAAAACCACATTGAGATATCACCTTACACCAGTTAGAATGGCCAAAATTAACAAAACAGGAAACAACATGTGTTGGAGAGGATGTGGAGAAAGGGGAACCCTCTTACACTGTTGGTGGGAATGCAAGTTGGTGCAGCCTCTTTGGAGAACAGTGTGGAGATTCCTCAAGAAATTAAAAATAGAAGTTCCCTATGACCCTGCCATTGCACTACTGGGTATTTACCCCAAAGATACAGATGTTGTGAAGAGAAGGGCCATCCCTAAGCAGGGAGCCGGATGTGGGGCTTGATCCCAGGACCCTGGGATTCGAGCCAAAGGCAGCCGCTTAACCAACTGAGCCACCCAGATGCCCCAGTATTTTTATTTTTTAATCTTAATGTGACTAGCAGCATATATTAAAGTTGTATATATCTCTGTGAAATCACTAGAGTAGATAAAAGCTAAGAATAGAGTTAGCCTATGCAACAAAACATGAAAAATTAATAGTGTATTTTCTTAAAGGAGGAAATACAAAAGAAGAGAACAGTTATTTCGGTTATGACAATAGACACAAATTGGTTAATCTCTCCTATTACATAGCAATATTCTTATAGTGATTTAAAAGGATATTTTAGCAATAAATTCTGTGTAAAATTTCATCTAAAGTAGTGACACAAGTGCTTAAAAAATGAAGGGATGATGAAAAGTTACAAGGCAAGTAGAAACAAAGAGCAAAAGAAGCAGTGTTAAATTTCAAAGAAAGGATAATTCAAGGCAAATTATTTAACAGCATAATTTTACATCACTAAGTATGGTTCATAATGATGATATAACAGTCATGAACCATTGTAACAGACTATGTATCTTTGAAATATTTCATGCAAAAATATCTCCTAATTTTAAAAGCCTTGTATTAAAATTGTGTTAAAAGTATACAGAGAATTTGATAAAAACAACTGTGGAATATTACGAAAAATACAACTAATGAAACAGATTATATCCAAAGGCCAGATATTTCAGTAACAAAGTCAGTCATTTTAAAATTTGTATACATTAAAAAAATAAATTACTAAGAACAACCACTAAATTATTACTAACTACAAAATAAAATCCAAACTCAACCTTATACTATTTAGAGAAAGTAAAGTGAGACTGTTTCATATCAAAACATGAAATGTATCCAAAAAGCTACTCCACAGCAAATCCAAAACCTTAAATATTGAATAGCTCAAGCAGATGACATTTAAAAATAGTTGAATTAAACATCTAACCAATGAAATTTGAGAATGAACAGCAAAACCGTTATTGAAACATATGGACTGAAGGGAAAATTCTGTAGGAAAGGTAAAAGTAATCTCGTTCTAAAAGTCAGAGGAAGAGCACAATGCCAAAAAACAGTATTAAGTAGAGTATAGAGCAAATAAGGAACCAAGAACTTGGAAAATAGTTAAAACAAGAGAACTGATAAAATTAAAAAAAAATTGCTGCTTGCTGAGAGAAACTCAACAGCCCAATGTTCTTGAAAAGCCTGACAAACATAACTGGATTAAAGAAGAAACTATTAAAATCAATAATGAGAAGCTATATATAATAGCTCATGTCTAAATTATTTTTAAAAACTAAGAAAATATTATACACAATTCCATGCTACATATGAAATAAACTAGATGAAGTCAATTATTTCTATTCATTCCAATTTGCCTACATCGACACATATTGTAAACAATGAATATTTTCCAGTGCAAGAAACCACATTCTACAGGTACTATGTTGTGGAGCAGATCTTTACTCCTTCTTTGTTTTGCATGACAGAAACTTTGGATACGTCCAAACTCAACAAGACTTTGCGTACTTTAGATGTGTGTAATACTTTCATGTATTATTTATATCTCAATAAATCTAAAAATGTGAAGAGTATTTCACTGGTCTTTTGTAATGGCACAGACTGAATCTAGACCATATTATGGTTTACTTTGGTCAAAACATTGTTTAATCTCTTATTTAACTGTTTTGACTCCAGGCACTCTCTCGAATAACAATTTTGCATACTATATCTCTACCTGTATGATAATTTATTTATCATCTGTCTCTAATCTCATCTTTCCATAAATTGTTTTTCATACAAGTCATCTAGTGTTTGCAAAACTCTTTTTCCTTGAAGCAGTTGGCTAGTTCCTAAGGTGGAAATCATTTGGAGTGTCTTTGTAAACACCAAAATATACACTTGTTCTGGTGAGATATCAAAGCATGAACATAAATTTATTCGGTCTTACTGCTTCCCCTAAAAGCATTATTCCTCAGTGGTCTTAGCTGGAGATTTGGGTTAAAATAAATGACCTCAGTGTGAAGTCCATGTCTCATTTTTCTCAGCTTTCCTAAGGCCATTAATAATGAAAGACAAATTTTAACTTCTTCGTATTTCCAATGACATCATCAGGCATAAAAGCATAGTAGTGAAACAGAGTATTAGGAAATGAGCAGGCTCTTTGTACATCAATAGAAACAACATCTGTTGGATCCTGATCTCTGAACCCTGTGTTCTCCAAAACAGGTGCTTAATTTTCCTGTGCTAATAAGTCTGTGTAAATTGAAACATTATATCATCTTCATGGGAAGTACTGATTCTTCCTTTCCCCTGAAACAAATATTTGCTAAACTCTTTCAATATCTCCTAATTTTAAAAGCCTTGTATTAAAATTACATATTAATCATTAAGCTCATGGCAACTGAGGGGCCAATATTACTTTTATAAGAATAGAAAGCACAATGAGGATTTGAAACTTATATTGGGTATTATTAACTTAATAGCACCTGGAAATTTTAAGCACAAAATAATTTGTACTTAGTTTCTTTTTTTAAAAAAATTTATTATTGAAGTAGCATTGACATACAATGTTATATTAGTTCCAGGTGTACAACTTAGTGATTTGACAATTCTGTACATTACACAATGTTCTCCATGATAGGTATAGTTACCATCTGTTATTTGAGTATTATTAATATATTTTATATGCTATACTTTTCATCTCTGTGACTTAATCACTTATTTTATAACTGGAAGTTTGTACCTCTTCATCCCCTTCATCTATTTCACTCATCTTCTTACTCTTTATTCCTCTGGCATCTCCCAGGTTGTTTTTTGTATTTATGAGTCTGTATCTGTTTGTTTGATCACTTGTTTTTTATTTTTGATTCCACATACAAGTAAAATCATATGGTATTTATCTTTCTCTGTGTGACTTATTTCACTTAGCATAATACTCTCTAGGTCCATCCATGTTGTCATGCATGGCAAAAAAAATTCTTATTCTTTTTTATGGCTGAGTAATGTTCCATTGGGCCTATATACCACATCTTCTATATCTGTTCATCTAGTGATGGACACTTAGGCTACTTCCATATCTTAGCTATTGTAAATAATGCTTCAGTAAAACATAGGGTACATCTACCTTTTCAAATTGGTGTTTTCATTTTCTTTGGGTAAATTCTCAAGAGTGAAATGATTGGATCATTTGGCATTTCTATTTTTCATTTTTTGAGGAACCTCCATACTGTTTTCCATGGTGGCTGAAACAACTTACATTCTTGCCAACGGTGTATGAGGTTTCTTTTTTCTCTACATTCTTGCCAATATTTGTTATTTCTTTCTTTTTGATACTAACCATTTTGACTGGTGTGAGGTGATGTATCATCATGGTTTTGATTTGCATCTCCCTGATGATGAGTGATGTTTAGCATCATTTCATGTGTCTGTTGGTCATCTGTATGTCTTCTTTGGAGAAATGACTATTCATGTCCTCCACCCTAATCAGATTATTTGTGCTTTTGATGTTGAGTTGAATCAGTTCTTTGTATATTTTGGTTATAACTCCTGATTGGATAAATTATTTGCAAATATGCTCTTCCATTCAGTAGGTCACCTTTTGTTTGGTTGATGGTTTCCTTCACTGTGCAAAAGCTTAATTTTAGTTTGATGTAGTCCTAATAGTTTATTTTTGCTTTTGTTTCCCTTGTCTGAAAAGACATATCCAAAAAAATATTACTAAGGCTGATGTCCAAGAGATTACTGGCTATGTTTTCTTTTAGGAGTTTCATGGCTTCAGGCTTAGGAGCTTTAATCCATTTTGGGGTTATTTTTGTGTATGGTGGAAGAGAGTGATTTAGTTTCATTCTTTTGCATGGAGCTGACAGTTTTCCCAACATCATTTATTGAAGGGAATTTCTTTTCTTTTATTTTTTTTAAGACATGTTTTATTATAAAAATAACACACAGAAATTATGGAAAATTTTAAAGTATTAAAATATAAAAGAAGTAAATAAAATCCCTGTAACTCCTCCTACCAGAAAAAGTCACTGTTATTTGGTTGTAAGGCTTTTGTTCTGTTTTTCACTTAACTTATTTGCATATCTCTCAATATTATAGAGATGATCTAAGACAGCAAACAAAATAGTGTTTATTACTTATATTGTTGGAAATAACTAAAAGCAAAACTTATGGCAGAGACAGATCTAAATTTCCTGAAGGGAATTTCTTTTTCCCATTGGATATTCTTGCCTCCTTTGTTATAGGTTAACTGACCATATAAGCATGGGTTTATTTCTAGCTCTCTTGTTCCACTGATCTATGTGTCTATTTTTATGCCAGGACTATACTGTTTTGATTACTATACCTTTGTAGTAGATCTTGAAACCTGAGATTGGTAGGTACAGGTGAAATGGACATAGTTGCTGAGCACATCGGTGGCAGAAGACTAGAGTGGGATGCAGGGACTACTACTGTGGTAGGGTGACAAGTGTGCCGGATAAAGATAAAAATTCAAAGCTACTGTAATGCTGTGAGGTTCAACAGCACTGTGGCCTTTTCTTCCTCTAAGGTCAGGGTGCTTGTCTTATCTTGAATTCTCCTGACAACTGTGCCCGTGATTCCTCCTATTCTTATTTCCCTGTGCAGCCGACCAACTCGATCCTCATTAACTGAAATAACTTGAGTAAGACTTTGTATTTTGCAAAAAGTCTAAAGCATGCTTGTGGACACACACACACACACACACACACACATTCCTTAAACATTCTTCCTAGATTCTAACCAGTGACTTAAAGCGACACCAAACATTAATGAAATTTTGAGAGCAATATCTCTAAATTTGAGAAAAGTAAGGACATGGAAACTATTCTGAAAGTTACTGAACAAAAAGATTCTCACGAAGGTTAGTTACCATAGATAAGAGACCAAAAAAAGGGATAATATACATATTTTAAAGAAAATAATAGTAAAAGCTGTGGAATATACAAAAGTTAGGTTCTAGAAACTTTGACATTTTAAATGAAGTCATGTCAAATATACTCAAACACATTTAATATTATATTAGCAAAGATATTATGAAACTGGAGAGTATAACTGCCTATAAAATAGAATTATAAAGGATCTTAAGCTTTCAAAAATTATGTTATCTATTAGTTGGAAAAAATAAACATAATGTTTATATAGTATTGAATGTGTGACCTACATAAAAAATTGTATTTTCCAGAATAATTTCTGTCAGATTATACTTCATCAATCACAGATATAAGATTGTATGGTAAATCGAATAATCTTGGTGGATAGAATTTGAGAAATGTAGAGAGACTGAAAGCAAAAGATACTTGGACGCAATGTTCTTACAGCACATATTTTTTTAGTGCCAAATATTTGAAAGAACACCAGAAAGCAAATTTCCAAGCTATACTCCAAAGCCACTGGCTAGTATGTGGTCTGAAGTCCCAAAAATCCAGTGATTAGAACACTGTGGTTCTCATCTTTCCCTGTCCATGGGTATGTGTGATCTCATCCCATTGTGTCTGAGCTTGTAAATTTTCCATCCAGCTATTGTCAACCCTACTCTTATGGGACTATCTTGATGCAAACATTTAAAAATTAATTCTGTTTGGTGATGGAAAAAGGTTAGAGATTTAAATTGTTAGGACTACTCTGTATAACTTACAGATATTTGTATGAATACTTTTCAGGGTCTGTGTCCTGCAGTACATGGAAAGCTCTGTGAGGACAAGGACCATATTTATTCTGCATACCACTCCTCCTATGGTCAATAAAGATTAGGTAAATTAATGATAATAGAAAATGGTTTTAAAATTTCTCTGTCCTATTCTCCAATCCTGCCATTGTTTATCAGTTGTTAATTCTTTATTTCTTGACCCTCATTGATATAGTGTAGATAGATATACTGAACTCTAAAGCAAGATAGTAGGGATTATGAATAATACAAATGAAGAAGTGCTTTAAAATTTGACTTTCTAGAACGGCAAAAGGAAAGCTTCATCAATATAATTCTCTCAATATTTTATTTAATTTTCTTGGAAGATTTTAAAGAGATTTGGTAAGCCAAAATTTTGATGATTTGCTGCAGTAGACATACAAGATAGGATTATTTGTTGATTGGCCATAAATGGAAACAAAGATTCCAATGCAGGTCCTGCCAGCTGCAATGAATTATTTTCAATATACCATGGTATTTTCTGCAACAAACTATTTAATTACTGAATTGAAAACCAGACTTCAAATGATAAGAGAAGCTTTTACTTATATACATATATTTTCTATTATCATTCTTCAGCTTTCATTTTTGTTTTTTTTTGTTTTTTGGGGGGAGAGAAAGAGCATGAGTGGATGGGCGGGGAGTGGGGAAGGTAGGAGGGGCGGGAGGGGCAGAGAGAGAGGGAGAAAAAGAATCCCAAGCCGGCTCCACACTCAGCCAGGAGCCCGACGAGGGGCTTGATCCCACGACCCCGAGATCATGACCTAAACAGAAATCAAGAATCATACGTTTATCCGACTGAGTCACTCAGGCACCCCATCTTTCAATTTTTCAATTCTTGCAGGGAGCAATGTTTGCAATCTGGTGGGATCTGGAATGCTTTTATTTAATTTTAAGAACTAAAAATATTTATGATCATTTTAAATAAAGAAAAGAGTTTTATTTGTAATTCTTTTAATATTTGTTATTTTGTACGTAATTCTCAGCTAAGAAAATACATTTGTTGCCCATGGAACTGTCATTATTAATATATCCTTTTATTATTTTGACTTTTTTTTAAGAGATTTCATTTATTTATTTGAGAGAGAGAGAGAGAAGCAGATTCCCTGCTTAGGGCTCTATCCCAGGGCCTGGAGATCATGGGAGATCATGACATAAGCTGAAGGCAGACGCTTACCTGACTGGGCCACCCAGGTCCCCCAACTAACTAATTTTTTATACTGAATGAACTGTAAAACTAAAGATTTTATTTACAGCACCTTTATGATATCATCTTTAATTACCAACAGACCTAAATATTTGTGAGCAAACCAATATATTTCTCTGTATTCTCCTTCTTTCCTTTTCTCCCTGTCCTTCTCTGCCCATCTGTCTGTCTCTGTCATTCCCTCCCCCCTCCTCTACTTCTCATTATTCTACATTCTGATGAAAGTTAAAAAATGAATTTTCACAGGCAGTTTTCTTTACATCAGGAGGTGGAGCCATTTGGTGAGACCACTAGTTAGGTGGTGTCCAATTCCACTTAGGTAAATCTCCATGGATTTTGCCAAACAGGTTTGGCTGCTAGGATTGACTTGACCTATCCGGTTACTGGAGAAAACAAACTTAAGCCAGGCAAACAACGCTTTATCTGCTTATAAAAAAAATTGTCAAAGTTTTGGTCTTTGAGCTGGCTTAAAAGTATTTTTAAAATGGTAGTGTTTTGTTTACATAATCTCTGTTTAATTAATATGCTTTATATAAATATCAGCATTGGTTCAAGCAATATACAAGTGGACTAAAAAAAAAAAAAAGTCCTGATAACAAGAAATGGTTCCTAATTCCTGCAACTTTTTACTCTCTGGGGAGGGAAATAAGATAAATATGTAGTATATAATGTAGATTAAACTGTACTCTCTGTTTTGTTCGGGGACATGGTAGACTGTAGGGGGTGAGGTATGAATCATTGAACATATATCTAAATAAACCTGGGATGTGCCTTCTACTGGAATTTCCCCCAAATCAGCTCGCAGATGGAGAGAGAGGAAGAGAAAGCAAGGGCCTGAACAAATGATCAAGTGACGAGTGCTCTTTAAGAACCCCTTACTGCTCTCATGTCCAACCACCATGAAACACCATGTGGACGTTTTACCATCTAGCCTTGTACATCCAGAATGGAAACTTTGTATCCGAGTGCCAGATCTGATCTTTCCTCAGTTTCCTTTTCGTTCAGAAAATAACACCTCTAAACAGTCAATTGTTTAAGCCAAACATTTAAGAGTTGTTTGTTCTTTGTTTCTCTTCTGTCAGTCCTGTATACAATCCAACAGCAAGATCTCCCGATTTTACCTCTAAAGTATTTTCCATCTTTTCATTTATTTTTATCCTGATCATTACCACCCTATACCAAGCCACCATAACCGCTTGGATAATAACCCAATTTTACCACCTTTTCTCTCAATCCATTTTCTTCTTCCCAGCATTCATAATCCTGTTTTAATTCCCCAAGCAGATAATATCTTTCACTGGAAATCTTCAGTGGGTCCCTAATGCACTTGGAATTAAACACAAACTCTCCAACCTGGCTAAGTCAAGTGACAACTCAAATGATCCTTTTTCAAAAAGATCTTCCCTGACCACCCTTTCTCTCCCTCTAACTCTCTTCTGCCCCAAGTTTGCTTTTATTAGCTAATCAGAACATATTGCAATGTGATACTAACTTACTGATTTATTTGTTTGCTTATTTATTTTCCATTTTTATCCCACTAAAAATAAGGCTCCTTGAAGGTAGGAACTATGTTTGTCATATTCAAGGTCCCCATCCGCAGCTTCTAAAAAGTGCCTAGCACCTTGTAGACGCTCCATATATGTTTGGTGAATGAATGATTGCCTGAATAAATGAACAGACTTATCAAGGAAGCACAATTATCCTCAGATACCATCATACATTAGCCAAAAACAGGTTTTAATCCTCGTTGTGAAGTAGGTTGCTAGATCTAAAGACTTGCGTCATGCTGTAGACGTGGGATATATGGATTTCTGAAAAAATAAAAGAAAAAGGATGAATTTTTTAAAATATATGTTGACAAGATAGAGCAATGTAAATCCACTTTACAGTTATTTGGATTCCAATTGCTTTGTTCTTTTTTTTGTTTTGTTTTTAAGATTTTATTTATTTATTTGACACAGAGAGAAAGCAAGAGATCACAAGCAGGTAGAAAGGCAGGCAGAGAGACAGAGGCAGGCAGGTTCCCTGCTGAGCAGAGAGCCCAATGCCATTGGATCCCAGGATCCTGGGATCATGACCTGAGCCAAAGGCAGAGGCTTTAACCACTGAGCCACCCAGGTGCCCCCCAATTGCTCTGTTCTTAAGTATATTATTTCACAAATTGATGAATATTACTGAGTTATTACTTTATGTTAGACACATTATGAGATCTAAGGCATTCAAGGATTTGTGTCTAACATAAGATTTGTGGAATCTAGTTTGATAACTGAATGAGAATGAAAATATATTATAATAGGCTGAAATAATTGTCTAAACTTAACAAAGCCTATAAGGATTCACAAAGGAATTAGCAAAGTCCTACAGTGTGGGTTATACAAATGGTTTAAACATGACAACACTCAGAAAAAAAGCCATCTGTGAGTGTTACCTAGCCGTTAGCTTAAGTGCAGTTAGAGACAGGATGAAGCCGATATAAATAACCTCAGCTGCCTTCGTAGAAGTTTACACACTGTCCAAAACCAGAGAATTCTGGTTGTAAGAAACAGAGCAAGAGCAGAGGCTAGACATGATGAGGACTAAGTTTAAATATTAAATTCGGATGCATTTTTCTAGTGATCAGATAACAGTTTTTGGAGAAACATGTTCTAGGACTTGTTGGATAACTATTTTCAGAGTAATTGTAGAGAAACTTCATGCTGTATACTGTATTCTGTACATTTACAGATTTTCAGCAAAGTGTGTGCCATGTTGAGCCCTTCAAGGATAAATAGGTAAAACGCATTAGAACACCAACAGACTAGAAAATATGTACTATCATAAACAAAGGAGTGTAGCAAGAGAACCCCCTTGTGGCCAAAGAATATTTATACCAAATGAAGACTGTAATTAGAGCTGGTTAGATTTGTCTGATCATAGACCCAGCACACTTAAATTGTGGGTTCATTGTACCCCATTCACTAACTTGATGTCATCATGTTTTTCTATTTTTGTTTGCTTTTCTTTTCTCTTTTAAAAAAATTGACACATAAAACATACAAAAAATATGTAAATCACCAGTGTATAGTTCAATGAATTATCACAAATTGAACACAACTATGTAACCACACCCAGACTCAGAATAAGAATGTTACTGGCACCCAGAGTACTCTCCTTGTCCTGCTTCTAACCATGACCCCTGCAAGGGCAGCCATTATTCTGATACTTAGCACCACAAGTAGGTTTTGATTATGCTTGAACTTGGGTAAATCTCACAGTATGTATTCTTTTTCCATCTGAATTCTTTCACTTAACGTGTCTGTGGGATTCATGGATGTAATTTTTTTCTGGAGCAGTGCAGAATTCCATTTTGTGCATTTACTCTAATCTACTTGTTCTATTGTTAATGGGCATTTGAGTCGTTTTCAGTCTGGGAGATTATCAACAGCGCTGCTAGGAACACTGTTGTGCTCGTCCTCCCATGAGTATGCTGAGGAGAACGTAGAGATGCTAGAACTGCTGGGTCATAAACCGTGCCAAGGCTCAGCTTTCACTGATGCTGCAGGCGGGTGGGGCGTGGGCGGGCGGTCGAAGTCATCACACCCACTTCTAACTCCGCAACAGAATTGCCATTGTGCCACATTCTAGCTAACACGTGGTTGGTCTTTTTTGTTTTAGGTGAATAGTAGTATCTCAGTGTGGCTTTATTTTTCATTTTCTTAGTGACCGATGAAATCGAATTATCTTTGCATCTGCCTTGCTGGCCGTTCAAGAAGTGTTCATTTTTCAGTCGAAAATCACTGTGTATGAGCTGTGGGTATTGAAATATTCTGGAGATGAGTTCTCTGTTGAATGTAAGAATTGGAACTCTCCTCTCCAAATTTATGGGATGCATTTTCATTCCCAGAATTGTGTCATTTGATAAGAAATTCTTCACTTGAATATTTTTCACCTTATCAGATTTTATGGTTAACAGTTTATGCATATTATTTAAGAATGTTTTGTCTACTCTGAAGTCTGGAAATGTTCTCTTATAATTTTCTTCTAAAAGTTTGATTGTTTTACCTTTCACATGCAGATTTGCAATCCATCTGGAAGTTTTTGAGTATGGATAGAAATTAATTTCTTTTCTGTAAGGCTATCTGGTTAATTCAGAACCATGTATTGAATAAACTATCATTTCTTGATCTGTACTGGTATATATATATATGTTATGGTTAGAAGCAGGGACAAGGGGAGTACTCTGGGTGCTAGTTATATATATATGTATATGTGAGGGGTATACATATATATGTATATGTCATCACGTGACTATGTATGTGTGAGTCTGTCTCTGGACTCTATTTCATGCAATTGGTCAGTTTGTCTCTCTTTCATCAATTACCCATTGTCATGTTTATGATGGTTTTACAATAGTTTGTAGTAATGAGTCCCCAAGTTTTGCTGTTCTTCTGTTCCAGTTATCTGTTTATTGACTCTTAGTTCCAAATTTATCTTTTGTTGTGGAGTCTCTGAGATGGAAGCTGTCCCTTTAAATGCCCCGCCCTTGCCTGTTGGCTCCAAGTTCAGTTCTGTCATAGAGGGCTCTGGAGAGTCGTTGCAAGAGAAGGGTTCTGCTTCCTGGTTCTGCAGGTTCTGAAACGTGGGGCTTCTTCAGGGTCGGCTCCTACAGCACGCACAGCCATTTCAATGACGGGGCCCTCTGGGGTATGGGGGCCAGCAGCACCACCAGCCCACCGCGTTCCCCAGGATCCCCTCTTGAGCGGTTTTGCAGCCAGGTGACTCCAGTGAGACACCTCTCGCTGTGGCTTTCCCTAGCACACGAGGGGGTGAATTTCCAGCCATTTTCCCTTCTGCACCACAGGCACTTCTTTGCCATTTAGTGAGACAAGGCCATAACCAGGTCTTGCTCGTACACCTGCTGGGACATCTTCCTCTGTATCTTATTTCACCCTAAGGGTAAGATCATTCCTGAGATCCTGACATCTGCTCTTTACTATAGTTTTTGGTTTTTTACCTCTAGCTAATCCCTCATCACTACCATATGCTGTTACTGTAAATAGTTATTTAAATTAAACTTTCTCAGATCCTACCGTGTGGTTTCTTTCTCCTGATTGTATTCAGGCTGATACAATATCTTTATAATAATGTCTTCCAATATGTGAACATGGTATGTTTTTCCATTAGTTCTAGTCTTGTAAGTCACATGATACATTTATTCCTAAAATTTTCATGTATCTTTTATTTTTTATCTTTTATTTCATCTATTTTATTATTAATTTTCCTGTTGTTCTTATAAGAGGAATCTAATAGATTTCTGGCAATTTACCTTTTATCCACTGAGCTTGCTAAATTTACATATGAATGCTTATAGTGCATATAATCTTCCTTGTTTTTCACATATAAAGTCATGCTTATGCTAATAACTGGGTTTATTTTTTCCTTTCTAATCCTTATACTTTTTATTCCTCTATCTTAACTTACTTCATGTCTAACTTTCCGTACAATATTGATTAGAGCTGGTAATAAAGCCTTGCTTTTGGAAAACTGGTTCAGTATTACACCATTAAATATGGTGCATGCTAAATTTGTTCACTTATTACCAGACACTGTATTGGATTAGGGAACATCCATTCTATTCAAAGTTAAGGTTTTTAAAAATTAAAAAAAAAAAACTTTTTATTTTTAGAGAGGGAGAGAGCACGAGAGAGAATCCTGAGCAGGCTCCACACTCAGTGCAGAGCCTGATGGGGGGGCAGGGTTCACTCAGTCTCACAACCCTGAGATCCTGACCCCTGCAGAAATCGAGAGTCCTGTGGTCAATCAACTGAGCCACCGGGGTGCCCCTAAGGCTCTTTTTTAATATAATGAGTGGGTGTCAGAGTTTAAGTGTTTATCACTTGAATCGATATTATCATATTATCTTTATCTTTTTTGTTTATTGATATGCCAAATTACAGTGCTTCTTCAATGTAAAAACACCCTGTGTTATGACAATGAACCTGTCATTGTTGTTGGCTGTTCTTCCTGAGACTGAGTCTGAGTTTAAATCAGTTCACTTTCGATGTCTAATACAGAATAATATGTAATCAATAAATGACAAAGTAAATGTTTAATCATAAGGAAAGGGAATGATTTAACCATAAGAAAAATGTTCATTTTTATTATTTTTATTTTCTCAAAGAGACACTTTTCTTTAAATATGCTCTATTTCCTTTCAGAAAAGTAGATTGTGTCACAACGGCTAATACCAGGCTCCTCTTTAATCTTCACGACTCCTAAGTTGTCACTCATCTATTTCGTTTAATTCATTTTTGTCGTAAATCAAGCAGCTAAGGTACGGCAAGCAGAGGTGGGGGAAACTACAGAGGAGGAAGGAGAAGGCCAAGGAAGGAAAAATACTGAGAGGGCAGAAATAAAAAAAGAAGGAACTATGAGGTGACAAACCAAGTGGATGGAAGGAAAATGAAATCTTCGAGGCAAGACAGTACTGGGAAGTACATGACCCCAGGTTTGTACCGGGAAGAGGCTGCCGAAGAACGGGGAGAGTGAAGAAAGAGAGAGAAGGCAGAGCCTCGTTTTGATGTCTCTCAGGTGAGGTAGCTCTGGCTCCCTGGTCTCCCGGACTCGCCACACAATGTGGGTGATGCTCACTGCTTTGACAGGTGGTTCCCTTATTCAGCTCCAGGATTATCTCAAGTGACAAAAAAATTTTAGCCATTCAGTTTTTGAGGGCTGGAGTGTAGGATTTAGGGCTTTACTCCAGGGAGGCCCTGGAATGATTTCAACTGCTCATTAATCCCACCAACCTCAGACTTGAGAGATGGGAATATCCTCTCTTCATAGTTATCCACCTTCCATTTCTTTCTCTTTAAACAGCCTTTATATACTTTTTAAGAAGATTTGTTTCCTTATAAATAAATAAATAGCATCCTCAAAACTTAATGAAAATATCAATTACTTTTATATTATGTGATTTTTTAAAAATATATTTTTTAACTGACAAAAGGTATACACCGCAGCTCTTGTACGTACTCTAGTACCTCAAAAAAGATGGTCATGTTACCTCCTAATCCAGCAAAGATGACATCCATTCATCCTGTGGTTTTTCTGTGAAGGTAGCTTTTTCATTTTCTGTTGCCCATGGTCTAATAACTAAAAATACTTTAAAAAGAACCAGAAGATTATTATGTGTTTCCCTTAAATTCTTTATTGCACCTAATCTTATTCTTAGGTTCATGCAGTGCCTCACCTAATTTCATTCTGGGTTGGTTTTATGAGGTAGAATCTATGTTTATGTCCCAGAGTTTAGCACAGAGTGTGGCATATTGGTGCTCAATATATTTTTTATTAAGAGAAGAAAGAACGGATGGATGAATGGATGAATGAATTAATGAGTAACTGCAAAAGGCTAAAAATTAATCGCTTGGATTCTAGTCTTGTCCTTTGTTATAGTCAGAAATCTATCACGGCCTCCCAATGGCCTACCTCCTTGTACAACTCCTTCCCCTGGAGTGTGGCAGAGATCTAAAAATGATGGGATATTACTTCCATAATTCATTTATTGTCTTTAAGAAAGTGATTGTCTTCAGTGGCCTTGAAAAAATTGGACAAGCCCTTAAAAGAAAGGGATGCTTTCTGAAGGCAGAGACTCAAGGCATGAAGGAGACTGACACAGAGAAGATTCTGCTGCTGACTTTGGAGGATTCTGTTGCTGCCATGTTGTATAAGACGAGTGCAAAGGCCATTGTCAAGAAACTGGGAGCAATCTCCAGGAGCTGAGAGTAGCTTCAGGTTGGCAATCAGCAAAGAAAACCGGACCTCAGTCTTACACTTGCTAAGAATTAAATTCTGCCAACAACCAGAGCTTAGTGTTAGATTCCTTCCCAGAGAAAGATCGGATCACTGTTGGCCAATGTCTTGAGGGAGGCACCCTGAGCAAAAAATTCTTTTGAACCATGTTGGGTTTCTTGATCCTCGGAAACTATGTTGTAATAAATGTGAGTTGTTTTAAAGCCTCTAGATTCATGATATTTGTTACAAAGCAGGAAAAAACGAGCTCTTCTTCCTAAGACTTTGAATTTTGATGATGCCATTCTCCTGCGTTTAGCGTCTTCGTATTGCCGAATCCTTTCCCTAGGGTCATTATGGCCAGTTTGATGCTGTCAATCTGTGCCAGCAGGCTAAAATCCTTGGAGGTCCCTGATGACCCTGTGCTCTCTCTTGCATCATGTCTTCCTTGCACTTTGTAGGGTCCCAAGGTGGGCTGCCCTCAAATGTACTACAATGACATACTGAATATTTTGAATTGAGGCTACTTGGGAAACAGTCGGTGAAAAGACATTTAGAACCTTCTCTGACCCCCAGAAAGGAGGAGATAAATCTGTTACATGAAAAGTATCTTCCCTGTACTAAGTAGTAAAAAGATATCCTTATCACCAAAGAGAGGGAACTTAAAAGCCAAGAAAGCAGTAACAATAAACCTCAGTGTGTGTGTGTGTGTGTGTGTGTGTGTGTGTGTACCAATCTATAACTAGCTTAGCGCAGATTCCACTTAGAATTCCTTACTAATGAAAGTTCCCAACCCTCTCTTTTCTTTATCCTGCCGAGTTCTCACAAATTTATGGTTTCTTTGTCTAAATTGTATAAAAACTGCCTGGCTTTGTCATTTCATCAGGTCTCAATTTTATTATTGGGCCTCCATGCACATATCCTGAAACTTTGTTTTTTCCTTGTGTTAATCCATCTCGGGCCCGTTGAATTCCTAGACCTCCTGGAAAAACCTTGGAGGGCAGACAGAAGGAAATTTCTTCCTGCCCTACAATTCATGCCTTAGTCTAAATTTTAATTTGCTAGCTTTTACTAGTGCCTTAAGACTGGGTGAGTCCACTGTTATCCTGGTCCCCAGGAGATCTGTTTTTTACCCCTTTTGCAGCATGCAGGGCATGGATATATCTGTCTGTGTACCTGACTGCCTCCCTGAGCACATGGCATGCGATGTGAGGGCGGTGTTTTCATCTTACTCAGCACTATCCATCCCCAGGTTCGAAACCAGTGCTGAATGACTGAATGTGTAAATGGGAAACAAGGCTGTGCACTGTCTTAGGAATGAATTGAAAAGTCCGATCCTCATCTGTTTGTTCCCGCGCAGGAAGACCTGGTTTCAAATACCGGCCAGGGCTACCACTCTGCTCGTGGAATTAATTTGGGCAAAGTCACCTCATGTCCTTAAGTTTTGTTTGCATACTTTGAGAAATAAAGATACTATGAGTGATTAGTGATACTATTAGTGATTAGTATGAGATTGTTTCAAGAAGAAACTAGGAAAATGAATGCAGTGGCACAGTGTCTAGTCCACAGTCAAATGTGCAGAATGTTAACTATTGGTTTTAGGGCAGTTCTTTATTAATCGCCATTTCTTGCAAGCTTCCATGTGGGCTCAGAGGAGACCAAGATCTTTATCATGTGTTTGGCAGAAATCATTTTCTTTTTCTTTTGCCTTTTCGTTTTCTCTGTCTCTTTGTTTCAAAGCCTGCTGACTGCTGCTTTGAGTTTCACTTTCTTTTTTCTCGAACCGGAAGATACCGGTCTCAGCAGAACCTTTCAGTCTCCAAACCGGCTGCTGGATACGGGAAACAGAGCACCTACCACTACATGTAAGCTCCCTCCAACTCTTAAAACACAGGTAAGTGGCTTTTTGCCATTGGATGTTTTCCAGCTGTGTATGAAGAAAATTGCCTGTTTGCCTTTTTTTGGAAAAAGAACTTCAGAGGAAAATTGCTGCTAATGATCACAACTTCCTCTTGAATTTGTTTTGTTTTTAATGAACATTTCAAACACAAGGGGACTCCAGGATGTAAGTAAGCTCCAGTGTAATCTCACGCAGTTCTATCAGATTTTAAAAAATGACTTGCTTTATCAAATTAGAATAGTTTTTTACCTCGGAAAAATAAAAGCCTTACAAACAATGTTGAAGTTATGTTTGAATCTCTCCTCCATTCCTTACTCTTCCCTTCCTTCCCTGAGGGAAATATTATCCAGACTTTGGGATCAATTATTGTTTTGCTGGGTTTTGGTGCCTTTGATATATGGACATATGTATCTAAACACAAGCTCTAGTATCCTTTTGTGTTAAGTTTATTTAAATATCATAAGTGTATGATTCTCAATTGCTTTTTTCCACTCAAGATTGATGTTTTGAGCTTTAACAATGTTGATACAAATAGGTCTAGTTTAGTCACTTCAGTGCTCTCTAGTATTTCATTGTGTGAGTCTGACAAAATTTGTCCCTGCAATCTTCTAACGTCACCCTAAACAATGCTGCTATGAGCACACTTGCTCCCCAAAATGATGTGTGTCTCTCAAAATAATGTGAATATTAGGGGCGCCTGGGTGGCTCAGTGGGTTGGGGCCTCTGCCTTCGGCTCAGGTCATGATCCCAGGGTCCTGGGATCGAGCCCCACATCGGGCTCTCTGCTCGGCGGGGAGCCTGCTTCCCTTCCTCTCTCTCTGCCTGCCTCTCTGCCTGCTTGTGATCTCTGTCTGTCAAGTAAATAAATAAAATCTTTGAAAAAACAATGTGAATATTATCTCTGTCTGGGTCAACTTGGTATTGCTGGACTTTTGTTTGATGTGAAATAATATCTCATTTACAGTTCTTCATTTGTAAAATGATTGAACACTTTTGTATGTTTACAGCTTGTTTGAGTTACCTTGTCTGTGAATGTCTTCTTCATATACTTTGACTGCTTTTTCATTAAGGACAGATTTTCCACTAGATGTGAGATACACACACACACACACACACACACACACACACACACACACACACAGAGTAACATCAGTCAGCCATACAAAAGGATGAGATCTTGTCATTTGGGACATGGATAGATCGAGAGGGGATTATGATAAGTGAAATAAGTCAGAAAGAAAAATGCCTTCTGATTTCTCTTACCTGTGGAACCTAAAAAACAAAACTAATTAATAAACAGTATGGGTTCATTTCTGTGTTCTGCTTTTTCTCTTGGTTTTTCTATCCTGTTATTCCATTTCCTCTCTTGTGTTTATAATGAATGTGAATCACTGAATATAGAAAAATGGAGGCTACGAAGATGTTCTCTTAATCTAGACAAGATCTGTTTTTGCATCTGCCATGCTGTTGGGGGCATAAGAAATCTTCATTTATACTAATCCAACCGTAGACTGAAATTACTTAGGAGATGGAGTTGAGTCTGTCCATTTCCAGTCCACCCTTCCTTCTTCCCTGTAGCTCTTCAGAATCCTTGTACACGGGGACGCCTGGGTGTCTCAATCAGTTAAGTGATTGCCTTACCTCAGCTCATGATTCTGGTGTCCTGGGATCAAGCCCTCTCACCAGGGCCCCAAGTCATCAGGCTCGCTGCTCCCAGAGGGGGCATGTCTGCTTCTCCCCCGCCCCTTGCTCCTCCTTGCTCCTGGCTCCTGTACTCTCTTGGGCTCGCTCCCTCTCCCTGTCTCCTATAAACAAAAAACAAACAAAAATCCTTGCCCATGGCCTGAGAGGAGGGTTGCCAAGGCATCCTCTTCGTTGCGCTCTATTGACCTGGCTCTGGGAGTCTAGCAGCAGTTTTGCCCAAAATCTCAGCATCTCTGGCACCTCGTCTAAAGCTAACAGTCCTCATGGAAATGCCTGGCTTACCTCTCTGTGTTCACTTCTTTTCCCAATCTTAGCCCTCCAGTGCTTTCAAATATATGTATTTACCGTTTACCCTGTGTTCTCATTTTTCTCGTTGAAATAATTGACATGATGGCCAATTATTTATTGGTTGGTTTATTCTGCTGCTGTAGGACCTTGTTGTCTGTTAACTCCTTTCATATGTCAGTTTCTTTCTTTGGGAACTGTTTTCTGTAAAAATTCCTTTCTCCTACCTTCTACTTCATGGGTTGGCCCACTATAACCTGTGTGACACCCACCTGTTTTGATAAAAAAGGCTCTATTGGAACACAGTCATACCCATTTGTTTACACGTTGTCTCCATTTTTGTGTCACATTGGCAAAGTTGAGTAATTACGGCAGAGACCACAAAGCCTAAAATATTTACTCTCTGTCATTAAGAAAAAATTATGCTGATCGCTCTTCTAGTTTATTAATTTTACTATGTCCTTTATCTAAGCTTTCATTTGTCTTTAAAAAATATAATGATTTTTTATTTCTAAATTACCTATTTTTTTCATAGGTACCTACTGTTTTGCATTTCTCTTTCTCTCTCTCTCTATGTGTGTATATGTGCGTATGTACATAGATATACGTATACATATACACGTATGTATATGTATATCTATGTATATATGCACGCATACACACATAGAAGAGAAATATACATACATGTATATGTATACATAGATCTATGTATGTATATGTACACATATCTATATACATATATGTATATGTACATGTGTATACATATATCTATGTATGTATACATACATACATACATATATCTATGTATATCACATGCATACACATAGAGAAGGAATAGAAAACAGTAGGATATATATAGGATATCCTATATATATCTATATATAGAGATATATATGTATATACATTTGCATACACATTTCTTTTTGCCTTGTGGTCCAAATAACATATTTTAATTGGGCCAGAGGGAAAAAAATAACGTGTTGGAGCTAGAAGCAGAAATCTATGCTTTAAACCATTGTGATATACTAACTAGCCTCTCAACAACTTATTGTTTTTCTATCAGATACAGAACAATGGCAGTGGTAACCAGATTGACATGGAGTCAGCAGAAGAGTCTGGAGAAGATGCTTGGAAACGTGTCCTTGAGACTTCTTTATAAGTCTAGTGTCCATGAGAGTGACATTCGTAGAATGAATGAAAAGTGCACTCGTCAGGGACCTACTGTAACAATAATTTATGTTGGTAACTTTGTTTTGGGGGTCTTTATGCTTGGGGATCATCCTGAAGAGCATAACAATTTAAAAAGGGCCAACCCCTCCTTCTATTTTTCATTTCAAAAGAATGATATAACTGCAATGATAACTGCAGCTTTAGAAACAGAAACAAAAATTAATTCTGGACAAATGGTATGTTATTCTTCTGGCCAAGAGGTGTTTTCTGTACATCCAGGCGAAAGCAGCTTTTCTGTGGATGATTCATTAAAGAAGACTTTAGGCATATATTTTCGTTCTGGCAGCAAGTATTCGGAATGTGAAGTTTTTCACGTTGACGGTATGTTAAATTAGATAATCCTACCTTTTTTTTTTTTTAAAGATTTTACTTATTTATTTGATAGACAGAGATCACACATAGGCAGAGAGGCAGGCAGAGAGAGAAGGGGAAGCAGGCTCCCCACTGAGCAGAGAGCCTGATGTGGGGCTCGATCCCAGGACCCTGGGATCATGACCCGAGCTGAAGGCAGAGGCTTTAACACACTGAGCCACCCAGGCGCCCGATAATCCTACATTCTGATTCTAGTTTCTCTTTGTGTTCATGGGTCATACTTGAGCTGCAAGAACAAGAACAAATGAGAGGAAAGTCAGATTTCATGCTATCAGCTTTCTCGTTCATAAACTTCAAAATGAAACCTAGGGAGCATGAAGGTTGTGAGGTATTGCTTAGAATGTACAGGCAGCTTTGAGCAAAGCAAGCTGAGAAGTAGGAGTGGAGAATTGGAGAGGGAGAGCCAGCGAGGGCGGGGTTTATGTTGGTGCGATGACGGCTTTTGGGTCAGCTGTAAGATCTCTAAGTGTAGTTAGGTGAGAGTTTCCAGAACCAGTTACTGTGCAGGGAGGTTAGTTTTCCCTTCTCTTTGCGTGATGTTGCCAACTCTAGCTCCTAACTGGACAGCCCAGCCATGGTTTGTATAAGCAAACTCTCTGCCCCATTCAGAAGGCTCACTGGGGCATATTTAGTTAGGCAAATTAAAAAGCTTATTATGCTGTTTCTTTCCTACAGGAATTGGGGATGATAAAAACTACATAAGCAAGATAACAGGAGCCACCAAGTAAGTTAGGTTCTTGGACTATCTGTTACTTATTTTATTTAGGACACATCTATAAATGGCATTGGAAATGAACGAGTAAAATAAAGATCATATAACTTGGAGTGATGAAAAATGAGTTATAACGTTATTTTATAGTATGTTCAAGGCAATTTACGGCAACAACAGGGACAAAATCACTACCAACTGCGAACCTTTAAAATAATCTACCTGGTGATAGTTTGGCTTTATGTTTCACATTGGACTTGCTAGATTCAAAGTCTTCCAGACAGAAAAGTCTAGAGGACTATTTCAGATAATTCCTGTGAAGGCTTTCCCTGGATATAAAGGTTTTGGGGGAGTTTCAGTAAGTTTTAAAAACAAAGTCTTCTTTCGCCAATCTATAGATAAATATCTGCATTGCATATATTTCATTTCTCCTTAATATGGTATTATTACTGAAATGATGCTTATCTTCAGGGTTGTTGGAATTTGTTAGATCTGTGTGGTCTAATGCTCATAGTTTTTAACAGTGATTTGTTGCTGGTTAATGTTTCTTTATTTGGATATAGATAAATGCATTGTCTTCATGCACAAAATGCATTAGCTTTAGACCATTTCAAATCATATGATAGATGTTAATGCGAAGATAATAAGTAATGAAAACATACTTGTAAAGGGAAGGAAAGAAGCAGCAGAATTGTACTGTTCCTGTGAAAGTTTGGCTTTTGTCTTTAAGTATTGCGTGTTACTTGACAGGCACAGAAATTCACTTCTAGTCGAACTCGGAACCTACAAGCCCTGTGTAGACTTTGTTTCAGAAATTCGTATTCTCTTGCTGGGTCCAGTTGGGTCTGGAAAGTCTAGTTTTATCAATTCAGTGAAGTCTGTTTTCCAAGGCCGTCTGACTCGCCAAGCCAGAGTGGGGTCTGATGTCACCAGCATTACTGAACAGGTAAGTGATTTAAGGATTTCCTGAGGATTTTGTTTTATTGATTATAATTTTCAGGTTTGTTCATTTCTTCACCATTTTCTCTTAGAACATTAACCTCCTCCTGATCCAAGCAATTAAATGCTAAGTCAAATATAAAAAAGGAGCAAAAGTTGATTCAGAATTCCCTCCATTGAGTTGTGTTTCACTGAGAGGCTTTCCATTTTTATGCATGCAAGAAGCAGTAATTCGAAGAATGCTTTTTGGTACTTGTTAAAAAAAAAAGAATTGCAATTGATAATTTTGGGGGGGAAATAATTTTTTTTTCATAAAAATGTTCTTTAACTTAACATTGTAATATAGATTCATAATTGTATTTTAAAATTATTAAAAAATATTTAATTGTTTTCTGTCTAAAATTTTTATGTTAAATGTCAATAGCTATAACCTACTTTAATAAAATACCTTTGAGATTCTCAGTAATTTTTAAGTGTCAGGTGATCCTGAGACCAAATGTTTGAAGACCACAGTGTCAAAATATTAACCACTCTCTGTTCTTCCTATTGTCATGCTCTGAATGCTGGTGGAAGAATGAATTTTTACCTTTGATATACTTTGTTTTATAGTATAGGATATATCCTATTAAAGATAGGAGACATGGCAAATACCTGCCATTTAGGTTGTGTGACTCCATGGGCCTACATGAGAAAGAAGGAGTTGGATTGTGCATGGAAGACATACCCTACATCTTAAAAGGCTGCATGCCAGACAGATATCAGGTAAGAGCTCTCCAACCTCTAAAACATTTAAAATCAGTTTCATCAACTGTTTTTGTTAAATTTTTACCCCATAAGGTGGTTTCAACTGTCATAAGGTATTTTCAACATCAACCAACACTACTCTACTTTAAATGAATAAGTACTCAAATAAGTAAAATAGAGTAACTTGTTTTCTAGAGCATTAAGAAAGAAAGCCTGGGGTACATGGCTGGCTCTCTGTAGACCTCATGTCTCTTGAGTCTGGGCCATGAGTTCAAACCACACTGGGTGTGGTGATAACTTAAAAAAAAAAAAAAAAAGTGATCTCAAAAGAAAAAAAAAAGAGAGAGAGAGAAAGAACAGAAAAGAAATGCAGCCAAATTACTCATAGAGATTCCAGGAAAAGGACAGGAGGAGATTTTGTTTATATCATTCTTTATTGTAAAATAGATAGGAATGTTATATTTTAATCTCATGCACTTTTTTTGATCAATTAGACAAAATCTTGGAACAATTAACCACTTTTTGTTGAAGTGTGCTATTATTATACTGTAAGTACTTAGATTTCACTACTTAAATGCTACCTAATTACCTACGTCCAAAGGTTGGCTCTGCCACTAGTTCGATGTGTACCCATAAGCAAGTTACATACTTGTCTTTATAAGTCTTACTTTTTTATGTGTGAACTGTAGGTGATCATAATGCCCATTTCATAGGGTGCCTGAGAAGATAAATCAGATGATAACTTTTTATTCTCAAAAGGCCAACCATTATCATCACTTTTCTTTTAGGCATTGGGTATAATACAATTTTTGAACAGTGACTTCTGTTGTGTTTGATTGGAAACCTTAACTATGTACTCATACATTAAAAAAAAAACGTGATTAAAAACCTAATTTGTGCCAGATGCTATGCTGCTTACTGGAAACACAGGGTTGAACTAAGAACATAATTTTTATCCTCACAATCTAAGGAGACATAAAATACAGGGAGGTGGAACAGAACAGAGAAATGGGAGATATTGTGAGCCTATGAAAACCTTCATTTTTTACAACAGAGAGGAATCAGTTCAGTCCAACATGGAAAAATATGGGGAAAAAAATAATGAATGTAGCCCTTTACTATATTTTTATTTATTTATTTTTATATTTCTTATCTATCTATCTATTTAATATTAAGTATTACATATTTATTTATTTTTTAAGATTTTATTTATTTATTTGAAAAGGTGGGGAAGCAGCAGGCAGAGGTAACGGGAGAAGCAGGCTCCCCACTGAGCAGGGAGCGCCATTCCAAGACTGAGAGCATGACTTGAGCCCAAGCAGCCGCTTAACCGACTGAGCCACTTAGGTGCCACCCCTTGCCCCCTCCCCCCCTTTACTGTATTTTTAAATCTATTTTCTTAATCCTAGAAAAATTATTGTTCTGTGGTATGGGGATACTAACTTAAAATTTGATATTTCTTCTGTTTCATTTTTATTTATTTTTCTTCTGCGAAATTAAGGAAACTATAGTATTTTAAAAATGCATTTTCAATGTATTTTTCTCTTTCCTTTTTTCTCTATCCATTAGTCCATTTAAGTACACAAAATGTTTAGAGAGGGGCGCCTGGGTGACTCAGTAGGTTAAGGCCTCTGCCTTCAGCTCAGGTCATGATCCCAGGGTCTTGGGATCGAGCCCCACATCGGGCTCTCTGCTCAGCGGGAAGCCTGCTTCCCCTTCCTCTCTCTCTGCCTGCCTCTCTGCCCACTTGTGATCTGTCTGGCAAATAAATAAATAAAATCTTAAAAAAAAAAGAAAATGTTTAGAGAGAAATCTTAAATGAGGTATAACCAGTTGTAACGGTAGTTTTCTTTCTTTCTTTCTTTCTTGACTCTGGGATGTGAGATTAGCTTTTTAAACATTGTACTTTCCTGAGATATTTCCACTATGGATAATATAAAGTATGTGTAATTCTCATTTTCATCAGTGCAATGATGTGGTTTTTCTATAAGCAAGATAGAATATTACACTCATAGTGGAGAGGAAGTATGGAAGGACACTACTAATTAACCTGGGGGCAGAGTGGGTGGAGGGAGGAAAGTTTCAGTTTGGAGGTTAGTGGTAGTCACATTTGAAGCATGAATGTGTGTTAAAGAACTCAGCATAGATTCTCTAAATGTTATCTTATGTTTCTATAACAGTTGAACCCCAGTAGACCAATTACACCCAGTCATCCTAACTTCATTGCCTCTCCGTCACTGAAGGACAGGATTCACTGCGTGGCTTATGTTATAGATATCAACTCTATCAATGATCTCTCCTCTAAGATGGTGACAAAGTTCCAACAAATTCAGAAAGAAGTCTTGAGCTATGGTGAGTCTCATTGTCCTTCTCAAAAAACTTCTATTTTGGGGCGCCTGGGTGGCTCAGTGGGTTAAGCCGCTGCTCAGGTCATGATCTCAGGGTCCTGGGATCGAGTCCCGCATCGGGCTCTCTGCTCAGCAGGGAGCCTGCTTCCTTCTCTCTCTCTGCCTGCCTCTCAGTGTACTTGTAATTTCTCTCTGTCAAATAAATAAATAAAATCTTAAAAAAAAAAAACTTCTATTTTGAAATAATTACAGATTCACAGAAGGTTGCGAGGAGGGTTCAGAGAGGTCCTATGGACCTTTCACCCAGTTTCCTGAATCCCGGGTTGGTTGCTGGCAATAGCAGACAGAGGTCATTCATTTTGTTGTTGTTGTTGTTGTTGTTGTCACGTGTGCTTTTCCAGTGGCTTGGTAGGGTGGTCATCTCCCCAGGTTATGTGACCTGACCAGGAAGATCAAACGCAGAAAAATGACACTGTTACAATGCAAGCGTGTGCCTCTGTATTGTTGAATCACATGTGTAGATTTAAAAGGAGTGAGTGGGTCTCTCTCACTTACAGTCTAGCTGCTTTTCAGTCTGTGGCTTTCTCACTGGATCTCAACGTCTGGGTTTGCGTGGGAGCCGTTTAAGATTGGGATCTCTGTTCTTCATAGGTCTGTGATTCTCTTGGTCTTAATCCCCACTGATTTTCAAGACCAGACATTTTGGGGCTTATCTTTTTGGTGCCAGCCCCCAGGGTTGGGATGCCTGATGTAAGGCACAATCTCTTCATCCCTTGAGAAAGAGTTCATATTTTTTTTGAGTCCCACCTGAATTTGGGGTCACTGCATCTGGAGTGGGGTGCTGGGTAAGGCAGTGTCTCTGCCTCTCATACCTTTCTGGATGCAGTTCTTGTTTTTGTGTGTGGAGGTGCTATTCATCTAGTTGTCAGGTCCTTTTCAGAGGAAAATTATTCCATATGTAGTTGTAAACTAGCTATGTCCGTAGGTGGAGGTGAGTTCACAGTTTTCTTATGCTGCCATCTTCAATTCCTCCTCTATGGGCATTTTAGAATTACTTTGTCTATTTTCACATAAAAAAAATTTGATTGGATATTGATAGTAATTACATTAAAAACATAAATTTTGAGAGAATTGACATCTTTACTCTGTTGAGTTCTTCCAATCTATGAACATAATATATCTACCCATTTATTTAGGTCTTTGATTTCTTTCAACAGTGCTCCATAGTTTCATAGTTTTTATTTATTTATTTATTTATTTTTTAAATTTTTTATTTTTTATAAACATATATTTTTATCCCCAGGGGTACAGGTCTGTGAATCACCAGGTTTACACACTTCACAACACTCACCAAAGCACATACCCTCCCCAATGTCCATAATCCCACCCCCTTCTCCCAAACCCCCTCCCCCCAGCAACCCTCAGTTTGTTTTGTGAAATTAAGAGTCACTTATGGTTTGTCTCCCTCCCAATACCATCTTGTTTTATTTATTCTTCTCCTACCCACTTAAGCCCCCATGTTGCATCACCACTTCCTCATATCAGGGAGATCATATGATGGTTGTCTTTCTCTGCTTGACTTATTTCGCGAAGCATGATACGCTCTAGTTCCATCCATGTTGTCACAAATGGCAAGATTTCATTTCTTTTGATGGCTGCATAGTATTCCATTGTGTATATATACCACATCTTCTGGATCCATTCATCTGTTGATGGACATCTAGGTTCTTTCCATAGTTTGGCTATTGTGGACATTGCTGCTATAAACATTCGGGTGCACATGCCCCTTTGGATCACTACGTTTGTATCTTTAGGGTAAATACCCAATAGTGCAATTGCTGGGTCATAGGGCAGTTCTATTTTCAACATTTTGAGGAACCTCCGTGCTGTTTTCCAGAGTGGCTGCACCAGCTTGCATTCCCACCAACAGTGTAGGAGTGTTCCCCTTTCTCCGCATCCTCGCCAGCATCTGTCATTTCCTTCCTGACTTGTTGATTTTAGCCATTCTGACAGGTGTGAGGTGATATCTCATTGTGGTTTTGATTTGTATTTCCCTGATGCCGAGTGATATGGAGCACTTTTTCATGTGTCTGTTGGCCATCTGGATGTCTTCTTTGCAGAAATGTCTGTTCATATCCTCTGCCCATTTCTTGATTGGATTATTTGTTCTTTGGGTGTTGAGTTTGCTAAGTTCTTTATAGATTCTGGACACTAGTCCTTTATCTGATATGTCGTTTGCAAATATCTTCTCCCATTCTGTCAGTTGTCTTTTGATTTTGATAACTGTTTCCTTTGCTGTGCAAAAGCTTTGGATCTTGATGAAATCCCAATAGTTCATTTTTGCCCTTGCTTCCCTTGCCTTTGGCGTTGTTCCTAGGAAGATGTTGCTGCGGCTGGGGTCGAAGAGATTGCTGCCTGTGTTCTCCTCAAGGATTTTGATGGATTCCTTTCGCACATTGAGGTCCTTCAATCCATTTTGAGTCTATTTTTGTGTGTGGTGTAAGGAAATGGTCCAATTTCATTTTTCTGCATGTGGCTGTCCAATTTTCCCAGCACCATTTATTGAAGAGGCTGTTTTTTTTCCATTGGACATTCTTTCCTGCTTTGTCGAAGATTAGTTGACTGTAGAGTTGAGGGTCTATTTCTGGGCTCTCTATTCTGTTCCATTGATCTATGTGTCTGTTTTTGTGCCAGTACCATGCTGTCTTGATGATGACAGCTTTGTAATAGAACTTGAAGTCCGGAATTGTGATGCCATCAACATTGGCTTTCTTTTTCAATATTCCTTTGGCTATTCGAGGTCTTTTCTGGTTCCATATAAATTTTAGAATTATTTGTTCCATTTCTTTGAAAAAGATGGATGGTACCTTGATAGGAATTGCATTAAATGTGTAGATTGCTTTAGGTAGCATAGACATTTTCACAATATTTATTCTTCCAATCCAGGAACATGGAACATTTTTCCATTTCTTTGTGTCTTCCTCAATTTCTTTCATGAGTACTTTATAGTTTTCTGAGTATAGATTCTGTGTCTCTTTGGTTAGGTTTATTCCTAGGTATCTTATGGTTTTGGGTGCAATTGTAAATGGGATTGACTCCTTAATTTCTCTTTCTTCTGTCTTGCTGTTGGTGTAGAGAAATGCAACTGATTTCTGTGCATTGATTTTATATCCTGACACTTTACTGAATTCCTGTATAAGTTCTAGCAGTTTTGGAGTGGAGTCTTTTGGGTTTTTCACATATAGTATCATATTGTCTGCGAAGAGTGATAATTTGACTTCTTCTTTGCTGATTTGGATGCCTTTAATTTCCTTTTGTTGTCTGATTGCTGAGGCTAGGACCTCTAGTACTATGTTGAATATCAGTGGTGATAATGGACATCCCTGCCGTGTTCCTGACCTTAGCGGAAAAGCTTTCAGTTTTTCTCCATTGAGAATGATATTTGCAGTGGGTTTTTCATAGATGGCTTTGATGATATTGAGGTATGTGTCCTCTATCCCTACACTTTGAAGAGTTTTGATCAGGAAGGGATGCTGTACTTTGTCAAATGCTTTTTCAGCATCTATTGAGAGCATCATATGGTTCTTGTTCTTTGTTTTATTGATGTGTTGTATCACACTGACTGATTTGCGGATGTTGAACCAACCTTGCAGCCCTGGAATAAATCCCACTTGGTCGTGGTGAATAATCCTTTTAATGTACTGTTGAATCCTATTGGCTAGTATTTTGTTGAGTATTTTCGCATCTGTGTTCATCAAGGATATTGGTCTATAGCTCTCTTTTTTGATGGGATCCTTGTCTGGTTTTGGGATCAAGGTGATGCTGGCCTCATAAAATGAGTTTGGAAGTTTTCCTTCCATTTCTATTTTTTGGAACAGTTTCAGGAGAATAGGAATTAGTTCTTCTTTAAATGTTTGGTAGAATTCCCCCAGGAAGACGTCTGGCCCTGGGATTTTGTTTGTTTGGAGATTTTTAATGACTGTTTCAATCTCCTTACTGGTTATGGGTCTGTTTAGGCTTTCTATTTCTTCCTGGTTCAGTTGTGGTAGTTTATATGTTTCTAGCAATGCATCCATTTCTTCCAGATTGTCAAATTTGTTGGCGTAGAGTTGCTCATAGTATGTCTTATAATAGTTTGTATTTCTTTGGTGTTAGTTGTGATCTCTCCTCTTTCATTCATGATTTTATTTATTTGGGTCCTTTCTCTTTTCTTTTTGATAAGTCGGGCCAGGGGTTTATCAATTTTATTAATTCTTTCAAAGAACCAGCTCCTCGTTTCGCTGATTTGTTCTATTGTTTTTTTGGTTTCTATTTCATTGATTTCTGCTCTGATCTTTTGATTTCTCTTCTCCTGCTGGGCTTAGGGTTTCTTTCTTGTTCTTTCTCCAGCTCCTTTAGGTGTAGGGTTAGGTTGTGTACCTGAGACCTTTCTTGTTTCTTGAGAAAGGCTTGTACCGCTATATATTTTCCTCTCAGGACTGCCTTTGTTGTGTCCCACAGATTTTGAACCGTTGTATTTTCATTATCATTTGTTTCCATGATTTTTTTCAATTCTTCGTTAATTTCCTCGTTGACCCATTCATTCTTTATTAGGATGCTGTTTAGTCTCCATGTATTTGGGTTCTTTCCAAACTTCCTCCTGTGGTTGAGTTCTAGCTTTAGAGCATTGTGGTCTGAAAATATGCAGGGAATGACCCCAATCTTTTGATACCAGTTGAGTCCTGATTTAGGACCGAGGATGTGATCTATTCTGGAGAGTGTTCCATGTGCACTAGAGAAGAATGTGTATTCTGTTGCTTTGGGATGAAATGTTCTGAATATATCTGTGATGTCCATCTGGTCCAGTGTGTCGTTTAAGGCCTTTATTTCCTTGCTGATCTTTTGCTTGGATGATCTGTCCATTTCAGTGAGGGGAGTGTTAAAGTCCCCTACTATTATTGTATTATTGTTGATGTGTTTCTTTGATTTTGTTATTAATTGGTTTATATACTTGGCTGCTCCCACGTTGGGGGCATAGATATTTAAAATTGTTAAATCTTCTTGTTGGACAGACCCTTTGAGTATGATATAGTGTCCTTCCTCATCTCTTATTATAGTCTTTGGCTTAAAATCTAATTGATCTAAGGATTGCCACTCCTGCTTTCTTCTGATGTCCATTAGCATGGTAAATTCTTTTCCATCCCCTCACTTTAAATCTGGAGGTGTCTTCGGGTCTAAAATGAGTTTCTTGGAGGCAACATATAGATGGGTTTTGTTTTTTTATCCATTCTGATACCCTGTGTCTTTTGACAGGGGCATTTAGCCCATTAACATTCAGGGTAACTATTCAGAGATATGAATTTAGTGCCATTGTATTGCCTGTAAGGTGACTGTTACTGTATATGGTCTCTGTTCCTTTCTGATCTACCACTTGTAGGCTCTCTCTTTGCTTAGAGGACATCTTTCAATATTTCCTGTAGAGCTGGTTTGGTGTTTGCAAATTCTTTCAGTTTTTGTTTGTCCTGGAAGCTTTTAATCTCTCCTTCTATTTTCAGTGATAGCCTAGCTGGATATAGTATTCTTGGCTGCATGTTTTTCTCGTTTAGTGCTCTGCAAATATCATGCCAGCTCTTTCTGGCCTGCCAGGTCTCTGTGGATAAGTCAGCTGCCAATCTAATATTTTTACCATTGTATGTTACAGACTTCTTTTCCCTGGCTGCTTTCAGGATTTTCTCTTTGTCACTGAGACTTGTAAATTTTACTATTAGGTGACGGGGTGTGGGCCTATTCTTATTGATTTTGAGGGGCGTTCTCTGCACCTCCTGAATTTTTTTGCTTGTTCCCTTTGCCATATTGGGGAAATTCTCCCCAATAATTCTCTCCAGTATACCTGCTCCATAGTTTTTAACTTTCAATTCCTGTTCATATTTTACTAGATTTATACCTTGGTGTTTAATTTTAAAAAATGGTATCATATTTGTAATTTTGGTTTCCAGGTGCTTCTTGCTGGTACATAATTTATAATAGAATTTTGTACGCAGATCTTGTCTATTGTGATCTTGCTGAATTCACTTATTAGTTCTAGGAAAGGTGTTTTTTTTTTTTTTTTCCCCCATGCCATTTTAAACTGGGATAATTTTCTCCCTCTTTTTAATCTGCATGCCTTTTATTTCCTTTGCCTTTCATATTGTTCTGGCTAGAAGTTCCAGTACTATTTTGAATAATAGTGGTGATACCACATACCCTTGTGGTGTTTCTGATCTTAGAGGGATACTATTCAGTGTTTCACCATTATGAAGATAGTTATGAGTTTTTATTTTTTTAATTTTTTTTTTTTACAATTCTTTATTAGTTTGAGGAAGTTCTCTATTCTTAGTTCTCTGAGATTTTTTGTTCATGAATAGATGTTGAATTTTATCAAATAGTTTTTCCCCACAGTTTGACATAATCATGATATTGATCTTTGTCTTCTTAATATGGAGGATTACATTAATTTTTGAATCTTGAACCAGCCTTGTGTCTTTAGAATAAAACCTGTGTAATCATGATATATAATTCTATTCACATTTGCTGTCTTATTGATAATGTTTTATTAAAAATATTTCTATCTATATTTATGAGGGATATTGGGCTGTAGTTTTTTTATTTTGTTTTTGTTTTTGTTTTTATTTTTCCATATTTTGTCAGGTTTTGGTGTTAGAGTAACACTGGCTTCATAAAATGAGTTAGGAAATGTTCCTCTTCCATTTTCTTGAAGGGATTGTGAAGAATTGGTGTTATTTCTCTTAAAATCTTTGTTATAGTTTTTCAATGAAGTCATCTAGTGTGGAGATGTATTTTTCAGGGTTTTTTTTTTAAGATTTTTTTTTTTTTTTATGTATTTGAGAGAGAGAGAATAAGAGAGAGAGAGCATGGGAGGGAGAAGGTCAGAGGGAGAAGTAGACTCCCTGCTGAACAGTGAGCCGGATGCAAGTCTTGATCCTGGGACTCCAGGACCATGACCAGAGCCAAAGGTAGTCGATTAACTGACTGATCCAACCAGATCCCCCTTTTCAGGATTTTTAATGCCCAGAATTTAATTTATAAATTAAATTCTGGGCATTTAAATTTTTTTGTAGCGACAAAAAACTACAGCCCAAAATAGTTAGCTAGCTATTAAAATAATTTGTTTCATATTAGGTGAGTTGGGATAGTTTTGTAATTTTTAGTTCAGTCTTTTCCACCTAAGTTGTCAAATTTATGTGTGTAAAATTGTATCATCTCCTCATTATTTCTTTTCTGTCTGTGGGGTCTGTAAGGATATCCCCTGTGTTCTTAACCATGTTGATGATTTATGTCTTTTCTTTTGTTTCTCTGTCACTATTTCTAAAGGTTTGTCAATTTTATTGATCTTTTCAAGGATCTATGTTTTTGTTTTACTGATACTTTAAATTGTTTTCCTGTTTTCAGTTTGTTCATTGATTTCTGCTGTTCAATTTCTTTCATCTTCTTGATGTGGATATACTTTGCTTTCTTTTTTCTAGGTTTTTGAGGGGAGGAACTTAGATTGTTGATTTTGTACTTCTCTTTTCTATTATAAACATTGAATGTTACATGTTTTTCTGTAAACACTTGTTTAGTTACGTACACAATTTTTGATATGTTATATCTTTATTATCTTCCAGTTTAATGTATCTTTTATTTCCCTTGAAACTTCCTTTAGGACACATGGATTATTTAGAATGTATGGTTTAGTTTTTAAGTGCATGGAGTTTTTCTTGTTACCATTCTGTGATTGACTTACAGTTTGATCCACTATGGTCAAAGGATACACTCTGATTTAAATTCTTTAAATAGGTTTTAAAGTTAAATTATGGCTTAGGCTATAGTATATTTTGGTAAATGCTCCATGGTACTTGAAGATTATGTGTATATTCTACAAGTGTTGATTAGATAGGTTTTCTTGGTTTTTGGTATGACAAGTGATTCTTGATTATACCTTTAATATTTGGGATATTATACTGTGAGACCCTGGACCTTATTTATTTATTTATTTTTCTTTTTTTAAAAAAGATTTTATTTATTTGAGAGAGAGAGAAAGAGAAAGCACAAGTTGGGGGAGGGAGAGGGACAAGCAGACTCCACACCAAGTACAGAGACAAACTCAGGGCTCCATCTGAAGACCCTGAGTCCATGACCCAAGCCAAAATCAAGAGTCAGATGCTCAACTGAGTTGGCCTCTTCTGACACTGGTAAAGAGGGAGGGGGTACACTATTACTGATGGTTGGGGTGGACGACCGGAATCCCTGAGTAGTATCCATTGATACCATCAAGAGGGACCTAGCACAGTACAGGTATCAAAGTCCTGGATCCCTACCCATTCTTATTCTATGATACTATCCTGGCAGAGTATGGAGGATAGAGAAGGGAAGTGACACTTCTGTAGATGGGACTGAGGTTTTTTCATGGTGTTTGGCTTGCATAATGTTGCTACTGTGTGAAAGTTTTTTGTCTTGTTAGGTTGTTCCTTTTCTCATGCTTGGCAAGAGACAACAGACTTCCTTTTCCAGTTCAATTTCCCTAGAGGTGTACTTCACTAGCTGCCAATATAGGATTTATGAAGTAAAAAGAAAAGCTAGAGAACTCACCACCATATTATGATTGTAATAACATACTAGCAAAAAGAGAAATTAAGAAAATAGTCTTTTACAATTACATAGAAAGGAATAGAGTATGTAAGAATAAATTTAACCAAGGAAGTGAAAGACCTGCATACTGAAAACTGTAAGACATTAATGCAAGAAATTGAAGAAGACACAAATAAATAGAAAGACATTCTGTACTTAGGGATCAGAAGAATTCATATTAAGGTGTGCCTACTCTCCAAAGCAATGTACATATTCAATGCTATCCTTATCAAAATTCCAATAACAGAAATAGAACAAATAATCCTAAAATTTGTATGGAACCACAAAAGACCCCAAATAGCCAAAGCAATCTTGAAAAGAAGAACAAAGCTGGAAGCATCATGCTCCCTGATTTTAAATTCTATTACAAAATCATAGTGATTTTAAAAGTATGGTATTAACATAAAAATAGACACATAGATCAAGAGGACAGAATAGAGAGCCCAGAAATAAATCTACACATTTTGGTCAATTAATTTATGACAAAGGGGCCAGTAATACACAGTGCGGAAAGATAGTCTCTTCAATAAATGGTGTTTAGAAAACTAGACAGCCACATGCAAAAGAATAAAACCCAACCACTGTCTTACACCAGAAACAAAAATGAAATAAAAATGCATTAAATTTTTGAATGTTAGGCCTGTAATCATAAAAGAAAACATAGGTGGTAAGCTCTTCACCGTAGACCTTGGGGATGATTCACTGAATCTCACATTAAAAGTAAAAGCAACATGTTGCATCACCACTTCCTCATATCAGGGAGATCATATGATAGTTGTCTTTCTCTGCTTGACTTATTTCGCTGAGCACGATACGCTCTAGTTCCATCCATGTTGTCGCAAATGGCAAGATTTCATTTCTTTTGATGGCTGCATGGTATTCCATTGAGTATATATACCACATGGGGCTTAAGTGGGTAGAAGAAGAATCAATGAAACAAGATGGAATTGGGAGGGAGACAAACCATAAGTGACTCTTAATCTCACAAAACAAACTGAGGGTTGCTGGGGGGAGGGGGGTTGGGATAAGGGGGTGGGATTATGGACATTGGGGAGGGTATGTGCTTTGGTGAGTGCTGTGAAGTGTGTAAACCTGGCGATTCACAGACCTGTACCCCTGGGGATAAAAATATATGTTTATAAAAAATAAAAAATTAAAAAAAAAAAAGTAAAAGCAACAAAAGCAAAAATAAACAAATGAAACTGCAGCAACCTAAAAAGCTTCTGCGCAGCAAAGGAAACCATCAACAAAACAGAAAGGCAGCCTACTGATTGGAAAAAAAATATTTGCGGATCATATAAATGATAAGAGATAGGTATCTAAAATATTTAAAGGGGTGCTTGGGTGGCTCAGTCAGTTAAGCGTCTGACTCTTGATTTTGGCTCATGTCATGATCTCAGGGTCCTGGGATAGAGCTTCACGTTGGGCTCTGTGCTCAGCAGGGAGTATACTCAGGGATTCTCTCTCCCTCCATTCTTTGCCCCTTCCCCATACCTCTTTCTCTCTCTGTAATAAATAAATAAATATTTAAAAAAATATGTAAGAATCCATACCATCAAAAGCAAAACAAAACATAAAAGCAATCTAATTAAAAATGGGCAGAAAATGAGTAAACAGCTTTCCAAAGAAGACATACAGAAGGCCATCAAGTACCTGAGAAGATGCTCAACATCATTAATCATCAAGGAAACACATAATAAAACCACAGTGAGGTATCATATCACACCTGCTAGAACAGCTGTTATCAAAAGAAGATGAGAAGTAACAGTACTGGTGAAGATATGGAATAAAGGGAATGTGTGCACACCATTAGTGGGCACATAAATTGGTGTGGCCATTATGAAAATAGTACAGAGGTTCCTTAAAAAATTAAAAATAAAACTACCATACAATATGGGTACATATCTGAAGAAAATGAAAACACTAACTCAAAAAAATATATGCACTCCCCCACCATGTTCATTGCAGCACTATTTACAATGGCCAAGATATAGAACAACCTAACTGTTCATCAGTGGATCAATGGATAAAGAAAATGGGGTGTACACACACACACACACGTGCACGCGTGTGCTCTCACACCTAGGAATATTATTCAGTCATAAAAAAGAATGAAATCTTGCCCTTTGCAACAACCTTGGTGGACCTCAAGGGCATTATGCTAAATGCAGTAAGTCAGACAGAGAAAGATGAACAGTTAGACAGAGAAAGATGAACACCTATATGAGCTCTCCTATATGTGAAATGTTTAAAAGAAAAAAAAAGGCTCATAGAGACAGAGTAGAGATCAGTGGTTACCAGACGTGGGGAAATGGAGCTGGGAAAAATAGGTGACAGGTGAAGGTGGTCAAAAGGTAAAAAGACTTTTAAAAAAGAGAATTATTTGGTCATTTATACTCTAGAGCCTCTTCTTTAGTATAGCTGTAGAAATACCACTTAACAGAGAAAGCCACACGGTGTAATGTACAGAGGATTGTCTTAGTGACGAAGTAAATCTATATTTTTTAATAGTCATAACTTGATCTTGTGAAAGTTAACTTCAGGGCACTGAACTTTAGTTTTCTGTGTAATGGGGATAAGTTTTGAATCTAAATATTATAAGATTGTAATATTTAAATATTATAATCTAAATATTGTAGTAAGTACATTAGATGTACTCAACGTAAGTATATAAACATACACAGATCTATTTCAGTTTACAATGGGCTTAGTGTAACTTGAGAATGCATTTATTTATTTATTAGAGATTTTATTTATTTATTTGACAGAGAGAGACAGAGAGAGAGAGAGGAAACACAAGCAGGGGGCAGTGGGAGAGGGAGAAGCAGGCTTGCCATGGAGCAAGGAGCCCAATGCGAGACTTGATCCCAGGACCCTGGGCTCATGACCTGAGCCAAAGGCAGACACCCAACTGACTGAGCCACCCAGACACCCCCTGGAAAGACATTTAATGTGCCTAACCTACCAACATTGCAGCTTAGTGTAACCTTTCTTAAGCATGCTGGGAACACTTACGTTAGCCTGTAGCTGGGCAAAATCATGTAATGCAAAGCTGTTTTATAATAAAGTGTTGAGTATCTCATGTCATTTATTGAGTGCTGTAGTGAAAATGAGAAAGAGAATGGTGGTAAGTTTATAAGTTGTTTACCCTGTGGTCATGTGCTGACTGAGAGGTACCACACTATGTATCTCTAGCCCCAGAAAGGTCAAAATTCCAAATTTGGAAGTATGGTTTATTCCAAATTCATAATGCTTTTGCACCATCGTTAGGTCAAAAAATCTTAAATTGAACCATCTGAAGTCAGGGACTGTCTGTATAAGCATGTAACAGCTCTAAAAACGATGGTGGATTTGGACTAAGGCTGATTTACAAAGTGCTAAGGTCTGAAATGTTTTTTCTCGAGGACATCTGGCCATACTCCATGCTGGGCAGCATGGCTTTGTTCATCTAACTGGGCTGATTTAGAGCCTCTAAGAAGACATTGCATTAATTCTGAAAGAGAAGAATTGCATTTTAGCAGAAGTTGAAAAGAAATTGTATGTGTCAATTGAGAACTGCCTTCTACACAAACCAGGTTTTATTTAATTGGCCAACATTGTTAGTTATTCCTCTGGGACTTGGATAAAAGGAAGAGGGTAAAATAATCACATAGGAATAGGGACCACAAGCACTAGATTTATGTAAGGGGAAAATACTAAGAGCTCTGGTAAAGAAGTCTCTCAGGGGTATCCTTGAATGGCATTGGAAATTTCAGGTTTATCTCTTGGAGAAGCATTCCTTAGTAAAGCAGAACTTTGATTTGATTAGAAGCCAACTGGAAGAGGACAAGAGGTCCTTAGTAGATTTCCAATCCTCACATATAACCTTCCTCACTTCCTAGGGTTCTTTTTCAGTCCTCAGTGTCCAGCAACCATTCCCTCCTACACCCCTGATCACCTTAAAACATACTATTTGGAATAATAAATGATTGCAATGCAGTGTGAATTCAGTTGCATTTAGAAAAAATCTCTCTGCTAGAAGAAAAAGATAATTTCTCCTATTAGAAGAACTTCAGGTTTCATATTGACATTTACTAAAGATATTTCATTTTTTTAGGAGAGCTGCTTTTACTCATACTTAATTTCTTTGTTGAAACATTGCTATTTATGATACAAAATAATTGATTTATCTCTTTGATATAGATACAGCCTGTGTACTCTTGCTTACTAAAGCAACTAATTGCGGTGAATTTCTTCAAGGCAATTTTTCAAACATGGATAGACCTATGACTTTCCAGAGCCAGGTAAAAAATATATTTCTAATCAGGCATTATTGTGATGCTGTTATATTGTGTGCATGTGTGTGTTTCTGTGTGTGCGTGCACACGCTCATACTACGTATTCATAGGTAAATGAAGACATGGATTGATTGCCTTGTTAATTCAAGTTTATGTCCCACTTTAAAACAATAATTATTTGTACTATAATTATATTCAAAAGAGTACTTTTTTTTGCTTTTTCAGTTTCTTTCTTGAATTATATTTGAATTCAGTCAATTTTCAGATATGAGTTATGCTTATTAATTTTTCCACAGATAATGGATGCCAGCAAAATGTTAAATATTCCTATTTATAATACATTCGTGGTTGAAAATTACACATCAGAGTGGGAGCTGGACCCTGTAAAGGACACTCAGATCCTCTTTGTGCTGAGGCAGATATTACGGGTAGCAGAGGACTTCTTTGAGGACTTGCCTTGAGGAAACAGGTGATCTGGCTCCTTTCTGTCCCTCTCATAAAGCATGGTGCTCTTTGAAAATCCCACGGTTCTATCTCACTGGATGACTGATGTCCATTAGCTTGCTCTAGACCTGATAGCTATGTCAGGATATGTGCTCTGCTTCTATTCTCTTTTATTTTGCTCTCAGATAAAATTGTAGGAATGTTCCAGCTCTGCATGTGATATCTTTGTCTTGGTTCTGTTACTTGCCCCAATCCTGGACTGGCAGGACTCAATGAGAGTCATTGTCTGGTGACAGCCTCCTTATGACTTCTGCTTTCATTCACATTTTGCCTTCAGTCCCTGAGAGCGTCTAACTGATGGTTTCTTCTAGAATCTGTCCTTCTTCAAGCTCAAAGGTCAACCCTGAGCAGTGGTGGGCCAAGAAAGGCAAACCACCATTTGGGATTTTAATTTCTGTGACACTTTCCTCAACCTCCCCAGCAAAATGGACTATCCCCTTACTTATTTGTCTATAGCACTTTAGTTAGAACTCTATGTGAGTACTATTACATTGAATAATAAAATGGTTACTTGGATATCCACTTCCCTAAATAAATTGTGAGTTCTTTAGGAAGCAGTGTTTGGATTTTACATACCTTTGTATTCACAGAACTTAGCACAGGGTGTTACAGTGAGCAAGCATGCCCGCCATTATGCCTCTCTCCCAGGGTGATAATATGTACTGAAAATTTTTCTTCTTGTAGAAGGGAAGACTGGAAGAGAATGAAATGCTGGAGAGAAGAAATGGACATGAAGGAGGAAGAATGTTTTACTTATCTTTGGCTGAAGATATGAATTTAAGCTAATTAAAAAGAACAGATATTTCTTAAGGACTTAACATGTTATTTCTGTAAAAAAAAATCACAAAGTTTTCATTAATCAATTTCAAAATATCCTGCCATGTCTCCCAAGTAGAGTGATCAAATAAGGTTACTAGTGCAAGTCAAGAAGAAGTTTATCCGGAGCGCCTGGGTGGCTCAGTGGGTTAAAGCCTCTGCCTTTGGCTCGGGTCATGATCTTCTCTGCTCAGCGGGAAACCTGCTTCCTTCTTTCTCTGCCTGCCTCTCTGCCTACTTGTGATCTCTGGCTGTCAAAAAAAAAAAAAAGAAGGTTATCTTATACACATGAAGAAGGTTATCTTATACACATGCCCCCAATAGGTTTTAAATTCCTCTGGGTAGCTGTAGAAATTAGCACTATTAGTAAAGAAAAAAAAGATTTTCAGAAGATAAGTTTTAGGTTTTCCACCTAAAACCCTAACTCTCTTTTCCAAATTTCTTAGTATTTTTCAAATGAATATGCTTTGGCTCAATAGTTATCTTTAATAGTTATACTATTATCTTTTAATAGTTTTTTTAGTTTAATACTTTTATCTTTTAATAGCTATTAAAGCCATCTAATGTACTTTTAGTCAGAATTATTGTCTTCTTTGGGAAACTAGGAATACTAGAGATTTTGTGTGGTGGGTGGGTGGGTGGGCTGTGGCATTAAAAAGTGACTGTATTGAACTTAAGTGTGTCTATTGGCAGAGGAATGGAGAAAGAAAATTTGGTATGCTGGGGCGTCTGGGATCAGCCACTAAGTGTCTGCCTTTGGCTCAGGTCATGATCCCAGGGTCCTGGGACTGAGCCCTGCATTGGACTCCTTGCTCAGTGGGAAGCCTGCTTCTCCCTTTCCCACTTCCCCTGCTTATGTTCTCTCTCTCTCGCTGTTTGCTGTATCTCTCTGTCAAATAAATAAATAAAATCATTAAAAAAAAGAAAAGAATTTGGTATATGTATACACACACACACACACACACACACACACACACATACACACACACCCTGGAATATTATTCAGCCATAAAAAAGAAGGAAATTTTGCTATTTGAGACCATAATCTCACGTATATGTGAAATCCTGGAAAGCCTAACTCATAGAAACAGAGTAGAATGGTGGTTGCCAGGGGCTGAGGAATGAGGGAATGGGGTGATGTTGTTTGAAGGGTAAAAATACCCAGTTACAAGATGAAAATGTTCTGGGAATTTAATGTATAACATGGTGACTGTGACTAATAGTGCAGTATTATGTACTTGAAAATTGCTAGGATAGTAGACCCTAAATGTTCTCATCACATATACAAAAAAGGTAATTATCTGAGGTAATGGATGATGGATGTTAACTAACCTTATGGTGGCAACTATTTCACAATATATACATGTATCAAATCATTGCATTAAATAACTTACCTAATTTTATATATCTTTCTGTTTGTTTTTTCTGGGGATTTTTATTTATTTGGTATTAAAATCCACTGGTTCCTGAGTAACCCATGAAGTCTGGAAACAAATTTCTTGAGTCTTATTTACTTATTTTAATTTAAATTTATTTTGTTCAGTAATTTCAAGTTTTTATTTAAATTCCAGTTAACACATAGTATACTATGAGTTTTAAGAGTAGGATTTAGTGATTGATCATTTCCATATAACAGCCAGTGCACATCACAATGACTGCCCTTCTAGTCCCAATCACCCATTTAACCCATCCCCTGCCCACTTCCTCTCTAGCAACCATCAGTTCTAGATAGCCAGGAGTCTGTTTATATCAATTATATCAATCTGAGCAAGGTGGAAACTGGCATACTACCTGTAAGTCTTTGCAAACTCTGGTGATGTTGGAGAAAATGCAGACTACTGGGGGCAGCCAGACAACAGAATTAGGATTATGGCCAATATCCAGCGGCTTGTCCCCCACATGCTTTCCCAGCACGACTCACACAATGCATTTGAGCTGGTTCCCGACTCCGGGACAGGAATAACAGCATCAGCAAAACTGCAGATAGAGATTGTAGGAATTGGGGTGAACATGGCAAAGAAGAAGAACAAGCTATGTTAAATAATGGTGTGTAAATATAATGGTCGAAGTTTTAAAACAATTTCTTTTTGAGAGAGGGAGAAGACGCATGCACAAGCAGGGAGAAGGGGCGTGGGGAAGAAGGAGAGGGCAAAAGAGAGAATCTTAAGTGGGATCCATGCCTGGTGTGGAGTCCTATGTGGGGCTTGATCTCACCACTCTGAGATCATGACCCAAGCTGAAACCAAGACTTGGACGTGTAACCAACCCAACCACCCAGTTGCCCTCCAACACAGGTCTTTAGAGGGGACCTGTCACACCTCTGAGCTCATGTTGGGGGTTGGTGTCTTCCAAAAGCTCAAGGAAAAGAGAGCTGGGAATATTAATTTCTGGAAGGTGATTGTTCATTCAAATGATGTAATTTATGAGCAAGGGCTACCTGAATTATGGATTATTTGTGTGTGTAGGGGGGGTTGGAGGCAGGTTTGAAACTCTGCCTTAAATGCCAATTCTATCTTAGCTAACTAGAGACTACCAAGTGTTCTTTTCTACCATCTCCATGTCTCATTTCTTTATCATTAAGGCGCTAAGCCATTTTTTAAAAAAAAATTCTATTCCATTGATGATACAAGTAATTTGTCAAACATGAAGAAATCTGGCTTCCTTAGTGAACTGAAAGCTGTTTGCCAAGCGATGTTAGATCCTCCCGCTTCAGTCTGAGTTCTTGAGACGGTCTGCAAAATGAAAGAGAATCTCCTGCTTGTTTGAATCAGGGAGAAGTGGGACCCGACCATGGGGAGGTTTTCAGATGGTGGTGACATGGCCCTTAACACTGGCTGATCTCCAAAAGCGTTCTGCATTAGCTCAGTGTTCTCTGTTTGGGATCGTGGCTCCTCTGGCACAGCTTGTCAGAAATCTGTGTTTTGCTGTTTTTTTTTTTTTTTTTTCCTGAAATCTGTCTCCCCCACCTCCCCCTCCCCGCAAGCAATGCAGAAAACAGTGGACCCGATGAGAGGAAGTCAGTTGATAGCAGAGAAGTGGAGGAGTTTGAGGCATGCACCCTGGCGTAGGAATTAACAGCCTTTTTTTTTTTTTTTTTTTTTTTGTATTTCAACATACAGAAACGGATTGAATTTTTCTTTAAAGAAGTAAGAAAAGATGGGATTGGGAGGGAGACAAACCATAAGTGACTCTTAATCTCACAAAACAAACTGAGGGTTGCTGGGGGGAGGGGGTTTGGGAGAAGGGGGTGGGATTATGGACATTGGGGAGGGTATGTGCTTTGGTGAGTGCTGTGAAGTGTGTAAACCTGGTGATTCACAGACCTGTACCCCTGGGGATAAAAATATATGTTTATAAAAAATAAAAATTATATTACAAAAAAAAAAAAAAAAGAAGTCGGTTAAAAATCTAGTGGGCTGTTAGGTTTTCGTCTCTCTGACTTCAATTCTTTGATTCTCCTAATGTTTTTATTTGACCCGAGTGTGTAAATGTAACTGGAGCAGTTCCCGTCTCCCCTCCCCGCTCCTGGGCGGGAGGAAGCTGGCACTCTGCCCAGTGGGCTGGGCCTTGCTAAGTTTCATTTTCCTCTTCTCGGAGTGCCTGAACCCCGGAGGCTGCTGAAGAATGTTCTGTGTGGATTTCTGAGCCGGCTTAGCCATCCAAACAGAGCAGCCACCCTCAGCCCCAGTCCTTGTAGAGGTTCTACAAACAGGTAAATGACGTGCTGCTTTCTACTTTTCCTAGCCACTTGCCAATAATAGTCTTTTTTAATAAAAAAAAATTTTTTTTTTAGAATGAAAAGCGAGTTATTTTTCTGTTATCTGCTCATCTTCTTTTTACTCACCTTAAGTGTAACATAGAGTACGTAAGAGGCACATATACAAGCTTCATGCCAGGATGTGTTACCTGGTTTTCAATATTTAATGGAAAGTATGTTTGATTTTCTGCTAGATTGAGAAGCATGGCAGTGGCGACTCGTTTGACGGCGATGCAAGAAAAGAAGCTGCAGAATTACTTTGGAGGAAAACGGTTTACCCCTCTCTATAAAGCTAGTGTCCATGAATTCTCTGGATATAATTGTCTTAAGAGATGCTGTGGCCAAGGGCCTACTCTGATGGTGATTTATGGTGGATGTTATGTTTGGGGGGCCTATATAAGAGAGAATTACGAGAGAGATGACACAGTTCCCATTGTCCTTTTTGCCTTTCAAGAGAATGAAATTTCAGAATGTGATGTAGGAGCACACTCACCATCTACATTTCTTTATGAATATAATGTAAGGTGGAGTAATAGTTTAGGGTTCCTCCTAAATCTGAGGGGAAAAAAAGCGACTGTGAGTTTAGATACAGCTAAAAAACTTGGACTGCCTCAAGATCAACCTATTTCCCTTGAGGAATGTGAAGTTTTTCGTTGTGAAGGTAAGTTTAATCACATAGGCTCTTATAGAGTTCTCTCCTGAATGTTTGGAGGATTTGAGGCAACCCATCTCTTTAAGGAAAGAATGTCCTTATCTCTGGGTGACCCAGACTGAAACCCGGCCACACCTCTTTTGCTGAGACCCAACCGTGGTCAAAGGTAGCATATACAGAATTTTCTGGAGTGTGTTTGTGTGGGGGATGGGGTAGGGGAGAGGGAGGGAAGGTAGAAGGAGAAGGAATGGGGGAGAGGCAGCAAACTTAAAGACTGAGATTCTTTAGGAATGAAACCAAACCTCAACCTTCTCTTGACTGGTACTAGATCTTGCAATTTCCTATTGTATCCATTATATTAAAAGACCAAAATGAATATACTTATTTTTCTGCTAAAGGACATTTTTTCCAATATTTGCTGTTAGAAGCAATGCTTTTGTAATGTATTTGTGAATATAACTGTGCACAAAAATACTCTTTATAGTAACTTCCTGGAAGTGGGTTTGTTGTTTAAGAAAGATTTACGTTTTCACTTTAATAGACACATCTCAAAGGCTTTTATACTTTAACCAAGAGTGTTATAGAAATGCCTATTTCCCTATCTTCTTGCCAACATTTGATATTATCAAACTTTGGAATATTTGCAATTTGATGGTCAAGAGATGGTTTCCCATTTTCTTCTTTGCTTATTCCCTATTATTAGCAAGTTTATGTGTATTGGCCATTTACATTTTATCTCTGAAACAGTTATTTATGTCTATCCATTTAAAAGAAGGGGCCCTGGAAATAATATCCTCTTGAGTATTTGCATGTTCCAAACTAGTTGTCTGTGGTCTTCATACTTGAATGATCACCAGAGTACATAATTCTTTGGGGATTTGTAATGTTTTCACAGTACTGATATTGCTGTGGAAAACCTAGGGCCAGACTTACTTATTTGTTTTTATTGTTTCCCTTTGAATGATTTGATCTTACTTCCTGGATGCCTCAAACATCTAAAAAATTTTGTTGATGTCTGGTCAGTTTACTTGGATATGTCATGATGTTGAAAATCCTGGATCAGTTAAGGAAACTCTTATTGAGGTATAACACATAAACAGAGAAATGCACAATTGATAAATGTACCAATGACAAACTTTTATAAACTAGACACACTAATGTCGCTACTACTAGGATGAAGACATAAGATTATTATTATCATTTCAAAAAGCTCCTTGCTGATTCTTCATGGTTATTACCAACCAAAGATAACTATTACTTTGGCTCATTGACACTAATTACTTCTTCTTTTTGAATTCTATGTAAGTGGAATCCTTTCACAATGTGCACTCTTGTATGTCTGGCCTCTTACATTCAATATTATGTTTGAGGGATTGAGCTAAACAAGGGAGTGGATTATAAAATCAGACCTCTACAATTCGGATATCTTTCCCAGTATCAGGCTTGACTAATCATTTCATGGATAAGGTTAAAAGCAGTCAGAAATCTCGGAGAAGGCAGAAAAGGTATAAGAATATTGTGCCTGGCTCATAGGATCTTCCTTTGCATATTAGACATATGCTTTCTGGATAAAACAATAGGCAGCGTTGTAAAACAACCTGCCTGTTGTTTTTTTGAACGTTGTGGGTCACCTTAAGTACTGAAGAGTGGTTATATTATGGAACGTTTATATGTCAGTGCTATGGACTGAATGTTGCCCCCAACCAAGACTCTTATGTTGAAGCCCTAACTCCCAGTGTGGCTGTACTTGGAGACGGGACCTCTAAGGAAGTAATTAAGGTTAAATGAGGTCCTAAGAGTGGGGTCTTAATTTAATAGGATACACATTCGTTTAAGAAGGGACACCTGAGAGCTTACTTTCTCCCCTTGAATATACAAGAAGAGGTCATAAGAGAACACGGTGAGATGGCGGCCACCTACAAGGCAAGGGAAGAGGCCTCAGGATGAAATCTACCTTGCTGCACAGTGGTCTTCTGAGCTTCCAGAACTGTGAGAAGGAAATTTTTTATTATACGTATTTGTATGGCAGCCTGAGCAGATCAAGACAATCAGCTTACATGACATTCCCATGAAGACATGCCTCATAAATCCATGGAATCTCTAGGCCTTCGTGTATATGTGTTTTGGTTCACACATTCGTATTGTTTAAAGAATACGTATACAGAATTTCTGGGTCATT